>NC_069128.1:1991250-2655000 GCF_026914265.1 Mya arenaria | reverse complement strand
TAATTGATGAAGGAAATAAAGCGGAAGTACACACGGACACACAAGTATTTCATGTTAAATATAATTAAAACAATTTTTAAATATTTTCAGATGGTAAAAGCATAACATTTGACCCATTGCATATCGCATAGTTATGTTTTGTCCTCCAATAAACCTGTCACGAATTGTCACCACATCTAGATATTGTCAACCATGGCAAGATGTCATTATAGTTGTTGTTTTTTTCTGATCTATTATACGACCATCTATGTGTCAATAACAAAACAAAGCCACTGAATAAAACACGTTTGATTAATGATTAATTTAAGGATAGTAGCTTCCTACAGTGATGCAGGTCAGCTCGGTGTGACGGCGTCGGCTAAAATGAGTCGTGTGGAGAATGAAAAATGACGTTTCAATTTTTGCGAGGCTGCATAAGCCAGTAGACATAACAAGTTGTATAATGTTTTCGAATAGGTTCTGTAATTTAATGTTTTACAATGTTAACAGTGTATTGTGTCATTCTACATTTTTGTTAAATTAATCTATTTTTGTTAACGTGGATACCTCAATGAAGCTCATTTCGGCAGATAATCTCACATATATTTGAACGCACTGACTACTTAGTCGTCAATATGTTGATCGTTTATCGACATAATAAAGATTTAGTAACGACGTCAAACAAATGAAGAAGCTGTGACAAAAATAGTTTGTCTGTCCTTCTAAAAGTCTTGCTAAATAGGTAATAAAACTGTATAAATGCCAGAATGTATGTCAATATCGTAGCATTCAAAGGGATGATTACACATATTAATTGGAGTAAGTGTTGATACAACCATATGATGAAGGAATAACATAGACATTTCACAATGCTTACCTCTAAATCGCCAGACAGCTGACCGTGCTTACGTCGACGTTTTGGTGAATACCTGACGGCAACCGATGTAGACGCATTCATTGTCTGATGAAATGCGTTTCAAATTAAATAAAATCGAACTTGCATCTGTTTTTCACTGAACTAACGAATGTTTGTGCTAATCCAAAGTAATTGTCATAAAAATACAGATGTTTTTTCAAAACTTTACTACGACGTTATTGTCGGAAAAGATGTGTAGCTAAGATTAAACACAGTTATCTCTCCAAACTAATTCATTTTACGTTTGGCTTTTTGCACTTTGTCGAAAAAGGCTAATGTGCCCATATGGCTATGTCTACCACAAATGCTTCATCTACGGGATGAATATTCATAGTCTGTATAAATCACAACATGATAACAATAATTTGTCTGCATGGATGTCGAAATTCCACGATTGTGTAGATATCCGTATGGCCAATGCTATCAAGAAATAATTAGACAAATCTTCCGAACTTTATCTGCAGAAGTTTGTTTTGGGATTCAGCCGACTACTATGATGGCTGATTTCTGTCATTACGTGTTTTCGCATTTTCGCGGCGAAAGGACCAAAATGTGCATTTTGTTGCGATAATGCGTGTCGTGGTGAGGTAAAAATGCGCCGAATGGATTGTCGAAAATAAGTCAAGGGGCTGCGCGAAAATGCACCTCAATATTATTTCGCATGTTTGCCCCTTCTTGGCGCATGTTACCCCCCCCCCCCCACCTTGCGCATATTCGCTCAGCCATTTGACGCATACTCATCCATCAATTGGCACAATTCCGCCCCACAAGTTTGCGCATTGTCACCTTCTAGATACAGCGAAATCATTTTCATGACACTTTACCTATTAGAAGGGATAAACTGCGGCCAGCGGCAGGATAAAATGCGGCGCAAACGACGCTATTTGGACATTTTCACGCCGGCCCTTAGCGCATGTTCGCCCGGTCATGATGCGGGTTTGCGCATGTTCGACTGACCATGATGCGGGTTTACGCTTGTTCGCCTGGCCATGATTCGGGTTTGCGCATGTTCGCCTGGCCATGATGCAGGGTTGCGCATGTTCGCCTTGCCATCATGCGGATTTTCCCATGTTCGCACTTTTGCCGGGGAAAGGCGCAAACACGAAATGGCAGTTATCAGTTTCCATAGAAAACAGATCGTTATCGCGTTATGCGCTTTTTTATACATATCATTTGCTGATGCATCATTGTATTACGTCTAATGAGTTTTAACGGTGTTGCAAATGAATGTTCTTTGATGTGGCAGTTTATATCCAACAACAATGCACTACCCAACGGAGGGAAGAGAAAACACTGCGTTTTGTAGTTAACTGATACTTATCGCGAAGTATACAATAAAGTACAGATGAACTATATGTGTTTCATCTCATGCGGTAATTAATATTCCTCTCCCTGTCTACATAAAAACAACTAAACACATTTATTATGTTGTATTCCGGAAGGAAGTTTATTCAATATATGATCTAGCTTACTGTCAAGTACGAAAGGAATTTAATATCAAACATAGCATAAGTTGTTATCTACACAAATATCATTATACATTCTACGTCTACATTTACCGCACCTATGATTTTGGCGGCAGATGGAATCTTTTGCATTACGTTTTCATTATAAAAGCATTTAGGCAGCATCATACCAGAATGATGTCGTGTTCAAGGTATTACAAACGTATATCTTTATAAAAGAAAACAGAAAACTGAAAAAAACTAATATTTCATATTATATCACCTTCTTGTATTATATTATTCAATTGTAACGGTTTATTATATGTGACGCCGTCGTCGAAAATGAGCGATGCAGAGGTTAATGTTACATGTTCATTTCTGCAAAATAAAGTGCCTCATAAGCCGACAATCAGTGCTATTTCTATTTCATTTTGTTTCTGCAATTAAAAGTCTACAAATTGCTTAGAGTGTTTAATCATCCAATTGCAGGTTTAACTTTGTGTTTTTATGATAATGTGGATGCCTCGTCTGCTTATAAGACTCCTGTAGAGGCATTCTCATTATCATAAACACTCAATTTAAACATGTGATTATAGAGTTAAACATTTGACTCTGTTTACTATTGCCTCGATATAAGTAACAATATTTTGAATAAACCAAATGCCACTTTATCATTAGCAAAACTCATTCTCGCAAACGACATCTATCATGTTATCATACACACGACTTGAATTTAGTTACATCTCTAATCAAAACTTTTCCAAATGATACCTTGAGTATACCACAAGGTCTCTTAATAAATGTTAGAATATTTGTGAGTTTGATACGTGTGGTTTATAACTAATTTGAAAATATTTTTACAGCTAAAATATCAAATATATAAAATATGAAATTATCATAACGATAACTTTACAAAATCCGTAATCACATTATATAAACGCCTACTGGAATTAAACACGATGGCTGTGTCATGCTAATTTCCTCCTTATCTTTTTTATAATGTCTCTCTGTGGATATAACAACCTTCATAACCGTCATAACTTTCTTATTGGCACAGAGATAAAATGTCATCTAAGGCATAAAGTATCAGTGTGTGTATACCATGTGATAAATAACGTCATACATGCAATGTCGGAAGTCACCCAAAGACAGTAATATAGAGGGAGATTATTAAAATTATATTATGTTGACTGTCTCGCTATATAGCTATGACTTATTCGAAGGCGTTCGTATTCTGTACTTTCAAAAGAAGCCTAAACAGAAAGTATCATCAAACTGCTTTAAAATGTAAGCTTATTTAGAAAAAAGGGGAAATTTAATCTGATTTGTTGAAGGGTTATCCTTTATACAAACATATTTCGGCAGATATGGTTTTAAAGTGAAGAAATGCAAATGTTCTAAAACCAAATCGTGCACAACTAGGTAAAACACCCTAGCCTTGTTCCTCTAAAACGGGTCTACTTTACATTTTGGCTTCGGGGCTTTTGCCTGCCTATTCCATGTTAGACATGATTTTTACATTCGATAATGAGGGAATTAATACATCCTTGGTGTTAAATTAACGCTGATTGCTTTGGAAAAGTAACATTTCAAATGTCTGAAGTTGAACGATGGGGAATTCGTAATATGACTTGACAACGTTTGAGTGTTTGAAAGGTAGAGATAGAATGTCTGTTATTGTTCCATTTAGTCTGTTATTGTTCCATTTAACCGTTTAAGCTCCGTGAAATTAGGCTCGCAACATATTTTCTTTCTAATGTAGATGTCAGTCTAAATTTATTTTAAACATACGGCTAATCAAGACATAATATTACCTATTAATAGGAAAAAAAGATAGATATTGATTTTGCATTCCCATTAAGTAACATACTAATTGAGTTACCGTTTGATAAAAATATCTTTAACGGCACAGAAGGGAATATTCGTCGCCAACAAAACAGCAGTATTATAAAGAACAGGACATGCGTATTTGTCTGTGTTTCACCATTGTATAAAAATACGAATACTGCCTGACTCGTCCGTCAAATTTAAGTATGGTCTTCTGTTTTTTCTATCTCTTGTTTATAAATTTTATTTCATCATGCACTTTGACTTGACTTGAAGGTAACGCACACCGAGTGTCTAGAGGGTAGTCACCTCTTTCACATAAACTAACTTGCTTGTTACTTTCATTTAAACATCAACCCAGAAGAAAAGATCCCTTGGGAGGAAGCAGACACAAACAAAACACAAGATTATCATATGTAAACATAAACATCGCGTGTATGTATGTACTTCTCCAAACAAAACATTACACAATGATACCAAAAGTATGCGTGTCACTATAGAACAAAGACGTATTATGTTTGACTGTCAGGTTTATACTTGAATTGAAACTAAAGTTACCGCTATTTAATGTTGAGTCAATGTTAAATATTGCTTTTACCTCGCCTCATTTACTATCAAATACGCCAAATAGCAAATTTTCAGAACAGTATCCATATAAGGTTCTTAAATACACAAAATAAACGCCTACTGGTAGTGTAAGCGATCGCTGTGTCATGCTAATTTTCTCCTAATCTGTTCTATAACGTCTCTCTGTGGTTATAACCAGCCGTCATATCCATCATAAATGTCCCAATAGCCTAAAGATCAAAAGTCATCTTTGCCATAACTAGACATGAACTACCTCATTCACTTTCTTGAGCAAATATCTTTCAAAACTGCGTTGATTAATGTACACTAGTCTTTAGAAAATGTCACGACCTTGAGAAAAAAAATTGCAAAGACATTCGGCAATAGTTACTGCACACACTTCCCAGGGTTCATATTTGAGCAAACGCATTTTAACAATACAAGGTTTGGGTGTAGTAACTGTTTTGTAACATGTTGTCAACCTTATCGTGCAATTAGTAGTGTACTCAAATTGAAATATCGTTGTAATAAATCTAGATTGCTATTGGTCCACAGAAAAATCTACTGATTATCGTTCTGATTTGGTTACAAATGTATACAAAAAAGAGACACCCCACGTTTTGTCAAATCACCAGCTTTTGCTTTTGCGTTTAAATTTCAATTTGCAGTAACACATTACAGCGTGTAATTACTTCAACGAATAACACATTACGTTATAGCAGATATTGAAATGTGCATGATCGATTAGAGTGAATATTTTGCAACAATGGCAAGATACCATGTTCTTACATTTTAACAACATACATTTTATTGGAATTTAACTTCCTATACGCAATAAAACAAAATTTCGAGACATTATGTAGTCTTCTCCTGTTTCGTACCGCAATAAATATGTGTTTGAATTAATAATAGATGTCTAGATATGTTAAATCAATATGCATTTTGCTATCTGACATGGGAAACCTTTTACCATTGCATGCCTAGTCAACTATTATTTTGCCTAAATAAACCTAGAGGGAAGAGATATGTAATAGATACAGAACAAGTTTTTCTTCAAAAATGTCCTATTGTCGCCTCGAACAAAATTGGTGTATGTCATAGCGAAACGGTTTCTTACGTCTGTAAGAGGACACTTTAGAAGAAAAATACGCGTAACTGTATCTGACTTATACGACGAAAAATTATCTAAGTGAGCAAATAAATGCATTAATAAATAAATGAATACAGATTTATAATCAGATACATAGAAATATGTTTCGAAAAATATACATAAGATTAATATCATGGCCTTTCTAAAAACAGTGTATCGGCGGATGGGATTACACGAAATTCTCGTGCACGGGCCGCTTACAAGCGTAAGAAACACTTCAATAGCTCTGCTGGGGGTATAGTCGTATACTTATCAATAGTCCCGTAACTGAGCAACAGACGTATTCTAATAACAGGAGATCTGGTCCAAATATGGCATATAATACCTAATCATGTAGAAAACCGTAATTGTAACATTGTTAACGCGTTGACGGACAGACTGTGTGTCCGATAGTCGTCTTCAATTAAAATAGTCCAAGTCATGTTGTTTCCTCTAAACAGGGTATCTGAATCTGTTGTATGAATTGTCCGATGACGACACACTCGAGATAGGATATCTTGTGTTCTTTCCCTTCAACCGTTATTGTCTCGGCGCGTTTACTCGGATACTTATCGGAATACAGACGCACGTCGCCGTTTGTAAGTGATCGACTAAACGCCGCAATGGTTATACCGCAGAAGAAGAAATGCATTTACAGCATCAATATATGCGATGCAGTTATATCTGGCGAAGTAACTAAATTAATATAAGTTAAGATTGTTTCAAGTTCGTGTAGGATGCAATGATATAAAGTGTGTCTAGGGTATAATAAGATAAATGTATTTCATTATTTTGTACATAATTTGTTTGTCTCGCCTGCCATATTTGCCAACGTCTTTCGTCCTGCTTTTTCTTCATAATGATAAGACAAAAAATGACCAATGGCAGAACTACGATAATTGTTCCTCCTGTTCCACCAGCTATTGCAGCAATGTATGTTGACGACAGTGACAATTTCTCAACAGCAATCTAGCAATATTCTGCAGCGAAAACCAAACAACCACGGTCAGGTGGGGATCTAAACAAACATATAAATAAATCTAATGAAGGCAACTGTTTGTTTGTTTCAGTGTAAGATCCAAGTGTTTGGTTTTGAAATACGATATATATCATTTTAAGTCAAAAGTTCAAAAGTTAGGTAAGTTCAGTTCAAATGTGTTTAACGAATGTCTGATTCTGTTTTTCGAGCAGATTCTGTTTCAAAAGATTGTCATTGAATTGTTATGGACATCGTTGGAACCAACGGCCTTTTCTTTTCTAATACACTCCACTCGTCTCTGCAGTTGTGTACGGAATCGGTCACTTGTGTATTCGACGATGTGATATGCAATGAAATGCTGGCATTATTTCTTTATGAAATGTATCAAAAAGGACGAATATAGAAAATCTACATTACAAGTCTGCAAAGCTTGTGCGATAGGCGTTCTATTTACATCTTAGCTGCTGTTCTGACAAAAGGATAAAGACAATAGTTTCTATTCCAATTTAGTTTCATATATCTGCTATAAATCGACGTTTCCTTTGCAAATTACTTCATAGTCACATACAATACATCCTGACCTACGCAGGGCACACGCACAACATACTGCTTAACGTTTGAGGTTTGTAAGATAAGTTATACATTCAATGGGTGCTTAGATTGTACTTTTACTATCCATACTTGAACGGTATAATGTTAACACGTCAGTGATGAATTCCACAGACGCTGCCTACGGAATGGCGGGCGGACAAACGATATGACGTGTGGAAACGCAGCACCTAAATGGCCTAGAAATATATAACTGAAGCTGGTATAACGAAACAATGTTTTTTTGTTCAGTAAATATTATGTTAACTTTATTAACATATCATTATTTACTAAAAGCCGTACAAAGGGTTCGCATATATCAGATTACCCTTTTCTGAAAATCGCATTGATTAAAATTCTTTGTTATTGGTATACAAAGTGTGACTCAACATTTTTGAAGACTTATAAACATGTTGCTGTGTGTGTATGGTTAAAGTAAGCGAATATTTTTTTAATTACCACAACACTTTGGCGATTGTTTTACGGAAACGGACGTTGATGCGTTCATCATCTGGCTACATTTCTTGTATATGTATCAAATATTTTACAATAGTCAAGGTAGTAATTTACACATCCTAATAACATAACACGTTTATAGATTGAAAACCAACACTTACAAAACAGACAACTTTCTGTGTATTATTTTGAAATACATCACCTGAACAAGTCATGTGGTAGAAAACGGCAAAATTCTACTGAAAATATTTCCTTTGTTTTACTGCAATTTTTGATACACCTTTTATTAAATCAATGGGCTAAATGCATCGTTATATCCAGACAGCAAACCCGTAAGTTGGAATTGTTTAAGAGATGGAAAGCATTGATATTCCAAATGGTGCTAAAGAATTGGGGTCTTCTCTTTAGAAAAGTGAGCATCGGTAAATATTAAAACATGATGAACCATGCTGCATTGGCATCTTTTAGTTGAACAAAAGTGAATAAAATTATGATACATGGGCTTCAAAAAGCTGTCTACAACGCCAACAAAAATTATGGCCTGTTGCCCAGTTCCCTAAACAAAGTTGATAGAATGAAAGAGGGAGAATATGTTAATTTTACCATTTTGGTTAGGCGGTAGAGCACACCTTTATAATTCTAACATTTTTAAACATTAACCAGACGAAAGGGTTATTTAAGGGTTGAGCAACTGATAAGTACTTGTGGAACAATGATAATTTAATACTGTTACAATTTCCATTAGAACATTTGGTCAAACACTAAATGTTGTAAAATGAATTGAATAATATGGTTTCAATGGTATTTATTGATAAGTAAATGCAAATGAATAAAATGCAAGCGAACGCTAATAGTCGAACCTACGGCTATATATCCCTTGTGATTAGTAATCTTATGCGTTTTCTCTTTTGCTCACGCATATTACATACTCCGAAAAGGAAACTTGTGCTTCAATCCATTTGTCCGGGAGTGTGCAATGACACTGAAAATTTAATACAACTTAATTTCGACTGGTCCACAAATACATTGCACCCATTAAATATTATAGTATTTTTTCAATGTTTTACTGCAGTAATGAAAGTTTCGTTCGGGCTTGCTTGCTATTTTCATTTAAAGATCAACCAGTAGAAACAAAGACAGAACATTTAAATTATTTATACAACATGTCTTCTTCATTTGACGCGGCCTAAATACAGGGATTCATGTTTGTAAATTTCAGTGAATAGGTGTCTTTGAATAAATTTCATTTATATAAGAAAATAGATGACAACTCTCATTCACCTTTCCTAAAAATTAAAAGGAAACGTGCTGATGTTTGATGTTTTCTCTAGCATCCGGGATTTAATCCAATGTAAAGTTGACATTGACGACCTTTCATATTCATCGGTTAATTACGACCAGATTAAATATGTCTATGTGTGCATGCCCTGTTCAACTTTAAAACACACTCTGGAATTACCTGTCATTATCTGGAAGACAAATGCATTAATTAAAGTTTGTTGATGAATATTTATGACTTATCTGCACCGAAACACGAGTAAACAATACACTTTAATACAAAACTTTTCTCCAAAAGCCGGCATAGGAACGACAGTCTTCGTCATCAAACCTTTACGTGAGTATCGTCACATTGGTAAAAAGATATGTATTGCAAAATGGGGATATTTAGAAATAATATATCACTTACGTTCCAAATTTACATTTATTCGACATCATTCATCTTATAACGTTTTGATACAAAGTTATTGGTAGAAATAACCATAAAACTAAAACAATATGTGGTTACCCGGCATATGGTATTACATGTTTATAGATTGAACTACCTATTATTATATTGCTGTAATGAATGCTGCGTCCAAACCGGATAAACCCGAGACAATATCCATGATTTTGCTAACATTGGTAATTAATGCGTATTCTTTCAAAGTGGCTTGGAAGAATATTGCAATGAAAGACTGGGTGTTCAGGAACATCCTGGTATAGTTTAAAAAACAATACACAATGTGCAGTGTAGCATACCTTTTTATTTTATTTTAAGTTTATTTATGATGTTGAACATACACTTGTCATGGTTGAATTTTTCTTACTTTTAAAAAAAACATACGTTAGCTACTTTTTTAAAAGTTACAGGGCGATTTGTACTTAATCGTTGAAACGATGAATCTATTAGATTTAAACATATATTTAACAAGTTTTAAATGTATTTTGATATATAAATTGCATTTCATTAACTTTACTAAACATGCCTCCTCATTAGTTCCAATATTTCAATTAGAAATACAATGTAATAGGTCATAACATAGTGAGTATTACAAATGAATCAGGATAAGTTGATGTTTTACAAATTCTAATCGGATTTGTCACGAGCATAAACTTCGGATAGTTTAAGGATGACAAAGTTCTTACTGTACTGCTGATTCATATATTGTCACTAACTTATCAAACATACAATACGTTCCCACATTTTATTTTATCTTGGGCATACTGTAGTTGGTGAGACCGAAAATTTTATTTTCCATCAAAACGGAAACAAACCATACACAGATGTAATATTATTTCGACAGAAATTCCTGTAACAAAATCGTGCCAATACATACACATGTTTGTTCAACAATCGCAATTGCAATTCCAACCTATTCCCCAATTGTAACAAAAAGCATCAGCATATCATATAATAAGAAACTTCACTCATATCGATAAATGTTGGTCTTGTTAAAATGGGGGTTTTGATTTCCCATCGGATATCTCGGAAATTCAAATTTCAAATATGAATTCGACTGTAATGAGTGAGTGGAAAGACTCTCCTCTTGTGTAAAGTACACTGTTACCGTATGCTGAAATAACTACACATTTCAATATGGTTTGCTTTAAACTAAAATGTGTTGCTTTAAGTAATTCGATTAGTTATTATAAACCAAATCTGATATAGTATAATGATTAACATTCCTACGAAAACTTCAGGTCTATTTACAAAATGTTTACACTATACGTCGTAGGATAACAGTTGTCTTCATCTTTATTCTACCATAGTTACCCTAGCTGTGCCCGTATATTAACTGTAATTGAAATTTTACAAATTAAGCAGATTTACAGCGCTGTCGTATTAACTGTACGTACGAAATATATCCTTTGGGAAGATAGCACAGAAACACTATGACCAGAAACACACAACATCCAACATACAGTTTTAATGGCATCAGTTATCTCAATAATGGAAGCATTCGACGAACATTGTGATACAGAGTTATTATGTATATTATTGACCTTTGTTTCTTATGTTTTTTGAATTATAAGCAAACGTTCATAGTTCACAGCAACACCAACGGTTGTTTAAATGGTGTCAAGAAATATTTTAATCGCCCGTCCTTTCTTATGACAGTACCATTATAAACGAATTCCGCCATACCTACGACCACAAAACATAGCCCAAAACAGTTCCATGGCAGACCTCGGCTCCAAGTGGATAACATTCCGTTTGTTTTACCCCAATTTTCGATAAAGTGAGCACCTATCACTGAATCAACTCGAAAGGCATACCGATCTGACCCTAAAACAGTCAATTTGTAATATTTTATCAAAAGCATTTTGTTCTATGCGAGTGAAATCGTCCGGCATTAACTCTTCATAAACGTCTTATATAATCTGTAATCCTGTTTGAGTTTTTCATTTGAGACGAGGGAGACATAGTCTACTGTATAGGACAGCATATCAAAGAAAACTATAATCCGATCCAAATCATATTACGTATATCATTTTTAACTATATTATTGTTCCAATATTGAGTAATATATTGTATGTGTCCAGCCATCAAAGAGATATCTTTTTTTTAACAATTCGAACATGGAAATCAGATATGGTATGCACATATTCCGTTTTTCTTTGTATGATAGTCACAACTTTAAAAAAAGACAATGGTGAATTATGACCATATTTTATCAATTAAACCTGATTTGGAAAGCAAGCGTTTGAATAACAACTTATCACCAAAGATGTACCACGATTTATTTAATAAATCCAGCGTTCTTGAACTGGGTGTGATCTTTTAGGTTAAGTTTATTCGCTAAGATTTAGTACCAGGATCAGTACTTACAAACGTTCTAATAAGTCAACAATGTCATTCACCAATAGACAACCCATAATACTATTATTAATATATTATAATGTGTTCTTAGAATCGTGATTCATAACATCAATATGGACTAGTTTTGAACTTCAATTAAGTTCGGTTATTTTGTACTTGAAAAAAGGAATAAAGCCTTTGTGCGAAGAGACAGTGTATTACAATCCATACAAGGAACAAAAACTCTAGCTCCGAGGGACAAGCTCGCAAGTGCGTTTATAATGCATGAAGGCATTAACAATACGGATCCATCCTTATATTTACATTCATCCCTTTGTGTTTAGTTTGTTTTCAATTTTAAATATCCAGTGGTTCAAATACAATTAAGGAGGCCAATCTATTATCTATATTAAACGTTTGACGAAAAGAATGGCGGATATCTGAAACTAGTAATTATAAAACCAAATCAGACATCATTTACCATTATGTCACGCTTGTCCAATTGTAATGCTGCAATACAATAAATGATAACGTCATTATGCAGAGCGGGACATGCAAGATAGATGTCATTTTTCGTCTTTGAGAGGGCAAAACCCTTTACTAAGAGTTTACACAGATCGAATGCCCCGTAAAAACAAAGTGCGCCTTAAAATGGTGTAAATGATGCCTGTGTCTTAATGTTTTTCCCTAATCCATTCTGTAGTGTCTTTTTGTTAGACATAGATAGTAGAATCGTCAGAAATGTTAAACAACCATCTACGACATTATTATCAGGAAAAAAATAAGAGTGCATAGATTTATGAAGTTTCAGTAGATCTTCTCAAAAACATCAGTTTTCATATAGTGTTGGTTTTCAACAGATCTTGTTTCATTTAACAGTTTCTTTATTAAAAGAATTTGATTTAACAATTAGATACCTCAAATATCAGAATCAAGCCACCAATGGAACAATATTATCATAATTGATGAATGAGATGGATTGGAAGTGAACAAGAAGATATTAGCATTTTATGAAATCTAGAAATAAGCAATTATAGATGGACGTCGGAATTTTTCTGCAACTTAGCATCAATCTACATGACTACTAATGTATGACATTCTACATGTCAAATATATTTAAAACATTTTTTAAATATCTACACATGGTAAAAGCATAACATTCAACCCATTACATATAATGACATAACGATGTTTTGTCTGCCAATAAACCTGGCACGAATTGTCACCATATCTGGTTATTGTAAACCATGACCAGATGTCATCATAGTTTGTTTTGTTTCTGATATATTATACGACCGTCTGTGTGTCAGTAACAAAACAAAGCCACTTAGTAAAATAAGTTTAATTAATGATTGATTTAGGGATAATAACTTCCTACAGTGATGCTAGTCAGCTCGTTCTGACGGCGTTTGCGAAAATGAGTCATGTGGAGAGAAAAAGGACGTGTTTATCTTTGCGAGGCTGCATAAGTCGGCAGACATAACTAGTTGTACAAGTTTACGATAGGTTCTGTAATTTAATGTTAAAATACAACGTTAAAAGTGTATTTTGTCATCCTTCATTTTATTTAAAATTATGTATTGTTGTTAACCTGGATACCTCAACAGGGCTCATTTTCGCAGATGATGTCACATATATTGGAACGCACTGACTTATACTTATACGTCAATATGTCGATCTTTTATCTACATAATAAAGACTAAGTAACGACGTCAAACAACTGAGATAGTTATGACCAAAGATTTTGTTTGTCTTTCTAAAGGTGTTGCTAAATAGGTAATAAAATTCTTTAAATGCCATCATGCATATCAATATCGTAGAATTCAAAGGGATGCCTTCACTTGATATCTAGAGTAAATGCTGATATATCCATTTGAGTAAGGAATAACATGGACATTTTACAATGCTTACCTCTAAATCGCCAGATAGCTGACCGTGTTTACGTCGGCGTTTTGGTGAATACCTGACGGCAACCGATGTAGACGCATTCATTGTCCTATGTAATGCGTTTCGATGAAAATAAATTTAAGCCTGCATCTGTTTATCCGTGAACTATAAAATATCAGTACTTATCCAAAATAACTGTCGAAAAACTACAGATGTGTTTTCAAAACTTTATATTCGCCATGGACGGAAAAGGTGTGAAGCTAAGCTTTAACACCGTTATCTTTTCAAACTAACTCATTTTAAATTTTGTATATTTGCACTTTCCGTAAAAAAGGCCAATCTGACCATATGGTTATGTCTACCACAAATGCCTTATCTACAGGATGATAATTCAAAGTCAGTATAAATCACAACATGATCACAATAATTTGTCTGAAGAGATTTTGAGATTCCACGATTGTGTAGATATCCGTATGGCCAATAGAATCAAGAAATAATGAGACAAATCCTCCGAACGATATCTGCAGAAACTTGTTTTGGGCTTCAGACGATTACTATGATGGCTGATTTCTGCCATTATGTGTTTTTGCATTTTCGCGGCGAAAGGATCAAAATGTGCATTTTGTTGCGATAATGCGTGTAGTGGTGAGGCAAAAAAGCGCCGAATGGATTGTCGAAATTAAGTCAAAAGGCTGCGCGAAAATGCACCTAATTATTATTTCGCATGTTTGCCCCTTTATTTGGCGCGTATTCGCCTCTTCACTTGGCGCATGTTCGCCCCGCCACCTTGCGCATATTCGCTCAGCCATTTGACGCATAATCGCCCACCAATTCACACAATTTTGCCCCACAAACTTGCGCATTGCCACCTTCTAGAAGGCATATAGATCATCGGAATCATTTTTCATGACACTATCCTACCAGGAGGGATAAATTGCACCAGTTTGCCAATGTTCGCCCTTTTGCCGGGGAAAGGCGCAAACACGAAATGGCAGTTATCAGTTTCTATAGAAAACAGAGTCTTATCGCGTTATGCGCTTTTTTATACATATTATTTGCCGATGAATCTTTGTATTACGTTGAATGGGTTTTAACGGTGTTGCAAATGAATGTTCTTTGATGTGGCAGTTTATATCCAACAACAATGCACTACCCAGCGGAGAGAAGAGAAAACACTGCGTTTTGTACTTAACTGATACTTATCTTGAAGTAAACAATAGAGTAAAGATGAATAATATGTGTTTTAATTCGTGTTTCATGGCATCTCATCAGGTAATTAATATTCCTCTTCCTGTCTACATAAAACAACTAAACAAATTTATTATGTTGTATTCCGGAAGGAAGTATATTCAATATATAAGCTAGTTTACTGTCAAGTACGTCAAGTACGTAAGGACTTTAATATCACAAACAGCATAAGTTGCTTCTTTACAAATATCATTATACATTTAACGTCTACATTTTCCGCACCTATGATTTTGGCGCCAGAGGGAATCTGTATTACGTTTTCATTATAAAAGCATTCAGGCAACAACATACCAAAATGATATCGTGTTTAAGGTATAACAAACGTATATCTTTATAACAGAAAATAGATATAAACTTTGAATTTCAGTTTCATCGTCATTCCGATTTCTGACATATCTTTTTTATTGTTACCAGTTATTTATAGAGTTTTCTGTTTTATTGTTTTATTTAATCAATGTTATCTATTACTGAAAAAAATCCTTCATATTATATCACCTCCTTGTATAATAGTAATTTTTATTCAATTATAAAGATTTATAATATGTGACATCGTTTTCGAAAATGAGTCCTGCAAAGGTTGAAGTGGCATGTTCATTTCTGCAAAATCAAGTGCCTCATTAGCCGGCAATCAGTGCTATTTCTATTTCTTTCTTTTTTTCTAAAATAACAGTTCTACAAATTGCTTAAGTAAGTGTTTTATCATCCAATTGCTTGTTTAATTTTGTGTCTTTTTGTATGATAATGTTAATGCCTCGTCTGCTTATATGAAGGCATTCCCATTATCATAAAAACTCAATTTAATCAAATGAATGGATCATATAATACAAGATTTAGATTATATTGCCTTCATATAAGTAAAAATAGTTTGCATGAATGAAGTGCCATGTTCACATTTGCAAGACTCATTTTCGCAGACAACATCGAACATGTAATCATACATACGAC
Organism: Mya arenaria; assembly: GCF_026914265.1. Classification (NCBI taxonomy): domain Eukaryota; kingdom Metazoa; phylum Mollusca; class Bivalvia; order Myida; family Myidae; genus Mya; species Mya arenaria. Next base: position 2,638,974 of record NC_069128.1, on the reverse strand, counting down.
TTGTATTTATTTACATCTCTAAACAAAAGTTTTCCAAATAATATCTTTAGTATGTGGGATCACATGGTCTCTTGATTAACATTCTGGTAAATGGAATGTTTAAAGAAAAAAAAAAGTTTGCTTCGTGTGGTTTATACTTAAGTTGAAAATACTGTTACACCTTTAATATCAAATATATAAAATAGGAAATTATCATAACGGTATCCATACAAAATCCGTAATCATATTATATAAGCGCCTCCTGGAATTAAACACGATGGCTGTGTCATGCTAATTTTCTCCTAATCTATTCTATAATGTCTCTCTGCGATATAACCAGCCTTCATATTTGTCATATATATTCTCATTGGCACAGAGATAAAACGTCATCTAAGGCATAACAAAACTTGAAATATTTAATTTGCATTCTTAAGTAGATGTCCTAGATAAATAAACATGTCTTCTCCTTGAGAATTTTTTTTTATTATTTTAGGAAACCATACGCAATAGTTTCTGCAGCCATTCCACGAGGATCGTATTGGAATCAAATAAAACCCGCGCAAAGCGTAGACAATGCACTTTTACAGCGCGAGGTTCGGATGTAGTAACAGTTTTGTGTTACGTTGTCAAACATACCGTTCAGTTAGTAGTGTGCGTATATCGAACTATCGTTATAATGAACCTACTGTGTGCTACTGTTTAAAAAGCAAGACATATTGCTTACAATTCTGATATGATATTAATGCATACACACAAATATAGAAAATAAGCACGTATGATACAGTCACCAGGTATTGGGGAATGTGTTAATATTTGAATTGGCAGTACCATATATTCAGACATATCTAGAACAAAATCGAATAGCACACTGCTTAATTACAGATATTGTAATAATTATGATCGATCGAAGTAAATGTTATGGCAAGCTACATTTTCTTACTTTTAAATAACCAAGATATTGGCATTGAACGTATTTTGAAACCAAACTACAAAATATCGTGCAGTCTGTACGTTTCGTATCGCAATGGATATATTTTTGAATTAATGATAGATGTCTAGGTCTGCTGAATCAATACGTAATTGGCTATCTGACAAAGGAAACCTATTACCAAAGCAGGCCGAGTAAACTATTATTGTGTCTAAATATACATGGACGTAGAGAGTTTGCTCAATGTCCCCGTAACTAAGCAACAACGTATTCTAGTATAATGAGACGCAGCCGAAATTTTACAATTACTACTATATCATAGATAGACAGTAATTGTATAATTTTGAACGTGTTTGATCCAATTCTGACAAACATTGAGATTTAAATCATCCAAGTTAATATCGACATAGACTCTGAGAACGAAGGTAATTTAAATCATTTGAGCCATGTTTGAGCCTCTAAACAGGGTTTAATTTTGAATTTTTGACTGCTTGGCACGTCTATGTCGTTTCCAATGATACTTTGATTTAAGTAGATATACATTTTAGACACTGCATTGCGTAGACAGTAAACATCAACAATTTCAAAAAACAAGGTAATTCTTCTGTGAATTATAAAGAATGCATGAATATCTGTTATTGTATCATAACAACACATTTATCATGAGGTGTTTTATTTTCTCAGAAAGAAAAAAAACACACCTGTTTTTGCTAAACAACTCGTCCTTACGTCTCACTCATAGCTAACTAAGGAACTAGTGTGGTAAATATTTGGCAAAATTTATATACTGATATACGTTCATATATTGATATTTCATCACGACATCATAACTATCAATCAATCAATTAACTACCTCAAATCAATATGCAAAAGAAAAGATACATTACTATTCAATTAATATTAATTTATTTTAGTTCGATTCTGAGGACAGATGTTTTGTTATATAAATCACTCTCAGATCGATTTCTTTGGTAAAATCTATTACTGGTGTCCTTTCTGAAAGGCCATGACAAGCTATCTATTTACATTCATATATACATTACTTGATTAATAGTGATCACTAAATATATATTCACTCGGAATTCCCTGGCTATACTACACTGTATAGAATGATCAATGACGATAGTTTAAAATGTGATACACTATTTTAACACGGAATATCATTAAACAAGTTGAAATACACTATGCTTGCAATGTAGCCTTGCAATATGAAAAGTATGCTTATATAAAACATGACTTGGTTTATGTTCTGTAATATCTCATTGACAAGCTGGTGGACGTAACATGTCTTTAACTTCACAAAACACAGTACTGTGATATGTTTGTTAGTTGCTAGAAGGGCACAGTAATGGTAAGATATATCGGACATATTTTAAGCAACAGGAAACAACGAATTTGAAGACCACTGAAATGTTACTATTAAACCTATCTATTTCGTTTTCTTATAACAAAGACTGTCTTAATATAAATCATATAATTAAGTCATTTTAGGCATTACAATTTAGATACTAGCATGGCAAAAAGACACCAAAAGGTTTATATCTTTACTCCTTAAAAACAGTACCATGTCATTGACGTGGCTATATTTTCAGATAAAACTAAGAAGGTTCTATATAAATGCATGAAGCCTAAAAATAGTTCGAAATATTAAAGAAAGTAGGTTAGCTTAGACTCATTTTAGTACGTGCAATAAAATGTTTTTAAGTCCTCAATGTATATAATTGTGTGTACAGGTAAAGGGAAATATCTTTGAGAATAAAGCCATAGAGCAGTTTAATGATCCCATATGATAATATGTTCATTTAAGAAATGAACATTATTTGTCTGCGTTTCATGTAGGCGTACTTGTATGAAGTGTCAAAATAATTACACCTAATTTGCATAAACACCGAAGGAATTTGGTGTTCATTTGCAATCACAGACGTACAGAGGGAGTAAAACTTTACCTTTTATGTTGTTGCATTTATGCGTTTAAGTAGTTGTTATACAAAAAATACATTTAGTAGAATAACTTAATCCTCCGTATGTATTTATCGTTTTGTGTAACCGTATAATGGTATAAGTATAATGTTCATTAGACTTAAAATAGGAATTATTATTCATACTTTTACATCGAAGAACATTTGAATGTAATTTTGATAACATTTGCGATTCACTAATATTTAGAAAAATGTATCTCTTTTATGAGTTAAATGATAAATCACAAGAACATATACTTGTCCTCATACCTTAAAGGGCAAGCAAACTAAGTTAACATTTTTTTGAATTACAATTGTTCGATATTTAGATTAATAATCTTATGTATTATAATGTTAGGACACAAAGCGTGTATAAGTGTTAATTAAAAGTCAGATGTTTTCATCCATGTAAACAATTTAAATCAAGTTATAGAGTGTTTATCGATTATGAGTTTTGACTATGACAGAGTTGGTTCAAGTAAGGGAGTTTCGTGATTTGCCGCATGAATGTCGCATGAATTGCATAAAAAAAAAAACATACACGTGAGATTTTCTCGCCTTCACTCGCAGTTTGTGTATATTGTTCCATTCATGAGTTTTAGCGATTTAGAGTTGTTTTATGTACACAGGTTTCAATCTGCAACAATATCGGAAGCTTTCAGAAAAGCTCAGTGTGTTAAAGTATCATTTGTACAATTAGCTTTCACCCGGCGAGGTATTTGTATTTGGTATGAATCACACAGTCATTGTTATTATTCAAAAAAGTATAATGAAGAGTATAACTTCAGTCTATTCTTAACAACAAAATAATAAAAATGTATCCCTGATCGCTCATTATTGTAGGCACATGATAACTGTCACTTGGACGGACATAACGCCTTACAATTTCAATCAGGTATAATCCATATTTAACAGACAAGACCGTTGAACCGATGGCATTGGTTTATTGCAATGTCAGTGTGCAATGTTTGAAGTAAATATGTACTCACCCTGATTGGCATGAAACTGTTTCCAAAGACTTTTCAAGGCGCCTTAAACTGCCATAATTTTCATGATCTAGGTGCTTTGAACGTATTCATACCATTGAACTATTTAGAAAGAAACCTTATGAATAATTATGCGCATATTTAGTTTTTCTAATCTCATTTCGTTTGCAATTATGAAATGACTGTGATTTCAACATTTGATCAGTTCTTGAACGTGACCAAACGAATTTGTAGTGCATGTTATATTTCGTGTAAAATCGTCTATGCTACTCACGGTAAGATGTAAATGAATCCACTTTATAGTGGAAGTCATTTCATGGGTGACCTTACTTTTATTGTCAGTTGTCCCCACGTCAATATTTCCACATATTCATAAGTATACAAAAACACATCATGTGTTTTCGGACACATGAAATATCCGGATCGAACAATAAGACCTTCGGGCACGCTACGTGGCAGAGTAATATGTATTAGTTTATCTTTTAAAACAACAACAACAGGAGCATGCGGTCGACCCACCATCTAAAATATACGTTTACAAACGTTTCTTTAGGTATAACAACATCCCTTTCGCCCAAGTTTGTCTATGATATTTCGTAAAATTAAGTCACAAGTCATTTTGACGTCATACCAATATTTTATTAAAATTTCAGATGTTATATCCGTTTAAAAGTCGTTATTTCGGATTTGATAACAAGCAAATTCTTGGATACAACATGGCGTCACCGGACTTTGTTGAAAAAATAAAAAAATAAAAAAACGCTTATTCGTTTAAGGCGAATGACAAGTGTTTTTATCAGGATAAACTGCTGAGTTGTTTTGTGGAGCTCTGTAAAAAGGGGATTCAACAATGCTAATAGTTTGAATCGGTGTGTGTCTTCTCTTCAAAATATATGAACTATGTTTCCAAATTGCCTTAAATTTATTAAGGATGTTCCCGTTTTGAGTACAGTAATTTACATCAATAATACTTGAAAAAAATTAATGATAACTTCTTGCAAAAAGAACAACTAACAATTTATTTGGTCATTCGTATTTCAAAGATGTCTTACAATTCATTCGATTACTACTTCTAGCAAAAACCTGATATTTCATTCGACCATTAGTTCTGGAAAAATATGTCTGACAGATTTTGAATTCTGCCGAAAACTTAAAGTATGAAGAAAGGGCAAACACGCTGTAAATGGAGCTTAAAACCCTAAACATTAAATATGTGGCATTGACATTCGAAAACAACTATAAATATTGCCTTTAACGCAGAATGGCTATAGGAGATATGAAAGGCTTACCACCTGTACCTAGTACTTAAACCCAATGCGAAGTAAAGTCTTTGTTGCAATTTCATCACGAAGACAATGAACATATACCAAAACGTTCATTACAATCTTTAAATTTCATTAGAAGTTTCGTATCCGTAGAGTCAGACGACAAAGATAATGCATGTATTCCACTCCCATTTAGTGCTTGGGCAAAATGCATTGCTATATATATTCTTACATGATAGATACAATCAACGTTTGCTTTTATGACACTTATTTCACAGCATCTGGATGTAGGGCTTTGCTGAACGTACCGATGCGGTAACACAGACTATTATGAAAAAGTTATTTTGAAATCTACAAAAGGCCGATTTCTAGAGCTTTATTACAGTCAGGTTAAACCGATGTTGACGGCATCGTTGTTAACCTCGAACGGTGAGCTACAACATTGTATGTGATGATGTGCTAATATATTTTAATTTAAACAGACGACCAACACATATGAGGGGTACTGAGAGCTTTATTACTAAAACAACTAGCTACAGCTCCAAACTAAGCTTAAGCGCGCACATAATTACATTATAACATATCCTGGTTACCCCAATTGACTGTCATAGACAAACAAGCATATTTAATAGCATTAAAAAATCATAACACAATAATAGTAAATCATTAAGCAAGTATGTGAATTTAATCGTCCTAAGCAGCATGATAAAACAACAAAAAACAACAGCAACAACAACAACAAAAAAAGTAAAATATAGAGACTGGTGGGGTCCGAATTTTAAAGAGGATTTACTATTCTGCTTAACGTGCACTGAGTAACTGAATGAATGACACTCTCAGAACTCTTCTGGTTAAAGGTCGTTACGGTCAGGTGAGCACAGACCGCGCATAAGCTCACATGTTAATATGAAATAATGAATATTAATTCTACGAAACAATTACAGCTATATCAGCTCTTATGTCAGAAAGACTACAAACCACACTTGTATCAATTAAAACAAAGTATCAGCTGTAAAATCTCCTTCTCAAACATGTCGTGAGGATTTTGTTTTGTGCATAGTAGAAAGAAGAAGAAAGTTCGTTCAAAGACTATAACTCAAAATATATATTTGAAACATGACCCTTCAAGTTGATCAGATTAATGTTATACGAATGCTTTTATACGCATGCACGGCGAAACGATTTATATGCAGGTTTATTCATACCACATTTTTTTCACAAATATATCTTTAGAATTACAACTCTGAACATTAAATATGTGGCATTGACATTCGAAAACAACTACAACCAATGCCCTTACAACCAATGCTCATATTAACATGTGAGCTGATAAACCGGGTTTATATTTAAACTGTTTGCTACAATATTGAATTATATCTCTTCTGTATATATATAAATGAAAGGTATAACGTTAGCACAATACTGATTGTTTCAGATGAGTTAATAAGAAGTAAACGTTATTATCATAATCTTCGAGTAAAAATAACCTTATAATGAATGTCAGGTTTAGACTGAGGTTTTTAAATATATCTATATATAATACAAAAATCAAGCTTGAGCGAACAAGTATGCATATTTGTCATCGATATGATCTGATTGTTGTGTGTTTACTCCGATTATCAAAAAAGTTTATAGTATTTAATATATATCTCTATACTCTAGTTTATAAACACAGTCATAACTTACACTATTTATAAAACTCACCAATAATACTTGATACATATCTGATCTATATGAAAGAGTTCATTTTTGGTATTTTTAATTATTCACTGTAAACCTATCTTTTCTGTAATAATATTGTTATAATTCGACTTTAAAGTCGATTTATATGAAGACTGAACAGCTAGACATAAATGTCATAAAGTATTGTACTTTTTCTTAAAAATTCTCTCATTTCTCTGTTTTCCTAAACTACCGGTCATTATGATCAATTCTTTTTCAGCTAATTAAGTGACTGACATTTGTTATAACAATTAAAAAGATCGGTTTACTTTCGTTTCTTGATATTTCATTAAAAGTATATAATATAAAATAACAACACTAGATTACCTCTCTTCAGATATTTTTGGATCGCTATAGTACATTCACTGTAATTATAAATTACATTCTCGTACATTACTTTATCAATTTTGATCGCTAGTTTGTTCACTTTGATCTTAATACAATTCACAGATACAACAAAATGTACAGCAATATCGGAAAATAAAAATGTAATAAGTTTACAATATAGTTTGATGTCACTTTAATCGTTGAAAAACAAATTGTTTACAATGAAGCCAAGCAATATCTATAATAATTATGCTGGTGTTAAAACATGATTTAAAGTGGTTCACATTCTGTTAATATTTGGGCGTAGAGTTGGCCGCTGAATCTCATACTGAAAAAACAACAACACATATCTAATTTCATATTACAAAATTTAATAATTTCAAATATATTTTCGTAACTTACATTATCTGTTTATATCATTTATAAAGTCTTAATCAAATTTTATTGTGTGAAATGTTTACAGTGTATGAAACAAACTGAGTGTTTAATTTTCTCTATTTCAAAACTTCCGTTGGTTGTCCGACTTACCCTTGATTCAGTGTCGATGTAGTCATACACAGATGCAGTCCTTGATCTGTTGTAGTCACTCTCCGATGACGACACGCGTGAGGAAGGATGTCGTCGAATGTCGCTGGGATTCGGCTGGTACATATACACCTGCGGAAGAAAGAAACCTAAAAAAATGCATCCAAAGGTTTATATCTTTATTTAGTATAAAAATGACTTGACTTTGCCATTACTCTATTTCCAGATAAGACAAACCAGTAAGCTAAACAGACTCTGGAAGGTATCTGAAATAAAGATTAGCAGTCTTGGTATGTATTTTAACATTATACTAAAGCGATGAGGATAATGAAGTTGGACGCCCATTTTTGGCTATATTTTTTATTTATGTTGAGAAAACCTTTATGGTAAGATCACTTGTTATAATAATCAATATAACCTCGTTTCCCAGACTGTTGGTGATGATCTTGTGTTCTTTCCCTTCAACCGTTAATGTGTCTTCACGTGTCCTCGGATATTTATCGAGAGACAGACGCACGCCACCTTTTGAAAGAGATCGACTGAATTCCTCCATGCTCATACTGTAGAAGAAGATGTACTTTATGCGATGATAGAAAATGTCAAGATTTAAAGAAAAAAATATATTCTTGATTAATTGTGAAAAAACTTTTTACACTGAAATACCTTTTTTTGGATTACATTCGAATCATGACCAAAGGTTTAATCAACGCTCTAATAAGGTGTAAAAATGTATATTAATTTTCAAAACTTTTGATGTTATGAGGTAAAATGAGATGAATTTGTGATTCGACTGTAATATTTTCGTGATATTGGGGCCAGATATCCGTAATAAAGCGCATTAGCTACTTTAAAATAAGATAAGATTTTCTCCAAACCCAGTTAAGTAGATCAAAATTAACCGTACGTTCAAACATTAAAGTTGAAATTCCTTCTCTTGTCCACTGGAATCCGTATGTAAAAATAAACTACAATACATTTTTCCAATATTTCGTTTAACTGAGGTGGGAGAAAACAATCTAACATGTCCGCTCGTGTAAGATTGGTTCATCTCAACCCCTGCGCCAAACTTGGTAAACCTCATTTCTGCAAAACACCCTTCGCTCTGCTTTGGATACACAGATCTTACCCTTTCGGCCATGAAAGAATTATATGGTATTATTTGTGTCTAGTGTAAAATGAGATACTATGTTATTTATTATTTATGAACTTTTCACTACGCGATTAAGGTATAATTATGTGATAATTTTTAAACATAAAGCTGGATTGATAGTTTAGTAATCATAGATATGTCGTTTTAACCTGTCCCTTGCCTGCCATTTTTGTCAACATCCTTTTGTTTCCTTTTCCTTACGATAAGGCAAATGATGACCACTGACATAATTACGATCACTCCTCCCCCTGATCCACCAGCTAATGCAGCGATGTACGTTGACGACAGGGTTAGTTTCTCAACAGGAATCTCGCAATGTTCTCCAGAGTACACAAAACGATCACCGTCACTTTTACATCTAAACACAGTATTTGCATATAAAACTATAAATATATATCTTGAATTTTGCCCACTGTCACTTGGGCATCTAAGCGAAACATAAAATACAACCAATGAAACAGATATACCCTACCAAAATTGCAAACGAATTTAGCATGTGTAATTGATAAACAATTATTAAAATGTCGTTATAGAAAGTACACTTCTTCGAAACATACAATACAACTTAAGTAATAAGGCAGCAGCCTCGGATGAATTTTGTAAACTATATCAAATTGACAAATACATTGACTTATATTTTGAATTAATTTTGATATTGAAAAATGTCACGTCTTTACCCCTTTGAATGAACAAATTTAAAGCACTGTGCAATTTTTACCAGCTTCTATCAATTTGCGGTTCAAATTTAGTCCATACCTACATTTTGTCAAGTTTGCCCTTCTGTCAAAGTAACATTCACCATCGTTTTTGCATCCTCCATTGTCCATTGCTCTGCAAGGGTCAATACATTGAACCGTACCTTTTTGTAAATCTATAACACATCTTTCGCCATCTACGCAGTTTGAACACGCACTCGTTGTCCTCTTTTGGTTAGCTACAATTGTGATGTAGAATAATTATATATAAGCTTTGAAACTATTTCAATAAATATGAAGTATAAAACAATAATGTACACAATTTCGTTTAATCCTTTAGATATTTCGCTAATGTTTACATATTACGGTAATATGTGACAATAAAGATATATATGTTACCAGTATGAAAAGCTTGTGCGATAGCCGTACTATTCACAACCACGCTGCAGTTCTGACAAAAGGTGAAGTTCAGTGATTGATGTGCCTTTCCAATGTTTGCTGTAGTTGTAGCTATTTTCGTCAAGTCCACATTCCCTTTGCAAATGACGTCATAGTCGCAGATAATACTTCCATTTCTTTACAGAAAATACACACATTCAACGAAATAGGTATTATAGTGTTAATAGACAAACAATCATTTTTTACAAATATGACATATAGCAAAAACATTTATTGTTATAAAAAACATTTGACCGCAACCTGTACAATTTGAACATATGTTCGAGTACAACAAGAAAATACAGGGGTTAGCCCAGTTTTATTATATCAACGAAATATCTTTTAAGAGGATCATGGTTAACGCCATCGTTGATTCCTCTTGAGTCACGGATTGTATCTTATTTGCTTGATTGTAAATACTGATTATTTTTATTAAACAATGGCAAACATGATTATGATTAGCAATCGTCAGTCCGAATGTCAACAAAAAACGCACTCAATTTTAACCGCACGTTCAAACAATGAAACGAAAAACTAAACCACGGACTGTCTATGATTTGCTTGACTGTAATCATGATTTGTTTCCCGTTAAAAAAACGGCGAAACATAAGGATGTTAAGCAATCAGGATTCTACTGTCAGTAAAAACGAACCACAGGTTAACCGTACGTTCAAACATTAAACTGAGAAGCAAGCAATACATAAACCCTATATGCCGGATGTTTCTTAAAATTCCTCGTCGAAATCATACATTAAAACATACCTAAACATGTAGAAATAACGCTTTTAAAGAATGACCACTTAATTAACTAGAAATCATTTTTACAATAACATTTTAGTTAAAGAATATAATATATTTTACAAGCAACATTACCATATAATTTAAATCATATAACCTACGTTACGTTTAGTATGGCTACACTTTGGAACCCTATGGTTGTTTTGTATAACTGGGTAAGCTGAAAAATAATATCATAATATTTTCATAGAAATTTTATTAACGAGGCACAACATCATATTTTCTCCCTTTTATGTAAAACTCTTTGAATTTAATTGTTGTCCTAAATTTACAAATAACTTAATTTCTAATAATGGCTAAAATACAACATTATTTCTAAAGTGGCAATTTCCTCAACAATGAGGTGACATTATTATCTAACAACCTTTAGAATCTTGTGAATGGGACTTACTTACCTTTATTTTGAATTTATGTTCGTATTCTCCCCTCAACGATTTATTAAACACACCTTCTTTTAACGAAAGTTGCAGTGGGATAGAGACGGTGGTACTACCTGCAAAACATTGAAATTGATGTGAGCATTTTGTTTTGTTAATGTTTATATCTATTGAATTGCCGTTCATGCAGATGCAAATGTTATGATATTATTTTAAAGAGAAAAAAGATCAAATATGCTACTTTTGAATGGCATTTGCGCATGGCAAAAAATAAATTAAAAATTTACTTATGTTTAATCAAAACCATTATTAATTAAAAGAAAAACAAATGTTATATTACCAATATCAAAGATAGACGATGCATTTCGAGAGCAATCACAATTTCCATTTCTCCAAACCCCCGAAAATTGGCCATCGACTGCGCTTCGTTTATATCTTTTAAATGTAATTGTCGTGCTACCGCCGTTACTTATTGTTGTAAATGTAGGTGTAGCTGGTGCCGAAGAAGTATTGCTATCGTTTGAACTTGTAAGTGTTGATTTAGGTGTAGTTGGTGCCGAAGTAGTATTGCTAGCGTTTGAACTTGTAAGTGTTGGTATAGGTGTAGTTAGTGCCGAAGTAGTATTGCTAACGTTTGAACTTGTAAGTGTTGATTCAGGTGTAGTTGGTGCCGAAGTAGTATTGCTAACGTTTGAACTTGTAAGTGTTGATTTAGGTGTAGTTGGTGCCGAAGTAGTATTGCTAGCGTTTGAACTTGTAAGTGTTGGTATAGGTGTAGTTAGTGCCGAAGTAGTATTGCTAACGTTTGAACTTGTAAGTGTTGATTTAGGTGTAGTTGGTGCCGAAGTAGTATTGCTAGCGTTTGAACTTGTAAGTGTTGATTTAGGTGTAGTTGGTGCCGAAGTAGTATTGCTAGCGTTTGAACTTGTAAGTGCTGATTTAGGTGTAGTTGGTACCGAAGTAGTATTGATATCGTTTGTACTTGTAAGTGTTGATTTAGGTGTAGTTGGTGCCGAAGTAGTATTGCTAGCGTTTGAACTTGAAAGTGTTGATTTAGGTGTAGTTGGTACCGAAGTAGTATTGCTATTGTTTGTACTCGTAAGTGTTGGTATAGGTGTAGTTAGTGCCGAAGTAGTATTGCTAGCGTTTGAACTTGTAAGTGTTGATTTAGGTGTAGTTATTTCCGAAGTAGTATTGCTAGCGTTTGAACTTGTAAGTGTTGATTTAGGTGTAGTTGGTGCCGAAGTAGTATTGCTATCGTTTGAACTTGTAAGTGTTGGTATAGGTGTAGTTGGTGCCGAAGTAGTATTGCTATCGTTTGAACTTGTAAGTGTTGGTATAGGTGTAGTTAGTGCCGAAGTAGTATTGCTAACGTTTGAACTTGTAAGTGTTGATTCAGGTGTAGTTGGTGCCGAAGTAGTATTGCTAACGTTTGAACTTGTAAGTGTTGGTATAGGTGTAGTTGGTGCCGAAGTAGTATTGCTAGCGTTTGAACTTGTAAGTGTTGGTATAGTTGTAGTTGGTGCCGAAGTAGTATTGCGTTCGTTTGAACTTGTAAGTGTTGATTTAGGTGTAGTTGGTGCCGAAGTAGTCTTGCTAGCGTTTGAACTTGTAAGTGTTGATTTAGGTGTAGCTGGTGCCGAAGTAGTATTGCTATCGTTTGAACTTGTAAGTGTTGATTTAGGTGTAGTTGGTGCCGAAGTAGTATTGCTATCGTTTGAAATTGTAAGTGTTGGTATAGGTGTAGTTAGTGCCGAAGTAGTATTGCTAGCGTTTGAACTTGTAAGTGTTGATTTAGGAGTAGTTGGTGCCGAAGTAGTCTTGCTATCGTTTGAACTTGTAAGTGTTGATTTAGGTGTAGCTGGTGCCGAAGTAGTATTGCTAGCGTTTGAACTTGTAAGTGTTGATTTAGGTGTAGCTGGTGCCGAAGTAGTCTTGCTATCGTTTGTACTTGTAAGTGTTGATTTAGGTGTAGTTGGTTCCGAAGTAGTCTTGCTAGCGTTTGAACTTGTAAGTGTTGATTTAGGTGTAGCTGGTGCCGAAGTAGTCTTGCTATCGTTTGTACTTGTAAGTGTTGGTATAGGTGTAGCTGGTGCCGAAGTAGTCTTGCTAGCGTTTGAACTTGTAAGTGTTGATTTAGGTGTAGTTGGTGCCGAAGAAGTCTTGCTATCGTTTGAACTTGTAAGTGTTGATTTAGGTGTAGTTGGTGCCGAAGTAGTCTTGCTAGTGTTTGAACTTGTAAGTGTTGATTTAGGTGTAGCTGGTGCCGAAGTAGTATTGCTAGCGTTTGAACTTGTAAGTGTTGATTTAGGTGTAGCTGGTGCCGAAGTAGTCTTGCTAGCGTTGCTACGTGATGGTGCTGCTTTAGGTGTAGCAGATGCCGAAGTAATCTTGCAACCGTTTGTACTTGTATGTAGTGATTTAGGTGTAGTTGATGGCGAAGTAATCTTGCTAGCGTTGCTACTTTTAAGTGCTGATTTAGGTGTAGTTGGTGCCGAAGAAGTCTTGTTAGCGTTGCTTCTTGTAGGTGTTGAATTAGGTGTAGATGGTACCGAAGTAGTCTTGCTACCGTTGTTACTTGATGGTGTTGATTTAGGTGTAGTTGTTAATGTCAATTGGGGTCTAGATGGTGATGTCTTGATTTCAACACATGAACAAACATCGCCATTTTGTAATGAATACCCGCTATGTGCTCCGTAAAGAACAATTACTGAAATACATTCAATATTAACTATTACAAATCTAGATTCGATCGGGCTCTTTTGATTCCATTTACCTACAGTTTGATTATTATTTTAGGTTAAACTTGATCATATGCTAACGTATTGCAGTTATCTCCAAGATTAACACTCAAAGGCTGTTATACTATCATATTTGCCTTAATACAAACGACTATGATGCATATCTTTGAGACATAAGACTAGTACACTCTTTAGAAAATGCAATGTAAAAAGTTAAAAAGAACTTTTCAATAACGAAACTTACTTAATGCAATTATTGAAACAGTTATAAAACACACACATTTTGGCCATAATAATAACGGTGATACATTTTATTTGGTTAGAGTTCAATATCTTCGTTTACGTAACACGTTTGCGCTATGAACAATTAAACTAGAATATTTTAATTGTTTGTTAAGTGTTTTACCTGCGATGACGAAAGATTTAAGCCCAAACAACTGCATTGCCACTTTTCTGAAATAAAAACGTTGATTTATGTACGGTGTAGGTAAAAGATGACGTTTAAATTATAAAATGATTTTTTGGAGATCCAATGTTAAGAGTGCGCTTTATGTAAAAAGTTAATTATCGTGAGCGATTACCGCTCGGTTTGAAATTACTCAGAATTAACATAGTCTCATTTTTAAATATCCTAAAAGGAAGCCATAATTTTGATAGATATACTAGGTCATCAAGACCGACACAGGCAAACATGTCGATCTATTAGAAACGTTTAAAAGTATCACATTTTGAGAAATTTAGGTAACTTACGTAAGTTATGATAAACAAATTTTAAATATTTTACCAAAATCAATGCAGGGGATCTTTTCAAATTCAAAACAATAAATTGATTTCCTTATTGCAAACAATATACTTGATTCAAAATGTAAGGAATGATGGTCATCTTGTATAGAAAACTCATCATATACCAAAGTGTAATCATTGTAACAAAATATCCTTATTTAATGTGTGTATCGAAAGGCAATCCAAATTTGCTCTGCAATTTAAACATTCGAACAAATTGACAAACGTAATATGTTTGTTGCGTTATTTAGTTTACATTGTATTGACAACTAATTTGTGTGTATTGTTTCCCCCGTCCAAGCGGTTTTGCACAACACGGGAGCTGTATGCAAGAACAGCAGAAACACATGCTACGCACTATGGCTGTAAATCACTTTGCTGGCCACAGTATCATTATTACAGGCCGCGAATTCAGATTATTGCGGTTCGCATAAAATGCACTCCTGTGGTCCATACCCGTTTAACAGACATATCGTAAATTAGTTTCTTTCGGATCAATTTTGATAAGATGTGATTTATTAGCTTTTAAAAGAACGATCCAGTCACTGAATCCGCAATGTTTGTCCGAAGGTGTAGTAGAACAGGCACTAAAGTTAACTTCCCTGTAGCGAATAAGGCATGATTTCTGGTTTCTCCCACAGGCGTCTGACTTATTGTTTGTATCTAAAATGTTGATTTATATAATGAGATCAACAACAAATCTGAAGATATGTAATGACAAGAAAGAAACAAGGTATTTAACTCAAACTTACCTGATTTCACGTTAGAGTCAAGTTTTATTCATATGTCAACATAGAAACAATCCATCGTAAAATAGGTGACATGAACGGAGGAGTCAATTTCCTTTAAAATGGTATGCAATATGTTGGTATTACTTAATTGTCTGAAGACAAACATGCATAACGCAATGTCCCATGCTCTTAAGTACTTTCTGAAGTTTCCCTGTTAACTGCACCACAAACAGAACTATTAGAGTGATTTAATGCTTCTGTGTATAGATAATACAATTCCATTTCGAAAAATCACAAAATGACAAACACCACAATTTTAGGAATAATCGTATATTTCTTCAAACTAAATCCACTTTAAAATTTCGTATGAAGCGGCCATTTCCATTACAAACTCTCAGATGATATCAAGGGCATTACATTTCTCCCACCTCAGATAAGTAGATCAAACGATTTAAACATGCTAGAAATGCATATCTTGCCCTCGGGCAGAGATAAAACATGTATCCATACGGAACTCCTTTTTAATGGTCATTACATTGTAATTACTTCCCTTGTGGAAGACTGTCGTCTGTAGTATCATAGAAACCTTGTCTTGTGGCAATATTTAGAATGCTTATTAATTATTTCTCGCTCATGATATTAAAGTGTTCACGCACATTTCAAGAAATAATGCTTCACTCTCCTTAAAACTATTTAAAGACCGATTTGATTTTTAACATAATCTGAATCACTGCGCGCATATCCATTTCAACCACGAATTATCACATTTGGATACGCATTTATTTTCACTACGCACAAAAGAGTGCCAGCAAAAATGCATTTTTACTTAATTTTATTTAACTGAGGTGGAAGTAAAAGCATCTACCATAGCCGCTCGTGTACGATAGGTTCATCGCAACCCTGGCGCAGGCTGTTTTGCGGAAACACGGTAAACCTCGTTTCTGCAAAACACTTTACACTCGGGTCGGGATGAACCTATCTTACACTCTCGACAATGGAAGATACTTATAATCTTCAGATGTGTTGTTTATCTCATTATATTTACCAAAAATGATATTAATAAACATTTTAGAGACAAATAATGAGTCAGACACCTGTGGTCATTAGCTCTCGTTGTAATAGCGTCGAAGGCATCTTTGACTCTGTCCATAACATGACACATCGACGTGATATGACAGCTGTGTGAAAACAGTTATACCAAGGGGAATGTCACATTCCAGTTCAAGACTCAGAGGTATTACAAATTACAAAAAGCGGTTTTCCAGGTTAAGTTCAAAAGTAATAGGTATTCCGTGTTTCGTCCTAAAATAAGCGGTATTCCGGATTTAGGTGTATTGATGGGGGATGACACAAGAAAATATCAACAGCGAAGCAACAGAGTACCTACTGAATGTCGTTATAATTGTTCAACTCAACTACTAGTATGTTTAAAATATTGTTTAAGTAGATTAAACACTTAAGAGTCAAGAGTCACATTTCAGATAAGGAATATTAGACAAGAATTTCTTTTAATCTATATCAGGTCAAATGAGCTTGTCTAATCATTTTGTATAGACTTTGACTTTATTCAATGTGTTAGCCATGATCGACGCAACTGATTTTTCACAAACATATCATTGAAATACAAGACCTTTCTTACATTTATTAATAGTACTCCATTCGATAAAGTATGTTCATTTTAAAAGCCCAAAACTAGTGCATATACATTTTTGCGAAATAATCTACATAATATGGCAAACATATATGAACAACTTTCGTTGTTCTATTAGTTTTATTGGTTAGGATAAAAATATCCTCGAACACGATTGCCGAAGTAAATTGTTGAATTGTCGAGTGAGACATGGAAGTTCATGAGAGCAAATACTTGGAAGTTCACAACGATATCTTTCTTTTAAAGGTTTCAAAATAAACGAAAAGGCCCGAATTAAACTATTAAGCTGAACAGATTTAAGTAGCTGACAGCAATAAGCCAAAATACATATTTAAAATTGATTTTGAAAAATAAAAAAATGGTTATCGCGATTATCATAAAGATAGTTTCTATTCAGTCTTAAAACTCTTAAATAATCAATCAATTAATTAATAAATGTTTAATAAAAAAATGAGCTTAGCTTATAATATCTGGATATCTTTGAGAAAAAGAATATCTGAAATTACAATAAAATCGCACGGTTTTGTTTACACCGGTCCTAACAATATGATTGAACGATAGGACAAATGGCGCTCTTGGAAGGTATATCTTTCTAGAAAATTAAATCTTTAAAAATATTATAATACTCAAGCGATGTTCAATGGCCCTGTTCTTCGCAAATACAAAACTATTATTGTGTGATTATTTTATGTAGATCTAACCTTTCTGAACAATTATAATATTACAGTGGTTCGGAGCTCCCACCGTTCGAAATAAATTGGAACACTATGAATGAAATGGTACATATGTGGCGCCCTGTAAAGGACGTAAACACGTTCTGGGCTGATTCAATGAGAAACAAATAAAATATTTTAAAAAGCTGACTAAATGACAGCTACCATGGTGTGAAGACATCGTACAAATAGCTAAGTAACAAAAAGACAGAGAAACATGGTAAGCTAATTTTTGTGTAAAATAGTGCATTGTGGTGTACTGTTTTTTCTTTATACATATTTCGTAAAACGAATTTTCATCACCGTTCACTTGGACAAGTTTTATATTGTGGGGAGCGGCACTACTTCCGCAAGCGCTAGAGGACAACATGTTGTGTCATGTTGTGTCAAGCTCAGGATCAAGCCATATTGTTGATAATGTTCCAAACATTTAGTCGTGATGTCATCAGCAACGTTAATATAAATCAAAATAGTAATAATTGACAAAAATGACGAAAAATTGTGACAAGAACATTTATAAAAAATACATAATTATGTATTGCGTAGAATGATAGGAATATAACCCGCACTATCGATACATTTTGATGGAAATGAGTTTATGAATAGTGTAGTCTAACAAACCTTTTAAGCGATTTCGACAATTTATCATGCAAATTGCTAAAGAGGTCTTTACCAGTAGGTAATCAATAACGCTGCGGCCACTTTAATTGCACTTAAGTCACATTCGCCACTTGTTTGCTTGAGATTGCATTCATCACAGATGGGAATTCTGTTTATAATTCGTAACAATATCACATTCAACCGTTGATCGATTGCGCTGAATTTTCTTTTAAACTTTCATTTATTTTTCGTTTTGCAGTAACATTTGACAGTTGATCGATCGCGTTGTATTTCATAACACATGACGAGTCCGTTTATAGTTTGTTACAAAGTGACATTTGGCCGTTGATTGCGAAAGATTTCATCACAACTGACGAATTCCTTTCATGATTCTTAATACATTGGTATTCAGCAGTTGGTCATGTACGTGAGCTTTCATCCCAAATAACGAAATCAGATACAAGCGGTTCGCATGAAAACGTGTATATAGTTTAATGATCAATATTCACAACCGAAGTATCTTTTTCGGATTAACTTAGGGAAGCGTTGGTGATTTTTATGACGGTGTCACACCACCTTTCAAGTTTGAGTACAATCCCTGATGCCATTCAAGGCTTATTACGCTTATTATCTTCTGATAAAACAAACTGTATTCGGATATCATTCGAAAACAAGCAAACAGCATTGTAGAACATTTAAACTTAAATTGTTTGGTTCATGGGAATGTGCAGGTTCTAATATCTCCGAACACCCAAAGTCAAGTTTTAAGTTAATAAAAACAACTCGGTGCTAAACATTGTATTACCATGGAAAACCAAACCGTAGTATGTATGAAAATAATGAAGCAGGTGCGTTCTAGTTCCAAACGAAAGTTGAATAACGACTGAATGGTTTATTTTACGGCCTTCCGTGCACATCACGGTTTTTATAAAATATAAATGATATTTTAACTGCACTTTGTTTTCGTCATTGAGTGCACATGCTCAATTATATCCGCGAACAATATGGCTCAATTCCCAATCAAATATGTGTAAGGATGTATTGCCTTTTGGTCATTTGGCCAGTTTTATCGCTCGCTCGGTGCAGTCGTCATTTAAATAATATTTAAACAAGTAAACACTTAAGACTCAAGAGACTGACATCGGATAAGAAAGATAAAAATAGTTGTTTTCAGGTCTTTCATGTCAACTTGGCTTGTCTAATGATCGCATATTGTCTAGTCTTTGGTTTAAATGCATTCTTTTAGTCATTTAAGCGAAACATCGCACAAATGAATTTGACAAAAATATCATTTTAATACATCACCTTTCTAAGACACATAATTATATCGTATTCTAATCGATTAAGATATATTCATTTTCAAGAAGATTTTGAAAGAGTTGTCAGATGTTAAGCGCTAGTTGCCATGCTCTTTAATAATTCATAACTATTATTTAGAGATTACTTGCTCTGACCTATCTGAACAATTCTAAAACTACAATTCTGTGGAGCAGCCCTGGTGTCGAATAAAGGTTTCCATGCATGTTCTTAACTGATTCAACGCACATAAATGTTTCAAAAGAAATTTTTGGCCCCGATTAAGATTCAAATGAAGTAACTTAATGCCGAATAGCTACCGAATACTTTTAACGAGCTATTTTGAGTATTGTATGCTGACATTATAGGTCCCGAGTACTGCCTAAATACGATCTAAATCGCGTGTACTAAAAGAAAGAAAATTTCAGTCCATGGGCATTCTTTAAAAACATAAATTAAATATACTCACTATTGCTAATATAAATTTGCTCCTGCAATCCGAACGGACACTTACTCAAATGACTGACACGCTGACTGGTTCAATATTGTACAATATGCGAACATTTAAATCATTATCAGTATGATGATGACCTTATCTGTTTGCAATGCGCCGATATCGACTCAGATAGAAACCTTGCTTAATGACAAAAAGATTACCATGTAAAGTTTCTTCTTATAGAAGATTTAGAACGATTAGAACAATACTAAAAACATGACAACCACGGAAAACCCATAAGATAAATTTTGGATCAATTTAGCAGTTAAGAAGTCTTGTAGTAAAGGTATACTGCATTTAAAGCGAATCATGAAATTTAATAACATGCTAAATAATGAATATATAAACTTTTAGTTTATATTTATTAGTATTTCTTATTGAAGCGTTGCATATATAATATATACATGTTTGAAATTATGTTCCATATGAATAGAATCGAGTTATTATACGATTAAATAACTTATAAGTAATCATGTGATATATTTTAAACTCATTATTGCAAAATTTTAAAAATATATGTCGATATATTCGCAGTCATTATACACCGTGAAGCAATAATTCAAAATCATTTGTTACCAGACATACAGGCGATTCTGCCTATAGTTTCATGTCAGGAAAATCATAAGATAGTCACATGTTTTTATCAAGATTAACCTCAACACCTTTGCTTGCCTAAGACAGACAAAACTGGGATGAGATGGGGAAAAGATCGTACACACCCCCATGTCAGATAAGGGAACCTCGCGCTGTCTGGTGATGTTTAAAACTTGAAATATATGTGACAAATTGAGAGGACAGACTACACTTAGAACCGCTCAAATGTCATAATACATAATACGTTTGTATTTACCACACCTATATTTTGGACGGCATTATTGTTTTATTTAAAAAAAAAATCATATTGGCAATTGCATACCAAAACGATTTCAGGTGCGTACGCAAACATGAGGCATTACAATCGTATCATTTACTCAAAAATAAGAACATGCATTAGGTTGGTTTATGGTGATTTGCCTCTTTTTACTGGTTCAATCATTGTCATCTTATAGTGAAAAAACAAATATTTTATATTCATATTATGTCGCCTCTTTTTGCGATATAACTTGTTTATAACGATTTTAAGTAATGACGTTAATGAAATCGTCCGCAAAAAAATGAGTCATGCAGAGGATATAGTGACATGTCACTCTCTGCTCAAAAGTGTGCCTCATAAACGGGCAATAAGGTTTTTTTATTTCATTTTTTGTGAAAATTATCTCTTATTGCATTATAAATTAAACTTTCAACAATGTTTGGTCGTCATTAATATATTTTGACCATATTATTGATTATTGATTTTATATCCAAGTAGATGAGTTTTCACAAGACTCAAGACTGTAGACCACTAAAAACATAATGATTGTTTGTATTTAGTTTAATCTCATAAACGTATAACTAACAATTTATTTTGGTAAGTACTTACTAAAACCTTTAACTGTTTTAACATTATTAACTGCTGTTGAATAACAATATTTTGCCACAACGACATCTCACGTGTTAACATAAGCATGATTGGTATTTTTGTTTATCTTTAAACAAAGCATTTCCAAATAATACCAAAAGTATGCGGTTCAAGTATAAAATTCCGGTTCATGAAATGTTTAAATTATTTGTGACTTTAATACTTCAAATATGTATGTGTGGTTTATACCTAAATTGAAAATCGGCTACAGCTATATAATTATTGCTAATATCTTGCCTCATATAATATCAAAAATACAAAATGGAAAATTACCAGAACGGTAACCATCATCCTTTTTCATAAACGCCTACTGGTATTGTTAAATGACTTTATCATGCTAATGTTCTCCAAATATAATATGTTATGTCCCTCTGTGAATAACACAGAGCTCAAAAGTCATCTACGGCATACCTAGACATGAAATACCCAAATTAACAATTAACATTTACCCTGCGAGGTATTTGTATTTGGTATGAAACAATAAGAATCACATAGTATTTGTTAATCTTCATAGAAAGTATACACAAAGAGCAAGTCTTAAGTATATTCTGCACATCTGCTTTTGCGCAATCCTCGAATGGCCTATACATAGAGACCACATAATTGGCAAAGAAGAGGTAATCGCTATTAGGTTGGAGTGATTTGTCAACTACGCACCCACACCCTCAATCTAAATGTACATTACTTTTCTATATGTACAGGGATACATATCAAATATCAAAATAATAAAAAGGTTTCATTGACCGCTCATTAATGTAGCTACATAATGACTGGCACTCAAACGGACATAAAGCCTTACAATTTTAATAACTAAAGATATAATCCAAATTTAACAGCGAAGACCGTTGAACCGGTATCATTGGTTTATCGCAGTGTCTGTGGACAATGTATGAAGTAAATTTTTACTTACCCTGATTGGCATGAAAATTATTCCAAACACTTTTCAAGGCGCCAGTAAAATGCCACAATTTTCATGATCTATACGCTATGCACATATTCATACATTTAGCTTTATTTAGAAAGTAACCTGAAAAAGTATGTGCATATTTCGAATTTCAAAATTTCGTTTGCAAAAAAAGTGACTTTGATTTCACAATTTTACCACTTTCTGATCGTGATCCAACGAATTTGTAATGGATGTATTATTTCGTGTCAAATTGTCTATGATACTCACGGTAAGTTGTAAATAAATCCACTTTATAATTGAACTCATTCCATGGGTGGTCTTACTGTTTATTGTCGGTTGTCTCCACAGATGAGTGGTCTTTTTCGCTGTTTTAAGTGTTGTGACAAGGCGGACCGAGTTCCAATCAAGCATTTTACCAGAAAACTTTTTCTAAGAGAAACATTAGTAAGATATCTTCGGATACAACTCCTTGTCCGACATTATAGTAAGTATAATTGATGCACATCTCCGCATTGGAACCATGCGGAACCAATGGAACTGCCTCATTAGTTATGCCTGCTTACGAGATTTTCAAATTACCCACGGTTCACAACAAAGCCTAGCGAAGAAGTTTATTATTTCATTTTAAGAAAGCGCAAGTTGATATTTTCAGTATGCAAGAAGACTTTCTTTTAAAAAGGAGAAAATATTAAAAATCGTCAAAAGAGCGATTTCGAGAGGATATAAGAAAAATATCATATGTTTCCGGATACATGAGATATCCGGATCGAAAAATTAGACCTTCGGACCAATCCGGAGCGTGCGGTCGAGGCACCGTCCAAAATGTACGTCTACAAACCATTTTAGTATCCATAACAACAATCCTTTCTTCAATGTTTGTCTATGATATTTCAAAAAATTGCTTCACAAATCATTCTGACGTCATACTAATATTTCATTAAAATTTCTGATGTCATATCCGTTTTAATGTCGTTATTTCGGCCATAATTACAAGCAAGGTTTTGGATACAACATGGCGTCATCAGACTTCGTTGAAAAAAAAATGTTCTGGAAAAATGTGTCTGACAGACTTTGAATTCTGCCAGAAACTTTAAATATAAAGAAAAGGCAAACACTGTTAGTGGACATTAGAACTCTGATCATTAAATATGTGGCATTGACATTCGAAAACATCTATAACCAACGCCTTTAAAGCTGAATGGCTTAAGGAGATATGAAAGGCTCACCCCTGTACCTAGTACTTGAACCCAATGGAAAGTAAAGTCTTGGTTGCAATTTCATCACGAAGACAATGAACATATACCAAAACGTTCATTACAGTCTTTAAATTTCATTAAAAGTTTCGTATCCGTACAGTCAGACAACAAAGGTCATTTCTGTATTCCACTCCCATTTAATTGCCGGACAAAATGCACTGCTATATATGTTTACATGATAGATACACTCCGCGTCTGAATTCTCATAGCATCTGGAGACGGGATTGAACGACAGGTTTTGCTGAACGTACCAAGGCGGAAAATATATGTTTACATGATAGATACACTCCGCGTCTGAATTCTCATAGCATCTGGAGACGGGATTGAACGTCAGGTTTTGCTGAACGTACCAAGGCGGAAACACAGAAAATTATAAAAAAACAACGTTATTTTGAAATTTAAAATAGGCCGATTTCCAGAGCTTTATTACAGGTTAAAACGATGTTAACGGCATTGTTGTTAACTTTGCACGGTGAGCTACAACATTGTCTGTTATGATGTGCTAATATATTTTTATTTAAACAAACGACCAACACATATGAGGGGCACTGAGAGCTTTATTGTTAAAACAACTAGATACAGGTCCAAAATAAGAGTAAGCGCGCACATTATAACAATATGAGAAATCCAGATCAGCCCAATTGGCAGCTACTGATATACAAGCATTTATAATAGCAAAACAATACATAACACATAAATAGTAAATCATTAAGGAAGTATGCATGAATGCAATAATGAATATAATCATCCTAAGCAGCATTATAAATCAATTTCAACAACAACAACAACAACAACAACAACAAAGAGTAAAACATAAAAAGTGTAGGTTCCGAATTTTAATACGAATTTACTAGTCTGCTTAACGTGCACTGAGTAACTGAATGAATGACACTCTCAGAACCCTCCTTGTTAAATATTGTTACGGTCAGGTGAGCACAGAACTAGCATATGTTCATATGAAATTATGACAGTTAATTCTACGAAACAATTGCGGCTAAAACGGAGTTTAACCCATGTCAGAAATACTACAAACCACAGGTGCATCCATTAAAACATAGTATCAGCTGCAAAATAGTCCTTTTCAAACAAGTCGTGGTGATTTTGTTTTGTGCATAGTAGAGATAAGAAGAATTGGATTATTTCTCTGGTGTATATATATATATATATACAATAAAATACCTTTCTACAAACATTAAACGTATTCCATTTGAGAAAGATATTTTCATTTTAAAACGCGGAACTTGCTCATAAATTCTTGATGAAGCACTCTATATAACATGACAAACGCGCATGCACATCGCGCTAGCTCCATGAGTTGGGATAAGCCTATAAGCCTATACATGTGTTTCAAGGAGGCGAATGTTAAGGGTAATTGGTGACTAATTGATTGAAGCACTGTTACACCGAATGCATCATGGTGATTGAAGACATACTTAAGTTTGCATCGATATACGCTTTCGCATGGAATTTATGGACTTTTTTCCAACATTAATTGAACTGAATTTCAATTACAGCAACATGATATCCTTGTTTTAAGTTCAGCCTGAAGTAATAATAAGACATCATGGCATTGTTAAGCCCGGTCCCGGTATATGATTTGAGCCAACATTAAATTTGAAAAATGACATCTTGCTAGTAGATGTGGGTCAGTGAGGACAATATTTACAGCGATCATTTGGACATATATATTTCTTGAGAAGCTTTAAATAATACAGCACGGATGACCCTGGTCTTCGCAAATGCAAAACTATTATTTAGAGATTACATTTTTAAGTAGCTTTGACCTATCTGAACGGTTGCGAAATACAGTGGTGCGGAACACCCCTGATGTCAAATAAAAGGGTGAATGCACGTTCAAAACTAATTCAACGCGCATTATGATTTTCAAAGACAATTATGGCCCGGATTGTGATACAAATTAAAAAGCTTACGTACCCAATAACTTTTTACGAGCTATTTGTGTAGTGTGTACTGTGTGTCTACATTCTGAGTCCCGAATACTGCCTAAATACGCCCTGAAACTCGCATACCAATTAAGGGTGACTTTCTGTCCATATTTATTCTATAAAAAAGGTCATGAATTTAATATAATACTCACTGTTACCGATACAAATTATCTTCCGTACTTCACATGTACACTTACTCAATTATATTACGTTATGACAGCTTCCATATCGTGAACTCTTCGTATATTTAGATAATTATCAGTATCATGCTGAGAATTTCTTTGTTGACCTGTTTGCAATGCGCCGATATTGAATTGGATAGAAACCTTTTTTGATTTCAAACAGATTGCATTGTGAAATCTTTCCTCTCCTCGTCTGTTGATAATTAACGATACGAACAACCATAAAAAGGTTACTTCCACGGAAAACCATGTCATTAAAGCCCATCTAACAAACAATGTATTAAGAACTTTTCCTTCAATGAGGTAAAATGTTTGATCACTCTCGCAATTAGGAATTGTTGTTGTTAAGTTATACTATATTTAAGGCGGATATTGCAATCGAATTACCGTGCTCAATGTTGGATATACAACATTTTTGTTGAAATTTACCAGTATTGTTCATCTGCGGGGTTCATGGAACGTTCAAATGATTATTTGTAGCTTTAAAACTTCAAATATGCATATGCGGTTTATACCTAAATTGAAAATACTGCTACAGCTATGTAATGTTAAGTCCATTATACATATTTTTTTATATTATCACATATAATATAAAAAATACAAACTGGCAAATTTTCAGAACGGTACCCATACAAATTACCTAATCCTATTTTATAAGCGCCGACTGGTATTGTAAAAGATATCTGTCTCGTGCTTATTTTCTTCTAATATATTCTGTTATGTTTCCCTGTGGTTACCAAGCTTTCATATTCATAATAAATTATATCATTAAAACAAAAATTAAAGTCATCTACGGCCTAGCTAGACATAAACTACCTAATTTACTTTCTTGAGCAATTATCCTTTAAGACATCGTTGATTGTGTACACTAGTACATCTTGATAAATCTTATTATACTAAAAGAAACAAATTGCAATAGTTTATGCACCTTTTTCCCGGGGTTAGTGTTTAAATCATACACAACGCTCGCAAAGCTCAAGCAAAACATTGTTACAGCACGAAGGTTCGGATTTAAAAACTATTTTGTATTATCTTGTCAAAGTTACCAAAAAATTAGAAGCGTACTCATATTGAATTATGACATGTCAAGTTTTGAACAGCAAAAGCAACAGGCGACCAACTAAGGCCATTACATGAAAAGCGAAAAACACCCCATGTATGGTATAAATAGTACAGTTATAAATTTGTGAACAGTAAACCATTTCCGGAGGCAAGTACTATATCGAATGATACATTGCTTAATAGCAAATATTGTATTTTCGTAATACCAGCAAACAAGCAAACAAAACGAATATCATTATCATAAATTATCATATAGAAGATATTTGTTGAATTCAGTGTAAGCTCGTATTATATTTCACGAATGTCACAGAAAATATATCCACGATCTTTAAAACGATCGTACACTGAATTCAACAACATTTATTTTTATTTCATGCATTTCTCGTGTGTGTGTTTTTTCAACATATTTACCTGATGGACAAACTTTGTTTGACGACAGTCACTTTCTGTGGCCTCTATGCAAAGGGAAGTAACTGTAGAAAAACCGCTGTGTCAAGGTTAGTCCTTTTCGCGCGAGCAGTCCGTCCACTCAACATGTTCCACTCTTTATATAAATGATTGTTGCAATTGAAATTATGTATAAATAAACACCTACTACCATCAACGAAACCTATGACTATTGACATTTATTGAGGCACAAAACAAGTTTTTAATCAAAAGCATGTCGAAATTTTGTTTATATAGTTTATATAAATACAGTTTAATGGACCTGGAGCAAGTGACATTTTTTGTACATTCGAGAACAACTTGAACATATTTAAATTAACAAATATGGACTTATTATAGGATGTATGCGTAAAATCAACGGAGGTCTTTGTCTAGTGTTTTTCTTAGAGTATATATATATTTATTGTCGCTCTCCGGCTCTAGATCTTACGGTATTTTGTCAGGGGGGATTCATGCTGTGCAGATGAAAGGTGATTTGTTGATGCGATAGCGAATTAGTTTCATATCAATTTAAGTTGAATGTCACGTTTCTGTTAAATATTGGGTTTACGAAAACCCCATGAGCCCGAATATGATTTTGAGAAGGAAGGAGCGCAGACTTCTGAGGTTATTTAAACAACATGTCGGAAATCATCATGGCCTGGTTGGTTTTCAATCTGCGATAATTGTCCAGGTTGTTATAGCCGATAACCTGAACTATTTGCTAAGGCGGAACTCCTTTAGCGTTGAGCTGTTGGACGAGCCTTTTCTGAGCTAGGCCGTAGAAAACTGAATTGATGAAGGTAAACCATTGAAGGACTAGTCAAAGGCTTGAGTATACATGTACGCGGTCAAAGTTTGTAAGCAGAAATGATCTACAACTCTATTACTAGCACGTGTGGCCAAGTAAAATTTAAATGATACCTATGAAGCGGGTTAATTGTAACAGTATGTTCCATGAAATAGTCCATACATAAAATAGGTAGTTCATTCTTTTTTAAATAGGTATTGTCAATCGCAAAATGCTTGTTTTATTAAAGATATTGCATAATTTGATATTGGCAATTCGGCCAATATGTCTATTACGACACTACAGACGACAATAGACATGTAAATTCCACTTGTTACATACGCTGTACTTTTTCAAGTCAAATCTTATAAAAGATGGAAACAGTAGTCCCGAGTGAAATGATAAATTGTTATCATTTTACTTGAGTCAGACTGAAATATCAATTTATCATTTTCCAATGCTTTTCATTATTTGATAAAAAAAATAATTAGCCCTGATTGTGATACAAATAAAGTGACCTACGTACCAAATACCATTTAATATTTACTAGTGCGTACTGTGTACATACATTGGTGGTCACGTGTACTACTTAAGCGGCAACTTCATCCCATACCTTTATAAATCTCTTTTCTAGAAATTGATAAAAATCTACTCACTGTTACTCATACAAACTAGCTCCTGTGATCCGAATCCACACTATCTAAAATAACTGATGTTATGATAGCTTGAAAGCTCGTAAATTTAAATTATTATCAGTTTTATGCTCAATATTACATTGTTAACCTGTTCGCAATGCGTCATTATCTTATCAGGTCGAAAGCATAGGCGATTAAAAAAATCAAGATTGAAGATATAACAATGTGATTTTAAAGTCGGGTATACGAGAACAAAAAACACATTACCTCGAGGAGCTATTTTTCGACATAAAAGAAGATTGCCATGTTAAGTAATTGCCGTTTGTGTGGTAAAGTAAATATGACGAAGTCTGTTTATAATTTGTGACAAATTTACATTCGGTCGTTGATCAATATCATTAAATGTGAATTACAAATGACGAATTCCGTTTATAATCCGCAACAAAGATACACTTGGCTGTTGATCGATTGCGTTAGGTTCCAACGCGAATGACGCATTCCGTTTATAGTTCTTAACGACCCTACATTCAGCAAATTGTCATGCACGGGAGCAACACAAGAGTGTGGCATATTTAAAGTTATAGTGTTTGGCTTAATAGAAGGGGCTTGTTCCATTGCTTTCGCTTAAATTCAAAAAGAATAATGCGTACCGATTGAATAGTTTACAGAACGCACATTCCGAGCATTTTGGTCAATACAAAAATAAATAACATTTTTAACTGCGTTTACCAATTCCTCATCATTGAGCGCACATGCTCAATTTTCTATAAGTATCTGTAAGGATGTGATGCCTATCGATCGTTTTCGAAGTTTAATAGCTCGCTCGCTGAACTCGTCATATATATAAAATAGTAAAATATTATTTAAACTTCTGCTTGTTGTAAATACATTTTTAACATTTACTTTAATTGCCATTTGCTTTTTGTTTCTTGTCGGCACATGCACTATCAAAACAAATGTCAAATTAAAACGAAAATGATAAATACTGATAACTATTCATGTCAGCGCCTTTGTCGACACAAACCTTTCAAGAGTAGAATGGAAAAAGACCGTTTCAAGAAAATAGTTGTTTTCATGTCTTTTATGTCAACATGGCTTGTTTCTTTATCGCATATTTTGTAGACTTTGGCTATATTCTGTTATTTTAGGCATTCAAAGGATATATCGTAGAAAAGAATATGACAAAAATATCATTTTTATACATGACCTTTCTTACACACATCTTTCGTTTCTATTAGATTAAGATATATACAGTTTCAAGAAGAACTTAAAAGGGTTTTCAGATTTCAGAAGTCAAGCGCTACTGACCCTGTTCTTTTACAATGCATAGTTATTATTTACAGATTACTTAAGTTGCTCTGACCTATCTGGACGATTCTGAAACTACAATGGTGTGGAGCACCCCTGGTATACATATTCTTAACTAAGTCAACGCACCAATGTTGTTTAAAAGACATGTTTTGCCCCGATTGTATTTAAAATATTGAAGTAGCTTAATACCGAATACTATTTAAGAGATATTTTGAGTATTGTGTGTCGACATCGTGTGTCCTAAGTATTGCCTAAATACGCACTGAATCTCGCGTACAAAAAAAAAAAGAAAATTTCAGCCATTGTGCAATCTTTAAAAAGTATTGAATGAAATATACTCACTTTTAATATATAAATAAGCTCCTGTTCTTCGAATGTACATGTTCTTAAAGAATAACGCTATGA
This sequence comes from Mya arenaria, assembly GCF_026914265.1. Classification (NCBI taxonomy): domain Eukaryota; kingdom Metazoa; phylum Mollusca; class Bivalvia; order Myida; family Myidae; genus Mya; species Mya arenaria. The sequence goes on along the minus strand of NC_069128.1, from coordinate 2,608,394 downwards.
CGGGTACAATGTCGTGCGATTTTTAAATCATTATCAGTGTGATGATTGCCTTGCTGATCTGTTTGCAATGCGCCGAGTCATATAGAAACCTTTTTTTTTGATAACCAAAAGATTACCAAGTTTCGTCTTATCAGTTGAGTTGATTAATAACGATAATAACAATACTAAAAACGTTACAACCACGGAAAACCATGTTATTAAAGCCTATCCTGTACTGCATTGAAGCGGATAATGAAATTGATTAACCATGCTCAATAATGAATACATAAAATTTCTGGTTATATTTACCAGTTGCTATGATTGAAGCGTTACATTTATAATACATTAATGTTTAAACTTACTTTCCATGGGAATATAATGAGTTATGATACGATTAATTAACTTATAAGAAAGCATGTGATATGTTTCAAACTTATTATTGCTAGGTTTTTAAAAAAATGTCGATATATTCGCAGTCAGTGAACACCATATAGCAGTAATTCTTACTCATTATTGAACAGTCATACAGGCGATTCAGCCTATTGTTTCATGTCTAAAATAAACATAATCACATATTTTTAGATAGGTACACCTCAACACCTTTGATTGCGCAAGGCTGACAAATCTCGCATGAGACGGGAAACATATCGTTTTAAAGTACACACTCAAGTGTCCCATTTCAGATTAGGGAATCCTTGGATTAAAAAAGATCGCACTGTAAGGGTGTTGTTTAAAATTGTAATTAAATTTGACTAAGTGAAGGGGACGGACTACATTAAGAACTACTCAAATGGCCTGATACATTAAACGTTGTATTTATCGCACAAATAGTTTAGACTGCAGATGGAACCTTTTGCATTCTGGTTTTGTTAAAAAAAAACTTATTGGCAATTGCATACCAAACAGATTTAGTGATAAAAATACGAAATGGAAAATTATTAGAACGGTACCCAAAATCTTTTTTCATAAACGCCTACTGGTATTGTAAATAAACATGCTAATTTTCTCCAAATATGATATGTAATGTCCCTCTTTTTCGCAAAATTACGTCACAAATCATTTTGACGTCATACCAATATTTTATTAAAATTATTTTATCATATCCGTTTCAAGTCATTATTTCGGACTTGATTACATGCACATTCTTGGATACAAAATGGTGTCACCGGACTGTGTTGAATAAATTGAAAACAATTGAAACAACATATCTCTGCGGATATGAATTAATAGGGGGCGATGCTCATTCGTTAAAGGCGAATGACACGTGTTTTTATCAGGATAATATGTTGAGTTGTTTTGTGGAGCTCTATAAAAAGGGAATTCAACAATGCTTACAGTATGAATCGGTGTGTGTCTTCTCTTCAAGATATATGTACTATGTTTCCATATTGCCTTAAATTTATTAAGGATGTTCTCGTTTTGAGTACATTAATTAACATCAATAGTACTTGAAAAAAAATCATGATAACTTCTTGCAAAGACAACAACTGACTATTTATTTGGTCATTCGTATTTCAAAGATGTCTTACAATTCATTCGATTGCTACTTCTAGCAAAAGACTTGATATTTCATTCGATCATTAGTACTGGAAAAATATGTCTGTCAGATTTAAAATTCTGCCAATAACTTAAAATATAAAGAAAAAGCAAACACGCTATTAGTGGAGCTTAGAACTCTGAACATTATATATGTGGCATTGACATTCGAAAACAACTACAAGCAATGTCTTAAAAGCTGAATGGCTTTAGGGGATATGAAAGGCTCACCCCTGTACATAGTTCTTAAACCCAATGCGAAGTAAAGTATTGGTTCCAATTTCATCACGAAGACAATGAACATATACCAAAACGTTCATTACAATCTTTAAATTTCATTAGAAGTTTCGTATCCGTACAGTCAGACGACAAAGGTCATTATTGTATTCCACTCCCATTTAGTGGCCGGGCAAAATGCATTGTTATATATATATGTTTACATGATAGATACATTCGCCGTTTGTTTTTATGACTCTGAATTCACTAAGCATCTGAAGGTGGGGTTGGACGTCGTTTTTTGCTGAACGTACCAAGGCAATAACACAAAGTATTATAAAAAAAGTTATTTTGAAATGTGAAACAGGCCGATTTCAAGGCCCTTGTTATAACGATGTTAACCGCTTTGTCGTTAACTTTAAGAGGTTAAAGATGTGATGATGGGCTAACATATTTAATTTTGAAATAAACAAACAACCAACTCATATTAGGGATATTGAGATTATTTATTACTAATACAATTAACTACAGCTCCAAACTAAGAGTAAACGCGCACATAATAACATTATGAGACACTCAATTCAGGGCAATTGACGGTAACTGATATACAAGCATTTATTATAGCAAACAATACATACTATATTAATGGTAAGTCATAAAGCAAGTATGAATGAATGCATGAATGAACATTATCGTCCTAAGCAGCATAATAAAACAATAAAAATCAAAAAAGAGAAAGAATTAGGGAGTGGTTGGGTCCGAATTTTAATAAGAAATTACCAGTTGGTTCAGTGCGCACAGAGTAACGTAATGAATGGCACTCTCAGAACCCGCCTAGTCAAAGGTCGTTACGGTCAGGTGAGCACAGACCGCACATAGGCTCGCATGTTTATATGAAATTATGAAAGTTAATTCAACGAAACAAATACAACTAAAACAGATCTCCAATCCTGTCAGAATTGATACAAACCACAGGTGTATCCATTAAAACATAGTATCAGCTGTACAACTTCCTTCTCAAACATGTCGTGGGGATTTTGTTTTGTGCATAGTAGAAAGAAGAAGAAACTTTATTCAAAGGCTATAGCACAAAATACATATTTGAAACAGACCAACATGACCCGTAACCAAATTCATGTAATACGAGTGTTTTTTGTATGCATGCAAGGCGAAACAATTTATAAACAAGCTTATGTATACCATGGTTTAAACAAAAATATATCTATAGAATTGAAAATAATTTTCTGAATATATTAAATATTAAATTATATCACTATTGTATATATATAATTGAACGTTATAACGTTTGCACAATACTGATGTGTTAATAAGAAGTGTAAACGCTACTATTATAGTATTCGAGTACAAATAACTCTTATAAAGAATGTCAGGTTTAGAATTGGGTTTGAAATATATATAGAATACAAAATTCAAGCTTGAGCGAACAAGTATGCATATTTGTGATCAATATGATCTGATTGTTGTGTGTACTCCGAATAACAAAATAGTTTATAATATTAAATATATATGTCTATACTCCAGTTTATAAACACAGTCATAACTTCCACTATTTATAAAACTCTTCAATGATAATTGATACGTATCCGATCTATATTAAAGAGCACAATTTGGTTTATTTAATTATTCACTATGAACCTACTTATTCTGATATAATATTGTTATAATTCGACTTAAAATTCGATTTATATCAAGACTGAAATGCTCGACATAGTAATCATCAAGTATTTCATTAAGTACTGCTTCTAACTATTTCAAGTGACTGACGAGCATTTGTTATCACAATTATAAAGATCGATTCACTTCCCCTCTTGATTTTTTAACCAAATTATCTACGATAAATTTACAACACTATATTACTTATCTTTAGATAATTTTGAATTAGGCATTATAGTACATGCACTATTATGAATTACATTCTGGTATATCACTATATCAATATTGATCACTAGTGTGTTCACGTTTATCTTAATACAATAAGATTCAAAAATAATGTACAGCAATATCGACCAATTTAAATGTGATACGCTAGCAACATAGTTTGATGTTACTTTAAAACTTTGAAATACAACATGTTTACACTGGAGCCAAGAAATATCAATTAGAAATTATGCTGGTGTAAAGACATGATTTGAAGTGGTTCATATTCTGTTGATATTTGGGCGTAGAGTTGGCCGCAGAATCTCAAACTGAATAAAAAAAACACATAATAAATTTCACATTACAAATTTAATAGTCTCCTTGACAAGCTGAGTTACGTAACATGCTTTGCAAGACACAGTACTTTATAATGTATGCAAGTTGCTAAAAGTGCACACTAATGGTCAGACATATCGGACTTATTTAAAGCAGTAACACAAAACGAATTTGAAATCCAACACAATTTTAATAAACATGTATACATTTTGTTTTCTTATTATATACAAGATTGTGTTCATATCAACTAAAAAAATTTATTTTAAGCATTACAATTTCGTTAGTAGCATTATCTGTTCTTATCAAGTGTACAGTCTAAATCAAATGTTAATGTGTAAAATGTTTAACAGTGTAAGAAATAAACTGAGTGTTCAATTTTCTGTCTTTTAAAACATCTGTCGGTTGTCAGACTTACCGTTGATTGAGTGTCGATGTAGTCATACACAGATGCAGTCCTTGGTCTGCTGTAGTCACCCTCCAATGACGACAAACGCGAGGAAGGATGTCGTCGAATGTCGCTTGGATTCGGCTGGTACATATACATATGCGGAAGAAAAATCTAATGAAACCAAAGGTTTAATCTTTATTTAGTGCACAATATATTCTGAGAGATATATGAAATATATGTTAGCAGTCTTGGTTTCGCTGAGTTCGCTGAATTTGTATTATAACATATACAGAATGAGAATAATAAAGTTGGTTGTTCATTTCCGGCTATAATAACAGACAAAATATTTGTGTTTAGAAAACCCTCACAGTTAGATCACTTGTTTTATTATTATAATAAACAATATAACCTCGTTTCCTAGCCTGTTGGTGATGATCTTGTGTTCTTTCCCTTCAACCGTTAATGTGTCCTCGCGTTTTGTTGACGGATACCCATCGTAAGAAAGACGCACGCCGCCCTTTGTAGGAAATCGATTTAACTCCGCGATGCTTATACTTTAAATGGAGAAATACATTTACAACGTAATTATTCGCAATGTTCTGGCCCCAATGTCACGAAAATACTTATGTCAAGTATCTGACCCAACTCATTAAACCACATAAAACCATATTGTCAGTCAAAACTTTGCATGTGTTTATACTTTTTCAAAACATACCTGTTAGCGGAATGGGATGATTAAAAATGGTCAAGCTTCAAAGAAAAAAATATTGAACAGAAAATTCAAATACTTTTGGCTGTGGAATAATATTTCATTAAAATCTTGACCACATGGTTTAATCAACATATTCTTTGATAGAATGCGCTCTTATCAGGTGTAAAATATCAGAACTCTTATTGTTATAAGGTGAAATGAGTTGAGATTGAGATTCGATTTAATTATGTTCGTGATATTGGGACCAGTTATCCGTAAAATTTGTTAATTAATTGTTCATATGAATTGATTAAAATACATTTTTTCAATAATTTGTTTAATTAAGGTTGGAGAAAAATATCTAACATGTCCGGTGTAGGGTGTTCTGCCAAACTCGGTAAACCTCATCTCCGAAAAACACATTTAGCGTCGGTTGGGATGAGCATAATTATGTTTCTCTTTCGGCCATGAAAGAATGTTGTGGTATAACGTGTAGAACGAGATACTATGTTATGAATTATGCTTTATTAACTCCATTTTACTAACGCGATCAACGTATAATTGTATGATAATTTTCAAACAAAATGATAGATTATTATATTATTTATTATTTATTGTCGTTTAAACCTGTCCCTTACCTGTCATTTTTGTCAACATTCTTCTGTTTCATTTTCCTTACGATAAGGCAAATAATGACCAATGACAGTACTACGATGATTGCTCCCCCTATTCCACCCGCTATTGCAGCGATGTATGTCGACGACAGGGACAGTTTCTCAACAGGAATCTCGCAATGTTCTCCAGAGTAAACAAAACGGTCACCGCTACTTGGGCATCTAATCATATTATATGAATATAAATAATATAGTATGAGTTAAGGATACACAGAGATTAAACAGTCATGTTGTTTTTTTATTAAGAATCTATTGGCCGTGACAAGTCTGTTACCAAAGCATTTACTTGAAACGATAGGTCGCTTTGTGTGTTATCTGATTTACGAAATCGGACCTTATTTTTTTTATTGACTGTCGTTTTTCTATCCAGATGCCAGAAAACTTTAATCCTAGTCACTGCAGTTTCGATGTTGTTCTCATAGTGTTCGTTTAGTGGACAAAATGTGCCGATGTGTCCATCTACGCTGTTTTTATTTACGATCATACTAAAAATTACAGAACACAGAAATTTGCGTTTTTATATAATATTGAACGCATGCGTAAAGCAGGCGATATTTCCGAATGGATATACGAATGGATATCAATTTATAGCAATTGATTCATAAACATTATACACACATGCTTTTGAAATCCAGAAATAGAACGGGTTCAATGAACTTTGAATGTCATGTTCAGAATATTTACCTGCATTTTGTGGAATTTGTATGTCTCTCAAAGTAGCATACACCATCGTTTATGCATCCTCCGTTATCCTTTGTTTTGCAAGGGTCAATACACTGAACATTACCTTTGTCCAAATTTAGAACACATCTTTCGCCAATTATACAGTTCGAACACGCACTCGAAGTCCTCCTTTGCTCCGCTAGAATATTTTTGTAGAATGAATGAGTTTTGCATAAGTTTTCATATTTAAACAATACAAGGAGATACCAGAATATGACAAGGAATACATTAGAAATAACTTAATTATGCATAATTTCAAGGTAATAAGCAAGCTACTATGCATAATTTCAAGCTAATAAACAAGCCCAAAACTATTTTGAGACTGATTCCTTTATTTTGCTGTCTTCCGAGCAGGTTCTGTATCTATATACTTGTTTTAGATACTGTTTTTATCTGTATATCAATATGCAACTTCTTTGACATTAACGGTCTATTTATTCCTAAACAGCCATCGTCTCCGCAGTGTAACTGCGAACCTGACGATATGATATACAATGAACATATTTGTATTGTTTTATTTCAGAATAATTCAATCATTGTATGGCGACAATTGACAAACTACATTACCAGCTTGTAAAGATTGTGCGATAGCCCCTATATCTACATCCACTGTGCAGTTCTCGCAAAATGAAAAGTTAAGTGGTTGATCGGCCATCTCTTTTGTAGTTGTATTTATCTGCTGTAAATCCACATCTCCTTTGCAAATGACTTCATAGTCACAGACAATACTTCCCTTTCTGCACCGATAAACAAACACACACCTCTATAGTATGTATTAGTGTTTGACATAAATATATCACATTTGACAAGTATGCATTGTTACATGTAATTGTATAGTAATTTTAGATGTTCTAGAATGTTTTATGTATTCCATGTGATCAAATTTTAGAATGCACGCTTTATCTAAAGAATGTGAGAAAAAGTTCGAATACTTGTACATGTTAATTTGGTATATTAGGGTAACATTGATATTTGGAGTTTAGTAGTTAGTTTCCTTAAACAGTTAATTAAATATTTCCCAGTGCTTGATAAAATCGTATAGCCTATATTTAATTAAATGATTATGTTAAAAGTATATAACATGTTTATGTATTTAATTAGTGCACAAATACTATGTTCGATCATATATGAGGACATTTAAAATTACCAGGATCAGTGAATATGTGTTGTAAATTTTGTGATATTATTGATTCTTATTTGTGGTTAATAGTTCACACGACTGATTAAAATTACCACAAAATATCTACAATTGTTAGAAGTTAAATTGAAGAGTTCTTGTCTTTTCCCTGCAATTGTATTTGTTTAATCCATCGTGAAATGTGTAATTGAAGGTAAAAGTCCCAGTATGTTTTAGAGATGTAAACATCTTTTGAATGTATGTCAAAATCACTTATTTTCTTTACATTTTTTAACCTTTAACTTCAAGAAAGATAGGAAAAATGCATTTAACGCAATTACAAAATGCAACAGATCCGAAAACAACGATCCAAATTTAACGCTCACTATGTAATTACAAATGTTCATATCACGTGGCCTTCTGAATGCTATGATATCTCTGTTGCTTTATCAAGTATTGATTTTCATTTTTTAGATGAGTTTTTACTTTAAATATGTTTTAAACAAAATAACCATACTTACCCTGTTACTTTCATGAAATATTTCACTTAACACATAAATAAATTATATTCAAAAAAGGTGAGGTAATAAAATAATAAGTATTGACACAATTAATCTTCGATCTGTCACCAAGCATCATTGCTAATAGTTCATTCGTAAATATATAACAATAAAAAGAGTACAAAACCGTATTTGCCGAATGAATTGTGATTAAAACTGCGATTTGATCTATTGATTCGTATTTCACTCGAGGCTAATGTATACCTTTCTGGTTAAACTCGTTTAAAAGACACCTTATTTAATGTTTATTTGAATTACATTATTTTGTGCACATTTCGTTTCTTTAACGTTTGGCATATTATTGAAGACATTTATATATGTAGTACCGTTTTTATAAGATATTGCCTTAATTTAGATTGTAACGATTATTTTGATTCATTCGCATTGCAGGTTACATGACTTTATAATTTTATTGATGTTTATGATTATCTTTAAAATCGTCGACTTGCTTCTTACAATCAAAGATTGAAAGGGAATTTGTCGGACGTGTTGTCACATATTTATTGTGATAACGTTACCCTCGTTGGCTCGATACTATATTTCAAAAGCATGCTTACTGTATATATATCGACAGCCTTAGCAGAATTTTGAATATGTATCAGGTTTATTTGACGTTTATTTTTATATTTTTAGGCATATTGAACTTACTTCACGTATAATATGTTTATTCGTTGAAAAGTGTTCGTAGTGTTGTATAACTGAGTAAGCTGAAAATAATCGAAAATGAAACAAATATATGAATGTACTAATTTCATTGTAAATTCTCATAAAAAATCACATTGTTTACTTTAATAAGTTTAACATTTCAAGGTTATACATTTCAAACTTATCTGTTGTATAATGTATGTGTTTATTATTACACACATGCTCAACAGCATATCATATTTATGTTCTGCCAATATTTGAGTTTGGTTATTGATAGAACGTACAAAAACTTGTAACCTTCTTGCAACAAGCAGATGAAAAGAAACTTGCTAATAGGGAATTGTATTTACCTTGTCTTTAAATTCCAGTTCGTATGTTCCCTTCAATGTTTCGTTAAACGTCGCATTTTTTAATGATAATTGCAGCTGTATGGAGACAGTAACACTACCTTTGAGGAAAAGTATAATTATGCATCTATACCAGGAGTATGTTTTGTTAATATGAAAAATAATCAAATATTGTACGTTATTATCCATTTCAGTTTTTACCAATTCAGTTTATTTCAAAAACGGATAAGCGTATTGATAACAATTGTCAATTACTTAAAGTTCAAAACACTGATGGGCACTAGAACATATATGAGCCGCATCGCTTGATGTTTTGGTCATTAGAAGTTTATTTGAATTAGTTGTTTCATTTTGGTACTTTAATTAAATGGAATTTCAGGAAGCAATACTGAAAATGTAATAATGATATCTCTACAATCGCGTAAGATACATGTTTACAAGCAAGAACATGCAATGCGCAATTGTTTATCTGAATTTATCAACACACACGTGATGTGATAACATAAGTACAATATTAAATGACATGCACAATTAACATATCAATATTCCGACCAGCAGATTATGAAAGTTGTTTTTTGTACAAAGAATCTTGATTGATCATTATTAAAGAAAAGATTGAGGATTCATTTTAGTTTGGTAACATTAAACATTTGAGACGGACACAAAGAAAGTAGTCGAAATGATTCGGAAATAAGTTTAAAAGAAATTGCCAACATTGCAAAACATAAGTTGTGGGTATTTTATAATTAAGATCTTTTAAGTAATAAGTAAATCTGAACGTTTAAAATCGAGCGATGTTGCTCATATATTCAGCCATATAAATGTTTTTACATGTTATATACAACAATATTTATGCGTAATCTATTTCTTACCAACACTGAAACTGGAAGACACATTTTTATTGCAATCACAATGCCCATTTCTCCAGAAACCAGATCGTTTGCTCTCGTTTGCATCCCGCTTCTTTCTTTTTATTGCACGAGATGTCGGTACTGTTGTAGTTGTAGCTGGTGGGATGGTATTTGTTCCTTGATTTGTTGAAGAAGTCGCAACTTTGGTAGTTGTATCTGGTGGAGTGGTATTTGTTCCTTGATCGGTTGAAGCAGTCGCCACTGTGGTAGTTGTATCTGATGGAGTGGTATTTGTTCCTCGATCGGTTGAAAAAGTCGCCACTGTGGTAGTTGTATCTGGTGGAGTGGTATTTGTTCCTTGATCGGTTGAAAAAGTCGCCACTGTGGTAGTTGTATCTGGTGGAGTGGTATTTGTTCCTTGATCGGTTGAAAAAGTCGCCACTGTGGTAGTTGTATCTGGTGGAGTGGTATTTGTTCCTTGATCGGTTGAAAAAGTCGCCACTGTGGTAGTTGTATCTGGTGGAGTGGTATTTGTTCCTTGATCGGTTGAAAAAGTCGCCACTGTGGTAGTTGTATCTGGTGGAGTGGTATTTGTTCCTTGATCGGTTGAAAAAGTCGCCACTGTGGTAGTTGTATCTGGTGGAGTGGTATTTGTTCCTTGATCGGTTGAAAAAGTCGCCACTGTTGTAGTTGTATCTGGTGGAGTGGTATTTGTTCCTTAATCGGTTGAAGAAGTCGCCACTGTGGTAGTTGTATCTGATGGAGTGGTGTTTGTTCCTTGAACGGTTGAAAAAGTCGCCACTGTGGTAGTTGTATCTGGTGGAGTGGTATTTGTTCCTTGATCGGTTGAAAAAGTCGCCACTGTGGTAGTTGTATCTGATGGAGTGGTATTTGTTCCTTGATCGGTTGAAGAAGTCGCCACTGTGGTAGTTGTATCTGGTGGAGTGGTGTTTGTTCCTTGAACGGTTGAAAAAGTCGCCACTGTGGTAGTTGTATCTGATGGAGTGGTGTTTGTTCCTTGATCGGTTGAAAAAGTCGCCACTGTGGTAGTTGTATCTGGTGGAGTGGTATTTGTTCCTTGATCGGTTGAAAAAGTCGCCACTGTGGTAGTTGTATCTGGTGGAGTGGTATTTGTTCCTTGATCGGTTGAAGAAGTCGCCACTGTGGTAGTTGTATCTGGTGGAGTGGTGTTTGTTCCTTGATCGGTTGAAGAAGTCGCCACTGTGGTAGTTGTATCTGGTGGGATGGTATTTGTTCCTTGATCGGTTGAAAAAGTCGCCACTGTGGTAGTTGTATCTGGTGGAGTGGTGTTTGTTCCTTGATCGGTTGAAGCAGTCGCCACTGTGGTAGTTGTATCTGATGGAGTGGTGTTTGTTCCTTGAACGGTTGAAAAAGTCGGCACTGTGGTAGTTGTATCTGGTGGAGTGGTATTTGTTCCTTGATCGGTTGAAAAAGTCGCCACTGTGGTAGTTGTATCTGTTGGAGTGGTATTTGTTCCTTGATCGGTTGAAAAAGTCGCCACTGTGGTAGTTGTATCTGGTGGAGTGGTGTTTGTTCCTTGAACGGTTGAAAAAGTCGCCACTGTGGTAGTTGTATCTGATGGAGTGGTGTTTGTTCCTTGATTGGTTGAAAAAGTTGCCACTGTGGTAGTTGTATCTGGTGGAGTGGTATTTGTTCCTTGATCGGTTGAAAAAGTCGCCACTGTGGTAGTTGTATCTGGTGGAGTGGTATTTGTTCCTTGATCGGTTGAAGAAGTCGCCACTGTGGTAGTTGTATCTGGTGGAGTGGTGTTTGTTCCTTGATCGGTTGAAGAAGTCGCCACTGTGGTAGTTGTATCTGGTGGAGTGGTATTTGTTCCTTGATCGGTTGAAAAAATCGCCACTGTGGTAGTTGTATCTGGTGGAGTGGTATTTGTTCCTTGATCGGTTGAAGAAGTCACCACTGTGGTAGTTGTATCTGGTGGAGTGGTGTTTGTTCCTTGATCGGTTGAAGAAGTCGCCACTGTGGTAGTTGTATCTGGTGGAGTGGTGTTTGTTCCTTGATCGGTTGAAAAAGTCGCCACTGTGGTAGTTGTATCTGGTGGAGTGGTATTTGTTCCTTGATCGGTTGAAGAAGTCGCCACTGTGGTAGTTGTATCTGGTGGAGTGGTATTTGTTCCTTGATCGGTTGAAGAAGTCGCCACTGTGGTAGTTGTATCTGATGGAGTGGTGTTTGTTCCTTGATCGGTTGAAAAAGTCGCCACTGTGGTAGTTGTATCTGGTGGAGTGGTATTTGTTCCTTGATCGGTTGAAAAAGTCGCCACTGTGGTAGTTGTATCTGGTGGAGTGGTATTTGTTCCTTGATCGGTTGAAGAAGTCGCCACTGTGGTAGTTGTATCTGATGGAGTGGTGTTTGTTCCTTGAACGGTTGAAAAAGTCGCCACTGTGGTAGTTGTATCTGGTGGAGTGGTGTTTGTTCCTTGAACGGTTGAAAAAGTCGCCACTGTGGTAGTTGTATCTGATGGAGTGGTATTTGTTCCTTGATCGGTTGAAGAAGTCGCCACTGTGGTAGTTGTATCTGGTGGAGTGGTATTTGTTCCTTGATCGGTTGAATAAGTCGCCACTGTGGTAGTTGTATCTGGTGGAGTGGTATTTGTTCCTTGATCGGTTGAAAAAGTCGCCACTGTGGTAGTTGTATCTGATGGAGTGGTATTTGTTCCTTGATCGGTTGAAAAAGTCGCCACTGTGGTAGTTGTATCTGGTGGAGTGGTATTTGTTCCTTGAACGGTTGAAAAAGTCGCCACTGTGGAAGTTGTATCTGATGGAGTGGTGTTTGTTCCTTGATCGGTTGAAGAAGTCGCCACTGTGGTAGTTGTATCTGATGGAGTGGTGTTTGTTCCTTGATCGGTTGAAGAAGTCGCCACTGTGGAAGTTATATCTGATGGAGTGTTATTTGTTCCATTATCGGTTGAAGTAGTCGCCATTGTGGTAGTTGTATCTAATGGAGTGGTATTTGTTCTTTTATCGGTTGAAGTAGTCGCCACTGTGGTAGTTGTATCTGATGGAGTGGTATTTGTTCCTTGATCGGTTGAAGAAGTCGCCACTGTGGTAGTTGTATCTGATGGAGTGGTGTTTGTTCCTTGATCGGTTGAAAAAGTCGCCACTGTGGTAGTTGTATCTGATGGAGTGGTATTTGTTCCTTGAACGGTTGAAAAAGTCGCCACTGTGGTAGTTGTATCTGGTGGAGTGGTATTTGTTCCTTGATCGGTTGAAAAAGTCGCCACTGTGGTAGTTGTATCTGGTGGAGTGGTATTTGTTCCTTGATCGGTTGAAAAAGTCGCCACTGTGGTAGTTGTATCTGATGGAGTGGTATTTGTTCCTTGATCGGTTGAAGAAGTCGCCACTGTGGTAGTTGTATCTGATGGAGTGGTATTTGTTCCTTGATCGGTTGAAGCAGTCGCCACTGTGGTAGTTGTATCTGGTGGAGTGGTATTTGTTCCTTGATCGGTTGAAAAAGTCGCCACTGTGGTACTTGTATCTGATGGAGTGGTGTTTGTTCCTTGATCGGTTGAAGAAGTCGCCACTGTGGTAGTTGTATCTGATGGAGTGGTGTTTGTTCCTTGATCGGTTGAAGAAGTCGCCACTGTGGTAGTTGTATCTGATGGAGTGGTGTTTGTTCCTTGATCGGTTGAAAAAGTCGCCACTGTGGTAGTTGTATCTGGTGGAGTGGTATTTGTTCCTTGATCGGTTGAAGAAGTCGCCACTGTGGTAGTTGTATCTGGTGTAGTGGTATTTGTTCCTTGATCGGTTGAAGAAGTCGCCACTGTGGTAGTTGTATCTGATGGAGTGGTATTTGTTCCTTGATCGGTTGAAGAAGTCGCCACTGTGGTAGTTGTATCTGATGGAGTGGTGTTTGTTCCTTGATCGGTTGAAGAAGTCGCCACTGTGGAAGTTATATCTGATGGAGTGGTGTTTGTTCCTTGATCGGTTGAAGAAGTCGCCACTGTGGAAGTTATATCTGATGGAGTGTTATTTGTTCCATTATCGGTTGAAGTAGTCGCCATTGTGGTAGTTGTATCTAATGGAGTGGTATTTGTTCTTTTTTCGGTTGAAAAAGTCGCAACTGTGGTAGCTGTATCTGATGGAGTGGTATTTGTTCTTTCATCGGTTGAAGAAGTCGCCACTGTGCTAGTTGTACCTGATAGGGTGGTATTTGTTCCTTGATCGGTTGAAAAAGTCGCCACTGTTGTAGCTGTATCTGATGGAGTGGTATTTGTTCTTTCATCGGTTGATGAAGTCGCCACTGTGCTAGTTGTACCTGATAGGGTGGTATTTGTTCTTTTATCGGTTGAACTAGTCGCCACTGTGGTAGCTGTATCTGGTGGAGTGGAATTTGTTCTTATATCGGATGTAGAAGTCGCCACTGTGGTAGTTGTTCTTTTATCGGTTGAAGTAGTCGCCACTGTGCTAGTTGTATCTGATGGAGTAGTATTTGTTTCTTTATCGGATGTAGAAGTCGCCACTGTGGTTGTCGGTGCAATGGTAGTTGTATCTGATGGAGTGGTATATGTTCCATTATCGGTTGTATTAGTCGGTTCTTCTGTTGTAGTTGCCACTTCTAAAGGAGTAGATAATTCATTATTGGTTGTAGATGTAGATGTTGTTTTTGTTGTTGTCTCCAGTAGAATGGTATCTGTTTCTAAATTACTTTTAACTGTTGAAGTAGTCAGCTTTTGAACCGTTATTGGAGACGTAGATGATGTGCCTGATTTTGGTGAAGGGCTTTGTGAAGTGCATATACACACATCTCCATGTTGCAATGAATTTACTCTGTTTATTCCATAAAAAGCAGAAGCTGAAACGTAATGATACCAGTATGTGATTTTATGAAATAAAAAGTAACTTATTAGACTTCGCCTACGTTGGAGCTAAATGCGTGTTATATTAACGAATTAGAAAAGGATATATGGTTATACATGACCCAAAGAAGTGTAAGTGAAATATAGCATATAGCAATCCCTTAACAAGTCAAAAACTCGTTTTAGTCATAAATAATTGTCAAGCAATACATAGTGCAAAGCCTAAAAGTTGCAACATGTTACTCTTCAAATGGATCATAATAGCAGATTATTAATCCTATTGAACTGTTGGGCTGTTTTTTCCAGAGCGAAAGAAATAACATTTAAATATGGAATGGTCTGGCACAGACCCAACAACATTTAATCCCTTGATTTCTTTTTACTAATATAATAATAAGTCAACACTTGTTTACGAAGACGCTCATATTCTTAGTTAGCCGTTTAATTACATATACTATTGCAATATAACGTTTTCTTGCATAATTGCATAATAAAGATTAATGCGGAAAACAAGTTTTTAAACAACAACACATATGGTGTATGCATAAATAAATAAGCGATGGTTTGGCGCCGTTTTACTAGAGATTTTTTGACGTAGCAAATAATTGAGATCATCCATTTATAAAGGCTAATATCTATTGTCTGTACCTATATCATTTTTTTTGTTTTGAAAATTGAATGATAATAAACAGTAATGCGGTAACATCAAAGTTATTTAATTAACCTAATTGTGCCCCTTTAACTTATAGTATAGTCCTAAAACAATACTTACCTAAGATGAAGTACGTCTGCAAGTAACACAAGCGCATTGTCAATATTCTGTAAGAAAATCAAATGTGATTTAAGGAAGCATATATGTTTTGAACCAGCTTTTTATATGAGGAAGAAAATGTTAAGAATTACAAAACGATGGCTGTTCGTGCATGCATGTCCTGGGCGCGTGTGTTTTCCCGTAACTGCAATAAGCTCTATTGGCCATGTCAGTATAGTCACCGCCATTGAAATGTCCAAATAAAATTCAAATATTAGAATAACTTTATTGATTCATGTCAGCGCATTTGGTAACGCCAAACTATCAAGATTGGGAAAGAAAATTCCGTTATAACTAAACACTCTAGAGTCAAAACTCATTTTAGATAAGGAATATAAATAAATAGTTGTTCGCATTTCTTTCGTGTCAACTAAACTTGTCTAATGATCGCAATTTGTCTAGACTCTGATTGCATTTTATCATTTTGACTTTTCAACCAGATCACTGCAAAACTGATTTTGACAAAATTATTATTTTAATAAATATATAATAAAATACCTATCTACAAACATTAAACGTATTCCATTTGAGAAAGATATTTTCATTTAAAACGCGGAACTAGCTCATAAACCCTTGATGAAGCACTTTAAATAACATGACAAACGTGCATGCACATCGCGCTAGCTCCATGAGTTGAAATAAGCCTATAAATGTGGTTCAAGGAGGCGAATGTCAAGGGAAATTGTTGACTAGTTGATTGAAGCTCTGTTACACCGAATGCATCATGGTGATTGAAGACACACTTAAGTTTGCATCGATATGCGCTTTCGCATGAAAGTTTGTGGACTTTTGTCCAACATTAATTGAATTGAATTTCAAATACAGCAACATGAAATCCTTGTTTTAAGTTCAGCCTGAAGTAATATTAAGACATCATGGCATTGTTAAGCCCGGTCCCGGTATATGATTTGAGCCAACATTAAATTTGAAAAATGACATCTTGCTAGTAGTTGTGGGTCAGAGAGGACAATAATTACAGCGATCATTTGGACGTATATATTTATTTAGAAATTACATTTTTAAGTAGCTTTGACCTATCTGAACGGTTGCGAAATACAGTGGTGCGGAACACACCTGATGTCCAATAAAACGGTGAATGCACGTTTAAAACTTATTCAACGCGAATTATGATTTTCAAAGACATTTATGGCCCGGATTGTGATACAAATTAAAAAGCTTACGTACCCAATAACTTTTTACGAGCTATTTGTGTAGTGTGTACTGTGTGTCTACATTCCGAGTCCCGAATACTGCCTAAATAAGCCCTGAAACTCGGATACCAATTAAGGGGGAATTTCTGTCCATATTTATTCTATAAAAAAGTCATGAATTTAATATAATACTCACTGTTACCGATACACATTATCTTCCGTACTTGACATGTACACTTACTCAATTATATTACGTTATGACAGCTCCCATATCGTGAACTCTTCGTATATTAAGATAATTATCAGTATCATGCTGAGAATTTCTTTGTTGACCTGTTTGCAATGCGCCGATTTTGAATTGGATAGAAACCTTTTTTGATTTCAAACAGATTGCATTGTGAAATATATCCTCTCCTCTCCTGTTGATAATTAACGACAAGAACAATAATAAAAAGGTTACTTCCACGGAAAGCCATGTCATTAAAGCCCATCTAACAAACAATGTATTAAGAACTTTTCCTTCAATAAGGTACAATATTTGAAGACTCTAGCAATTAGGAATTGTTAAAGTTAAGTTTTACTATATTTAAAGCGGATATTGAAATCGAATTACCGTGCTCAATGTTGGATATACAACATTTTTGTTGAAATTTACCAGTATTGTTCATCTGCGGGGTTCATTGAACGTTCAAATGATTATTTGTGGCTTTAAAACTTCAAATATGCATATGCGGTTTATACCTAAATTGAAAATACTGCTACAGCTATGTAATGTTAAGTCCATTATGCATATTTTATAAAAAAAATACAAACTGGCAAATTTTCCGAACGGTACCCATACAAATTCCCTAATCCTTTTTTATAAGCGCCGACTGGTATTGTAAAAGATATCTGTCTCATGCTTATTTTCTTCTAATATATTCTGTTATGTTTCCCTGTGGTTACCAAGCTTTCATATTCATAATAAATTATATCAATGAAACAAAAATTAAAGTCATCTACGGCCTAGCTAGACATAAACTACCTAATTTACTTTCTTGAGCAATTATCCTTTAAGACATCGTTGATTGTGTACACTAGTACATCTTGATAAATCTTATTATTCTAAAAGAAACAAATTGCAATAGTTTATGCACCTTTTTCCCGGGGTTAGTGTTTAAATCATACACAACGCTCGCAAAGCCCAATTGTTACAGCACGAAGGTTCGGATTTAAAAACTATTTTGTATTATCTTGTCAAAGTTACCAAGAAATTAGTAGCGTACTCATATTGAATTATGACATGTCAAGTTTTGAACAGCAAAAGCAACAGGCGACCAACTAAGGCCATTACATGAAAAGCGAAAAACACCCCATGTATGGTATAAATAGTACAGTGATAAATTAGTGAACTTTGGGTTATTTTTTGAGTTCGCAGTAAACCATTTCCGGAGGCAAGTACTATATCGAATGACACATTGCTTAATAGCAAATATTGTATTTTCGTAATACATTTTAACAGCAAACAAGCAAACAAAACGAATATCATTATCATAAATTATCATATAGAAGATATTTGTTGAATTCAGTGTAAGCTCGTATTATGTTTCACGAATGTCACAGAAAATATATCCACGATCTTTAAAAACATCGTACATTGAATTCAACAACATTTATTTTTATTTCATGCATTTCTCGTGTGTGTGTTTTTTCAACATATTTCCCTGATGGAGCAAACTTTTTTTGACGACAGTCACTTTCCATGGCCTCTATGCAATGGGAAGTAACTGCAGAATAACCGCTGTGTCAAGGTTAGTCCTTTTCGCGCGAGCAGTCTGTCCACTAACAAAATGTTCCCCTCTTTGTCTTTATATAAATGATTGTTGCAATTGAAATTATGTATAAATAAAACCCTACTACCATCAACGAAACCTATGATTATTGACATTAATTGAGGCACAAAAAAGTTTTTAATCAAAAGCATGTCGAAATTTTGTTTATATAGCGTATAAATACAGTTGAATGAAACTGGAGCAAGTGACAATTTTTGTTCATTCGAGAACAACTTGAACATATTTAAATTAACAAATATGAACTTATTATAGGATGTATGCGTAAAATCAACGGAGGTCTTTGTTTAGTGTTTTTCTTAGTGTATATATATATTCATTGTCGTTATCGGGCTCTAGATCTTACGGTATTTTGTCAGGGGGGATTCATGCTGTGCAGCTGAAAGGTGATTTGTTGATGAGATAGCTAATTAGTTTCATATTAATTTTAGTTGAATGTCACGTTTCTGTTAAATTTTGGGTTTACGAAAACCCCATGAGCCCGAATATGCTTTTGAGAAGGAAGGAGCGCAGACTTCGAAGGTTATTTAAACAACATGTCGGAAATCATCATGGCCTGGTTGGTTTTCAATCTGCGATTATTGTCCAGGTTGTTATAGCCGATAACCTGAACTATTTGATAAGGCGGAACTCCTTTAGCGTTGAGCTGTTGAACGAGCCTTTTCTGAGCTAGGCCGTAGAAAACTGAATTGATGAAGGTAAACCATTGAAGAACTAGTCAAAGGCTTAAGTATACATGTACGCGGTCAAAGTTTGTAAGAAGAAATTATCTACAACTCTATTACTAGCACGTGTCATCCAAGTAAATTTTTAAATGATACCTATCAAGCGGGTTAATAGTAACAGTATGTTCCATGAAATAGTCCATACATAAAATAGGTAGTTCATTATTTTTTTTTAAATAGGTATTGTCAATTGCAAAATGTTTGTTTTATTCAAGATATTGCATAATTTGATATTGACAATTCGGCCAATATGTTTTATAAAAGATGGAAACAGTAGTCTCGAGTGAAATGATTAATTGTTATCATTGTACTTGAGTCAGACTGAAATGATCAATTTATCATTCTCCAATGCTTTTCATTATTTGATAAAAGAAATAATTAGCCCTGATTGTGATACAAATAAAGTGACCTACGTACCAAATACCATTTAATATTTACTAGTGCGTGCTGTGTACATACCTTGGTGGTCACGTGTACTACGTAAGCGGCAACTTCATCCCATACCTTTATAAATCTCTTTTCTAGAAATTGATAAAAAATCTACTCACTGTTACTCATATAAACTAGCTCCTGTAATCCGAATCCACACTATCTAAAATAACTGATGTTATGATAGCTTGAAAGCTCGTAAATTTAAATTATTATCAGTTTTATGCTCAATATTACATTGTTAACCTGTTCGCAATGCATCATTATCTTATCCGGTCGAAACCATAGGCGATAAAAAAATCAAAATTGAAGATACAATAATGTTATTTTAAAGTCGGGTATAAGAGAACAAAAAACCACATTACCTCGATGAGCTATTTTTCGACATAAAAGAAGGTTGCCACGTAAAGTACTTGCCGTTTGTGTGGCACATTTCAAGTTATAGTGTTTGGCTCAATAGAAGGGGCTTGTTCCATTGCTTTCGCTTAAATTCAAAAAAAATTATGCGTACCGATTGAATAGTTTACTGAACGCACATTCCGTGCATTTTGGTTAATATAAAAATAAATAACATTTTTAACTGCGTTCACCAATTCCTCATCATTGAGCGCACATGCTCAATTTTCTATACGTATCTGTAAGGATGTGATGCCTATCGATCGTTTTCCAAGTTTAATAGCTCGCTCGCTGAACTCGTCATATATAAAATAGTAAAATATTATTTAAACTTCTGCTTGTTGTAAATACATTTTTAACATTTACTTTAATTGCCATTTGCTTTTTGTTTCTTGTCGGCACATGCACTATCAAAACAAATGTCAAATTAAAATGAAAATGATTAAATACTGATAACTATTCATGTCAGCGCCTTTGTCGACATAAACCTTTCAAAAGTAGGATGGAAAAAGACCGTTTCAAGAAAATAGTTGTTTTCATGTCTTTTATGTCTACATGGCTTGTTTCTTGATCGCATATTTTCTAGACTTTGGCTATATTCTGTTATTTTAGGCATTCAAAGGATACATCGTAGAAAAGTATTTGACAAAAATATCATTTTTATACATGACCTTTCTTACACACATCTTTCGTTTCTATTAGATTAAGATATATACAGTTTCAAGAAGAACTTAAAAGGGTTTTCAGATTTTAGAAGTCAAGCGCTAGTGACCCTGTTCTTTTACAATGCATAGTTATTATTTACAGATTACTTAAGTTGCTCTGACCTATCTGGACGATTCTAAAACTACAGTGGTGTGGAGCACCCCTGGTATACATATTCTTAACTGATTCAACGCAGAAATGTTGTTTAAAAGACATGTTTGGCCCCGATTGTATTTAAAATAATGAAGTAGCTTCATACCGAATACTATTTAAGAGCTATTTTGAGTATTGTGTGTCGACATCGTGTGTCCCAAGTATTGCCTAAATACGCACTGAATCTCGCGTGCAAAAAAAAGAAAATTTCAGCCATTGTGCAATCTTTAAAAAGTATTGAATGAAATATACTCACTTTTACTATATAAATAAGCTCCTGTTATTCGAATGTACACGTTCTTAAAGAATAACGCTATGACAGGTACAATACGTCGTGCGATTTTTAAATCATTATCAGTGTGATGATTGCCTTGCTGATCTGTTTGCAATGCGCCGAGTCATATAGAAACCTTTTTTTTTTTGATAACCAAAATATTACCAAGTTTCGTCTTATCAGTTGAGTTGATTAATAACGATCAGAACAATACTGAAAACGTTACAACCACGGAAAACCATGATATTAAAGCCTATCCTGTACTGCATTGAAGCGGATACTGGAATTGATTAACCATGCTCAATAATGAATACATAAAATTTCTGTTTATATTTACCAGTTGCTATGATTGAAGCGTTACATTTATAATACATTAATATTTAAACTTACGTTCCATGGGAATAGAATGAGTTATGATACGATTAATTAACTTATAAAAAAGCATGTGATATGTTTCAAACTTATTATTGCTAGGTTTAAAAAAACTGTCGATATATTCGCAGTTAGTGAACACCATATAGCAATAATTCTTACTCATTATTGAACAGTCATACAGGCGATTCAGCCTATTGTTTAATGTCTGAAAAAACAACACCATAATCACATAATTTTAGATAGATACACCTCAACACCTTTGATTGCGCAAGGCTGACAAATCTCGCATGAGACGGGAAACATAT
Organism: Mya arenaria; assembly: GCF_026914265.1. Lineage (NCBI taxonomy): Eukaryota > Metazoa > Mollusca > Bivalvia > Myida > Myidae > Mya > Mya arenaria. The sequence goes on along the minus strand of NC_069128.1, from coordinate 2,586,463 downwards.
CGTTTTAAAGTACACACTCAAGTGTCCCATTTCAGATTAGGAAATCATTGGATTAAAAAAGATCGCACTGTCAGGGTGTTGTTTAAAATTGTAATTAAATTTGACTAAGTGAAGGGGACGGACTACATTAAGAACTTCTCAAATGGCCTGATACATTAAACGTTGTATTTATCGCACATATAGTTTAGACTGCAGATGGAACCTTTTGCATTCTGGTTTTGTTAAAAAAAACTTATTGGCAATTGCATACCAAACAGATTTAGTGATAAAAATACGAAATGGAAAATTATCAGAACGGTACCCAAAATCCTTTTTCATAAACGCCTACTGGTATTGTAAATTAACATGCTAATTTTCTCCATATATGATATGTTATGTCCCTCTTTTTCGCAAAATTACGTCACAAATCATTTTGACGTCATACCAATCTTTTATTAAAATTATTTTATCATATACGTTTCAAGTCATTATTTCGGACTTGATTACATGCACATTCTTGGATACAAAATGGCGTCACCGGACTGTGTTGAATAAATAACCAAAATTGAAAACAATTGAAAAAACATATCTCTGCGGATATAAATTAATTTGGGGCGATGCTCATTCGTTAAAGGCGAATGACACGTGTTTTTATCAGGATAATATGTTGAGTTGTTTTGTGGAGCTCTATAAAAAGGGAATTCAACAATGCTTATAGTTTGAATCGTTGTGTGTCTTCTCTTCAAGATATATGTACTATGTTTCCATATTGCCTTAAATTTATTAAGGATGTTCTCGTTTTGAGTACATTAATAAACATCAATATTACTTGAAAAAAAAATCATGATAACTTCTTGCAAAGACAACAACTGACTATTTATTTGGTCATTCGTATTTCAAAGATGTCTTACAATTCATTCGATTGCTACTTCTAGCAAAATACTTGATATTTCATTCGATCATTAGTACTGGAAAAATATGTCTGTCAGATTTTAAATTCTGCCAATAACTTAAAATATAAAAAAGAAAACACGCTGTTAGTGGAGCTTAGAACTCTGAACATTATATATGTGGCATTGACATTCGAAAACAACTACAAGCAATGTCTTTAAAGCTGAATGGCTTTAGGGGATATGAAAGGCTCACCCCTGTACATAGTTCTTAAACCCAATGCGAAGTAAAGTATTGGTTCCAATTTCATCACGAAGACAATGAACATATACCAAAACGTTCATTACAGTCTTTAAATTTCAATAGAAGTTTCGTATCCGTACAGTCAGACGACAAAGGTCATTATTGTATTCCACTCCCATTTAGTGGCCGGGCAAAATGCATTGTTATATATATGTTTACATGATAGATACATTCACCATTTGTTTTTATGACTCTGAATTCACTAAGCATCTGAAGGTAGGGTTGGACGTCGTTTTTTTGCGGGACGTACCAAGGCAATAACACAAAGTATTATAAAAAAAAGTTATTTTGAAATGTGAAACAGGCCGATTTCAAGGCCCTTGTTATAACGATGTTAACTGCTTTGTCGTTAACTTTAAGAGGTTAAAGATGTGATGATGGGCTAATATATTTAATTTTGAAATAAACAAACAACCAACTCATATTAGGGATATTGAGATTATTTATTACTAGTACAATTAACTACAGCTCCAAACTAAGAGTAAACGCGCACATAATAACAATATGAGACACTCAGATCAGCGCAATTGACAGTAACTGATATACAAGCATTTATAATAGCAAACAATACATACTATATTAATAGTAAGTCATAAAGCAAGTATGAATGAATGCATGAATGAATATTATCGTCCTAAGCAGCATGATAAAACAACAAAATAAAAAAGAGAAAGAATAAGGGAGTGGTTGGGTCCGAATTTTAATAAGAAATTACCAGTTGGCTCAGTGCGCACAGAGTAACGTTATGAATGGCACTCTCAGAACCCGCCTAGTCAAAGGTCGTTATGGTCAGGTGAGCACAGACCGCATACAGGCTCGCATGTTTATATGAAATTATGAAAGTTAATTCAACGAAACAACTGCAACTAAAACAGATCTCAAATCCTGTCAGAATTGATACAAACCACAGGTGTATCCATTAAAACATAGTATCAGCTGTACACTTTCCTTCTCAAACATGTCGTGGGGATTTTTTTGTGCATAGTAGAAAGAAGAAGAAAGTTTATTCAAAGGCTATAGCACAAAATACATATTTGAAACAGACCAACATGACCCGTTATCAAATTCATGTAATACGAGTGCTTTTGTATGCATGCAAGGCGAAACAATTTATAAAAAAGCTTATTTATACCAGAGTTTAAACAAAAACATATCTATAGAATTGAAAATAATTTTCTGAATATATCAATATTAAATTATACTGTATATATATATAATTGAACGGTATAACGTTTGCACGTTCGCACAATACTGATTTTTTCAGATGTGTTAATAAGAAGTAAACGTTACTTTTATATTATTCGAGTACAAATAACTTTAATAAAGAATGTCAGGTTTAGAATTGGGTTTGAAATATATATATAGAATACAAAAATCAAGCTTGAGCGAACAAGTATGCATATTTGTCATCGATATGATCTGAATGTTGTGTGATAACTTACTCCGAATAACAAAATAGTTTATAATCTAATATATATGTCTATACTCTAGTTTATAAACACAGTCATAACTTACACTATTTATAAAACTCATCAATAATAATTGATACCTATCCAATCTATATGAAAGAGCACAATTTGGTTTATTTAATTATTCACTATGAACCTACCTACTCTGAATTAATATTGTTATAATTCGACTTAAATTTCAATTCATATCAAGAATGAAATCCTAGACATAATTATCATAGTATTATATTAACTACATCTTCTTACTATTATAATTGACTGACGATCATTTGTTATCACAATTAAAAAGATCGGTTTACTTCCCCTCTTGATTTTTTATCAAAATTATCTAAGATATCTTTACAACACTAGATTACTTATCTTTAGATAATTTTGAATTATGCATTACAGTACATGCAGTATTATGAATTACATTTTCGTACATTACTATATCAATATTGATCATTAGTTTGTTCACTTTGATCCTAATACAATAAGATTATAAAATAATGTACAACAATATCGACCAATTTAAATGTGATACGCTTTTAACATAGTTTGATGTCAATATGAAACTTTGAAATATAACATGTTTACAATGGAGCCAAGAAATATCAATTAAAAATTATGCTGGTGTAAAAACATGATTTGAAGTGGTTCATATTCTGTTGATATTTGGGCGTAGAGTTGGTCGCAGAATCTCATACTGAAAAAAACAACACATATACGATTTCACATTACACAATTTAATAATCTCCTTGACAAGCTGAATATCGTTACATCCTTTGCAAAACACATTACTATTTACATCCTTTGCAAAACACATTACTATTTACATCCTTTGCAAAACACATTACTATTTACATCCTTTGCAAAACACATTACTATTTACATCCTTTGCAAAACACATTACTATTTACATCCTTTGCAAAACACATTACTATACAATGTATACAAGTTGCTAAAAGTACACAGTAATGGTCAGACATATCGGATTTATTTTAAGCAGTAACACAAAACGAATTTGAAATCCAACAAAATTATAATAAACATGTATACTTTTTTTCCTTATTATATAGAAGATTGTGTTTATATCAACTTAATTAAAGGTTAATTTAAGCATTACAATTTCGTTAGTAGCATCATCTGTTCATATCAAGTGTACAGTCTTAATCCAATTTTAATGTGTAAAATGTTTTACACTGTAAGAAATTAACTGAAAAATCAAATTTCTGTATTTCAAAACATCCGTTGGTTGTCCGACTTACCGTTGATTGGGTGTCGATGTAGTCATACACTGATGCAGTCCTTGATCTGCTGTAGTCACTCTCCGATGACGACATACGTGAGGAAGGATGTCGTCGAATGTCCCTTGGATTCGGCTGGTGCATAAACATCTGCGGAATAAAGATAAAATGAAATTAAAACATTGCATCCAAAGATATAATCTTTATTGAGTGCACAAATGGCATTGATTCTGGGAAATATCTGAAATATAAGTTAGTCTTGGTTTTGCTGCTTTCAAGGAAATTTAATATGTATTATAACATATACTGAATGAGAATAATGAAGTTGGTTGCTCATTTCTGTCTATACAAACAAACAAAATATTTTTGTTGAGAAAATCTTCACGGTAAGATCACTTGTTTTATTAATATAACAAACAATATAACCTCGTTTCCCAGGCTGTTGGTGATGATCTTGTGTTCTTTCCCTTCAACCTTTAATGTGTCCTCGCGTTTTGTTGACGGATACCCATCGTAAGAAAGACGCACGCCGCCCTTTGTAGGAAATCGATTAAACTCCTCGATGCTTATTCTAAAAATGGAGAAATACATTTAGAACGTTATTATTCGCGATGCTCTGGCTGCAATGTCACAAAAATACTTATGTCAAATCTCTGACCCAAATCATTAAACCACACAAAACCTTAGTGTCAGCCAAAACTTTGCATGTTTTATACTTTTTCAATACCTGTTTATAGAGTGGGAAGATTAAAGATTGTCAAACTTCAAAGAAAATATTCTTGAGCAGAAAATTCTATTTATTAATGAATACTCAAATACTTTTGGCTGTGGAATAATAATTCATTAAAATCTTGACCACATGGTTTAATCAACATATTCTTTGATAGAATGCGCTCTTATAAGGTGTAAAATATCAGAACTCTTATTGTTATAAGGTAAAATGAGTTGAGATTGAGATTGAGATTCAATTTAAATATGTTCGTGATATTGGGACCAGTTATCCGTAAAATATGTTATGTAATTGTTCATATGAATGGATTAGAATACATTCTTTCAATATTTTGTTTATTAAGGTTGGAGAAAAATATCTAACATGTCCGGTGTAGGGTGTTTTGCCAAACTCGGTAAACCTCATCTCCGATAAACACATTAAGCGTTGGTTGGGATGAGCATAATTATGTTTCTCTTTCGGCCATGAAAGAATGTTGTGGTATAACGTGTAGAACGAGATACTATGTTATGAATTATGCTTTATTAACTCCATTTTACTAACGCGATCAACGTATAATTGTGTGATAATTTTCAAACAAAATGATAGATTGATATATTATTTATCATTTATTGTCGTTTAAACCTGTCCCTTACCTGTCATTTTTGTCAACATTCTTCTGTTTCATTTTCCTTACGATAAGGCAAATAATGACCAATAACAGAACTACGATAATTGCTCCGCCTGTTCCACCAGCTATTGCAGCAATGTATGTTGACGACAGGGACAGTTTCTCAACAGGAATCTCGCAATGTTTTCCAGAGTAAATAAAACGGCCACCGCTACTTGGGCATCTAATCATATTATATGAATATAAATCTTATACAATAAGTTAAGGATACAAAGAGATTAAACAGTCATGTTGTTTTTTTATTAAGAATCCATTGGCCGTGACATGTCTGTTACCATAGCATTTACTTGAAACGATAGGTCGGTTTGTGTGTAATCTGATTGACGAAATGGGACCTTATTTTTTATTCATTGTCTGTCGTTTTTCCAGATGCCAGTAAACTTTAATCCTAGTCAGTGCAGTTTCGGGGTTGTTCTCATAGTGTTCTTTAGTGGACAAAATGTGCCGATGTGTCCATCTAAGCTGTTTTTATTCACGATCATACTAAGAAATTACAGAACACAGAAGTTAACGTTTTGATATAATATTGAACGCACGCGTAAAGCTGGCGATATTTTCGAATGGATATACGAATGGATATCAATTTATAGCAATTGGTTCATAAACATTATTTGCACATGCTTTTGATTTCAGAAATTGAACGGGTTCAATGAACTTGGAATGTCATGTTCAGAATATTTACCTGCACTGTGTGGAATTTGTCTGTCTCTCAAAGTAGCAAACACCATCGTTTATGCATCCTCCGTTATCCGTTGTTTTGCAAGGATCAATGCACTGAACATTACCTTTGTCCAAATTAAGAACACATCTTTCGCCAATTATACAGTTCGAACACGCATTCGAAGTCCTCTTTTGCTGCGCTAAAATATTTTTTGTAAAATGAATGAGTTTTGCATAAGTTTTCATATTTTAAACAATACAATGAGATACAAGAATATGACAAGGGATACATTAAAAGTAAATTATTTATCATGCATAATTTCAAGCTAATATGCATAATTTCAAGCTAATAAGCAAGCTCAAAACTATTTTTGAGACGGATTCCTTTAACTGCCTTTTGAGCAGGTTCTGTATCAATATACGAGTTTTAGATACTGTTTTTATCTGTATATCAATATGCAACTTCTTTGACACTAACGTTCTATTTATTCCTACACAGCCATCGTCTCCGCAGTGTAACTGCGAACCTGACGATATGATATACAATGAGCATATGTGTATGGTTTTATTTCAGAATAATTCAATCATTGTATGGCGACAATTGACAAACTACATTACCAGCCTGTAAAGAGTGTGCGATAGCCGCTATATCTACATCCACTCTGCAGTTCTCGCAAAATATAAAGTTCAGTGGCTGATCGGCCATCTCTTTTGTAGTTGTATTTATCTGCTGTAAATCCACATCTCCTTTGCAAATGACTTCATAGTCACAGACAATACTTCCCTTTCTGCACCGATAAACAAACACACATCTCTAAAGTATGTATAAGTGTTTGACATAAATATATCACATTTAAAAAGTATGCATTGTTACATGTAAATGTATAGTAATTTTAGATGTTCTAGAAAGTTTTATGTATTCCATGTATTCAAATTTTAGAATGCACGCTATAGCTATAGAATGTGAGAAAAAGTTTGAATACTTGTACATGTTTATTTGGTATATTAGGGTAAACTTGATATTTGGACTTTAGAACTTAGTTTCCTTAAACAGTTTAATAAAATATTTCCGAGTGCTTGATAAAATATTATAGCCTATATTTAATTAAATGATTACGTTAAAATTATATAACATTTTTATGTATTTAATTAGTGCACAAATGCTATGTTGGATCATATATGAGGACATTCAAAATAACCAGGATCAGTGAATATATGTTGTGAATTTTGAGATATTATTGATTCTTATTTGTGGTTGATAGTTCACATGACTGATTAAAATTACCACAAAATTCTACAATTGTTAGAAAAGACATTTTGTTGTTATAATTTGTGTTCCGGATTCTCTTTCTCTGTTGGTGGTCGTAACGGTATTACCAAGTAAACTTGTCTCGTTGGCTTTAAAAAGTTAAATTGAAGAGTTCTTGTCTTTTCCCTGCACTTGTATTTGTTTAATCCATCGTTAAATGTGTATTTGAACGTAAAAGTCCCAGTATGTTTTAGAGATGTAAACATCTTTTGAATGTATGTCAAAATCACTTATTTTGTTTACATTATTTTAACCTTTAACCTCAAGAGAAATAGAAAAAATGCATTTAACGCAATTACAAAATGCAACAGATCCGAAAATAACGATCTAAATTTAACGCTCACTATGTTATTACTATGTAATTACAAATGTCCATATCACGTTGCCGTCATAATGCTAAGCTATCTCTGTTGCTTTATGAAGTATTGATTTTCATTTTTAAAAGGAGTTTTTACTTTAGATATATTTTAAACAAAATAACCATACTTACCCTGTTACTTTCATGAAATATTTAACTTAAAACATAAATAAATTATATTCAAAAAAGGTGAGGTAATAAGACAATAAGTATTGACACATTTAATCTTCGATCTGTCACCAAACATCATTGTTAATAGTTCATTCGTAGCTACTTATCAATAAAAACCGTATTTGCCGAATGAATTGTGATTTAAACTGCGATTTTATCTATTGATTCGTATTTTACTCGAGGCTGATGCTCTTTGATGTATACCTTTCTGGTAAAACTCGTTTAAAAGACACGTTATTTAATGTTAATTTGAATTACATTATTTTGTGCCTATTTCGTGTCTTTGACGTTTGACATATTATTGAAGACATTAATATATGTAGTACCGTTTTAATAAGGTATTGCCTTAATTAAAATTGTAACGATTATTTTAATTCATTCGCGTTGCAGGTTACATGACTTTATTAAAGCTGTATATGATTCTCTTTAAAATCGTCGACTTTGTCGGACGTGTTGTCACATACTTATTGTGATAAACGTTACCCTCGTTGGCTCGATACTATATTTCAAAAGCATGCTTACCGTTTATATATATATCGACAGCCTTAGCAGAATTTTGAATATGTATCAGGTTTATTTTACGTTTATGTTGATATTTTTAGGCATATTGAACTTACTTCACGTCTATTATGTTTATTCGTTGAAATTTGTCCGTAGTGTTGTATAACTGAGTAAGCTGAAAATATTCGAAAATGAAAGAAATTTATGAATGTACTACTTTCATTGTAAATTCTCATAAAAACACATTGTTTACTTTAATAAGTTTAACATTTCAAGGTTATACATTCCAAACTGACCTGCTGTATAATGTATGTGTTTCTTATTACACACAAGCTCAACAGCATATTATATTTATGTTCTGCCAATATTGGAGTTTGGTTTTCTGATAGAACGTAAAAAAATATCTTTTTGCAATAAGCACATGAAAAGAAACTTGCTAAAAGGGCTTTGTACTTACCTTGTCTTTAAATTCCAGTGTGTATGTTCCTTCCAACGATTCATTAAATGAACCTGTTGGTAATGATATTTGCAGCTGTATGGAAACGGTAACACTACCTGGAAGATGAATTATTATGTTTGTATACCATGAATACTTTATGTTAATATAATAAAACAAAATCGAATACTAAATGTTATTATTTTACTGCAGATTTTTACCACTTCAATTTTATCAAAAAACAAAATGGTACAACAAATTGATAAATATTGTCAATTTCTTAAAGTGCATAAGCCAAACGATTCAGATGGACACTATAACACATATGAGCTGAAGTGAGTAGTTGTTAGTGTTTGACATGCCATAATGACTACTCAACAACTGCCTTAGATGTATGTTTACAAGTAATAATATCCAAGGCGAATTATGTTTTCGTCAATTGTTTTCTTCAATTGTTTTCGTCAATTGTTTTCGTCAATTTGTCAATACACACGTGATTTCATAACAGAAGTACATTATTAAATGACATGCGCAATTAACATACCAACATTCCAACAAGCTGATTATTCAAGTTGTTTTCCTTATAAGGAGTCTCGAAAGAACACCAGTAATAGAGATGATGATTCATTTAAGATTTTCTTTTTAATATTGAACATTTCAAGCGGACAATATGAATGCAGTCGAAAAAAGTTGGAACGAAACCCGTGGCTGCTAAGGAAACCTGACTTAAGAACTTATCATAAATTGTCAAGAAAATGGTTATGCGCCAATAACAATTCTTTTGCGGAAAAACGTTTCAAAGAAATTGTAACTCATTGACAAATTTCATGTTTTGATTTTTAATTATTTTGTCAGAAGGCTTAAAATCGCAAGATGCGGCTCATATATTTACACTTATAAAAAGTAACAATACTTAAACGAAACATATACTTTACCAAGGCTGAATGTTGATGATGCACTTTTATTGCAATCACAATGCCCATTTCTCCAGAAACCAGATAGTTCTTTCTCGTTTGCCTCCCGCTTTCTTCTTTTTACAGCGGCATCGATTGTAGAAGTTGGTTTAGTTGTAGTTGTCTCTGGTATAGTGGTTCCTGGCAAAATAACGGTTGTAGAAGTCGAGTCTGTTGTAGTTGTCTCTGGTGTAGTGGTTCCTGGCCAAATAACGGTTGTAGAAGTTGCGTCTGTTGTAGCTGTATCTGGTGTAGTGGTTCCTGGCAAAATAACTGTTGTAGAAGTTGAGTCTGCTATAGTTGTATCTGGTGTAGTGGTTCCTGGCAAAATAACGGTTGTAGAAGTTGAGTCTGCTATAGTTGTATCTGGTGTAGTGATTCCTGGCAAAATAACTGTTGTAGAAGTTGAGTCTGCTATAGTTGTATCTGGTGTAGTGATTCCTGGCAAAATAACTGCTGTAGAAGTTGAGTTTGCTATAGCTGTATCTGGTGTAGTGATTCCTGGCAAAATAACTGTTGTAGAAGTTGAGTCTGTTGTAGTTGTATCTGGTTTAGTGGTTCCTGGCAAAATAACTGTTGTAGAAGTTGAGTTTGCTATAGTTGTATCTGGTGTAGTGATTCCTGGCATAATAACGGATGTAGAAGTCGACTCTGCTATAGTTGTATCTGGTGTAGTGGTTCCTGGCAAAACAACGGTTGTAGAAGTTGAGTTTGCTATAGTTGTATCTGGTGTAGTGATTCCTGGCATAATAACGGATGTAGAAGTCGAGTCTGCTATAGTTGTCTTTGGTGTAGTGGTTCCTGGCAAAATAACGGTTGTAGAAGTTGAGTCTGTTGTAGTTGTCTCTGGTGTAGTGGTTCCTGGCAAAATAACTGTTGTAGAAGTTGAGTCTACTATAGTTTTTTCTTGTGTAGTGGTAACTGACTGTATATCGGTTGTAGAAGTTAGTTTTGTTGTAGTTGTCTTTGGTGTAGTGGTCCTTGGTAAAATGGTATCTGTTTTCAGATTACTTTGAGCTGTTGAAGTAGTAAGCGTTTGAGCCGTTGTTGAGGATATAGATGATGATCTTGTTTTTGTTGAAGGGCTTTGTTGTTTAATGCATGTACAAACATCTCCATGTTGCAATGAAGTAACTCTGTATACTCCATAAAAAGCAGAAGCTGAAACGTTATGCTACCCTTACTTTTATGTTCATAATGTGATTTTATACAACAAAACGTAACTTATTAGACCTATGCTACTTTGAAGCTAAATGTGCGTAACAATAATGAGTTAGAAAGTAATGTATGATAATACATGGATACATGGCCCAAAGTTAGGTAAATGAAATAAAGCACATATTAACCCCTAAACAAGTCAACAACTAGTATTAGTCATAAATAAATGTCAAAAAACAAAACAAAGTGCATATAGCCTAGAACATGTAACTTTTAAATTGGACCATTCTGGCAGGCTACTTATCCTATTGAAGTGATTAGGCCAGAGGGAACCAAATAGCATTAAAATATGGAAGGTGTTGGTACCTTTTGGCTTTAACCCAACGACTTATAATTGCTAATGATTTATTTTTACTTATATCATAATAAGCAAACAGTTGTTTAAGAACAAGTTCATATTCATCGTTAAATGTATATTTCTATACATATACTGTTGCAAATTAGGTTTTCCTTAATTAAAGGTGCACAATATAGATTAATGCGAAACAAAATTTGAAGAAAAAAACATATGGTTATTGGATGCATAAATAAAAAAGCGCAAGTTTGGCGCCTTTTTACTGGAGAAGTGGTGACGTAGCGATTAATTTATAAAGGCCTATATCTTTTTCTGTACATATATCATGTTTTATGTTTTATCACTAAAGTCAAATGATAATAATTAATAATGTGGTATTTTTAAAAATATTCGCATTAACCTATACGTGCCCCTTTAACTTATGTTATGGTCAAAAACAAGTACTTTACATGGTTTACCTAGAATGACGTACGTCTGCAAGTTACACAAGCGCATTGTCAAAATTCTGTAAGAAAATCAAATGTTCATTTTAGAAAATATATATGTTTTGAACCAGCATTTATCTAAGGAAGAAAATATTGTTAAAACTACGAAACAATAGCTATTCGTGTATGCATATCCTGGTTATTTATAAATATGTATTTAAATAGCAAACACCTTGATTTATTTCAAATAAAATCAACACGCACGTTTTATAACTAATTATGTTATGAAATCACCAGAGAAGCCAAGATTTAAATATAATAATCAAAATCAAACAATATTGGGACATTTTATTCAACATATATATATATATATAATGAAATTTCTTCTGTGTGTGTGTGTGTGTGTGTGCGTGTGTACAGACCGTCAACTGAAGACATTTATTAGAAATAACAGCAGCGACTGAGGACATTTCGGTCAAGTGAGAACGTCCTCATTTGACAAAAAAATAAATTACTCTTAAAATACTCGTTTTGGGCTAAAACATAAAAATAAATAATAAAAAATAGTGGGCCTTAGTCGGAGGTGTCAAGGTCGAGTGTGTCGGTCGAGTGTGTCGATTACGAAATTCGCCATATTTTGTGTTTCGCACTCGATGCCTCATTTGACGGTCAACACCAGACAGAACCGTAAGCAATGTTGATTTACGTATATCCTGTGTTATAAGTTGTATCTATTCATTCAAATCATGTGTGATTATGTTGCAGTTAATACGAAAACAGTACAATAATGATTATGTAAGCAATGGATTTTTAATTATTCGTGATAAATAATATATGTCATGTATTTTCGCGACCATTCTTGTAAAAAATTACTAGGAAATTTTAGGACTGCGATTTCTGTAATGTCTTCAACATTTTAAAGATGTAAACTTTACATTCTGCTTTTAAGATTCACATGTTAATGATGTATAGTAACAGTACTGTACAGTAATGTATGACCTGAGTTGGGTACAATAATTGTTTGTTAAAATCACAGGTGCTTGAGGTTAAAATGTAATTGGATTCTTTATGAAACTAGAGTATATGGTTCGCCAAATTAGCATTTTGACCAGGTTAACAAAAAACAACAACAATTTTTCTATGACATTAAAATAGCCGTTCTAATTCACCAATTAATTGTAACCACGCCCTACCAGGTCTGGGGGATAGTCTAGTCATTTTAGAATGACTAGGGGATAATCCAAATAATTGTATGTTGACAGATTTTTTTACGATTTGATATGGCTAATCCTTCACGTACAAATTGTTTTGTACCAAAAGTGGGTAGTTATTCCGATCATGTTTCCTGGTTAAAGCATATTGCGTCAATAAAATATCATATAAACAATAAATATTACCAGATAATGTTATTTCGTATTAGTTCCGTACACCAAAAAAAAATATCCAACGAATAATTATGAGTGCTGTGTTTTTTTTCATTTCATACCGTCAAAACATAACAATATATATACATGAAGGGCACCTGCAAGGCTGGGTTCACAGTTTTACAACAATTGGAACACCTCGGGGGATGCCGAGTTGTTACGATTGTATTTATGAGGTATATCTCGAAGCGTGCCGGAGATGGCCGAGTTGTTAGGATTTGCATAATTGTTGTCTGTGTCAGTCATGTTTCATTTTATTGGAAAGGTACATCCTGGGTTTAAATGCATGTAATGCTTGTTTTGAGCAAAATATCTTTGCACTTACATGGTAAAAAATGAATATAAACCTTTATTATCTATTTCAAACATGAAATACTTCTCTAAATACAATTTCAAAATTTTCAAAAACCCCCTGTTTTTGCACAAACCCGTTTAGATGTTAGGGATTAGAAGAAACCCTTATAACACGTCTATTATTTTAGACTAGTCTGGGGGTATATTGGGGAGATGGGCCTTACCTCATATATACCTTGGGTGTGGGAGCATGGGCATTAGCAATTGTTCTCTCAGGGCCCAGATTCTACCCAGGATTTGCTGGACTGAATGTCAAAGTCCCCTCTATTCCCAGGACAGGGTGGGGGGGGGGGGTTGCAGTTGACTGGTGCATAATATGCTGTCCATGTTTTTTTAATGATGTTTAAACAAAACATCACTAAAAATCCAGGAATCATACAACTGAGGGCCCTTCACAATAATTAAGTGAATCTTGAGGAGTCCCAAGGATGCACAGACAGTTTTAAAAGGGAATCTCCAGTATTTAATGGTAATTAGGACCTTAGGTTTTCTGTATCACTTATTCACTTCACTCAGGACATATCTCTTTATATCCATTCATTTTCTGTAATACAAATTCAAAATGATGATGCTTTTTTCTATTAAATTCATCAACATGCTTATTTTTGATTTTATAATCAATGAATTTTTCAAATCTTGCCATATTTTTCTATATTGGCTCACCTAATATACATCCTACCAAAATGGTATTTTCTGATTCCGATGAATAAATGCAGGGCGCTACACAAATATTTTTATCAGTTGACCCACAGGATCACCTACTCCAAAAAATTGGTGACCCTTTCGCAAAAAACAATTTTAATTTATTGTTTTAAAATAAACTAAGAATCACTCTACAGTCTTTTAAAAGCCTTTCCTCATCAAGCTTTTATTTCTATGTGGGAAATGACTCTGGAGCATCGCTTACAAATCACCACATTGCGAAATATTAATGACATAATTCACATCGCAAAAATGTGTTGCAGAATTCTCGGTCCTACTAAAACTCGACAAACAGAACCGGCCCTCAGGTTTGAAGATCTCATTACATTTCCATACTTTAGAAACAGAAATAAAGTTTGCTGTTGATATTTGCCAGGTGATGAAGCGTAATGGCAGCCCAAAGAAGATGCAGAGGACAGAACAGATGTGTCATATATCCAAACCTAACAACCTAAGTATGGACATTGCAATTTGTGCAGGTATTTTTGGATATTACTTGTAATAATATATATAATAATTAACAACATTATATTCTCATCAAATATGCAGAAAATTGAATAAATACTCTTGTGATACATAAAAATTGAATAAATAACACTTTTACAATAAACATTTGCAAGCATGATAATTGATATGTTGTTCATTATTATAAATCAAACATCCCACAGTGTAGACTGTTCATACACAGGCATTTGATCATAGCCAGTTGAGTTTTATGGGAAGTGGACAACTGAACCAAAATGTCAGGTACATGTCTAATGCCTGTGACTTCAGGTAAAAAAAGAGTAAATTTAACTTTGTTTAAAGACAACTGTGTTAAACTTCACTGCTAAGATTCCTGATAATTGTTCTGATTGTGGATGTCTCCTGTTGAACATAATTTTATCTACCAAACCGAAAGATGTACTCCTTGAACACTATTCTAAGGCAAAAAAGGGTATTAGAATCCCTGAAATACGGAAAGCTTCGGGGGGCTTTGCCCCCATGTCCCCCCACCAGGGCTTTGCCCTGGACCCATCGGGGGCCTTGAGCGGCCCCCTGAACCCCACGCAGACATTTTCAGGATTGGCAACTTGGCTCTGTTATCATCCCTGAGGACCTGAAATTAGCAAATACTGGCATGTTTTGAAGTGTGTGTCGCTTACACCTGTAAAAGCTATTCTTTCTGAAGTCATTTATCTTTGGGGGACAATTTATAACAGTAGCAGTGAAAACGTTTGCAGATCTATATAAAAACTAAGCATGATTTATGCAGCACCAGTCAATTGAAACCATGCCCCCCCTCCCCCTCAGGGCCAAAGTTCCCCCCAGGTCCGGGAGTATACAAGGGAAAGCGGGGAAATGGGCCGTGTTTTTACCTTTTAGGTGGACCCACAGTGTCGAGTGAATGCAGTGGTTTTGTTTTGGGGGAAAATAGCGGAGAATGGGCCTTACTTAGTTATCCTGGGGTCCGGGTCCATTTTTGCAGGGATTTTACCAGCAGTTTGTCCTAGCAGGCTGGTGATTTTACCCAGGATTGGCTTGACCGAAAGTCAAAATCCCCTCTATTTCCCGGAGCTAGGGGTCTGTTGTTACAATGGACTGGTGCATTAATCCTCTTTTTTTAGGAGAATGACCAGGGTAAAATGTGAAATTTGTATGTTGTTAATGTTAGATGTTAAATATGTTTATATTTTCTTGCATTTTTAAGGGACTCACTCGTGTTTTTGGACCAAAAATTGTTTTTCTGGTAATGCATATATATGCAAACACTTATTTATTATAATTTTACTCTATGATATCCAAATTGCAGAAAAATATATATAGTGTATAATTATTGTATAAAAAAAGTATTTTACTTTTATAAAGTTAGGTGCGAACCCAAGTGAGGAAAAAAATAGAAACCCAATGCTTTCACCACTACGCCACCAGGACTTATCCAAATGTGATGGATAGTTTGACCTTTTAACAATACATTGATAAAATCTAGTGATCATGTCAATCAACCAATCACGCAACAACAAATATGTCATTAAGTGTCCATTAGTGGTCTCCAAAGAGGATATTTGAGCAAATATTTGTTATACAAGCACCCTTAATCCAACATTATTTTAACCGGTTAAAATTGAATTATCATCTATTTTAATGCTGTGAATGTTTGTATATATTTTTATGTAGGAATAACATGATGGACTGATTTTAGGGACAGGACAAAAGTTAAAACAGTTGTTTTTAAACCACTTCATGCACACACAATTCCAAGTTCTAATCAACTTGGCTTACACACTTTAATATATAAGGTGAACAGATTCACAGTTGTGACAAATTTGGACAAAGGCCTTTCATTTTTAAATGTCGAAATCTTGTTATATATTTTGGTAGGATACATTTTTAGCTCACCTGTCACTTTGTGACAAGGTGAGCTTTTGTGATCGCCTTTTGTCCGGCATCCGTCGTGCGTCGTCCGTCAACAATTTACTTAAAAGACATCTCCTCCTTAACCGCTTGGCCAATATTAATAAAACTTCGTAGGGATGGTCCTTGGGTGGTCTTCTATCAAAGTTGTTCAAAGAATTCAATTCCATGCAGAACTCGGGTTGCCATGGCAACCAAAAGGAAAAACTTTAAAAATCGTCTTCTCCCAAACCACAAGGCTTAGGCCGTTGATATATGGAAGGTAGGATCACCAAATGGTCCTCTACAAAGATTGTTCAAATTATGGCCCTTGGGTCAAAATTGGCCCCGCCCCTGGGGGTCATGGGTTTTCTCTATATGTTTATAGTGAAAACTTAAAAAATCTTCTCCTCTGAACTTACTTTGCCTAGAGCTTAGATATTTGGCATGATTCATCGTCTAGTGGACCTCTACAAAGTTTGTTCAAATTATGGCGTTGGGGTCAAAATTGGCCCGCCCCTGGGGGTCATGTGTTTTCTCTATATGTTTATAGTGAAAACTTAAAAAATTCTTCTCCTCTGAAATTACTTGGCCTAGAGCTTAGATATTTGGCATGATTCAACGTCTAGTGGACCTCTACAAAGTTTGTTCAAATTATGGCCCTGGGGTCAAAATTGGCCCCGCCCCGGTGGGTCATTTGTTTTCTTTATATATTTATAGTGGAAACCTTAAAAAATCTTCTCCTCTGAACTTACTTGGCCTAGAGCTTATATATTTGGCATGATTCATCGTCTAGTGGACCTCTACAAAGATTGTTCAAATTATGGCCTTGGGGTCTAAATTGGCCCCGCCCCGGGGGGTCATGGGTATACTTGATATGTTTATAGTTAAAACTTCAAAAATCTTCTCCTCTTAACTTACTAGAGCTTAGATATTTGGCATGATTCATCGTCTAGTGGACCTTTACAAAGATTGTTCAAATTATGGCCTTGGGGTCAAAATTGTCCCCGCCCCGGGGGGTCATGGGTTTTCTCTATATGTTTATAGTGAAAACTTAAAAAATCTTCTCCTCTGAACTTACTTGGTCTAGAGCTTAGATATTTGGCATGATTCATCGTCTAGTGGACCTTTACAAAGATTATTCAAATTATGGCCATGGGGTCAAAATTGGCCCCGCCCCGGGGGGTCATGGGTTTTCTTTTTATGTTTATAGTGAAAACCTTAAAAAATCTTCTCCTGTGAACTTACTTGGCCTAGAGCTTAGATATTTGGCAAGATTCATCGTCTAGTGGACCTCTACAAAGTTTGTTCAAATTATGGCCCTAGGGTCAAAATTGTCCCCGCCTCGGGGGGTCATGGGTTTTCTCTATATGTTTATAGTGAAAACTTAAAAAATCTTCCCCTCTGAACTTACTTGGCCTAGAGCTTAGATATTTGGCATGATTCATCGTCTAGTGGACCTCTACAAAGTTTGTTCAAATTATGGCCCTGGGGTCAAAATTGGCCCCGCCCCGGGGGGTCATGGGTATTCTCTATATGTTTATAGTGAAAACTTCAAAAATCATCTCCTCTGAACTAACGTTGCTTAGAGCTTAGATATTTGGCATGATTCATCGTCTAGTGGACCTCTACAAAGTTTGTTCAAATTATGGCCCTGGGGTCAAAATTGGCCACACCCCGGGGCTGATGGGTTTTCTCTATATGTGTTATAGTGAAAACTTAAAAAATCTTCTCCGAACTCACAAAAAAAAGTAACGTCTTAATTTAAACTGGATAACATATTTAGTACACATACCAATTTTCAATATGGGCCACATACAACAATTAATAACAAATATACATATATAGATACACACTTAAATCAAGTAGTGACAAGACCTTAGATATTTGGCATGATATATCATCTAGTTGACTTGTACCAATATTGTTCAATCTTTGGCTCTGGGGTCAAAAAATGGCCCCACCCGGGCGGTCATGGGTTTCCTTATATATGTATATGATGAAAACTTAAAAAATCTTCTTCTCCGAAACCAAAAGGCAAAGGCCTTATATATTTGGTATGAAGCATCGTTTATCGGACCACTATTAAGATTGTTCAAACTTTAGCCCTGGGGTCCAAATTGGCCACGCCCCATGTTCATAGGCTTAGGTTTTCAATATTTGTATATACATTGAAGAATGTGCAATATATGACAGGTGAGCGATTCAGGGCCATTTGGCCCTCTTGTTTAATAAGCTTATTATTAATCTCTTGAATTTAATACTTAACACACCAAATAGGCTTGAATTTTACCAACAGTGCTATATTAAAAAAATTTTCTTCCAATCACTAAACAAATTACTGCCTAAATGGTGTTCACATCATTAAATCTTTACAGCAGTTCTATATTGATCACTACTATTATTTTTTTTATAATTGATCACTTGATAGTTAAAACTGACTAGGTACTGTTCACAATTTAACAAAAAAATTATTTTAATCAAATAAGTTCCATTATAATTATAACATGACTGGTAATACTGACTAGATACTGTTCACAATCATAACACTGTTCCCAATCATAACACTGTTCACAATCATAACACATTTTTTATATTAAACATAAGTCAGTTCCATTTGAATCATAACATGATAGATTATACTGACTGGATACTGTTCTCATCACTGAATCTTCAAAAACATTTTTTTGTTAAAAACTAACTGAAACAATTGCACACAACAGTTACTGACTCTGTGGATGGTGTTCACAGCATTGAATCTTTACACAAGTTCTTTTATTAAACACTACAACTATTTCACACGTCAGTCACTTCCTGGATGGTTTTCTAATTATTTAATCTTTACATGTGTCGACTATTAAAATTAACTGAATGTTGTGTTGATTAATAATCAAAACTATTTCCCTGAGGTCAGGTAAAACCAGTTAACTATTAGCCTTGGGAATTTCTTTGTCGTGGACATCATTATATCAAATGCATGTACAGTCATTGTAGGTGGCATGATTTCTTTCTCAATTTTTGACAAAACCTCTATGACAATGAATTTTTCCCCAAATTGTTTCAACATGGAGCCTGTCTTTAGGTATGGCGATCTCCTCTTCATGTTTACTTGCATTTTCAGCCGTTCGATATCCACGTACAGCCTTACGATTGTATAAGAGGGAATGCTTGTGTTAAAAATATCGGAGAACGTATCACTTTCATTTATTTTAACAAATGAATTTACTGTTTTGCTGTCCGAGAAATAGCTTAACTAAAACCAGTCCGCCAGTTTCTCGAGCATTGTTGTCAGGGCTTACAATTGGATGACTTATAGACTGGCTATAGAAACGATGAAAAGCTGAATGTGGAAGAAGTTGTCTTTTTTCCATGACATATTATTTTAATCGACGGGTTATATTCGGGGCGGAGGGATTAAAAAAGTTTGGGATTTCCAATTTCATTTTTTTTCTGAAGTTGCTTTTTTTGAGCGGCGGGTTTGTTAAAGCTGCACTCTCACAGATATACCATTTTTACAGCTTTTTTTTTATTTTTTGTCTTGGAAAGGCCAAATTTGTGCATAACTGTCTGCAAACTAATGATTTAAGATTGCTGACAAAAAATCAGATGGTGGATTTTCATATTTCCGTTCGAAATTAATGTTTTATGGCCTAAACCATTACTAACTGTTTAAGAAAAATGCACAAAACATCATTTTTTTTACTTAAATGTAAAAATCTGCGACCTTTTTTTTGTCAGCAGTCTTATATAAATGGTTTCCATGGATTTTCGCAACAATTGGTTGGTTCCAAGACAAAAAATAAAAATGTTGTCAAAACGTTCAATCTGTGAGAGTGCAGCTTTAAATGAACAATAAAAAACAGTAACCAAATTAATAACATTACTTTTAAAATCAATAAAATGTCTGCTGGAAGTGAATCTAAGTATAGTTTTTAGATAAATAAAAGAATACAATTTTATCTATGTTGTTTATTTTTGGTAATGATATTTCTTGTTTTCTAAGACCCTGCCTTCATTTGCCTGTCGTTACACACTGTGTTTCCTGGGAATGCTGTATCTAAAAGGGAGATTTTTCTCAACTGCATCATTACTGAATTATGTGATGTGTTTGTTTATTTCAGGCAACTCGGATGTTCACAATGGTCCAGCCCATTATTATGAGGACATTGCCCCGAGTTCAAACATTGGTAAGTTTGTGATTGCAGACTCTTAATGTGTCTTAACATTACTATAGCCCTAATGTTTCATAGTACATGTTGTATCTCAGTAGCTTGTCTTTTCTCACACACTGTCCTCAGTTGCCTGTCAGTTAACACTGTGTGTCTTCAATTGCCTTCAGTGGGAGTTTTTTTTATCAGATGTTTCTCAACTGCATTATTACTGAATTATGTGATGTGTTTGTTTAACTTCAGGCAACTCTGATGTTCACAATGGTCCAGCCCATTATTATTAGGACATTGCCGTGAGTTCAAACATTGGTAAGTTTGTGATTGTGGACTCTTAATGTCCCTTTACAATAGTACAGCCCTTATGTTTCATTAAGGGCTTCCATTAAGAATTTAAAACTGGAAGTAAGAATTTCCTGACCATCAATATTGGAAGATTTTTACTATAATTTAATGGTTTAAGTTTCCCCGAGTACAATTTCTTCTTTTCCAGTATTTTTTTTAAATAGTATGTTAAAAATCACATAATTTTGAAGCTATATCTTGCCAAATTCACAGATTTGTGTTATAATTACTCATTTTTCTCCAAGACTGATTGAAATTTTGAGCATAAAAGTAATTTTGACACCAGGTTTTGATATTTTGAACTTTCAAACTTTTTACTTTGGAAGTTTCTTCAAAATTATGGAAGTTTTTGTACTTCCAAGGAATTAAGTTTGGAAGTTTTAACCCATTTCAAGGGAGTAAGATACTTCCAAACTTCCTTAAATGGAAGCCCGGCTGTGTCTTCAATTTCCTTCAGTGGGAGATTTTAATTATACCAGATGTTTCTCAACTGCATCATTACTGAATTATGTGATGTGTTTGTTTATTTCAGGCAACTCGGATGTTCACAATGGTCCAGCCCATTATTATGAGGACATTGCCCCGAGTTCAAACATTGGTAAGTTTGTGATTGCAGACTCTTAATGTGTCTTAACATTACTATAGCCCTAATGTTTCATAGTACATGTTGTATCTCAGTAGCTTGTCTTTTCTCACACACTGTCCTCAGTTGCCTGTCAGTTAACACTGTGTGTCTTCAATTGCCTTCAGTGGGAGTTTTTTTTATCAGATGTTTCTCAACTGCATTATTACTGAATTATGTGATGTGTTTGTTTAACTTCAGGCAACTCTGATGTTCACAATGGTCCAGCCCATTATTATTAGGACATTGCCGTGAGTTCAAACATTGGTAAGTTTGTGATTGTGGACTCTTAATGTCCCTTTACAATAGTACAGCCCTTATGTTTCATTAAGGGCTTCCATTAAGAATTTAAAACTGGAAGTAAGAATTTCCTGACCATCAATATTGGAAGATTTTTACTATAATTTAATGGTTTAAGTTTCCCCGAGTACAATTTCTTCTTTTCCAGTATTTTTTTTAAATAGTATGTTAAAAATCACATAATTTTGAAGCTATATCTTGCCAAATTCACAGATTTGTGTTATAATTACTCATTTTTCTCCAAGACTGATTGAAATTTTGAGCATAAAAGTAATATTGACACCAGGTTTTGATATTTTGAACTTTCAAACTTTTTACTTTGGAAGTTTCTTCAAAATTATGGAAGTTTTTGTACTTCCAAGGAATTAAGTTTGGAAGTTTTAACCCATTTCAAGGGAGTAAGATACTTCCAAACTTCCTTAAATGGAAGCCCGGCTGTGTCTTCAATTTCCTTCAGTGGGAGATTTTAATTATACCAGATGTTTCTCAACTGCATCATTACTGAATTATGTGATGTGTTTGTTTATTTCAGGCAACTCGGATGTTCACAATGGTCCAGCTCATTATTATGAGGACATTGCCCCGAGTTCAAACATTGGTAAGTTTGTGATTGCAGACTCTTAATGTGTCTTAACATTACTATAGCCCTAATGTTTCATAGTACATGTTGTATCTCAGTAGCTTGTCTTTTCTCACACACTGTCCTCAGTTGCCTGTCAGTTAACACTGTGTGTCTTCAATTGCCTTCAGTGGGAGTTTTTTTTATCAGATGTTTCTCAACTGCATTATTACTGAATTATGTGATGTGTTTGTTTAACTTCAGGCAACTCTGATGTTCACAATGGTCCAGCTCATTATTATGTGGACATTGCCCCGAGTTCAAACATTGGTAAGTTTGTGATTGTGGACTCTTTAATAGGTGTAATATGTATATATTTACATAGGATAGCTTGGTGACATTAGAAACTTTCTTGACCATTTATTGCAGATAAGATGTGGGCATTTTCCCACACACAACCTTAATTTAGCATTGCATTATCACATATTTATATTTTTATAGCATTCACAATTTAATATAGTACTTTAAATGTAAATATATATATATTATAAATATGTGAAAGTTCATTTCAGGACCATTGATTCAATCATAAATGCCCTATGTCAAATTGGCCATTGACCCAAGAAGCACTAATGAGGTTCATGGGAATTATCAGTTAGATGAGGACAGTTATGATCATATGAATGTCAGAAATAATTTCATTGCTTTTGTATAAAAATAAAACATTAAAATGAGCACAATTGAACATATATCCTTTCTTTGACTTAGAGACATTCAACTTCACTCCGACTCAGGCACCTGGTATGGTCCAAGAGACATTGTTCATGAAGTGTTTTTTTCAATTAGTTAATACATATATTTAGATCAAGGTCTTGCATTCAATTGTCAAAAATAAAAATATATCCTTGTGTGGGGATTTTCTGATTATGACTTTGTCGTGATAGATATGATTTAAAATAACTACTAATAATCTTTCTCAAGCATTGCACATCTATGACAGATTTCAGATGCTGAAAACGTTATGGTCACCATTTCTTCTGTTCTCCAACAATGCTGCTATCACTTCTTTGTTCTCTAACCAGCTATCGGCGGACGATATCAAGTCCCAAATTAGTTTGAAATTCATAATGTTTTATGTAGCATTTATACAAATATTTTATATATTTTTAAAGGAGTTAAGCACCATCCAAGGAAGTGACAAAGAACACCTTGAAGCCAAATCCCAGCTGTGGAAACTGGTATACAGAAGTGCTTCAGGTTACAGAAACGCCATTCCAAGTTGGATTAAGAGACTGTTTTCAAGCAAAACAAATGTTTACATAGAAGTTCTTTGACAGTGGTAAACAGGATTGACAGCTACAGCAACGCTGAATAATTATCACCAGTGTTGTGGTTTGTGTCATGGTTTTGTTAAAGTAAGGAATCAGTCTTTATGTGAAGTGTCTAGGCCGCATATTTCAAAATTCAGCTTTTGAGATTTTTGTGTAGCAAACACCATATCTTACAACACAGATGTATAACTCTAAGTATTGATCATGAAACATATGTGAATATATAGAAAGAGAAGTCAAATAAAATGACATCATCTAATCATTTTTATTTTGGGTGTGTAATGTGAAAATGGCATGTACTTAAATAAATGAACATATTCTTAAAATAGGCATTTTTAATCATATGTCAACTAAATAATAATAATGTATCGTTTATTTGACCAAGGTGTAATGTAGTTGAAATTTCTTTTTTTATATTTTTATATGCAATTATCTGCACTAGTCACTGTAATATTTGGTTTGATGAATTACATGTATCATGATGTAGAAATAAAGGATAAATGTTTGTTTTTTCAGTTCACTTTTGAAAAAAAATCAACGAGTAAGCACCAAAGGTATATTTCACAAGTGTAATTTTCATTTTTGTGTCGCCTGAAAAGACGACATATAGGGGTTACTTTTGTCGGCGGCGGCGTTCGCGTCCCATTTTCGCTTGTCCGGTGTATATCTCCTAAACTATTAGTGGTATCAACTTGAAACTTCATATGTACATAGATCTAATTGAGGGCAAGGGCAGGGCACAAGAACTGTTACTCTTGCTTCCATATTTTTAGAGTTTTGCCCTTTGTTTGTTATTTTTCATGCTTAAACTTTTGTCCGGGGCATATCTTGTAGAATATAAGAGTTATCAACTTGAAACTTCATATGTAGATAGATCTCATGGAGGGCAAGTGCAGTGCACAATAACAGTAACTCTTGCTTTCTTAGTTTTAAAGTTATTGCCCTTTGTTAATTTTCATGCTTAAAGTTTTGTCCGGGGCATATCTTGAAGAATATAAGAGGTATCAACTTGAAACTTCATAGCTAGATATATCTCATTGAGGGCAAGTGCAGTGCACAAGAACTGTTACTCTTGCTTCCATATTTTTAGAGTTTTGCCCTTTGTTATTTTTCATGCTTAAACTTTTGTCCGGGGCATATCTTGTAGAATATAAGAGTTATCAACTTGAAACATCATATGTAGATAGATCTCATGGAGGGCAAGTGCAGTGCACAATAACAGTAACTCTTGCTTTCTTAGTTTTAAAATTATTGCCCTTTGTTAATTTTCATGCTTAAAGTTTTGTCCGGGCCATATCTTAAAGAATATAAGAGGTATCAACTTGAAACTTCATAGCTAGACAGATCTCATTGAGAGCAAGTGCAGTGCACAATAACAGTAACTCTTGCTTTCTTAGTTTTAAAATTATTGCCCTTTGTTAATTTTCATGCTTAAAGTTTTGTCCGGGCCATATCTTGAAGAATATAAGAGGTATCAACTTGAAACTTCATAGCTAGGTATATCTCATTGAGGGCAAGTGCAGTGCACAAGAACCGTTACTCTTGCTGCCATATTTTTAGAGTTATTGCCCTTTGTTAATTTTCTTGCTTAGGTTTTGTCCGTGGCATATCTCGTAAACTATAGGAGATTTCAACCTGAAACTTATTCCGTAGGTATATCTGATTGAGGGTTCAAATGCCACCTACACTTGAAAGTTAAATGGCAACATCATTGTCTATAAATGAATAAAATGCCAATCTAACAGCTATAATGTCGACAGTAAATAATTCGTCAGGCGACACATCCGACTTGCGGAGTTCTAGTTGGTGTTCACAATTGTGAAATATATTGTGTTTCAAAACTAAAACAACTTTTTTTAGTATATGCCTAAAATTGGTATATTGAGACATTTAATTGCATTATATTTCCACGAAACGCCATTGATTTTGTGTCACAGCCCTGTGTGCTCTGAATTTTGTTTTGGATAGCAGAGCAGGCTATAATTTCAAATCAGTAAAAAAATATCGAATTGATATTTTTACTGTTTCAAACAATCAATTTCTTTCTCACTGATATATCCCTAAAAACCACTTGAAAGCATATATACTAAACATCTTTAATCTCTTTAAGTGTAAAATTATAAACTTTTATATACCTTTTAATATTGTGTTAAACACGAAGAAGTGATACATTTTTTAGACTGTATATTCTAAAATAACTAGTGTATTTTGAAAGAAAATTGTGCAAAATAACAACAAAAATGGTACCTGCACTATCCATTTATGTAATGGCAAAATATTTGTTTATTAATATGGTCATATGCAACCTTACATGAATATTCTCATAATAAATGTGTTTAGCAAGTATGTTTTCCTTGTGAGGCCCCCTTTCAAAATTGTTCGAAGATTTTAATACCATGCAGAACTCTAGATATCATGGCAACGGAAAGAAGAACTTTAAAACATGTTGGCAAATAGCTAAGTTTCGGTCTGGAGTCAAAATTGGCCACGCATCGGGGCCACCTGTTTTATAAATACAATATTATCATATAGGTAACGTCTTAGCTTGGCTGAAACTGCATTTGTTGGATCATTAGTTTTTGATTGTAGCATCATGTAGTAGTCTTACCAAGAATGTTCAAATAATGCCACTGGGGTCAAGCTGTTCCTGCCCAGCATGTCACCGGTTTCCTGAACAATAATATAGGAAAACCTCGTCTGAAACCACAAGGCCAAGATCCTTTATACTGGGAACGTTTAATCTTAGTATGGTCCTTAAAGATTGTTCATTAGAAGTAACCATGGACATCCTCAACAGCCACTAACTTCCTTACGAATGACCAACTATGATCGTTTAGATAGAGTCTCGTCTATGTTGATTTGCCTGGTGTCAAATTTAGCCCCGTCCAATTTATGTATGCGATACAAATGTATTTTAAAACAAAGTAATTGAAACTAGACGTCGAGACTGTGTCCTTGACCTTTGAGACACATGGATCTTGTATGCGACATGCCGTCTTCTCGTGATGAATTCTTGTGCCAAGTTCTAGACGTCGAGACTGCGACCTTGACCTTTGAGACACATGGATCTTGTATGCGACGTGCCGTCTTCTCGTGATGAATACTTGTGCCAAGTTCTAGACGTCGAGACGGTGACCTTGACCTTTGAGACACATGGATCTTGTATGCGACATGCCGTCTTCTCGTGATGGATTCTTGTGCTAAGTTCTAGACGTCGAGACTGTGTCCTTGACCTTTGAGACACATGGATATTGTATGCGACATGCCGTCTTCTCGTGATGGATTCTTGTGCAAAGTTATTCTAAATTTCTTACAGCTGCACACTCACCGACTGACTATTTTGACAGCCTTTTTATTATTTGTCTTTTATATTTACGTTCGAAAGTTGAATTATGGGTAAAAGCATTACTAACGCTGCAAGAAAACGGAAATTTTCGCCCAATCTCCACACAATTGGCATCTGTTATATTGTGAGATAACTTATATGACTGAAATGAAGAGATTATTGTCAAAATCAGCTGATTCTGAGACATCTTTTATAAAAGTCAATCAGTGAGAGTGCAGCTTTGAAAAAACTCGTTCACGTTTTATCAGCCTTCAAAAAGAATTGTGCAAAGTGATCGGTAAAATGATAAGTTTAACCAGAAGTTCAAATTTGGGCTGTTGTTAAAAATTGCTGAAAATTGTGACCACTATGCCCGATCTCGCGGAAAATTACGCTAATAAACGATACATGTTTTAGACTTGTTTTTACAAGCATGTATGGTCAATTTAGTATCAATCAATTGTTGTCCGGTGTTTGTTCATTAAAGTGTGTGGAATAGCTCAATCTTAACAGAATTTTAAACAAGATGGCCCTATATCGATCACCTGATTCGACAAATGGTTCTAAAGTTATTCACAATATATATGTTTTAGACAACATACTGGACCCTTCCCGCGTGTATGCGGCAAATGACACTTGTATGCGTCCTGTTTTACAAACGGGCTTATAAATCATGAAAAATATGTGTTGTTTAAAATGTTTCAAAGGGCCATAACTCTTTTAATATTGAAGTTATGCAACTTGCCACAAACGAACACATTGTTCCTGTAAATAAGTTCATTAAGTTAATATATGTCGTTGAATTTATAAAATTTATGAACAAGCCGTTTTAATGCATGCCAACTCCAGCTTTCGGAATTATATGGCTTAGAAAACAACACTTAAATACAGTGTTATTTTTTCCCTCTGTGACAAAAACTATTCATGTGCTCGTAGCCCGTGCACCCAATTTGGTAAGGTCTTGCTGTAAACTTATATCCTCGGATATGTATCTATCGGAGCACATGTTGACGTATATATGTAGGGATCACTTTATACGTTGTAAATTGACCATAATTAAATGAGGGGTCATTATTCTACATGACAACGGCTAAGTGCTGTCGTTCGGCGCATCAAATATAGTCCATGAAATCTCCCATGGGAGTCTTGCTTTCGAAGAACCCGCGCGATGAGCACCGCGTGTTCTATAAGGCCAAAACAAGTTTGTTTGTCGCCCGACCGACCGACCCGATCCTATTCTATGGGTTTTGATCAATCTGCTTGTATGCTTTCTTTGAATTTGCTCTTTTAATGTTAATGAATACGTCGTTTAAAGCTGCATTCTCACAGATTTACCGTTTTGGCAACTTTTTTGTCTTGGAATGAGCCAATTTTGCGTAAATATCTGCACACCAGTGATTGAAGACTGCTGACAGGGGATCAAATTGCATATTTTCTTATTTCCGTTCGAAAATATTGTTTTATGGCTCGAAGCGTTAATAATGGTTTAAGAAAAATGCATAAAACATCTATTTTTGAACTAAAATATAAACATCTGAGATCCTTTTTTGTCAGCAATCTTATATGACTGGTTTCCATGCATTTTCGCGTAAGAGGACAGTCAGTATCAATTTGCAGCAGAATGAGGACAGTGTGTGCCCATTTGCATCCAATTGAGGACAGTGCGTGCCCATTTGCATCCAAGTGAGGACAGTGTGTGCATGTTTTTGCATCCAAGTGAGGACGGTGTGTGCCAAGGACAGTGTGTACCGATATGTACTTTCATTTAGGTTTTTCAAGTTTCAAGTTGTATTCATACTCTAGGCCCACATGGGAAGAACGTAGTCGAGAAAAATGTTATTTTCTAAATTGATTTCGTACATATTTTTTTATGAAAAACGTTTGTAAAGAGATGTTTATTATTGAAAACAATTGGACAATACACTAATATGATGGTTTCTTCTTAGAGTGATATATATGGTCGGGAGAGTATCAACTATATATCTAAATCTGTCAAAGAATGGGTTTGAGGGAGGTCGCTCATGTTTTTGTTAATATACTTTGTATGACGAAATAAAGTATTGCAAATCGTTTGGAGAGTTAAAAAGGCATTTAAAGCTTTAACCCTTAAGCAATCGTTGATATTTCCTCAAATATCGTCTACAACCACAATTTTTATTTGCGTTTCTTGAGTATCGAAATAGGTTTTCAACATAAATTAGTCTATGGTTTCTCTATAAAATAGGCTACACAAACCTTAAACCCGACCCGGCAACCTAAAGTGACCCGCGAGAAGTTGTATTTCCTACGGTGATCCGTAAGGGCCCATTCGGAACATCTGGGTTATTTTCTATCGAAAACAACCTCAAATGGATACCGGTAGATCAGTACAAGTAGTTCGTCAAATTTTAAAAAATAGTATTGATTTATTGTAGTGTTTTAACGTGAATTTTATATTATTATGTTCAAATTCATTGCCAGTTAATATTGCATGAAAAAGGAAGACCCCAAATATTAAAGTCCGGAAGTTTAGCTGCTAAACTGAAATTACTACGAGATCTATTTGCAACGTAGTTATATGAATTGCTTCTGACATTGTCAATCGACTAAATATATCTAGGTTGTTTTCGATGGAAAATAGCCGAGGTCTTTGCTGCTCACCATATAGTTCAATAATCATCGAAATGAAATATATTGTTGACGAAATATAAAATAGGCTACACAAACCTTAAACCCGACCCGGCAACCTAAAGTGACCCGCGAGAAGTTGTATTTCCTACGGTGATCCGTAAGGGCCCATTCGGAACATCTGGGTTATTTTCTATCGAAAACAACCTCAAATGGATACCGGTAGATCAGTACAAGTAGTTCGTCAAATTTTAAAAAATAGTATTGATTTATTGTAGTGTTTTAACGTGAATTTTATATTATTATGTTCAAATTCATTGCCAGTTAATATTGCATGAAAAAGGAAGACCCCAAATATTAAAGTCCGGAAGTTTAGCTGCTAAACTGAAATTACTACGAGATCTATTTGCAACGTAGTTATATGAATTGCTTCTGACATTGTCAATCGACTAAATATATCTAGGTTGTTTTCGATGGAAAATAGCCGAGGTCTTTGCTGCTCACCATATAGTTCAATAATCATCGAAATGAAATATATTGTTGACGAAACGTTCCTACGCTTAATTGCGAACACGCACAGTGCCCTAAAAGGTTACGTTTTGGACTTAGAGATGCAAACGAATGGCAATATATTCGAATAGTCGGTTATTCTTTCGATAGTGAAGTTGAATACGTGATTACCAATATGCATCTTTCAGAAGTTGGAGTAAAACTGTTATTCGCTATAATAATAGCGTGTCTTTTTAAAAAAAATACGGGGACTGTTATTACTTTTCGAAGATATATTCCATATCAGGGACGGATCCAGGAGTTGACGTTAGAGGGGGTGTAACTAAGGAGCGCAACCAGTACACATGCGCCCCTCCCTATAAACCGAACATATATTGCATAAATTATTTGCATGTTGGCTTGCAGTTACTGCTTCAAGACCATTATAACAATTTGTAGTCAAAAATATGCATTTTGAACATGTCTTATAACTTTATCTCTCTCATTTTGAAATTAAAAGTAAACTGAGGATTTTAGAGGGAGCGCGCGCCGGGTGCGTCCCCTCTAATTCCGCAAGTGCATATGATTCGTGTAAAGTGCATTGTCATCAAGTGCACCCCTCTGTGATTGGGTGCCAACCGTTGTAAAACAAAACAAACAAACTTTTTACAGAACAACATAGTTGTAGGCAAAAAGGTTTAATTGTTTTATTTATTCAACAAAAAACCTCGGATATTCGAATACCGATTTTGACTTTCGAATACTAAACTTTCGATCGTATATTCGATTATTCGTTTACATCCCTGGCATAGCTTGGAACCACTTCGATGTAAAACAAGGCATTCGGTAAAGGGGGGCTCTTTCCTCTTGGAGTTATCTCATCGTTAAAGACGGTCTCTTCAACAAAGAAGAAACTACCGGCAATTATCTTACACTTCAGTATCCATTGCAATAATCCAACACTTGCAGACGACTTAACACTGCCACATTGTTGTAAAAAAACTATGCTAATAGGTGGGGATATGAATTTAATGTTGACAAAAAGCAAAGCAATAATTTTTAGTCCTAAAACACAATAATGCAACAGATATTAAAATCGGCACTGAACACATAACCAACACAGAAACTGCAAAGCACACGAATGTAACCGTCACTATATTTAATAGCTGAAGACGCAATTTTTTTAAATGATTGGTGAATGCTGAAAGATTTACTGTGTTGAACTATGGTCTCATAAGGTAGAAATATCGTGTTTTATGTTCATTTCTTTCAAATTAAACTCGGTATCCTTCATAAAAACATTGCTTTTGAAAATTATTCATCCTTTTTAGAATATCAAAACAATAGTATTAATTGTGGTAAATCTAATTTGAGAGTAAGATTGGATCTTTCAATGCACCAATGTATTTGACGAACAAATCAGATAAGGAAGTGTGTCTCTTTTCTCAATCCTCGCAATAGTAAAGACCACTGATGACCACTGATGATGTTAACTAGCTAACACTTAGCGTATTTATCATGAAATTATGTATACATACAGTATTGCACGGTGACGAACTCTGGCACGAAATACTGGCGCAAGATAGTCTGAAGCGTGAAAATGCATCAGATAAGCAGTTAAACGCATGCAATATCTACCAACGTGGACTCGAACTAATATGCCATTGAGCCTGCTAGAATGGTGTGTAAATCAGCTTACTACAAATACGTAGAAAGCTAGAAAACAAAATGATGAAGACCTTCCGCGATATTTTGCTGTTCATGATAGCATTGCACCTCCAAAGCTTTAGTTGCTTGCTTAGAGTATAGATAATATAAGACACGCAATCAGCTCGGCGAATGCTTCATATACACGGTACTTCAAACCCTATACGTGCAAAATATGCAAAGCCAATGTGTTTGAATTGGCCAGACACCATATTGTAAACTGTCATGGCACATATTGGTGGAAAGGACAACTGATTAATAAACTATGCTTAACTGTTAGACAATCATTTTGTAAGCTTTCTTAGCAGATTTAGAGCAGAACAATTATTTCGCATACTTTTCCAAGGAGAGACTCTAACTGCGTTTCATTTTGACTCAGAATTGCAGAAACAATTCTACCGAATGTAAAGTGCAGTTGTTCTTAAAAGAGATTCTATTAACCATTACATAATCACAAAGAGTTGCATTTAAAATACCCCAACTAATGTAGCCGTTTATTTTGCGAACTTGTAACTTATAGAAGTTTCTGTTATAGAAATTTATTTTATGTTATTTCTGGCTTATAACAATAGTGTGGGGCTCATTTATAATAGGGAGAAAATGAGTGCAGTGTGTGTCAATTTACAGGCGTAAGAGGATAGTTAGTGTCAATTTGCAGCAGAATGAGGACAGTGTGTATTGCATTCAAGTGAGGACAGTGCGTGCCCATTTGCATCCAAGTGAGGACAGTGTGTGTAAATTTGCATCCAAGTGAGGACAGTGTGTGCCAATTTGCATCCAAGTGAGGACACGCGCGATGAGCACCGCGTGTTCTATAAGGCCAAAACAAGTTTGTTTGTCGCCCGACCGACCGACCCGATCCTATTCTATGGGTTTGATGGGTCATCGTTAAAGACGGTCTCTTCAACAAAGAAGAAACTACCGGCAATTATCTTACACTTCAGTATCCATTGCAATAATCCAACACTTGCAGACGACTTAACACTGCCACATTGTTGTAAAAAAACTATGCTAATAGGTGGGGATATGAATTTAATGTTGACAAAAAGCAAAGCAATAATTTTTAGTCCTAAAACACAATAATGCAACAGATATTAAAATCGGCACTGAACACATAACCAACACAGGAACTGCAAAGCACACGAATGTAACCGTCACTATATTTAATAGCTGAAGACGCAATTTTTTTAAATGATTGGTGAATGCTGAAAGATTTACTGTGTTGAACTATGGTCTCATAAGGTAGAAATATCGTGTTTTATGTTCATTTCTTTCAAATTAAACTCGGTATCCTTCATAAAAACATTGCTTTTGACAATTATTCATCCTTTTTAGAATATCAAAACAATAGTATTAATTGTGGTAAATCTAATTTGAGAGTAAGATTGGATCTTTCAATGCACCAATGTATTTGACGAACAAATCAGATAAGGAAGTGTGTCTCTTTTCTCAATCCTCGCAATAGTAAAGACCACTGATGACCACTGATGATGTTAACTAGCTAACACTTAGCGTATTTATCATGAAATTATGTATACATACAGTATTGCACGGTGACGAACTCTGGCACGAAATACTGGCGCAAGATAGTCTGAAGCGTGAAAATGCATCAGATAAGCAGTTAAACGCATGCAATATCTACCAACGTGGACTCGAACTAATATGCCATTGAGCCTGCTAGAATGGTGTGTAAATCAGCTTACTACAAATACGTAGAAAGCTAGAAAACAAAATGATGAAGACCTTCCGCGATATTTTGCTGTTCATGATAGCATTGCACCTCCAAAGCTTTAGTTGCTTGCTTAGAGTATAGATAATATAAGACACGCAATCAGCTCGGCGAATGCTTCATATACACGGTACTTCAAACCCTATACGTGCAAAATATGCAAAGCCAATGTGTTTGAATTGGCCAGACACCATATTGTAAACTGTCATGGCACATATTGGTGGAAAGGACAACTGATTAATAAACTATGCTTAACTGTTAGACAATCATTTTGTAAGCTTTCTTAGCAGATTTAGAGCAGAACAATTATTTCGCATACTTTTCCAAGGAGAGACTCTAACTGCGTTTCATTTTGACTCAGAATTGCAGAAACAATTCTACCGAATGTAAAGTGCAGTTGTTCTTAAAAGAGATTCTATTAACCATTACATAATCACAAAGAGTTGCATTTAAAATACCCCAACTAATGTAGCCGTTTATTTTGCGAACTTGTAACTTATAGAAGTTTCTGTTATAGAAATTTATTTTATGTTATTTCTGGCTTATAACAATAGTGTGGGGCTCATTTATAATAGGGAGAAAATGAGTGCAGTGTGTGTCAATTTACAGGCGTAAGAGGATAGTTAGTGTCAATTTGCAGCAGAATGAGGACAGTGTGTATTGCATTCAAGTGAGGACAGTGCGTGCCCATTTGCATCCAAGTGAGGACAGTGTGTGTAAATTTGCATCCAAGTGAGGACAGTGTGTGCCAATTTGCATCCAAGTGAGGACACGCGCGATGAGCACCGCGTGTTCTATAAGGCCAAAACAAGTTTGTTTGACGCCCGACCGACCGACCCGATCCTATTCTATGGGTTTGATGGGTCATCGTTAAAGACGGTCTCTTCAACAAAGAAGAAACTACCGGCAATTATCTTACACTTCAGTATCCATTGCAATAATCCAACACTTGCAGACGACTTAACACTGCCACATTGTTGTAAAAAAACTATGCTAATAGGTGGGGATATGAATTTAATGTTGACAAAAAGCAAAGCAATAATTTTTAGTCCTAAAACACAATAATGCAACAGATATTAAAATCGGCACTGAACACATAACCAACACAGGAACTGCAAAGCACACGAATGTAACCGTCACTATATTTAATAGCTGAAGACGCAATTTTTTTAAATGATTGGTGAATGCTGAAAGATTTACTGTGTTGAACTATGGTCTCATAAGGTAGAAATATCGTGTTTTATGTTCATTTCTTTCAAATTAAACTCGGTATCCTTCATAAAAACATTGCTTTTGACAATTATTCATCCTTTTTAGAATATCAAAACAATAGTATTAATTGTGGTAAATCTAATTTGAGAGTAAGATTGGATCTTTCAATGCACCAATGTATTTGACGAACAAATCAGATAAGGAAGTGTGTCTCTTTTCTCAATCCTCGCAATAGTAAAGACCACTGATGACCACTGATGATGTTAACTAGCTAACACTTAGCGTATTTATCATGAAATTATGTATACATACAGTATTGCACGGTGACGAACTCTGGCACGAAATACTGGCGCAAGATAGTCTGAAGCGTGAAAATGCATCAGATAAGCAGTTAAACGCATGCAATATCTACCAACGTGGACTCGAACTAATATGCCATTGAGCCTGCTAGAATGGTGTGTAAATCAGCTTACTACAAATACGTAGAAAGCTAGAAAACAAAATGATGAAGACCTTCCGCGATATTTTGCTGTTCATGATAGCATTGCACCTCCAAAGCTTTAGTTGCTTGCTTAGAGTATAGATAATATAAGACACGCAATCAGCTCGGCGAATGCTTCATATACACGGTACTTCAAACCCTATACGTGCAAAATATGCTAAGCCAATGTGTTTGAATTGGCCAGACACCATATTGTAAACTGTCATGGCACATATTGGTGGAAAGGACAACTGATTAATAAACTATGCTTAACTGTTAGACAATCATTTTGTAAGCTTTCTTAGCAGATTTAGAGCAGAACAATTATTTCGCATACTTTTCCAAGGAGAGACTCTAACTGCGTTTCATTTTGACTCAGAATTGCAGAAACAATTCTACCGAATGTAAAGTGCAGTTGTTCTTAAAAGAGATTCTATTAACCATTACATAATCACAAAGAGTTGCATTTAAAATACCCCAACTAATGTAGCCGTTTATTTTGCGAACTTGTAACTTATAGAAGTTTCTGTTATAGAAATTTATTTTATGTTATTTCTGGCTTATAACAATAGTGTGGGGCTCATTTATAATAGGGAGAAAATGAGTGCAGTGTGTGTCAATTTACAGGCGTAAGAGGATAGTTAGTGTCAATTTGCAGCAGAATGAGGATAGTGTGTATTGCATTCAAGTGAGGACAGTGCGTGCCCATTTGCATCCAAGTGAGGACAGTGTGTGTAAATTTGCATCCAAGTGAGGACAGTGTGTGCCAATTTGCATCCAAGTGAGGACACGCGCGATGAGCACCGCGTGTTCTATAAGGCCAAAACAAGTTTGTTTGTCGCCCGACCGACCGACCCGATCCTATTCTATGGGTTATGATCAATCTGCTTGTATGCTTTCTTTGAATTTGCTCTTTTAATGTTAATGAATACGTCGTTTAAAGCTGCATTCTCACAGATTTACCGTTTTGGCAACTTTTTTTGTCTTGGAATGAGCCAATTTTGCGTAAATATCTGCACACCAGTGATTGAAGACTGCTGATAGGGGATCAAATTGCATATTTTCTTATTTCCGTTCGAAAATATTGTTTTATGGCTCGAAGCGTTAATAATGGTTTAAGAAAAATGCATAAAACATCTATTTTTGAACTAAAATATAAACATCTGAGATCCTTTTTTGTCAGCAATCTTATATGACTGGTTTCCATGCATTTTCGCGTAAGAGGACAGTCAGTATCAATTTGCAGCAGAATGAGGACAGTGTGTGCCCATTTGCATCCAATTGAGGACAGTGCGTGCCCATTTGCATCCAAGTGAGGACAGTGTGTGCATGTTTTTGCATCCAAGTGAGGACGGTGTGTGCCAAGGACAGTGTGTACCGATATGTACTTTCATTTAGGTTTTTCAAGTTTCAAGTTGTATTCATACTCTAGGCCCACATGGGAAGAACGTAGTCGAGAAAAATGTTATTTTCTAAATTGATTTCGTACATATTTTTTTATGAAAAACGTTTGTAAAGAGATGTTTATTATTGAAAACAATTGGACAATACACTAATATGATGGTTTCTTCTTAGAGTGATATATATGGTCGGGAGAGTATCAACTATATATCTAAATCTGTCAAAGAATGGGTTTGAGGGAGGTCGCTCATGTTTTTGTTAATATACTTTGTATGACGAAATAAAGTATTGCAAATCGTTTGGAGAGTTAAAAAGGCATTTAAAGCTTTAACCCTTAAGCAATCGTTGATATTTCCTCAAATATCGTCTACAACCACAATTTTTATTTGCGTTTCTTGAGTATCGAAATAGGTTTTCAACATAAATTAGTCTATGGTTTCTCTATAAAATAGGCTACACAAACCTTAAACCCGACCCGGCAACCTAAAGTGACCCGCGAGAAGTTGTATTTCCTACGGTGATCCGTAAGGGCCCATTCGGAACATCTGGGTTATTTTCTATCGAAAACAACCTCAAATGGATACCGGTAGATCAGTACAAGTAGTTCGTCAAATTTTAAAAA
The DNA here is from genome assembly GCF_026914265.1 of Mya arenaria. Classification (NCBI taxonomy): domain Eukaryota; kingdom Metazoa; phylum Mollusca; class Bivalvia; order Myida; family Myidae; genus Mya; species Mya arenaria. Next base: position 2,549,120 of record NC_069128.1, on the reverse strand, counting down.
ATAGTATTGATTTATTGTAGTGTTTTAACGTGAATTTTATATTATTATGTTCAAATTCATTGCCAGTTAATATTGCATGAAAAAGGAAGACCCCAAATATTAAAGTCCGGAAGTTTAGCTGCTAAACTGAAATTACTACGAGATCTATTTGCAACGTAGTTATATGAATTGCTTCTGACATTGTCAATCGACTAAATATATCTAGGTTGTTTTCGATGGAAAATAGCCGAGGTCTTTGCTGCTCACCATATAGTTCAATAATCATCGAAATGAAATATATTGTTGACGAAACGTTCCTACGCTTAATTGCGAACACGCACAGTGCCCTAAAAGGTTACGTTTTGGACTTAGAGATGCAAACGAATGGCAATATATTCGAATAGTCGGTTATTCTTTCGATAGTGAAGTTGAATACGTGATTACCAATATGCATCTTTCAGAAGTTGGAGTAAAACTGTTATTCGCTATAATAATAGCGTGTCTTTTTAAAAAAAATACGGGGACTGTTATTACTTTTCGAAGATATATTCCATATCAGGGACGGATCCAGGAGTTGACGTTAGAGGGGGTGTAACTAAGGAGCGCAACCAGTACACATGCGCCCCTCCCTATAAACCGAACATATATTGCATAAATTATTTGCATGTTGGCTTGCAGTTACTGCTTCAAGACCATTGTAACAATTTGTAGTCAAAAATATGCATTTTGAACATGTCTTATAACTTTCTCTCTCTCATTTTGAAATTAAAAGTAAACTGAGGATTTTAGAGGGAGCGCGCGCCGGGTGCGTCCCCTCTTATTCCGCAAGTGCATATGATTCGTGTAAAGTGCATTGTCATCAAGTGCACCCCTCTGTGATTGGGTGCCAACCGTTGTAAAACAAAACAAACAAACTTTTTACAGAACAACATAGTTGTAGGCAAAAAGGTTTAATTGTTTTATTTATTCAACAAAAAACCTCGGATATTCGAATACCGATTTTGACTTTCGAATACTAAACTTTCGATCGTATATTCGATTATTCGTTTACATCCCTGGCATAGCTTGGAACCACTTCGATGTAAAACAAGGCATTCGGTAAAGGGGGGCTCTTTCCTCTTGGAGTTATCTCATCGTTAAAGACGTTCTCTTCAACAAAGAAGAAACTACCGGCAATTATCTTACACTTCAGTATCCATTGCAATAATCCAACACTTGCAGACGACTTAACACTGCCACATTGTTGTAAAAAAACTATGCTAATAGGTGGGGATATGAATTTAATGTTGACAAAAAGCAAAGCAATAATTTTTAGTCCTAAAACACAATAATGCAACAGATATTAAAATCGGCACTGAACACATAACCAACACAGGAACTGCAAAGCACACGAATGTAACCGTCACTATATTTAATAGCTGAAGACGCAATTTTTTTAAATGATTGGTGAATGCTGAAAGATTTACTGTGTTGAACTATGGTCTCATAAGGTAGAAATATCGTGTTTTATGTTCATTTCTTTCAAATTAAACTCGGTATCCTTCATAAAAACATTGCTTTTGACAATTATTCATCCTTTTTAGAATATTAAAACAATAGTATTAATTGTGGTAAATCTAATTTGAGAGTAAGATTGGATCTTTCAATGCACCAATGTATTTGACGAACAAATCAGATAAGGAAGTGTGTCTCTTTTCTCAATCCTCGCAATAGTAAAGACCACTGATGACCACTGATGATGTTAACTAGCTAACACTTAGCGTATTTATCATGAAATTATGTATACATACAGTATTGCACGGTGACGAACTCTGGCACGAAATACTGGCGCAAGATAGTCTGAAGCGTGAAAATACATCAGATAAGCAGTTAAACGCATGCAATATCTACCAACGTGGACTCGAACTAATATGCCATTAAGCCTGCTAGAATGGTGTGTAAATCAGCTTACTACAAATACGTAGAAAGCTAGAAAACAAAATGATGAAGACCTTCCGCGATATTTTGCTGTTCATGATAGCATTGCACCTCCAAAGCTTTAGTTGCTTGCTTAGAGTATAGATAATATAAGACACGCAATCAGCTCGGCGAATGCTTCATATACACGGTACTTCAAACCCTATACGTGCAAAATATGCAAAGCCAATGTGTTTGAATTGGCCAGACACCATATTGTAAACTGTCATGGCACATATTGGTGGAAAGGACAACTGATTAATAAACTATGCTTAACTGTTAGACAATCATTTTGTAAGCTTTCTTAGCAGATTTAGAGCAGAACAATTATTTCGCATACTTTTCCAAGGAGAGACTCTAACTGCGTTTCATTTTGACTCAGAATTGCAGAAACAATTCTACCGAATGTAAAGTGCAGTTGTTCTTAAAAGAGATTCTATTAACCATTACATAATCACAAAGAGTTGCATTTAAAATACCCCAACTAATGTAGCCGTTTATTTTGCGAACTTGTAACTTATAGAAGTTTCTGTTATAGAAATTTATTTTATGTTATTTCTGGCTTATAACAATAGTGTGGGGCTCATTTATAATAGGGAGAAAATGAGTGCAGTGTGTGTCAATTTACAGGCGTAAGAGGATAGTTAGTGTCAATTTGCAGCAGAATGAGGACAGTGTGTATTGCATTCAAGTGAGGACAGTGCGTGCCCATTTGCATCCAAGTGAGGACAGTGTGTGTCAATTTGCATCCAAGTGAGGACAGTGTGTGCCAATTTGCATCCAAGTGAGGACAGTCCGTATCGATTTGTTCATCCATTGAGAAGGAATGTACACTCAAGAAAAATGTCATGTTCTAAGTTGATTTCATATATACGAGGGGTGTCCCAGAAGTTCTTGGAATAACGTCATTATCCACAAACGCAAATAGCTATTATCTTGACATTTATTGAGAATGTATTTTAAACTAATTGTGGTTTAGCGCTTGTATTTTTTTGTATTTTTTTTGTATTTTTTTTACTTTCAACATATTTGATATCCATAGCAACTGACCTAACCTTACCCGCAGCAAGCGTTTGTATTGGTAAAATCTCGTTATGTGACGTTAACGTCTGGCCGTGATTTCCTGAAAACTTCAACGTCATTGCTGTTCCCTTTTTAATTTCATTGTAATTTCAGTAACACCACTGTTTCAAAAGCAAAGTCGGCATGACGTCAACAGCTGAGCGTAGGCCTTCAGATGTCAGTCAGAAACCGTAAAGCAGGCGAAAAGGTCGACAACGCTTACACCGTTCGGCAAAACGTTCGTATATAAGTGGCATAAGCGATTCTGTAATTATGGTAGATTGTCTATAAAAGACGACACCAGGGCAGGCCGGCCAGCGCAAGTGAATTCGAAAAATGATCGGGTGAAAGACCATATCTACAAAGACAGGCGGGCAACAGTGCGAAGTATTGGAGATGACCTGGTTATCTCGATATCAACTTTTTACCGCATTCTGACTGACGAACAGGGAATGTCGAAAGTAAGCGCGCGCTGGGTACCTCCATGACTGACCGAACACGACAGGGAACGACGTGTGATATGTTCGAATGGCTTTCTGCAACGTTTATCAGAAGAGGGGAATGCATTTCTCGATCGTATTGAAACAACTGACGAGACTTGGTTATGACCTCGAAACAGAAGTACAAAGAGTGGTACGTCGAAACATTCCAGAAATGGATCAGCAGACACCGGAAATGTGTGAACACCGACGGAGATTACGTTGAAAAAGTTAACAAGGAATTGTATTCTGACGTCAGCTGATGTCTACGACGTCGTTTGTGCTCCGGGTGTTGTGTGATGGGTAGTTTCCGTACATCCGATAAGGGATTTATGTTTATTGTAAGCTTTTGATATTAATACAATAATGTTTCGAAATATTAAATATGGTCATGGTGATCGTTTTGTTCAAAATAACCGGGCCCCAATTTCTCGGAGCTTTTGATATTTAATTTTTATTTATACATTTATGTTTCGAAATATTAAATATTGTCATGCTGATCTTTTTGCCCCAATTCCTCGGAACTTCTTAAGCTCAATAGGCTTAAGACACTTATTTCAATTAGACAAAACACATACTTAAATGTAATTTTGGTAGTCTAGATAAAATATGGTTTGTTTTGATAACCGTAACAGTAATTCCTATAAAAAGTCTAATAACTCTTATTGAAGTTGATATTACGTGAATAAAAGACAAAGAAAAATAGTGCGATTAGCTAAATCCTATTATAAAGGTACATATGAAGTTTCGAAAAACTGGGGCCCGTATTGCAAAAATTATTATACAATTCCACGAACTTCTAGGACACCTCTCGTATTTAAAAGAAAACGTTTGTAAAGAGATGTTATCTATTGAAAACAATTGGATAATACAAGAAATAAGCTTAATATAATAGTTTCTTCTTAGAGTGGTATGTATGGCCGGGAGAGTATCATCTATATATATATATATCTAAAACTGTCAAAGAATAGGTTTGAAGGAAGTCGCTCATGTTTTTGTTAAATATACTTTGTACGACGAAATAAAGTGTAGCAAATCAATAGGAGTGTGCATAATAGTGCCCTGTTGTACTATTTTTGTTTGTAGTTCTCTTATGCATTTCAGTCTCATCAATTCATTATACTTTCATAAATAAAAGTATAGTCAACAAACAATACATACAAGTAAATTATCACTCTAGTAAGATTCAATTTTATAAAGCAACTAAGACACATATTATAAATTTATCATTTTACAGAGCAAAATTCTCTTTTGTGGTCGGATTAGCAAAGCTATTGTACACATGGCTTAAAACACATATACTATTTTAGAAGAGATTATCTGCATATTTGTTTGTAAAAAATTATCTTTGAATTAAAATAACTAAATATAACATGGTAACATTTTTCACATGTTACATTATAACTTCTTAACTCATCTCCAGAAAGGTATTAATTTGCTTATGATAATAGTGTGTTGCTGAGTGAGGCTCTTTTTATTATTGGGAGCAAAATGAGTGCAGTGTGTGCCAATTTACAGGCGTAAGAGTCAAATTGCAGCAGAATGAGGACAGTGTGAATTGCATTCAAGTGAGGACAATGCGTGCCAATTTGCATCCAAGTTAGGACAGTGTGTGCCAATTTGCATCCAAGTGAGGACAGTGCGTACCGATGTGTACATCCATTTAAAATGTACAGTCAAGAAAAATGTCATGTTCTAAATTGAATTCATATATAAGTGGGGTGTCCCAGAAGTTCTCGGGATAACGTCATTATCCACAAACGCAAATGCATATGTAGCTATTATCTTGACATCTATTGAGAATGTATTTTAAAGTAATTGTGGTTTAGCGCTGGTATTTTTTTTTCTTTTTTTTTTTACTCTTGACATATCTGGTATCCATAGCAACTGACATACCCTTACCCGGAGCAACCATCAATATGGTAAAACGTGTTTTTTTTTATATCACTTTAAGGTGGGTAAGTATTCCGCAAAATGACGTGACGTCAACAGCGTGTCTGGACGTCATTTTTTGAAATTTTCAATGTCAATGCTGTTTCCGTTTCAATTTCGTTGTAACTTAAGTAACATCACTGTTTCAGAAGCAAAGTCGGCATGACGCCCTTGCTAATTCCATTTAAAAACTGCTTTAAGGCGATGAAAAAATTCTGACTGTGCGTATAAAACTTATGCGCCACTTGGAAAGGGATATTAGATAAGGTATCCACATATGATCAGATCTTTGTTGTGGATAAGCAAAGCTGTTCTATATATGGTTTGAAACACATATGCTATTTTAGAAGAGGGAGATTATCTGCATTTTTTTAATTGTCTTTGAATAAAATAACTCAATATAACATGGAAACATAGTGTTTTGAGATTTGCTGGCAGCTAAATTAATCTTTTGTTTAAAAGTACCAACAGCAGACAACATGTGTTGTCATGTGTTAGTTTATATTCACATATACAAACACACTACTGATAAAAACGATCAGATCTGGCTTTAAGAATCAGGAAACAATTGTTGACACTGATTTTTAATATAATTAGGACAGTGAAAAGGTACATGAATTTCATTTTCTATGGCAATTTTACATATAGGTCATAAATGTCGATTTTCAGAGATATCAATTTCATATTTTCCCGTTTCAAGCCTAAGTAGAGCAACTCCGCATCTTAATTAAGCCATTGCTGACTTGTGCTTTCTACCTATACTGGAACATTTAACATAGCTAAATATTCAACCTTAGATAGCCTAAATTTTCTAGGTTTTGTTTCTTCCTTGAGCAAATAGGCCTATTTCATCATCAATAGTTTTGGAAAAAGTACAGTTTTGTCACAAAAATGTTTTGAAGACAAAGTTTCTATCCAACAGTTGAAGTGGATTTTATATGACAGATGGTTCTTATGTATATTATTATATATTTTTTAATTAACTATATTCGAAACCATTCAATTAAGACTATGTCATTGCTGTGACACAGATTTCCACTGTTCATTTGTAGGGCCGCTAACATAATTCACCATAGAGAGCATTGTTATGTATTTTTGTATGCAGCGTGTCTTTGCAATAAATTCAAACTGTTTTATTTGAAAACACAACAATGTAAATGCGTATGTTAGAATACTTTCTGCACGTAATTTTCATTCTCTTTCATTTATATATTTAAACGATACTTAATTTAATGTTTGTGTGCATATTGTGGTAACTCCTGCCTGTAACCAAAACGCTCTAAGACATTTAAAGCATACTTAATTTGCACTTTAATATTTAAAACATAATGATAAATTCCCTTAGACTTCCTTTATTTTCGTTTCGTATAGGTAGTCTATTGTAGCGATTTACGGATATTGATTAATTATTATATTATAGATTTATCAATCTATCATGTATATAAATATATACATCCCAAGCATCCATGATGATTTCATATTTACATATTTCAAGTATTTCTTTACAGAAGAGTAGACCATCAATTTTACATGCATATTCAAATATGAAATTGTTTATTCTTCTATAAAGAAATACTTGAAATATGTAAATATGAAATCATCATGGATGCTTGGGATGTATATATTTACACAATTGTGTCATAAGTTAAATATATACTCGTTTGCATGAAATAATTTTATTTGCGATGTAATGTAACATTTCCTTTTTTAACAGTGTACAAATGTATATTGATCGTTTTATTCCTATGATATCACATGTACACACTTAAAATGTATGCATTTGTCCACATGGGCCATGGCCCTCTGGATACAACATGAAATTTGAAACTTCTGTTTATAAGTTATAAGTGTTTCCAATTGCATGCATTCATTCTGTGCGTTCTCAATAGCCGGTGTGTGTTTTGTGTCTTCAGTTGGAGCGACGTCCTCAGTGGAATGTTCCCACCAGTGGGAACTATGTCCTCAGTTCACTGTGTTTTGTCAAATCCGTAGATATTGAAATATTTTTATTTCAAAGTGATTTATATAAAGAAGAAAAAATATACAAGGCTATGGTGCATTAATAATGCCAAAATATATGCAGGGAAAAAAGTTCTCATTTGGTTGTGAAAAGTCAAGTGTTCTCAATTGACGGTCCATACACGTATGTGTGTGTGTGTGTGTGTGTGTGTGTGATTTCATTTTATATGTAACAGCGAAGCCAAGGAGTACACACTGATTGCCGAAGTAAATGCTTAATTAACCGCTGTTCATCAATGAAATTGCTATGGGTTTTCCGTCACTGTAATTTGCTTTATTGATTCAGGTCAGCACAGTCACTGTCAAAGAAAATGGCGTTAAAAAAATTTAAATGTTAAAATAATTATAACGATTCATGTTAGCGCCTTTGTTGACGGCAAATTGTCAAGATTGGAATGGAAAAGACCGCTTTAACCAAACACTCAAGAGTCAAAAGTCTCATTTTATATAAAGAAGATAAATGAATAGTTGTTGGCATTTCTTTCATGTCAACCTTAACCTGTCTAATGATCGCATTTTGTCTAGACTTAGATTTTATTTATTCTTTTAGTCATTGAGCCGAAACATTGCAAACTGATTTTGACAAATATGTTATTTTATAAAAATCGTTTCTTATAATAATATACCATTAGATATTTCCATTTGAAAACGCGGAGCTAGCTCATAAACACTTAATGAAACACTCTATATAACATGACAAACGTGCATAACCATCGTGCTAGCTCCATAGGTTGGGATAAGCCTATGAATATGTTTCAAGGCGGCGAATGTCAAGAGAAACTGTTGATTAGTTGAGTGAAGCTATGTTTCACCAAAGGCATCATGGCGATTGAAGACATTCTTAAGTTTGTATCGATATGCGTTTTCTTATGAAATTTTGTAAACCTTTTTTCCAACATTAACTGAAATGGATTTCAAATACAACAACATATTATCCTTGTTTCTAGTCCAACCTAAAGTATTATTATGACACCATGACGTTGTTAATGCCGGTACCGGTATATGATTAAAACCAACAATAAATTTGAACAAAAAGACGCTCTATAGATCTTGCTAGTAGTTGAGAGTCAGAAAGGGTATTCATTACAGCGATCATATGGACGTATACATTTCTCGGCAAAGAGATCTTTAAAAATCTTTAAATAATACAGCGCTGACGATCCTGTTCTTCACAACATGCAAAATTATTATTTAGAGATTACTTTTTTAAGTAGCTTTGACCTATCTGAACGATTCTAAAATACAATGGTGTTAAACACCCCTAATGTCCAATAAAAGTATGCACGTGCAAAACGTATTCAACGCTCATAATTATTTTTAAAGACATTTCGGCCCCGATCTTAATACACATTTAGTATTAGTGTGCCCACATTGTGAGTCCCTTATACTGCCTTAATACGCTCTGAAACTCGCGTACTAAATGAGGGACTTTCTGCCCATATTTATCCTATAAAAAGTAATGAATTTACTAGTATACTCACTGTTAGAAATAAAAATTAACTCCCGTATTGTACATGTACACTTACTCAATTATATCACGTTATGACAGCTCCTATATCGTTAACTCTTCGTATATTTAAAGAATTATCAGTATCATGCTGAGGATTTCTTTGTTGACCTGTTTCAAACAGGTCAACAAAGAAATCCTCAGCATGATACTGATATTTAAAGAATTATCAGTATCATGCTGAGGATTTATTTGTTGACCTGTTAAAAAACGCCCTCCAATAAAACACATAAAAAAATACAGAATGCATTATGTAAGACAAATGGTTAGATAACAGTATAGCAAATGTAAGATAACATTATAGCAGAAAGTAAAAAGATAATAGAAAAAGAATATCAACACAAACAGGCATGGCGTTTAAGCGAAAATGGAAAGGACCTTATTAGGTATATTAAGTAAAACGCACTGGCCTATAGATTGGGTGAGGTAGGGTGGGATAAAAAAAGCTTATGAAAATACTGCGTAATTCAGGTTTGCATAAGTTATCTGTGAAATTATTGCGTTGTGTTATCCGCAAGATGAGATGGTTAAATAATACTATCAAAATTGTAAACTCGGTACTAATAATTTACTACGTAATGCGTTATGTCCCCTGAAAGTATCATAAATAAATTTATTTCTAAGGCAATAAATTAAATTATAAGTTTAGTTTATATTTACCACCATTGTTCATTGAAGCGTTGCATATATTATACAATTATGTTTAAAATTATGTTGCGTGGGTATAAAGTTGTTTATTTACACGTTATAACAACTGATATTCACTGGCAGAACATCCTACTGACCAAGGCACAACCGGAGACAATATAACTTTCTGCCATTCAATATTTAATATTCTTTCAATATTTAACTTTCTGCCATTGAATATCAGATCATATTCATTGACTCACTAGTCAACAAATGTTTTTGTTTAACTCGAAGATAAACTTAATAATGAACCAATAACACATATCACAGTCCACAACATCAACTATCACACTAAGAAATAAAAAGAAAGAAAGTTGAATGTATTAATAAAATGATATTTTATATCAAAATTAGGATAATGGGAAAATCCCATTGAGTTTGATATATAATTCTTATAAGTATATGTCGATAGCTCTCCGGATCAATAAAAGACTGTCTTTTCTTCTTGTTCTTGTTCTTCTTTTTCTTGTTCTTCTTTTTCTTGTTCTTCTTTTTCTTGTTCTTTTTCTTCTTCTTCTTCTTCTTCTTCTTCTTCTTCTTCTTCTTCTTCTTCTTCTTCTTCTTCTTCTTCTTCTTCTTTTTCTTCTTTGGCGTAATTTCAATTTGCTTTTTGATTCGTGTCAGCACATGCACTATCAAAAAAAATGTCCAATTAAAATGATAAATTAATTTTAACGATTCATGTCAGCGTCTTTGTTGACGCAAAACTGTCAATGTTAGGATGGTATAAAAAGACCGTTTCAAGTACACACTCAAGACTCAAGAGTCTGATTTCAGATAACAAAGATAAAAAAACAGTTGTTTTCAGTTCTTTCATGTCATTTTGGCTTGTCTATTGATCGCATATTGTCTAGACTTTGTTAAATTTTATTATTTTAGCCATTCAGTCGACACACCACACACATGAATATGACAAAAAATATGATTTTAATACTAATACAAGACCTTTCTCACATAGAAATATCGTATTCTATTCGATTAAGATATATTCAATTTTAAGAAAATTTTCCGAAGTCAAGCGCTAGTGGCCCTTTCCTTGTATAGTGCATAGGGATAATAAAGAGATTACTTAATTTGTTCTGACCTATCTGAACGATTCTAAACCTACACTGGTGAGGAACTCCCTTGGGGTCCTCCAATATATATAATTATACTTCTCGGTGTTTTCATCATAAAGGATATAAATCTTTGCTTAATGTGGACCGTTATTTATCTTTAGATATACCTTACAAACATAAATTAGTTTTTGTCAAATTTAGATGTTTAAATCATAAGTTGTTAATTAAAACTGGTAGGCATAATAATACCCTTAGAGATTCAATACCGAATAGCTACCGAATGCTATTTAAGAGCTTTTATTTAGTACTGTGTGCCGACATTGTGTGTCCCGAGTACTGCCTAAATACGCTTTAAAATAAATATACTCAATATTACTTATATGAAATAGCTCCTGTAATCTGAATGTACACTTATTCAAATGACTGCCACGATGACAAGATCAATATCGTGCAATATGCAAACATTTAAATCCTTATCAGTATGAACATTGCCTTGTTGACCTTTTGCATCACGCCAATATCGAGTCAGATAGAAACCTTTTTTGATTAAGTAATGCTTGCCATGTCAAGTCTCTTCTTGTCGGTTGTGTTGATAAATGGCGATAAGAACAATCATAAAAACGTTCACCACGGATAAAACATGTTACTATAGCCCATCCTTCTAACTAGATATTATGCACTTTTGACCAAAAAGATACAATATTGGATTACTTTAGCAGTAAACAATTAATGAATGTGTACTATATTTAAAGGGTTTAATAGAATCAAATAACCGTGTTGAATGTTAAATGTATGAAAGATAAGTTAGTATTTCCCAGTATTGATCATTGTAGCGTTGCATATATAATTAGTTTATGTTTAAAGTTATGTTTCATGGGTATTAAATTGATTTATAACACGTTATAATAACTTACATGTAAGCATGTGATATATGTTTCAAACCTATGAACACTAGGTTTAAAAACATGTCGATATATTCGCAGTCCGTTAGCACCGTATAGCAATAATTCAAAATCTTTATTTAACAGGCCTAAAGCCGATTAGCCTATCCTTTCATGTTAGAAAAACATATTAAGATTCACCACAACACATTTAATGGCATAAGGCTGTCAAAACTTGGATGAGATTGGGAAAAAGATCGTTTCAAAGTACACACTCAAGGGTCTCATTTCAGATAAGACTTAAAAAAGATCGCGCTGTCAGGGTGATGCTTAATATTTTAATCATATTTGACTTAGTAAAGGGGACGGACTGGTTTAAGAACTACTCAAATATTATGATACATTAAACGTTTGCATTTACCATTAATGGGCAATAAGTGTTTTTTGTTTTGTTTTATTGTGTGTGAAAATTATCTGTTATACATATTTAGACATTCAATTATCAGAAAAAAACAACGCTTGTTAGAAGTGGTTGCATCAAAGATTCAACAATGTTTGGTTGTCATCAATATATTTTGACCAACGCCGTTTTTGATTTTAATAAAGTGAAGCGGTAGATGTAGACAGTGGCTATCCAATTAGATAGTAGATTTCATAAGACTCAAGACTGTAGACCACTTAATGACTGTTAGGCCACACCAAATTAATAACTTGTTCATCGGATTTCCCCCACCTATTTCTTCAGAAAAGCAAAAAAAAATATTTTTATTTTTTTTATCACTTGCGCCCGCACTATCTAAAAAAATTAGTTATTTTTTTACGAGCGCTAATTTGTTTAGTAGAATGTAGTCTTTTCCCTTATAACCGCTTTCTTTGAACTTAACAATTATCAAAGCACCGGTTCGATCATGCAGCCGCTCTAATTAGAGTCAATGAACAATATAGACCCGGATACAAGCGTCTAGATGATCAAGAGTAAATTGGCAACATTGAAAACATTTCATTTCCTGATTCTTGAAAATTACGTCAAGAAATGACAATTCTACCACCAATTAAAGGTTGATTCATTTTTGGACAAATGTGTTTGTTTTAATTTGGCTCACGCTAAAAGTAAACGTATATATACTGGACAAGAAGTGCTGAATTATATCGTGAATGACAGTGATAATCCAAAGTTTGTATTTGGTTCGGACATGTTTGACGGGAATCGGATGACCGATACAGTGAAAAGACAGTTTCCAGTTGTTCATCTATACCTACTACACCTTCGAGGTAAAAACTTCAGTGTGTATTTTAACTGATTTGTTGTTTTGCTGTAAATATAGCAAATATGATGTATTTTTTGTATTATTTGTTTCCTTCAAAAGTAATTATACATTTAATGATTTATGCGTTTTTGTTTTTATTTTGCTACAGATCAGAGTATAGTGTTTATTTAATTCATATGCAATGCAGTAATAGAAAAATAAAGTTTGGCCAAGAAACGAGCACCACCTTTCTTGTGCTATCATCAAACTGTTTCAGTGATGCATACTACATTATACTACAATGAACATTTATGTATAATACTGCTTATTAAAAATTTAGATACCTCCGACGCAGCAGATCATGAAATTCCTGTCCCGACGAGGCAACAAGGGTGTGCTTGTGGTGAAGGCCTTGTTCGCCGATGAGTCAATGTTCGGGGACAGTAGGATGACGCTAAAAATTAACCTGACTGACATTCATATGTGCTTCATGCAATCACATGAGTTTTACCATTCACACAAAAACATCAAACAAGCCGGATTGTGTATATTTTGTAAATATATGTCAAAAAGGATAAAAAAATGGTGCCAGCCTGTGTGATTGGAAAAAGATATTAATCACACTTTGTGTTGCGAATAAATGTTTGTAGATTTTTTAGATGTTCATATGTATATTTAAACTATATATGGAAAACATTCAAGTGTTAAATATTTATGCTGATTGGTTTTTGTCTATGAAAAAATATTGCATATTCTTTTATTTTCTTGAAATATGTTTTTGCTATATATGAAAACGGACACAATCAGTATTTGCAGTACAAAAGAAGTAAAAGTGTCTTTGTATATTTGTTTATGTTTTCTATTACTTGTCTAAATTTGAACAAGATATCTGAAACAATTAAGGAAAATCTGCAAATTTAAAAAAGATAGGCGTTAAATTCTGAGAAAGTCTAAAATCAAACTGGTGCTGGCTGGAATTTTCTGTGACATATTTTCAGCTGAAATGGTTTACAATACGGTGTAGTTTTTTTGTAAATTCTATTCCAGAACTTAGATGGCAACAAAGGCCAATCGTGTAGTCAAAGCAAGAGTGATAGCTGTAGTGTATATTTGACTGCAAATGCCTTTATTCATTTTGTGAGTTATTTTTCAAGTCACCTTGTCTTGTCATTTCCATGGCATGATATATGACAATGTATTTTAATAGAGAATTATTTTGAACCAAGTTTTCCTAGTGAAAAGTGGAAAACTTAGTTAATAGATTTGGGCAAGCAGTTGTCTGTGACCTTTGGCGCCTTTATTCAGGCTTTAACTTAGCCATGCATAGGGTATATTGAAAAAAAAATCAAAAATGTTTAAACAACTGGAAAACTGTGGTTTTGAGTTCTCTCATTTATGAAATAGTTTAAAGAAATACATTTGCTTGATCTCAAATAGCATTTGTTTGATCTCACAACTAATATTTGTATAGAATTATCTTTTAGTGTTATCATGTTTTCACTGGATGTTAAATCACTATATATATTTGTTCGCTCTTCGCTCGCTCCTCTTTTTTGCTAAATGCAAAACAAATATTTTTATTATTATTTCGCTCGCTCGCCCCATTATTTTTGTGAAAAAATCCGATGAACAAGTTATCAATTTGGTGTGGCCTTAGTATTAAGTTTAATCTAATAAACTTATAACTTACCATTTTTGTAAGGACTTACTAGCGTACTTAACTGCCGCTGAATAACAATATTCACAATATCATATATAAACTCAACTCACTGTTACTCATATAGATTAGCTTCAGTATTTAGAACGTACACTAACTTAAATAACTGACGAATGTAGGGTGATGTGCTCGTATAATTTAATAATTATCAGTTTCATGCTCAATATTACTTTGTTATCCTGTTAGAAATGCGGCAATATCTAATTGGATGGAAACCTTATTCGATAACTAAATACAATAATGTTTATTTGAAGTCGGCTATGTGAGAACAATAAACATTAGCTCGATGAGCTATTTTTCGATATGAAAGAAGATTGCCAAGTAAAGTACTTATCGTTTGTGTGGTAAAGTAGAACCATGTATTTAAAGCCATAAATTAAATGGATATCTCTTTCTTGAAAAGACATCACCTAAAATTCGCTTTATTTTCGACAATCACTCCAAAACTAGATGAAGCCAGGTGTTTGCATTAATACTGTTAAACACATAGATCGGTCATTTTATTGAGTCATGTTGTCAATCTGGATGAATAGGCCGGCATTCAATAAACATCTCAAATCAGTTCCTAAATTTAGTTTCATTACGGGGCGCAGGTATCATGCCAACATCGAAAGTAACCGAGATCCCGCTAGGTTTCGAAGAAATATCGAACTATTTGCTGTCAGTATACACCGTTTATCATGTTTATAAAATTATAATATTAATAATATCTGTCATGTGTTTCCGTTCCGGATAGAAAAATCAGACCCGTGGGCACCTGCGTTGCCAGGTAACGAGGCTTGCCGAGTTACCGGCCACGCAGCGTGCCCGAGGGTCAGATTTTTCTATCCGGAACAGAAACACATGATTGATATTTTTTCTAGCACACCTTAGATTACATTTTTTGTGAAAAATACATAGAAAAGCGCATTTTGGTATTTTTACCAAAAAGCGCGTGCGTTGATGTTTACTGACGTCATGACGCGCACTAATTTTTATTCACTGCATACGTCATGAAGTTCCTTCAATATCACGTCTTTTAAGGGTTATTTTGTTTTATTTTAAAGGTATATTTTTGTAAAGTTAATGTTTATGGAACTCATCTATTGAAATCTCATACTTATGGTTACATAGAGTGTAAAATAAAAGAAATGAAAAGTATTACGTCACAGCGCGTGACTCATTTGGCATGGGGGGATGCCAGATGGAGTTTTCACTGAATTCACCGGAAATGCCTATCCGATGTGCTAGGAAACAGTAAAACAGGCAATTTGGCATATATTTTTATGTCCTAGCAAAATGTAAGATATTCACATACCCGATTCATATTTGCAACTTTGATGGAGTTAAGCACTCAAAACTGGGATGGGATTGGCAAAATCGTTTTAAAGGTAACACTGAAGTGCTCTATTTCTGCAAATAAGAAAGAGTATTATATATCATCTGACCTTGTCTAATGTTTGATTTTGTTTATGGCTTTGTTTAGCGATTTTCATCGTCACATCACACGGCTGATTTTGACAAAAAATATAGTTGATGTTCATGTCTTATCGTCATTTCCATTTTTATATGCATTTATCGTATTCGATTTGAAAAAGATATATTCGTGGTAAAATGTGAAAATGTAAAATGTCTGTTAAATTTTGGGTTTTCAAAAACCCCATAAACGCGAATATGCTTTTGAGAAGGAAGGAGCGCAGACTTTGGAGGTAATTTTAACAACATGTCGGAAACCACCATTGCCTGGTTGGTTTTCAATCTACTTTAATTGTCCAGGTTTTTTGTGGCCGATAATCTGAACTATTTGATAAGGCGGGACTCCTTTAGCGTTGAGCTGTTGGACGAGTATACATGTACGCGGTCAAACTTTGTAAGTAAAAATGATCTACAACTCTATTACTAGCACATGTAGCCTAGTAAATATTTAACCGATACCTATCAAGCGGGTTAATTGTAACAGTATTCTATGAAATAGTACATACATCAAATGGGTAGTTCATTCTTTTTTAATAGTTATTGTCAATCGCAACAAAAATGTTTGTTTTAATAAGCATATTGCATAATTTGATACTGACAATTCCATTAGGCCAATGTGTTTATTTCTACACTCCAGACGACAATAGATATGTTAACTTGACATGTAACATACATGTACTTTTTCAAGTCAAGGGAAGCACATCTTATAAAAGATGGAAACAGTAGTCCCGAGTGAAATGATCAATTGTTATCATTTTACTCGAGTCAGATTGAAATGATCAAGTAATCATTCATCAATACTTTTCATTCTTTGATAAATGAAATATTTAGCCCTGATTGTGATACAAATAAAGTGACCTACGTACCAATTACCATTTTAATATTTACTAATGCTTACTGTGTACATACATTGATGGTCACGTGTACTACTTAAGCGGAAACTTCATCCCATTCCTTTATTAATCTCTTTTCTAGAAATTGATTAAACTCTACTCACTGTTACTCATATAATCTAGCTCCTGTGTTCCGAATCCACACTATCTAAAATAACTGATGTTATCACTTTGATGCTCAATATTACATTGTTAACCTGTTCGCAATTCGTCATTATCTTATCGGGTCGAAACCTTAGGCGATTACAAAATACAAGATAGATACAAGAATGTTTATTTGATCGGGTATACGAGAACAGAAAAACACATTACCTCGATGAGCTATTTTTCGACATAAAAGAAGATTGCCATTTTAAGTACTTGCCGTTTGTGTGGTAAAGTAAAGATGACAAAGTCAGTTTATGATTCGTGACAAATGTACATTCAGTCGTTGATCGATTGCGTTAAATTTGCATTACAAATGACTTATTCCGATTATAATCAGAAACAAAGTTACACTCGGCTGTTAATCAATTGCGTTAGATTCCAAAGCGAATGACACAGTCCGTGTATAGTTCTTAACTACGCTACATTCAGCCGTTTGTCATTCACGGGAGCAAAACAAGAGTGTGGCACATTTAAAGTTATATTGTTTGGCTCATTGGAAGGGGCATACTCCATTATCTTCGAACCTTTAAAAATATAGTCTTTTTCGGCAGGTCTTAACAACGCTTCAATTTTAAGTGCACAAAACAGCTTAATTTGAAATAGCTCGCTCAGTGAACTCGTCAGTCATACAATAGTAAAATATTATTTACCCTTCTGATTGTTGTAATTACATTTTTTTTCATTAACTTTAATTTTAGATAATACTCTAAACACATCAATGAAACTGTTGAATAATTGGCGTAATTGCTAAAATAAAAATGATAACAATTCATGTCCGCGCCTTTGTTGACAAAAACCTGTCAAGAGTAGCATGGAAAAAGACCGTTTCAAGAAAACACTCAAGACTCAAGAATCTGATTTCCGATGAGGAAGATTAATAATAGTAGTTTAATGCCTAAAAATAGTTGTTTTCATGTCTTTTATGTCAAATTGGCTTGTTTCGTGACCACATATTGTCTAGACTTTGGTCATATTCTATTATTTTCGGCATTCAATGGATACATCGTACAATTGAATTTAACAAAAATATCATTTTTATACAGGACCTTTCCTAGTATGTTCGATTAAGATATGTATAGTTTTTAGAACTTCTTAAAAGAGTTTTTATATTTCAATAGTCAAGCGCTAGTGGCCCTGTTCTTTTACAATGTATAATAATTATTTACAGATTACTTAAGTTGTTCAGATCTATCTGGACGATTCTTAAACTACAATGGTGTAGAACACCCCTGGTATACATATTTTCAACTGATTCAATGCACAAAAGTAGTTTAAAAGACATGTTTGGCCCCGATTGTATTAAAAATAATAAAGTAGTTTAATAACGAATACTATTTAAGAGCTATTTTGAGTATTGTGTGTCGACATCGTGTGTCCCAAGTATTGCCTAAATACGCCCTGAACCTCGCGTACACAAAGAGGAATTTTCAGCCAATGTGCAATATTCAAAAAGTAGAATATACTCACTTTTACTATATAAATACGCTCCTGTTATTCGAATGTACATGGCATATATTATTATTTTAATCATTATCAGTGTGATGATTGCCTTGTTAACCTGTTTGCACTGCACCGATATCGAGTCATAAAGAAACATTTTTTGATGACGAAAAGATTACCACGTGAAGTTTCTTCTTATCAGTTGAGCTGATTAATAACGATCAGAACAATACTAACAACGTTTCAACCACGGAAAAGCGTGTAGTTAAAGCCCATCCTATACTGCATTTAAAGCAAAAAATGGAATTGATTAACCATGTTCAATAATGAATACATAAACTTTAAGTTTATATTAAACAGTTGCTATTATTGAAGCGTTACATTCATACTTCACAATGTTTAAACTCCATGGGAATAAAATAGAAGTTTGAAACTTATTGTTGATAGGTTTTAAAAAAAAATGTCGATATATTCACAGTCAGTGAACACCGTATAGCAATAATTCTTACTCATTATTGAAAGATATACAGGCGATTCAGCCTATTGTTTCATGTCAGAAAAAAAACATAATCAAATGTGTTTAGATACACCTTTGATTGCGCAAGACTGACAAATCTCGCACGAGACGGGAAAAAAATCGTTTTAAAGTACACACTCAAGTGACGTATTTCAGATAAGGGAATCTTTGGCTTAAAACAAGATCGTGCTGTCTAGGTGATGTTTTGAACTTAAATTATTTTTGACTAAGGGAGGGGACAGACTACATTAAGAACTATTCAAATGTCATGATACATTATACGTTTGTATTTACCACACATATATTTGGGACGGCAGATGGAACCTTTTGTGTATGGTTTTGTTTAAAACAAAACATATTGCCAATTGCATACCAAACATATTTAGTGTGTGTACGCAGACAGGAGGCATTACAAACGTATCACTTACCCAAAAATAAGAACATGCATTAGGTTGGTTTTTAGAGATTTGCCTGCTTTTACTGGTTCAAACATTGTCATTTTATAGTGAAACAAACACTTATCATTAATCTTATGTCGCCTGTTTATGTGATATTACTGTTAAATAACGATTTTAAAGTATAAGAATTCGTCGGCAAAAAATGAGTCATGCACAGGAAAAAGTGACATGTCAATTGCTGCTCAAAAGTGTGCCTCATTAACTGGCAACAGAGACTTTTGTATTTCATTGTTTAGTGAAAATGATATCTTATTCATATTTGGCGCATATTGGCATTCAATTATCAGAAAAAAAACCTCGCTTGTTACAAGTAATTGCATCATAATTTTGTTCAACAATGTCTGTTCCTCATCAATATATTTGGACCAATGCCGTTGTTTGTTATTGATTTAAATTAAGTGAAGCGGTAAATGTAGACAGTTTCTATCCCAGTAGATGAGTTTTCACAAGAATGTAGACCATTAAAAACCTAATGATTGTTAGTATTTAGTTTCATCCAATAAACGTTCCACTAACCATTTATTTTTGTAAGAACTTACTAACAATTTGAACTGTTTTTAAAAAAAACACAAAAAAAAACAAAATAATTAACTGCTATTGAATAACAATATTTTGCCACTTCTACATCCCACGTGTTAACATATTCATAATTGGTATATTTGTTTATCAATAAACAAAACATTTCCAACAAATATCAAAAGTATGCGGTTTACTAGATATAAAAATATGGTTCAGGTATGTTTAAATTATTTGTGACTTTAATACTTCAAATATGCATATCCGTATTTCGGACTGGACTACAAGCACATTCTTGGATACAAAATGGCGTCACCGAACTGCGTTGAATAAATAACCAAAAATGAAAACAATTGAAAAACAAATAATCTGCGGATATGAATTAATTGGGGGCGACGCTTATTCGTTAAAGGCGAATGACACGTATTTTTATCAGGATAAACTGTTGAGTTGTTTTGTGGAGCTCTGTAAAAAGGGGTTTCAACAATGCTTATAGTTTTAATCGGCGTGTGTCAAGATATATGTACTATGTTTCCATGTTGCCTTAATTTTATTAAGGATATTCTCGTTTTGAATACAGTAATTTACCTCAATATTACTTGAAAAAAAAATATGATAACTTCTTGCAAAAAGAACAACTGACAATTTATTTGGTCATTCGTATTTGAAAGATGTCTAGCAATTCATTCGACTACGACTTCTAGCAAAACGCCTGACATTTCATTCGATCATTAGTACTGGAAAAATATGTCTGACAGATTATTAATTCTGCCAATACCTTAAAATATAAAGAAAAAACAAACACGCTGTTAGTGGAGCTAAGGACTCTGAACATTAAATATGTGGCATTGACATTAGAAAACACCTATAAACAATGCCTTTAAAGCTGAATGGCTATAGTAGATATGAAAGGCTTACCCCCTGTACCTAGTACTTGAACCCCATGCGAAGTAAAGTCTTGGTTGCAATTTCATCACGTAGACAATGAACATGTAACAAAACGTTCATTACAATCATTCGATTTCATTAGAAGTTTCGTATCCGTCAGTCAGATGACAAGATAATTTCTGATTCCGATCCCATTTAGTGCATGGGCAAAATGCAATGCTGTATATATATGTTTACACGATATATACACTGAATGTTTGCTTTTATGACACTAAATTCACATAGCATCTGGATGTGGGGCTTTGCTGAACGTACCGATGTAGTAACACAGACTATTATCAAAATGTTATTTTAAAATATACAAAAGGCCGATTTCCAGAGCTTTATTACAGGTTAAACCGATGTTGACGGCATCGTTGTTAACTTCGAACGGTGAGCTACAACAATGTATGTGAAGATGTGCTAATATATTTTAATTTAAACAAACGACCAACACATATGAGGGGCACTGAGAACTTTATTACTAATACAACTAACTACTGCTCCAAACTAAGCGTAAGCGCGCACATAATTACATTATAAGATATCCTGGTTACCGCAATTGACTGTCATAGACAAACAAGCATATATAATAGCATTAAAAAACATAACACAATAATAGTAAATCATTAAGCAAGTATGTGAATTTATTCGTCCTAAGCAGCATGATAAAACAACAAAAACAACAGCAAAAACAACAACAACAAAGAGTAAAATAAAGAGAGTGGTGGGGTCAGACTTTAAAAAGGATTTACTAGTCTGCTTAACGTGCACTGAGTAACTGAATGAATGACACTCTCAGAACCCTTCTGGTTAAAGGTCGTTACGGTCAGGTGATCCATTAAAACATAGTATCAGCTGCAAAATCTCCTTTTCAAACATGTCGTGGTGATTTTCCTTTGTGCATAGTAAAAAGAAGAAGAAGAAAATTTATTCAACGACTATACCACAACATGACCAGTGTTCAAATTAATGTAATACGATGCTTTTATGCGCATGCAAGTCGAAACGATTAATAAACAAGTGTATTCATACCAGAGTTTTAACACAAATGTATTTATAGCATTGTAAATAATTTTGATCAATTTCAAATTATATCACTACTGTATATACATAAATGAACCACATATAACGTTTGCACAATACTGATTTTTTTCAGATGTGTTAATAAGAAGTCAACGTTACTATTGCATTATACGAGTACAAATAACTCTATTAATGAATGTCAGGTTTGAATTGCATACAAAAAAACAAGCTTAAGCGAACAAGTATGCATATTTGTCATCGATATGATCTGATCGTTGTGTGTTAACATACTCCGAATAACAAAATAATTCAAGTATTTGATGTATATGTTTTATTCTAGAATATAAGCATAGTCATAACTTGCACTATTTATAAAACTCATCAATAATTCTTGATATATATCGGATCTATATGAAAGAGTACATTTTGGTTAATTTTATCATTCACTGTAAACCTACCTATTCTAATATACTATTGTTAATATTCGACTTGAACGTCGATAAACATGACGACAGAAATGTTAGACATAACTCTCATCAAATAAGCCCACGTATACTTTTAATCTTGAGATTTCATCAACATTATCATCGATTAAACACTAGATTACCTCACTTCTGATAATTTTGAGTCGCTGTTGTACTATAATGAATTACATTCCCGTACATAACTATATCAACGTTGATTAGTTGTATGTTCACTTTGATCTTAATACATTTAGATACAAAAATTAATGTACAACAATGTCGAAAAATGTAAATGTGATGCGTTTTCAATATAGTTTGATGTCACTTTAAACTTCGAAAAACAAAATGTTTACAATGGAGTCAAGCAATATCAGTTAATAATTATGCTGGTGTAAAAACATGATTTAAAGTGGTTCATATTCTGTTGATATTTGGGCGTAGAGTTGGCCGCAGAATCTCATACTAAAATATAACACATATCAAATTACACATCACAAAATGTAATAATCTTTTTGAAAAGCTGAATAACATTTCATGCTTTGCAAGACACATATACTATATAATGTATGTAAGCTGCTAAAAGTGCACAGTAACGGTCAAACATATCGGACTTACGTTTAAGCAAAAAAACAAAACGAATTTGAAATTCAACAAAATTTTAATAAAAATGTAAACACGTTGTTTTCTTAATAAATACAAGATTGTGTTTATATCAACTAAATAAAATATTAATTGAAATATTACAATTTCGTAAGTAGCATTTTCTGTTCATATCAGGTGTACAGTCTAAATCAAATGTTAATGTGTAAAATGTTTTACAGTGTAAGAAATAAACTGAGTGTTCAATTTTCTGTATTCCAAAACATCCGTTGGTTTTCCGACTTACCGTTGATTGGGTGTCGATGTAGTCATAAACAGATGCAGTCCTTGGTCTGCTGTAGTCACTCTCCGATGACGACATACGAGAAGAAGGCTCTCGTCGAATGTCGTTTAGATTCGGCTGGTACATATACACCTGCGGAAGAAATATCTGATAAAACCAAAATAAATCATTCAAAGGTTTATATCTTGATTCAGTACAAAAAGTGACACGATTTTGCCATTACTCTATTTGCAGATAAGACCAACCAGCGAGCTTTGCATATTCTGGAAGATATTTGCAATATAGGTTAGCAGTCTTGGTCTCGCTGCATTCAAGGAAATTGAATATGTATTATAGCATATACAAAAGCGATGAGAATAATGAAGTTTGATGCTCATTTCCGGCTATAAAAACAAACCAAAATGTTTGTGATGAGAAAACCGTCGTGGTAAGTTCACTTGTTTTATTAAACAATATAACCTCGTTTCCACGGTTGTTGGTGATGATCTTGTGTTCTTTCCCTTCAACCGTTAATGTGTCCTCGCGTTTTATAGCAGGATACCTATCGAAAGACAGGCGCACGCCACCATTTGTAGGAGATTGACTGAACTCCACGATGATTCTACTGTAAAAGAAGATATAAATTTATAACGTTAATATTCACGATGCCCTGGCACACATATCACGAAAATACTTATGAAAAATCTCTGACTCAACTCATTAAACTACATAAAACCTTAATGTCATTCAAGTTTTTGCAGGTTTCTATACTTTTTGAAAATATTTGTTTTGTTGGAGTGGAATAATTAAAAAAATTGTCAAGCTTCAGAGAAAAATGTTTTAGATCAAAAATATTCTTGATTAATGAATCCTTGAATACTTTTTTTGGCTGTGGCATAATGTTTCATTGACATCTTGACTGCATGTTTTAAACGACATAATTTATGATGAAATGCGCTCGAATAAGGTGTAAAATATAAGAATTTTAATAACTTTTAATGTTATTACGTAAAATGAGTTGAAATTGAGATGGAGATTCGACTTAAGTATTTTAGTGATATTGGGCCGAATATCCGTAAAAACGTGCATTAACTAGTTTAAAATACTAGTAAGATTTTTTCCCATCCAAGATAAGTACATCTCAATATTTTGCCAAGGTGAAATTCCATATCTTGTCCAAGGGTACCAACATGTAAAAACAGATTGAAATACATTACATACTTACATTTTGTAAGGTTCGTGACTGTTCTCGGGCGGGTGATGACTATTAAATGCATTTTGTTCTCAAACCCGGTACTTCCAGAATTATGTTCTAACTTTACTTCCTCCATACGTTTGTATGCCATGGAAAAGGTATATTTAACCTGTTTGAAGTCATGCACTAAACACAAACTCGTTTCAATTGTATGTCGCCGTTTAAGCTTATTCAATGGGCAGTTTAGTTATAATTTCAAACAAAAACTCCCAAAACTATTTTTAAGATGGAAAAGTGTATACATCTCGTCTGTAACGAATAGGGAATCACTTGCAACAAAATAAATTGGAGTCAGCAGGTGTGTTTTGTTTATTAGTGTGTTTAAATGGTAATTTCGTAAACGTTGGTTTAGGAATGTAAGGTTTGTTATCTCAACATTTATAAATGTATTAACATTACCTATCTAAAGCTTCTTTCTGAAATACACATGCACTGATATGAAAAAAACAACAACAACAAACAATTAATTATCAAAAACAATTGTTGCTCAAAATCAGCTGTGAAATATCCTGGGTAACGTTCGTTTTTTAAGGTTCCTATTCGAAATATAAATTTGTCAAGTATGTATTTAATTGGCTCTTAATGCGAAAACGGGAGATCTTCGCTTAGCATAATTTGAAGTCGTGAACAGTTTATTTGTGTCCTGCCCGCTTTGTCATAGGTCATTTTGCGTTTAAGACAGACAATACATCGAAGTAAAAACCCACAAGGTCAGGTTTTATTATTTTTATTGAAGCATACAATTGATATCGATTTTTATATTGTGTAACAAAAAACTCATTTGCTTAGAAATATAGGTGGCATCGTGTTTTATGTCATTGGAAGCATAATTAAGGATTACATAGTTATGTTAGGTTCGTTATTGCTAGTAACGAGCCTTTCTGATTATCTCATTTATTTTTCACATAGATACATATATCAGTACAGTTTTAAACATTCTCAACATATACAACATAGCTATGTATTTTGATAGGAAATACATATATTCAGAAACAATAATGCTCTCACACATGCACACGCACAAACACTCGCTCCCACACGCGCACACACGCACGCACACATACACATTTCATACACACCTGATGTTTATACGATCGGTGTCCCCTGTATTAGATTCCATTAATGTTTTTTTTTTTATATTTTTTAAGTCTAAGATTTCTTTGTATAGCTAATTGTGTCTTTTATTATTAAATTATATTGTATGTTTAAGTACTTCCCATTTTTTGCTGTGGGTTTCAGTTTGTCATTGTTCAACGCAATTTGTTCTTCTATTTTAATCCTTAATCTCAAATACGTCAAGTATGCATCAAAGGATAGTGTTATGTTATTATACTTGGTTGAATGTATATAAAATTTCATAAGAATAATTAGAAAGTTGCATATGTTGTTGTATTTGTTTTTTGTCACTGTTCCCAATAAAGCTTCGCATTTACTTATAATTATGTTAATTGTTGTTGAAGCTATGAAGTTGTTTAATTTATTCCATAATTGTTGTGTCTTGTAACATTCCCAGTATAAATGTTATAGATTCAATACCTGAGTTACAGAATGTACATAAGCTACAATCGACAAGTTTCAATTTAAAAAGTAGTTTGTTGGTTGGTATTGTCCTTAAAAGAAATTTGTAATAAAAGCTACGTAACGTAGTATCTATTGTAGATATGTATATAATACAGTATATTTTTTCCACTTAATATTTTCTTCCTGGGCTTCATTCCATTTTAATTCTGAAGCTGGCGATGTAATTGTTGCTTTGTTCAATATTAAGTATCCTTTTTGATTATAGTTACACACACTGCATGCACATTTTTAATATCGTTTTATTCAAATTAATGACAATACCAGTTTTCATGGTATATGTGTTTATTTAATATTATTGAACTACTAAGGTAGTTTTATCTTTGCTCCAAGTATGATTAATTTGACAAGTATACTGTGATGAAATTTCTTATAATATAATGTAATATAGTGTGTAGGGTTGGTGATTTAATAGTAAAGAACCTTTCAGAAACTCCTTGTGAAATTGATATAGTGGAAATATGCAAACTACTTAAACAGTTGTTAAGATTTTGTAAAGATGTACATTGATTTATTATACAACCTGCAGTCTTGTAAAAAAGTGTATGTTTATCATGGAAAGCACACGTCTTATTGTTTCAAATGAGTATGTACTTAAAAGGCCATATAATAATGTAAAATGTATATATGTATTATGATATGATTTTGAATATATAAACTCATACTCCTGCTGTGGATCATTAGTTTGTTCAGACTTATTTCAAATGAATGCAAGCAATTTGCATTTTATCTACTACGATAAACATTTAGTCTGAAAGTAACGAACGTTTCAATATGAAGCATAATAACTTGTTATCAACCTAATGTTTATTATTAACGCGATGAATGCCTAATGTTTATTATTATTTTATTTCATATGACGTAAATGGTTTAGTTTGCGACCGAAAAGATGAAAGCAAATTACTTTGAGGTATGAAAACCTTTTATTTAAATATGACGAACCTTACATACAAATTTAATGTGTGTTGTTAAACATTTCTAATTTACTATCAGAGAGAATAACAAACGTCATAAGATATTTAGTTTCTAATTTATTGCTACCAAATTAACATTTAATTTATCATAATTCTAATGATATTCTCAAGTATAACGTTAATAAATTCTTCATGTTCCAGACAAAATGACAAATATATTTCCAACATTTAAAATTCACTAATGATTTTCAATAAGACAGATATATGATAAAAAATTCAGTACATATATTTTACATATAATATGAAATTAGATAATACATTAAATGAAATGGTCTCGGTTTATCTGATATCTGATGGAAAAATAAAAATAGTAAGGTTAGTTACCTTACAGTTACATTGCATTACCTAAAAAAATGATACATAAACAAGGAAGGCTTACACCAAAATGTGGTTTTGATATGCTAGTATAGCGACATACCAAATAAACACACAACTATTGTATGATATCCTTTCATATATAAAGTATATATAATAACACATATATACAAACATTTTGTGCCTAGAATATAATTTTTAGATGTTCAATATTTTCATAATTTCCAACTGCTTCTTAAAAATGAATCATAGTATTAAGCCATGGAATTGTTTTCCAAAATATTCTACCAACGCTATGTTATGGATAGAGATAAGTATATTTTCAATTCAATGCACATATATTTGATCTACCGTCGTTCAAACTAGAATGGTGTCAATGTAACTAACCTTACAAGTTTAAAAAAGCATTTCTGGTGAGTTACATTTCAGAGTCCATATAACCAAATCCATCTTTATGTTGTTAAATATACTCTGGCATACTATCCATATGACATGTGGCAGGAGGAACAAACAGTATTCGGGTAAATTCTGGGTAGTGAGTATTTTAATGTTTACAAATTTCATGTGCCCCGCATTATTAAGAATGTATGTTAAACGAAGAATTCATAAATATCCCAGAGATACTTATATTTAGTGATGCAATAGAATTTTGCTGACTATCAGTCTGATGCAACATGGATTCCTCGACAGATAAGGTGTTGACTTCATAGTGAGTGATTTATATTTAAAGCGAACTTGACAAGTCATTCACGTTTTGGGTTGATATTCAAATATAGTGGTTATTTTATCAGTCTGATGTTAATCTTTCATTCAAATACATCAGGAGGAATAGTTTTTTTGCCACCTCAAAGTATAATATTTGTGGTTTAAACAATTTGTTGCCGAAACACACGCTCCTTTTCCGAATCATGATTGTTATACCTTGTCGAACTGTTAAAATGAAAGTTTTTGATTGAGTATGTTAAAAAACGCAGGTATAACTGCAAGTTTAATAAAAAAAATATATAAAAGAACTGACATAGCAATACATAAGATATATGATATCAACCATATAGTTGAAAAATACGTTAGAGTTGAAAAAGCTTTGTCGATTAGCTTGAAAAATTTGCATGGAAAAGTTGAACTTTCTCATTTTGTCAAGTGTGTGATTCCAACAGTCAATAAGAACGCAACCCAGATTAAAATAACCTTCAGCATTGAAAGATAAACTGATGAGCCAACAACACTATAACCCAATCATGAGGATGTTTCGCAGAAATTAAGATCGAAATCTATTCACTAAATCAAACTCCAAAAAACTGATAAAACTTTAAGATGAGACAAGTTATTACCCTCAATGACATGACATTTTTAAATCGTGATCATTTAATTAACAATTAATCATTTTCGTTACAACACTGTAGGTCAAAATATATAATATATCATACACGTAACATTACTATATTATATAAATGCTTAACTTACGTAACGTTTATTATGTTTATACGCAGGAACCCAACGGTTGCTTGGTATAACTGAGTAAGCTGAAAAGTAATACAATACTTCTTTCGTCGAACTTTTGTTTACAAGGCACGTTCTTATTACAATATATTGTATGTTTTATTTGATAATTTTAAAATCAATATTTGATCATATTTAAATGTTAAGAATTATAATAAAATTTGCAATATTAAGAAGTAACTGATAACACACGAGATCTATTCCCTCAAAATAGGTGATGCTTTTTATCTTATATTTTTTTGAAATTTGCAAATTGGGCTCTATAATTACCTCTTTTTTAAATTCTTGTTCGTATTTTCCCTTCGACGATTCATTAAAAAAGGCTTTTAACGAAAATTGCAGCTGTATCGAAACAGATGTTCTACCTTTAAAACATGGGAATCACTCAATGTTAGCAAAATACTTTGATAATGATCGTTTTTATTGACATCTTTTAACCACTATATTGGTTTGAGCTTAGAGAGAAGGAACAGATTAAAGATCAAAATGCTTCTTTAAAAATGCGAGTTTGCAGGTTCAAAATAAAAAAAATAACTTATTTCATACATGTTCTTGCGTTCAAATACATTCTTAAGACACTTATTAATAAACCTACCGTTTAACGACAATGTAAACTAACCAATATCAAAGCTCGATGATGCATTTCAAGTGCAGTCACAATGTCCATTTCTCCAAAACCCTGAACGTTTGCTATCGTTTGCACTTCGTTTTCGTCGTTTATTTCTCGTTATTAGTTTCGCCACAGAAGTTCTGATTGTACTTGCCGTTGGTGATTTAGATGTAGATGGTGTCGAAGATGACATGTTTACTTTGATACTTGTTGTTGTTGATTTAGATGTAGAGAGTGACGAAGATGGCTTATTTGTTTTTGTTGAAGGTTTAGATGTAGAGAGTGACGAAGATGACATGTTTGTTTTCGTTGGTGGTTTATATGTATGTGGTGTCATAGATGACGTGTTTACTTTGATAGTTGTTGCTGGTGGTTGAGATGTAGAAGGTGACGAAGATGACATGTTTAACTTGATAGTTATGAAGGTGGTTGAGATGTAGAGGGTGACCAAGGTGACATGATTATCTTGATAGTTGTCGATGGTGGTTTAGATGTAGAAGGTGCCGAAGGTGACATGTTTACTTTGATAGTTGTTGTTGGTGGTTTAGATGTAGAGAGTGACGAAGATGACTTATTTGTTTTTGTTGAAGGTTTAGATGTAGAGAGTGACGAAGATGACATGTTTGTTTTTGTTGGTGGTTTATAAGTAGGTGGTGCCATAGATGACTTGTTTACTTTGATAGTTGTTGTTGATGATTTAGATGTAGGAGGTGTTAAAGATGACATATTTACTTTGATATTTGTTGTTGATGATTTGAATATAGTTGGTGTCGAAGATGCAAAACGCGTCGAAGATGTCACGGTTCTTTTGATACTTGTAATCGGTGAGTTAGATGAAGAACTTGTCGATAGTGAACTAGATGGTGATGATGGGGTTTCGTGTTCGACACAAGAACAAACATCTCCATTTTGTAGCGAATGCCCGCTATTTGTTCCGTAAAGAACAGTTACTAAAATAGATTCAATATTGATTAATTTAAATCTATATTCGATTCGATAAGGATCTGTGATTTACACAAACCTTTATACTAGTACCTGTTTTATCTTAACGACTGATGAACTACACAATTTGTAAATTAATTTCAACTATCACCAAAATAAACACTACAATGTTATAATACCTATATTTAGGTAAACATATTAATATTTATGATAAAATATAATATCATATAAAATGTAATGTATAAGAACTTTATAATAATGAAAATTTTAAACAGAGTTACATAGAAAATGGTTAAACAATATTAAAATAATACAATTTAGCATGTGTCTACTTGCGTTGACACTTTTGAGCTTTAACCAATTCAGAAAGAATATTTCTGTGTGTACATTTTTACCTACGACGATGAAAAGCCCAACAAAGCGCATGGTTAATTTTCTGAAAGAAAAAATTTTGATGTTAACGATTGATTTGTTTTTTTTCGGTAAAAAATACATTTTAAGAAAGAAAAGAGTTTTTGTTTCCAATGTAAAGGGTATGGTTCATGTATAAAAATAGATTACCATCAACGATTACCATTATATGTCAAAGTTACTAAGGATCACCACAGTAGCGGTATAAATGTCCCAAATGAAACCCCTACTTTTACAAGAAATAATGGGTCACAATACTGACACAAGCACACATGTCTATCTATTACAAAATGTTCACAATAAATATGTTTTTACAATGCATCACAAAGTACTTATTTTGTGACAAACAAGTATTAACATTTGCACCAAACACATAATTTCAATCGCCATTTCTCATCTTCAACTTCAAGATAGAGAAATTTTTCTTCAAAATTAAGAAAATAAATTGTTTAAATTGCAACAAAATCATCAAACCGGATTTTAAAGATTGTGACTAGATATCCTTATTCAATGTGTTTATCCAAACTCAATCTAAATCTTTCCCTGCAAAGTAAACAATCGAAAGCAAATGAAATCCAAAATAAGTTGGATGTTTTTGCGAAAACACAAAACACTTATGTGTTTGATCATTACCATCTGCGACAGCCTTTAAATGCTATGCAATTAGACTGTAAATCATTTTGCTGGTCACTGCTTGCGTTAACTTTTATCACAGACAGCGAATTCAGGTAATTGCGGTTCGCATATAACATGCAATCCTGTGTCTACACCCTATCAACCGACAAGTCGTAAAATGGCTTCTTTCGGATCAATTTTGTAAAGTGGTGATATTACTTGCTTTCAAAAGGACGATCGAGTCACTCCACCAAAAGTGTTTTGGTTTGTTATGTGGATGTTTATCGTCAATATGGCAATATTTTCAAAATAATAATAAGTTAACAAAGTTCTCGATTCAAACTTTAACCTCTGTGGTACATTTAAACCTATATTGAATGGTTCATGGGAAAGGGAATGTTCTATGTTCTCGGACACGTCAACACCTCAAATAAAACAAATATGTAGCCTTGTTTGGAGACTAGGCTGAACCTTAATTATATAAAAGCCGTCACACTATATTGATATGTTAGAGCTCATTTCGGCGATCTACAGAAAATGGAGTGAGCGCAGCGAGGCTGCAGGTGGTTAAACTGAGCAACTAGCTCCGGGCATTTTGTAGTCAATTGGTATTTTGGCGAAAAAGTTAAACAGCTCTTGCGCTAGTTTAATTAATTGAGAGTCGGGCAATGGTAAATTGTCGCGACTTTGTGAATATGTTATAAAAGAAAAAAATATGTTTGTACCAAAAATGGAAAAGCACCAAAACATGAACGTTGATGTACATTGTTAAACCATATATTTTATACGAGAACAATCCTGTTTATTTTAGAACATCTGTCGTACATGATTTTAACATGATTCAACGCGCTTAATTATTTTAAAAGATATGTTTGGCTCCGATTATGATACAAGTAACTCACGTACCGAATACTAGCTATTTTAAGTACTGTGGACCGACGTCGTGTGTCCGATTACTACCTAAATTCGCTCTAAATCTCACTTGAATTTCAGCCCATGTGGTTTCTTTTAAAAGTAAATGAATTAAATATACTTACTGTTACTTATATAAATTAGCTCCTGTAATTCGAATGTACACCTACTCAAATGACTGACACTATAAAAGGTACAATATCGTGAGATATGCGTACATTTAAATCATTATCAGATTTAAGATGAAGATTACATTGTTTACCTGTTTGCAACACGCCGATATTTAGTCGGATAGAAACCATTCTAGACTATAAAATAAAATTCTCATGTCAAGTCTCTTTCTATCGGTTGTGATGATAAATAACGCTTAGAACAATACTAGAAAACGTTACTACCACGGAAAACCATGTTATTAAACACCATCCTTCAAAATATATATTGTGCACTGTTTAAGGAATGAATTGCAGGATTGATGTCATTATCGGGGTATGAACGTAATTGAGGTGGTCAAAGTGTGTGGTGTCCGATGGACTCCATTCGTACTTTGACCAGCCCATTGCGTTTATATCCCGATAATGACATCAATCCCGCAATTCATTACTTTTACTTACACCAATAGTTCATTATTCAAGAGTTGTTAAAAAAAATCATTTCATTTTACAAAACCTTACGGTTAACCTTTCTCGCCCATTCTGTTAATAGAACAACCCGCATGTAACCGGGAACATGTTATCAAATGACGTCACAGTGACCCGAGAAAAGATCAACCACTTGAAATCACTTTTAAACATAAAATTGTAACACTTCTGACAACAAAAACATTTTACATATCATAAATTAACACTTTCTTAAATGTTGGTTTATCTTTTACGCGACCTTCTGACACAATACATATAATAATAAAATGTGTTCGTTGCAACGCTGAAAATTTTCTCCAATAAGTTAATATTGGATCATTTTAGCAGTTAAAAATGGTTGTATTTAACTATATTTTATGCGGATATTTGAAACGAATAACCATGCTCAAAGTTACATACATAAATAATTAGTTTATATTTACGTATTGTTCATTGAAGAGTTGCATATGTTATACATTAATGTGTGATTTATTACACGTTATAATGACTAACATATAAGCATGTGATATGTTTCAATCTTATTAACGCTAGGTTTTAAAAAAATGTCGATATATTCGCAATCAATGAACACCGTATAGCAAAAATGCAAAATCATTATCTAACAGACACACAACCGATTCAGCCTATCGTTTCATGTCAGAAAAATAACATGAGACATACAGATTCACCTCAACGCCTTTATGGCTTAAAGCAGACAAAACTTGGATGAGATTGAGAATAGATCGTACACACTCAAGTATCCTATTTCAGATAAGGGAACCTTGGCTTGAGAAATAATCGCGCTGTCTGGCTCAGGTTTAAAACTTTAATTATAATTGTTGAGCCATTTCGATCAACACATTGCAAAGCTGAAGTTTTTGAATACAAGATCTACTTTCATTTTCTTACATTCATTTATCAATGGCATGTGTTCTTATCACTGGAAACTGTTGAGTTGTTGGGTGCAGATCTGTTGAACCGAAGTGTTCATAGTGATTTAACAAAACTTACACTTGGAAGTTTAAAGCAATTTGTGTCTTTGTCTTTACGATATATAAACTATTTTTCAAAAATACACTTAAATTAACGTGAGTAAAGGATATCCGTACTTTCAGTCCAAATCATTCGATCAATAGTAATTGGAAAAGGTCTGGCAATCAATTCGTTCATTTGTACTAAAAAATATCTGACAGATTTGAATATCCTCAAAAACATTAACAAAACGCTATAAGGCAAAACGTGTCAGTGGATATTATAACCGATTATAATGAGTCGCGATAAGATTTGCCAGTGAACTCTGAACATATAGCTTTGAAAATAAAAACGAGACATTTCATTCTTTAAACTTTATTTGGTGTAACTGTTAGTGTTGTATTTTCAAGTAATGTATGAAATTAACATACCAGAAGACAACAAAGGTCATTGCTATGTTCCATTCCCACCTTGGGACCAGGGAATACAAATGCATATCTCATCATATACATTGTTCGATAAACCCACAATTTGCTTAATTTACTAAAATAAACATGGCATTTGGAGGCGGTGATTTCACAATTGTCATTTTAAAGTTACAATGGGACGATTTTCCAAAACTTTGTTTAAGCTTAAAACACAACGTTAGCAGCACTGTTTTTAACTTTCAAAGGTATACTAGTTTATAATTGACTTTTATATTTAAGTAAAACAAATAAAACTGAAACAGTTGTCTAACCCTCTTTAGAAATAATGCAGATGTAAATAATGTTTTATAGAAATACATATTGTTTAAAACCAATTTTCCGAGCAGCGGATCTTGAAATTGACAACGATGGTGTTAAAAACTTAATTAAGTTTAACAAAGTTTTGAAAAATAGGCCCAATGTGTGGTATTTTTGTCTTGAGTCATGCCTTGCTGGTTGCTGATCATTCGATTTATTGTATTTGTTTTTTTATTGTTGTGACATAAAACACAATATAACTTCGTTTTCGACTGCTTGGCCGGACTTTATAAACTCGCTTGCATTTCAGTATACATGGACAGCGGGGTTAAGAGAAGTTTGTGGCGATTCTCGTGGTTGGTGTATTATGATTATATTTGGATAGCTATATTTGACGAATAATGCACTGACAGTTAAAGGTTGTTAAGGGGCGATTATCTACTCTTTTGCATTATTTATAATCTTGGCCATCAAGGTTTGAATACATTACACTCAAAACTTAGAGACGTGTGTGCCCACTATTGGTTAGTGCATTATTATTATTATACGGCGAGGTTGCACTTATGCAGCTAAAATAAAAAAACAAAAAAACAAACAACGTTTGTGTCGATTCCCGTGGTTATAGCATCATTATCATACTAAAACAAAGAGCTAGGGAATAGTGCATAGACTTATAGCGAGTATCGTGGTTATAACTTCATTATTGACAGAGAGATTTCGCTATATTGAACTGACCATTAGGAAACGTTTGTAGCGATTCTCGTGGTTATTACATCATTATTATACTTGGACAGCGAGATTTCGTTATATTGAACTGACAATAAGGAGCGTTTGTAGGGACTCTCGTGGTTATTACATCATTATCATACTTGGACAGCGAGATTTCGCTATATTGAACTGTAAATAAGGAGCGTTTGTAGCGATTATCGTGGTTATTGCATCATAATCATACTTGGACTGTGAGATTTCTTTATATTGAACTGTAAATAAAGAGCGTTTGTAGCGACTCTCGTGGTTATTACATAATTATTATACTTGAACAGCGAGATTTCGCTATATTGAACTGAAAATAAGGAGCGTTTGTAGCGATTATCGTGGTTATTACATCGCTATATTGAACTGTCAAAAAGGAGCGTTTGTAGCGATTCTCGTGGTTATTACATCATTATGGACAGCGAGATTTCGCTATATTGAACTGAAAATAAGGAGCGTTTGTAGCGATTCTCGTGGTTATTACATCATTATTATACTTGGTCAGCGAAATTTCGCTATATTAAACTGAAAATAAGGAGCGTATGTAGCGATTCTCGTGGTTATTACATATATTGAACTGTCAATAAGGAGCGTGCTATATTGAACTGAACATAAGGAGCGTTTGTAGCGACTCTCGTAGTTATTACATCATTATTTTACTGGGACAGTGAGATTTCGCTATATTGAACTGTCAATAAGAAGCGTTTGTAGCGACTCTCGTGGTTATTGCATCATTATAATACTTGGACAGAGAGATTTCTTATTGCATCATTATTATACTTGGACAGAGAGATTTCGCTATATTGAACTGTCAATAAGAAGCGTTTGTAGCGACTCTCGTGTTATTACATCATTATTATACTTGAACAGCGAGATTTCGCTATATTGAACTGTCAATAAGAAGCGTTTATAGCGACTCTCGTGGTTATTACATCATTATCATACTTGGACAGCGAGATTTCGCTATATTGAACTGTCAATAAGAAGCGTTTTTAGCGACTCTCGTGGTAATTACATCATAATCATACTTGGACAGCGAGGTTTGGTAATATTTCATTGACATTTTCGAGACGTTTGTGGCGACTGCTTGGAAATCGCATTTTCATTTGGAAAGCAATGTTTGAAAACATCGCACCGCCAATTCAGAGCCGTTTGTGACAGTGATCGTGGTTTTTGCATCATAATTAAATTTGGACAAATACAACATGGACGTACATGACGATGACTGTGGTTTTTACAATATCACTGTTCTTTGGCAGCCAGGGTCGGGACATTGTATTGCAAAATAAGGAACGTGTGTGGAAGTTGCATTATTACTTTACTTGAATAATGAGGTTTAGAAATATTATCATGACAATTAAGAGACGTTTTCAAGGAAATATGTTGATAATTGTATTATTATACTACTTCGTTTGGGGAATATTGCTGTGAAAATTAAGAGCGTTTGAGACCGAAAAAGTGTTATTGCGTATAAGCATTAAATATTCATTATACTTTTCAAGCGAGGTTGGGAACATTTTACTGTAAAAACTGAATCGTGTGTGACGATTATCATGGTTATTGCATTAACCTCGACCAGCGAGGTTTGAAAATATTTGAATAATGATCAAAGTTAAAGTTTTTACAGTAATGTGTTTTATCGATGTTGCAACTGCAAACGCACTTCCCAGAAGGGAGGAGATAAAACATTGCATTGTGTAGTTACCGAACAATAATAAAACTACTCAAATGTCATGAAAAATACTACGCATGAATTTACCGCACCTATATTTTGGACGGTAGATGGGACCTTTTGCATTATGTTTTTGTTTTATTAAAATACTGGCAATAGCATACCATGTTTTATCGCTTCTATCATTGTTATCTAATACTGAAATAAACACTTTTCATTTATATTATGTCGCCTCTTTGTTTGATAATACTCGTTAATAACGATTTCAAATATGTGACGTCGTCTCCAATAATGAGTCATGCAAAGGAGATAGTGGCATGGTTATCTCTGCAATTAGTGTGACTCATGAACAGGCAATCATTGCTATGAGAATAAGTATTTGTTTTAGAAAATGATCTATAATTCATATCAACAGTTTTATCACCCAATCGCTTGTTTATATTTGTTTTATGAAGACAAGTTGTATGCTTCCATATGACGCATTTGCGTAACCGATGCCTTATGGATTTAAAAATATCATTTCGTAACAAATCAATGTTTATTTGAAAAATAAGGCTGTTCAATTAGTCACTGTTTAAACGTGACAGTGCCTGCGAAAATGATTCCTGTGGAGACATTCACATTATCATAAAAACTCAATTTTAAAAAGTGATTGCACCAAAATATAAAGCTTTTAAACAATGTTAAGTAGCCAACAAAATATTTTGCCCAATGCCGTTATTCACTTTAATTATGTGAAGCGGTGGAGGTAAACAGCGGATTGCCCAAGTAGTGAATAGTTTTCACAAGACACTGCACACCAAAGTACTAAATGTAGGTACATAATATCAATATTTAATTGTTTTTTTAAACATTATTAACTGCTGCTGAGTTACAATATGTTGCCACTAGGACACCGCACGTGTTACCATAATCATGACGGGTATGTATGTTTGTGCTTCTTTAAACAAACCTTTCCAAATAATACCAAAATATATGCTAGGCCACTAGGAATCAAAATAAATCAAAAAAATCTGGTTCATGGATTGTTCAAATTACTATTTGTGACTTAAATATTTCAAATATGCATGTTTGGTGTATACCTCAATTGAAAATTATTCTTTAGCTATAAAATGTTTAGTCCATAATAAATATTGCTTACTGTATATCTTACCTCATATAATATAAAAAAAAATGCAGAATAGAAAATAATCCGTTTTGTTACATTTTTAATTAATAATGATAAATTCTACTCAATGCTACTGAAATAGATTAGCCCCTGTATTAAGAATGTACACGAACATATATTTTGACGTCTGTAGCGTGATGTCCTCATATATTATAATAATTATCAGTATCATGATCAATATTACTCTGTTAACCTGTTAGAAATGCGTCAATATCTAATATGATCGAAACCTTATTCGATAACAAGGTACAACATACAAGAATAAAAGAATGTTAATTTAAAGTCGGTTACTTGAGATCAAAAAAGATTAGCTCGATCAGCAATTTATTCGATATGAAAGATGATTGCCATATAACGTACTTGCCGTTTGTGTGGTAAAGTAAATATACAAAAACAACATAAATTGTTGATTATCGTGAAGAACCATGCAATTATAGCCTCAAATTAAATGGATATGTCTTTCGTCAGATGACATCACCTAAAAGTTCGCTTTATTTTCGGCAATCACTCCAAAGTAGATGGCAGCAATTTGTTTACATTCCAAGAATCCGTAATTGATCCCTTGTACAAATAGATTGGTAATTTTTCTTTGGAGTCATGTTGACAATCTGGATGACTTGGTTTCAATAAACATCTCAAGAATTTAGTCATTTTTTAATTATTTTTTATTACGGGGCGCAGGTATCATGTCAACAATAAAAATAACCGAGATCCCGCTATGTTTCGAACTCTTTGCGTATATATTTTTTTTATTATTTTGTACCAGTCATATAGGCTTATCGTTTCAGTCAGAACAAAATATAAGATATTCACACACCCGTTTCACATAAGCAACTTTGATAGTGTTAAGCTGTCAAAACTGTGATTGGATTGGCAAAAATCGTTTGAAATGTAACACTTAAGTGTTATATGTCTGCAGATAAGAAAGAGTATTATATATCATCTTACCTTGTCTAATGTTTGATTTTTCTCTGGATTTTGTTTATGGCTTTGTTTAGTCATTTTTATCGTCACATCACATGGTTGATTTTAACAAAAATATAGTTGATGTTTATGTTTTATCGTCATTTCCATTTTTATATGCATGTATCGTATTCGATTTGAAAAAGATCTATTCATGATA
Source organism: Mya arenaria (assembly GCF_026914265.1). Lineage (NCBI taxonomy): Eukaryota > Metazoa > Mollusca > Bivalvia > Myida > Myidae > Mya > Mya arenaria. The sequence continues at coordinate 2,509,749 of NC_069128.1, read as the reverse complement.
AATTGTGAAACTAACACATATAATTTAGGCGAAACATTATTTATACATACATGCACAATTAGTTTTATTTCAATGGGTTGGGAAAAACACATTATTGTTTTGTTCGTATGCGAATGGCATTGAATTTTATCAGGGGAAACTGTTGAGTTGTTGGGTTAAGCTCTTTAAAACTGTAACCATTGGGATTCAACATACTTTGATGTTTGAATCGATATGGGTCTTTACTCTTTAAGATATTTGTACTAATTTTCTACACTGCCGTAAATTAAGTAAGGATATCATTGTTATATAATGTTTAGTATTTTAAAAATGTCTGACATTTCATTCCATCACTTCATTGTAAAGTGCCTGAAAATGAATTCTTTAGGTAAAATGTATGACAATTCATTCGATCATAATAACTGAACAAATGCCATATTGACCTGTCTTTTTATGAACCGGAATCAGTTTGTAATATGAATACAAAATAGGGCAGGAAAAATCATTTCATCAACGCCATATTGACAGGTCTGTAAACAGACCGAAATCAGATTATAACATGACGTGATAATATATAATACGGCATCATATTATATTTAAAAAGTAAGCGCCTCCGTCAATAAAGATTTTGTTCAAAATGACAACATAGTTCACAACTAATACGTCACAAAATGTATAATAGTGACTTCTTGAGAATCCCATGTGAACTTTATTTAATAAATTTATGTTTAACCTTTTGGCTTCTGAGCTTCTTCCTGTTGTTTTTCACATAAGTTTGAAATATATAGCAATGACATTCATAACGAACTACAATCATTTGTTTTAAAAACATAATGGATTAATAGATATGAAACAAAATGCACGGCTCAACCCCTTAACCTATTTTTTTACCTTAAGGGAAAGTTGTGTATGATCGATATATGTGTTTGCAAGTTGACATCTCGAGAACAGCACACATATATTACAATCTTAACATTTCATTTCGTGTAGATGTAGGTGCTTTTTTGACATCTTCAAGTGATATGTGAGATCATCATCACAGTCCGACTTCAAAGGTCTTTCCTATGTTCCCCTCCCATAAAGTGGCCGGGGAATGCATAGCTATACGTCGTAGATAAATCCAAAATTCTTTAATTTACTCCAATTAAAGCGCTTTAAGCGATGAAAGGCGGTCTGCTATGTTCTGCGTAGTTATCTAACGCCGGAAAGTGTGTGAAGATGTGTCCGTTTGTCTTAGTAATGTCAGCTCAGAGTCTTGAGTAAGATGTTTAAGGAATGAATTGCGGGGTTGATGTCATTATCGGAGTATGAACGCAATTGGGCTGGTCTAAGTGTGTGGAGTCCAAATTGCGTTCATATCCCCGATAATGACATCAACCCCGCAATTCATTCCTTATATTTACACCAATTGTTCACTATATTATTCAAGAAACGTTAAAAAAATACTTCATTTCATTTAGGATTACCCTTCAGTAGTCCTTCCTTACCCATTCTGTGAATAGGACGACTCGACTGTTACCGGAAACATTTTTTTTTCAAATGACGTCACAATAAAGCAGGAAAAGATCAACCACTTAAAATCACTTTTAAACGTAAAATTGAAACACTTTTGGCAACAAAACGTTTAAAATATATTAACTTAGCACTTTCTAAAATGTTGATTTATTTTTACGGAACATGCTGACACAATACAAACAATAACAAGATCAATAGTTTTCATGTATATTGTTATGCGATGAATTGCGATCCGAACATATCCGAAGATGTTGCGTTCATCGATTGATGAACGCAATTGCCGAAAGGCAGTTCATTTAAGGAATGGAAATTGAGGTGTAAATATATATGTATAAACCACTGATATAAGTATGTTCATTTCGTCAACAATTGACATAGGTTGAAGGCAATGCTTAAATACATCAATACATACAGGGAATAAATTGTGTGTGGGTGATTCCATCAACAGTGATTGTTGCCATGGTCTCGCATTTTTAGGACGAAACCGTACATATACTTTACAAACATGTCCAGTGTCATGTTGTTGGATGCATTTGGTTTGGCGGGAATAGTACATTATATACAACTCATATTTGTAATGTAGGGTCTTTATTGAACTACTTAAAGCTGCACTCTCACAGATTTCCCATTTTTTCAACTTTTTTTTTATTTTTTGTCTTGGAAAGAGCAATTTTTTGCGTAGATATCTGCAAACCAATGGCATAAGATTTCTGACAAAAATTAAGATCGTAGATTTTCATATTTTTGTTCGCAAATAATGTTTTATGGCCCAACGGTTTAAGAAATAGGCATTAAAACTTTAATTTTTGAACTTATATAATATTAAAATCTGCGATCTAATTTTTTGTCAGCATTCTTATTTAACTGGTTTTCATGGATTTTTGCAAAATTGGTTCGTTCCAAGATTTTTTTAAAAAGTTGTCAAAACGTTGAAACTGTGAGAGTGCAGCTTTAAACGCCTAAATGCTTTATCCTTGGCAGTCCATTGTGTATGATAGAAAATTTCCAGAAAATGTTTCATATTGCAATTGAGTTATAATCCAGTCATGATTTTGGCATTGCTCATATGTTATGTGATTTTCCGCCTTCATCCGGTTACGGTCGCACTAACTCGGTAATTAACGGTAATCTGCCTGAGTCATACGCCGTTGTCTTTTTTATATTTGGTTTGGATCGGCCAATCACGTAAAGCATTTACAACACCAGAACAAAAGTTATAGCTTAAGAACAGCAAACTATTCTGATAAAATTTCTATATAACAAAATATAAAAAAAATAAACTTACTCTTCAAAACCATTTCATTTTACTCTTTATATATTTCGTCAGCCATTTTCCACTTGTTCAGCAGTTTATCTCTATTTCTATAATGTCGTCTAGCTGGTCATCCTTTTAGTTAATACTGAAACCGATGACCCAGATTTTATTTTTAACCGACCAGACTGCTTCAAGATTCCCGCAGCTAGTCCTAAACTCATATAAGCAAATCGTGTATCCGATATCTTTTTCGAATCATTTTGAAATTATACTGCGTTTAATAATGCGTTTTGTTACTGGTCGATTTATAAAATGATTGCCTTTTTCTTTGATTTTGATTGCGTTAAATAAAATAATACGCAAAGACGTAGTTTATTCAAACTATTTTAACCGCACACTTTTTAATGAATATTCATTACAGCGCTATTTAAGCAGCTACTCATGCATAACGCACTTTCGTAGCTAAGAATGCGGACTGGATATGTAAATAAAGTCGGCTGTTCAAACATCCGACTCAAGTTATAAACAAATGTTTGAACAACAAGATTATCATTTCGCTGATATACAGCAACCCATGATTTCTTTCGAAATAAATCTTTATTTAAACATATGGTACCATTTATACCATACTATTATTTCTGGTGAAATTTACTGGTTCAAAAACAAGGAGTTTAGTTTTTATCAAGGAGTCTGCCTACTTTTGATTTAAAAGTAGTTCCTAACATTTTTACTCCTTCTTTGCTGTGAAAATATCACTGTTAAAATAACGCCAAAAACTAATTATTTCATCGAAAAACATAATGTAAATTCACATATATATATATAAATTCACCTCAGCACCATTTATGACTTAAATCTATCAACATTGGGACATTGTTTCATGTTGATGGTTTGTGATTGTCCGCTTTAGTGTTCTATGTCTTTGGCTTACTGTTGACCCTGTGACGGGGTTATGTTTAAAAATTGGACTACTAGCTGTGCTTGCTTCTGTAGTTTTTCATATTAATGTTAAGGTTGGAAAATATCGTTTCAAAGTGAACACTCGAGGGTCACATTTTCTGATATGAAAAACTGTTTTATATCGTTTGTGTAATGATATTTTTTTGTCTGGGTTGTGATTGTAACTTTAATTGTAATTATTTAGCCATTTCAAGCGACTTATTACACAGTTCATTATAACAATAATATATTCGATATGTAGGACCTATCGTCATTGCTTTTCTTCACATAAATCCATTCCCTTTATATCGTTGATAAAGTTGTCCATTTAAAAATGTATCAGTAGCAAACATATTCTCGGCGTCAAACTCTGACAATCGTTCATGCACTACTAGTTGTTTTTTCATTGGTATTTGATAAATGACATCCTGGAGTGCTTTCTGGGCAATTAATTCGATCAATAGAAATTGAAAAATGCCTAACAAGTCATTCTTGTTTTAGTTCTTGCAAGATGTCTGACGACTCAATTAATCAATAGGTTTTGCAAACATGTCCGACAATTCATTCGGAAATAACTTCATGCTCAAAGCATTCTATAATTAGTTTTGGAAAAATGTCTAATTGATTTTTATTCCGTAAAAATCATATACATCATAAACAAATAAAAGCAAACTCATTTTCATTGGTGCTTATAACCGGTAACGGGTATTCGCGATAACCAGTGTTCGACCTATAAGGGACTCTAAAATTCCAGACTCTTACTTGCCTAGAAACGCCTGATTTTGCGTTTCAATCATTCAAGCCAAACGATTGCCTTTACACCGCCTTAATACTACAATAATGACTTATTTGGTATGTCCAAGTAGTTTTCATTGTAACAACCTTTTTATGTAAAATGTTCTGACTTTTAACACAAAACAGCGCTTTCCTCAAACACTCCTTTTACTGCATGTACCTAACTGAATCAGTTTAGTACAAATGTATACTTATCTTAATACACAGCAAATAAATATCAATCAAATGCAAATTGCATATACATATAAGTAGGAATCGCTAGATTACATGTTAAATCAATAATTACGTTTCTGTACATTACTATATTAATATTCATCAAAATATATATACACATTTTGACTGTAAATCCTGACTATACAGCAATTCAAATAATAAAAAGTGTACAACAATGTCGATAGTTTCAAACGTGATACATTTGCAAAACAGAACTATGTTATTAGTAAAGAAAATATGAACTACACAATGTTTATCATGCTGCAATATGAATACAATACATAATTGATATAAAACACGATTTAAGGTGATTCATATTCTGTTAACATTTGGGCGTAGGATTGGCCGCCGAATCTCATACTGAAACACATATCAAAATGTATTTGCAAAATGTTATTATCTACTTGACAAGCTGTAGAACGTCACAATTTTCAAGATATAAAATATAAGCAAGTTGCTTAAAGTACCCCACTTACCCTTGATTCGGTGTCGATGATGTCATACACAGAAACCTTCCTTGGTCTGCTGTAGTCACTCTCCGATGACGACACAAGTGAGGAAGGATGTCGTCGAATGTCGTTTGGATCCGGCTGGTACATATACACCTGTGGAAGAAAGATCTGATGAAACCAAAACATTGAATCCAAAGGTATATTCTGTGCACAAATGACATAGATTCTGGGAGATATCTGAAATATATGTTAGCAGTCTTGGTGTCGCTGCGTTCAAGGAAATTGATTATGTATTATAACATATACTGAATGAGATAATGAAGTTGTTTGCTCATTTCCGGCTATAAAAACAAACATAACAGACAAACATATTTGTGTTGAAAAAACCTCCTTGGTTAGATCAATTGTTATATTAAACAATATAACCTCGTTTCCCCGGCTGTTGGTGATGATCTTGTGTTCTTTCCCTTCCATCGTAAATGTGTCCTCGCGTTTTATTGACGGATACCCCTCGGATGAAAGACGCACGCCGCCCTTTGTAGGAGATCGATTAAACTCTTCGATGCTTATACTAAAAAGAAGAAATACATTTACAACGTAATTATTCGCTATGCTCTGGCCACAATGCCACGAAAATAGATATGTCAAATATCTGACCCAACTCATTAAACCACATAAAACCTTAGTTTCAGTAAAAAATCTTGCATGTTTTGATTTGTAATTTTTGAAAACCTTTTTATGCTGAAACAAACGTCAAGCTTTAAAAGAAACAATACTAAAAAAATACGGAAAGTATGAACAAGTACGTTTGATAAATTGTAAAAAAAGTAATGAATTGCACTGATAAAAAAATATTAATAACTTTTGATATTATGAGGTAAAATGAGCTGAAATTGTGATTTCACTTAAGTTACATTGTTGTGGTACTGGGGCCAGATACCCAGATAAGTAGATCAAAATAAGTTACCATGATGAAATTCCTTATCTTGTCCACGGACAAAACTAGATTAAAATATATTTTTCCAATATTTCAAAACTGTTTAACCGAGGTTGGAGAAAAACATTTAACATGTTTGCTCATTTAAGATTATAAGTATATATCATGTGTTACCGGGACGGATTGAAAAATTCTAGTGCACGCGCATAAGCCGCTAATGAGGTGCCCAGTACCCGAAAATGATTCATCTCAACCCTCGCACCGGGCGTTCTGCCAAACTCGGTAAACCTCGTTTCCGCAAAACACACTTCGCTCGGGTTGGGATGAACATTTCCTACCCTTGGGGCCATGAAAGAATGCCGTGGTATTACGTGTGTCTATTGTAAAATGAGATACTATGTTATTTATTTTTTGTTTGAACTCCATTTTACCGATTAACGTATATTTAACATATAATTATGTAATAATTTTCAAACATAATGCAAGATTGATATACTACTTATCATTGATATATGTCGTTTTAACCTTTCTCTTACCTGTCATTTTTGTCAACATCCATCTGTTTCCTTTTCCTTGCGATAAGGCAAATAATGACCACTGATAGTACTACGATAATTGCTCCCCCTGTTCCACCAGCTATTGCAGCGATGTATGTTGACGATAGGGACAGTTTCTCAATAGCTATCTCGCAATGTTCTCCAGAGTAAACAAAACGGCCACCGTCACTTTGGCATCTAAGCAAAACATATGCATAACTTTAGCATACAGAGGATGATTGTTTGTTTAATTGTTAGCTCTCGATATATTTCAAAGAAAGGGCAATATAAATTATAATAAACGTGTGGGGTTGCCACGACTGGCATATTCTCATTGTTGTTTACAAGATGAAATGTTTATACATATCACCAAAAAAAAATGACTTGCAGATTGATTTATTCTAATTTACATACAAATGATAACGAAATCATTACTGAAAATATGATTTTATCGGAAGCACTTACTACATCTTAAGTCATAAGACAGACATCTCGGATGGAATTTTATAGTATCTAATTTGTTTTTAAATGTCAATAAAATTATAACTGATATGAATTGACTTATATTATTTATATTTTTAATTTGTAATACTCGTCACGTCGTTTCATCTTATGACTTAAGCACATTGCTTTTCTCTACGAATACAGTTATCAAATATCCCCGGTTAAAAGCATATACATACTTGCATTTCGTAGAGTTTCCCTTTCTGTCAAAATAACATTCACCATCGTTTTTGCATCCTCCATTTTCCATTGCTTTGCAAGGGTCAATACAATGAACCTTACCGTTTTGAAAATCTATAACGCATCTTTCGCCAACTATGCAGTTTAAACACACACTCAATGTTCTCCTTTGCTCCGCTAAAATTAACATGTAGAATGGTTATAAATAAGCTCTTTGACGAATCTTTTGTTTTTTTTGCTGTAACTTTGCATGTTCCGTATAATGAAACAGGTTCTTGATATTGTTTGAATGTTTGAAATAATATATTATATTATTATATTATTATAAATAATGCATTATATGGGAATTTATTCGACGATGTTGAATATGCAACAAAAATGTTTGTATTGTACTATTTACGATTATAAAATATCCGTACGACGTCTAAAGATAAACTACATTACCAGTCTCTAAAGCTTGTGCGATATCTGTTGTATCTACAGTCACGTTGCAGTTATTGCAAAAAGTAAAGTTCAGTGGTTGATTTCCCACGTCAGTTGTAGTATTTTTTATCTGCTGGAAATTCACATCCCCTTTGCAGATGACTTCATAATCACAGACAATGCTTCCATTTCTACACAAAATATCACACAATTAGTGCTTATGAAAACATAATTACTGAATTTCAAAACTCTTCAGAACAAATCAATTAATAAGATGCTGTAATGCTTAAGGGCAAATCGAATGTTTAAACAATGCTGAAGTTCAACAATACAATGGAAACTACAGGACAGGTCTAGTAGTATTTCATTAACGAAGAACCTGTTTCTAAAGAGGTACATTGTTTGGGCCAAACAAACACTTCTCGAGACACAAACAATGCATAAAACAACAAAAATGCACATGGAACAAACTATCGTAGCAAATTCAAGCCACGAATTGATTACATTACAAAGTAATGTACTCTTTTTTGAGATTAATAATGCTACTTCAGATTGATATTCCTTTAAGAAATGACTTAGTCAAATGTCTAACTGTGGTTCATCTTAGAATTTATAAATATCTCAGATGTATTTATATTAACTGCTGCATAATAATTTTGCTGACTATCAGCCGGATGCAACATGAATTTATTGACAGATTTAAGGAGTTCAACAAGTGTGTGATTTGTATTTTAAGCCAACGGGACACTTTTTGGGTTAAACTTCAAAATTTATGGTTATTTTATCAGTCTGAGGTTAGCCTTTCATTCATATCAGGACATAAATAGTATTTTATAACCTCAAAGTATAATGTTTGCGGTTTATAAAATTGTTGCAGGAAAACATGCTTTATAGGATGCGTGTCTTTTTCCGAATCAAAATTGTTGTACTTCTGTAGATGTAAGTGTTTCTAAGACATCTTCAAGTGATGTGTGAGATTAAAACCACATTCACCACGAACCGTTACAATGAATGTTCTCGCTGACTTTGAATGAAAAACATTATTGCGTGTTAATTTATCTAAAAATACAAAAACTGACAAAATAATACATAGAAAACTGATATATTATCTCAACCATATAATTGAAATAGACGTTAGAGTTGATTTTGTTTTGTCAAGTATTGTGATACCGACTGTCAATTCAACAAGAGCTGTCGTGGGAGAGCGAGCTCGACTACGCCGCATTGCAATATAAATTTATAATGATGTCCTATGTGCCTTTCAGGAGCAGCATTAAAGTCAATAAAAAGTAAAAATAAAACGACACGAGGTGACAAAACATGGTTTTCAATAATTGGCAAAGTTTTAGACTTTGTTGTGTGTGTGTTTTTTCTTTTTTTGATAGCAGTGACCTTGACCTTTACCCTATTGGCCACAAGCACAATCCCATTAAAGGCCTAAATAAACTCTTCCCACATATTAAGCATACCTTGACCATGACTCTCGGGGCTACAAGCCTAATCCCATAAAAAAGAATTCTATAAACTCTTTATTAACAAGGGCTGTCCCACTAAATCGTAAACTTTGTTGAAATATATACTACGTCACATTAGAAAAATACATCTAATGCATCTAATTTATCAATAAATAACAAATAAAAAGCAAGAAACATCGAAACGGAATTGTTTAGATTAGTGTTCATACGTTGTTTTCAATATACACGTTTACATTCTGAAAGTCTAAGAAACAGACGTAAGAAAATTCATGTGTTCTGATTAAAGTGTTCTAAGCAGGCGTTTGCGTCATTTTCCCCGGGAAAAAGTCATATCGTATGATAACGAACTTATTTTGACATCATCATGTTGAGTTTCAAACAATTTGCATTAATACTGACAACGATACACACGATAATATTGCATTATCATAAATTGTGTAAAGCATAAAATGGCAACCTCAGACGAAGAAGCGGCGCACAGAACAGCTATTCAATTATTTGTACAATCAGGAATGACGCCGATCAACACATTAGTCCAGATGAAGCCCTCAGAACATTACAAGAATGCTTCAAGAGCACTTGAGTATAAATAGCATGGTAGATTTAGCGCCGGTAATAAGGAGCGTAAACCTCGTGGGCGGCCGAAGTACAAGGATTGCAGAACAGTGAAATATGTGCAGGACGTCATCGACTGTGACATACGACGTACCGTTTGATAAATTTCTAAAGTGGCCGGTATAAGTAAGTATACAACGCATACTTACATCGGAATTGAATGAAGGGTATTATGGTTATAAGTGAAATTCCAACATGTCCAAAAACTCTAACCGGACGATGACGCCAACGCTGACGCCGGAGCGAGTAGTAAAGCCTTCTATTTCTTAGAATAGCCGAGCTAAAAACCAACCCAGGTCAACGATAACTTCAAAAAATGAAAAATAAATGGATGAGCTGTCGACACTTAAACCCAATCATAAGGATGTTTCGCAGAAACTTAGATCGAAATATATTCATTTAATCAAACTAAAAAAGGTTTTATGACTGTAAGATAAGACACATTATTACCACCCTTTACATCACATTTAAAATAGCTTGGTCATCTCATTAGCAAGTTTTCATTTTAGCAAGGCCACCTTTGGACAGAATGTATCATATATCAAACACGTACATCTTCTAACTAAAATAAATGTTGAACTTACGTTACGTATAGAATGTTTATACGTCGGAACCCTACGGTGGTTGTGTTGTACCACTGAGTAAGCTGAAACAGATATCTGCCATCAGAATTTAGTTTACAAGGCATGTTTCATATATCTTATATCATAACATTCTCAGCCGATATAATAACAGATGGGGAATCAATAAGTACCAGACTAAATCATCAAGAATGTCGCATTTTGCGGTAGTTTAATGGCCCGCTTTCTCATCCGGTATATACTGTGTCAGGTTTCGCGTTGACAATGTACCAAGAGGCTGTTCTTCGTAAATAGAAAATTTCCTAAAGTAGTATCTTAATAATTAAGAAGGATTTGTCCACTACGCCCACTCAATACTTATATGCATACCTACAGAAACAATCTCAGTAGCCAAAAGTTTAAACATAAACCCCGTTCAAGTGCACAGGGTAAAGGCCAAAGACAAAAAACACAAACATAAAAAATCACAAACAAGAAATATTAAACCGAAGATCAAAACTCAACAAACAACACAGGCAAATAGGTGTTATATAAAAAAAAACTAGGTGTGTTTATCAAGGATTGTTAGGTACCGCCTTTGAACGGTCATTAAAATGTAAATTTACTGAAAAACTCATCCTTGATCATTAAGGTTTCATCCAACTTTTGCGTATTGTATACTTATTTTTATCATTTAAAGATCAATAGTTTTCTCCTTTTAATTTACTACTCCTTGAAAGTCAATTTAGTGTGCTTTATTTACAAATAACTAAATTTTGCATAAAATACGAGGTCATTTAAGAAGTGTATACTAGTATAGTCCAATTCCTCAACATTATAGCTAATACTTATTGTCTGATAATTTTTAGAAACTTATAAATGAGACTCTATAGTTACCTCTTTTTTAAATTCCTGTTCGTATGTTCCCATTTCCGATTGATTAAAAACAGCTTCTACCGAAAACTGCAGCTGTATGGAAACAGGTGTTTCACCTTCAAAACAAATGAAATGTCTTAACATCATTCACTTTATCATTATCGTATTATCACTTTCATTGTTAGAGCTTAGAGGATAGAAACAGTATAAAGGCAAATATACTGCTCTAGAAATGCGACTGTGCCATTTTTAAAAACAAAACTAATTTAACACATATACTTGCTTGCATGTACTTTCATCAAACCATTACTCATGAACCTATCATTAAGAACGACAATGTAAACTTACCGATATCAAAGCTCGAAGATGCATTTCCAGTGCAGTCACAGTGTCCATTTCTCCAAAACCCCGAACGTTTGCGATCGTGTGTACTTCGTTGTTGTCGTTTGCTTTGGTAAACCGCTTCATCGTTTGCAGACAAACTTGGAGTAGGCGATTTTGACATGGTTACAGTAATACTTGTTGTTGGTGGTTCCGATGTAGAAGTAATTGAGGATGACGTAGTTTCATTGATACTTGTTGTTGGTGGTTCCGATGTAGACGTTGTCGAAGATGACATAGTTCCGTTGATACTTGTTGTTGGTAGTTTAGATGTAGAAGTTGTCGATGATGACATAGTTTCATTGATACTTGTTGTTGGTGGTTCCGATGTAGACGTAGTTGAGGATGACGTAAATTCATTGATAATTGTTGTTGGTGGTTCCGATGTAGACGTAGTTGAGGATGACGTAAATTCATTGATAATTGTTGTTGGTGGTTCCGATGTAGACGTAGTTGAGGATGACGTACTTTCATTGATACTTGTTGTTGGTGGTTCCGATGTAGAAGTAATTGAGAATGACGTAGTTTCATTGATACTTGTTGTTGGTGGTTCCGATGTAGAAGTAGTTGAGAATGACATAGTTTCATTGATACTTGTTGTTGGTGGTTCCGATGTAGACGTAATTGAGGATGACGTAGTTTCATTAATACTTGTTGTTGGTGGTTCCGATGTAGAAGTAATTGAGGATGACGTAGTTTCATTAATACTTGTTGTTGGTGGTTCCGATGTAGAAATTGTCGAAGATGACATAGTTCCGTTGATATTTGTTGTTTGTGGTTTAGATGTAGAAGTTGTCGAAAATGATATTGTTTCATTAATACTTGTTGGTGGTGGTTTAGATGTAGAAGTAGATGTTAATAGTGATGTCGATGGTGATGATTGGGTTTCCTGTTCAACACATGAACAAATATCTCCATTTTGAAACGGATGCCCTTTGTGTGGTCCGCAAAGAACTGTTACTGAAATATATTCAATATTGTTTAATATTAATTTAAATTCGATTCGACTAGGATTTGTTATTAACATGAATCAATATAGTTATTGCTATTTTAGGGTTAAGGCTGATCAAATGCTTATCAGCTATCACACAAATTAACACTAAATTTTTTAACTACCTTGATATTTCCTTTAGTTAAAAGTATTACGTCGTATGTCTTTAAGACGTATAACTAGAAATCTCCATAGAAGATGCAATGTTAAATGCAAGGCTCAGAACATCTCAATAGCTAAACTAAACTAGTGCCTTTATCAAATTTATTGAAAAAAATCAACAGTGCGTACAAAATTGTTAACAGATAATAACTGTGATACAATTTATCTTGTTAGAGTTCAATTACTGCTTTTACGTAGGAGGTCTGAGCTTTGAACAAATAAAATAGAAATTAATTGGTGTTTTTGAGGTGTTTTACCTGCGATGATGTAAAATTGAAGCCCACATATGCGCATTGTCATTTTCTGAAATAAAGGTAAAGTGTCATATCAAAAGATAAATGATTTTTGCGGTTCCAATGTTAAGAGAACGTTTTATATGTAAAAGAAAATTAGCGTGAACGATTACCATTGTATGTAACAATTGCTAAGAAATACTATAGTCTTATTATTAAATGTCCTAAATGGAAGCCATAGCTTTAATAGAAATAACATGTCATCAATACAGACAGAGGCAAACATGTCCATCTATTACAAACGTTCAAAATAACTACATTTTGAGAGGCTAAACTTACGTAAGTGATGGTTTACCAGGTATACTTTTTTAGCAAATATCAATGCAGGGGATTCTTGGCAAACTCTACTAAAACAACTGTATCAGTTTGATTTCCTAAATGTATGATAATGGATTTGAATCAAAATGTTAAGAATGATCGTCATGTGTTGCGTGTTGTTTCTCCCTTTCAAGCGGTTTGCACAATAAGAGAGCAATGTGTAAGAATAGCAAAATCACTTATTTGTTAGACCATGACCATCTGCGAGAACCTTTAAAATGCTACGCACTAGGGCTGTAATTCATTTTGTTGGCCACTGTATCATTATTACAGCCAGCGAATTCTGATTATTGCGGTTCGCATAAAACATGCAATCCTGCGTCATTACCCTTTCAACCGACATATCGTAAAATAGTTTCTTTCGGATAAATTTGTAAAGTTGTTATTTATTAGCTTTTAAAAGAACTATCCAGTCACTGAATCTGTGATGTTGTTTTGGTTTGTTTACTGGACGTAAATCGTCAATATGGCAATGTTTTCGACGAATAGATAAAGCAATCAGTTCGATTCAAACTGAAAAACCTGCGACACATATAAACACATGTTGTATGGCTCATGGAAAATGGCATGTTCCCTGTCCCTTCAACACCCGATATCAAAAATGTCTAGCATTGTTTGGTACTTTTAAAAACGACTAGCTGAGTTTAAGTTGAATTAAAACTGTCATAATGCAACGTATTGTATATAAGGGTATGACATGCATACCTTCGGTCGTGATCGCCAGTAATTCAGCTCGCTCCCTCGCTCATCATATCATATAAACCATTAACCATATTTTTTTGTTTGTTGTAATAAATAGCAATGTTATGTTGCACTAGGTCAACGTAGGCATACAATACCGGAAACACTTTCTTAAATATTTTTTTGCTCTGTTCCCGCTAATTTACGAGTATAAGTTTTGGTATGCGTCTGAAACAATATTTGTACGTTTTATTAACTATCTATACTAAAGGGTATGCCGAATTTCAGTTAAGAAATGAGGTGCCGTCCCGGTCCGAAAACCGGATATCAGTTCAAAATTAAGATTTTTCCGTTTGTCGGTCATATTCCAATAAGTCAGAAAAAGACGTATCCCCGGTTCCAGTTCAAGAGAAAGAGGTATTCCGAATAAGGGGTATGCCAGGTTCTAGTTCATCAGTAATAGGTGTTCCGAATAAAGGTGTATTGATGGGGGATGACACCAGGTATCAAGCAACTGAGTAACTTCTGAGTAACGTAGTAATTATTTTACTTAACACTGTTTATAAATGGAATTGCTCCGTGATTACTTTATTTATTCGAGTCAGTGCTGACAGAACATGACAGACAAAAAAAAGAAATAATCTTAACGATTTATGTCAGTGCCTTTATTGACGCAAACATGTCAAAGCTGTGATAAAACTATCGTTTTAGAGTAACACTCAAGAGCTTAGAGTCTCATTTCTGATAAGGAACATTAAACAAACATTTTTTTAGCTATATCAGGTCATATGAGCTTGTCTAATGATCGCATTTTTGTCTAGACTTTGATTATATTTCAGGTTTGAGGCATGATCGACACAACTGGTTTTGACAAACATATCATTGAAATACACGACCCTTCTTACATATATTAATCGTATTCATTCGAGACAGTATTTTACTGCTCATTTTAAAAGCTCAAAACTAGTCAATATACATTTTTGCGAATCAATAATGTGACGGTCATATATTAACCACTTTCGTTGTTTCTTTTAGTTTCATTGGTTAGGATAAAAAAAATCCTTGTAGACGAGTGTCGAAGGAAATTGTTGAATTGTTCAGTGAAGCTCTGTAAAACTGAAAGAGACTTGGTGGTTAAGGAGTACACTACTTGGAAGTTGAAATCGATATCTTTCTTTCAAAGGTTAAAAAATATATGAAATGGCCCCGATTAATCGAATCTTATTAAACTTATCAGCTTTAATTAGCTGATTTCAATATGCCAAAATACGTTATTAAAATTTATCTGAAAAAAATTATAATATCGCGATTATCATATAGATAGTTCCTATTTAAAGTCTAAAAACTCAATCAATCAATAAATTAATAAAAAATAAGTGAGCTTAGCTTAAAATAACTATATATTTTTGTTGTAAAGATTATATGAAATAACATTAAGACCGCACGATATTGTTAAACGCGTTCTTAGCAGTATGATTGAACGTTGGATAGGACAAATTGCGCTCTTGGGAAGTATATATTTCTGGAAAATAAGATGCTTAAAAATGTTATAATATTCAAGTTTTGATGGCCCTGTTCTTCGCGAATGCAAAAATATTATTGTGTGATTATTTTTATGTAGATCTGACCTATCTTATCAATTATAAAATTACAGTGGTGCGGAACACCTTCCTTTCAAACTAACTTGCAACACTATGACGGATTGATTGAACAGAACAGAAAATTTATTTCCAAGAAGGCCATAGACCCATCTGGCAAAACATGTACATATACAATGGCGACAAAAGCAGCACATAAAAACACAAATTTATGAAATAAAATTGATATAAATAAATAATATAAATAAATACATAATTATACACGTATATAGAGGTGCACTAACACTGTGTACTTCTTAACAAACAAATAGACGACAATTACAACAAACCTTTACACATTACATGGAATACAACGTAGTATTTCTTAATTCAAATGCTTTAAAAATATAAACACTTAATTTTTTTTTAAAATAGCTTCATTTTCGATATTAAAGAGTTCCATTAATTTATACATACTGGGACGTTGTCTATAATACCTAGGAAGATATCTAACTCTGAGTTCAGTAAACAATGTGCACTCTAAAACAAAATGATACATAATTATCAGAAAAGGATTGTATACACGTTGTGAGTTGATTCAATGAGTTACAAAGAAAGTATTAATATACCGAATAACTATTCAAAGTTGCGTTTACCGACATTTTGAGGCCTAAATTCTCGCGTACTAAAGGATTGAATTGTATTCAATTAGTTGAGGTATAACTGTATAATAATTTATATAATCTACTCACTGTTACGCACATAAACTATTTCGATATTAACCTTATTTAAACAACTGACGAAATGACAGCTACCATGTCGTAAAATCCTCATACATATTGCCCCGTAAAAAGAAGATAGAGAAAAACAAGGATTAACTAAGGGAAGTGGTGGTTTTATTTGCTTTTAAAAGTATCACACCACCAATAAGTTTGGGTTATATCCCTGATGCCGCTCAAGACTTATTTCGCCGTATTCTACTGATATAGCAAACTGGATTCGGATATCATACGAAAACAAGCAAACAGCATTGTAGCACATTTAAACATAAATTGTTTGGGAATGGTTTCAATATCTCCGAACATTCAACACCCAAAGTCAAATAAATGTTGCCTTTTTCGGTAAGTCTTAAACACGAATTAACTGAGTTTTAAGAGAATTAAAACAACTTAGTGCTTAACTTTATATTACAATACAGCGACGGAATGGTTTAATTTTCGGCCCCCGTGAATAATATGGCTCAATTCCCTAACGAGTATGTGTAAGGATGTAATGCCTTTCGGTCGTTTCGCCAAGTTTAATCGCTCGCTCTGTGCAGTCGTCATTTATATAATACCTAATCCTATTGTCATTATTGCTTGTTGTAATACATATAAAGTTGAACTTTCACTGGACTGAGTTCATGTTAAACATACTTACCGAAATATTACTATTTGACATTATTATTTCAGACAAAAGTCTTAATGAGTCAACACATCAATAAAACTGTGGCGTGATTGGCGTAATTGCAATTTGCATTTTGATTCGTGTCAGCGCATAAACTATCAAAACAAATCTCAAAATAAAATTAAATTGAAAGAATACTGTTAACGATTCATGTCAGCGCTTTTGTTGACGCAAAAATGTCAATATAAGGATGGAAGACACCTTTTAAGTAAACACTTAAGACTCGAGAGACTGACTTCAGATAAGAAAGATAAAAATAGTTGTTTTCAAGTCTTTCATGTAAACTTGGCTTGTCTAATGATCGCATATTGTATAGTCTTTAGCTAGAATTCATTCTTTTAGTCATTTAAGCAACACATCGCACAAATGAATTTGACAAAAATATCATTTTAATACAAGACCTTTCTTACAAACATAATTATATCGTATTCTAATCGATTAAGATATATTCATTTTCAAGAAGATTTTTTAAAGAGTTGTCAGATGTTAAGCGCTAGTTGCCCTGCTCTTTAATAATTCATAACTAATATTTAGAGATTACTTGCTCTGACCTATCTGAACGATTCTAAAACTACAATTCTGTGGAGCACCCCAGGTGTCGAATAAAGGTTTCCATATATGTTCGTAACTGATTCAACGCACATAAGTGTTTCAAAAGACATTTTTTGCCCCGATAAAGATTCAAATGAAGTAACTTAATGCCGAATAGCTACCGAATACTTTTAACGAGCTATTTTGAGTATTGTGTGCCGACATTGTGGGTCCCAAGTACTACCTAAATACGATCTAAATCGCGGTACTAAAAGAAAGAGAATTTCAGTCCATGTGCATTCTTTAAAAATGAATTAAATATACTCACTTTTGCTAATATCAATTAGCTCCTGCAATCCGAACGTACACTTACCCAAATGACTGACGCAATGACAGGTTCAATATTGTGCAATACGCGAACATTTAAATCATTATCATTATGATGATTGCCTTGTTGATCTGTTTGCAATGCGCCGATATCGAGTCATATAGAAACCCATTTTGATCACAAAAAGATTACCACGTGAAGTTTCTTCTTATCAGTTAAGTTGATTTATAATATATGAACAATACTAAAAACGATACAACCACAGAAAACAATGTTATTAAAGCCCATCTTATACTGCATTTATAGCGAACACTTGGACTTTGTTACATACATAAACTTTCAGATTATATTTACCAGTTGATATTATTGAAGCGTTGCATATATAATACATTAATGTTTGCACTTATGTTCCATGGAAATAGAATGAGTTATTATACGATTAAATAACTTATAAGTAAGCATGTGATAAGTTTCAAACTTATTATTGATAGGTTTAAAAAAATGTCGATATATTCGCAGTCAGTGAACACCATGTAGCAATAATTCTTACTCATTATTGAACAGCCATACAGGCGATTCAGCCTATTGTTTCATGTCAGAAAAAAACATTAGATAATCACATATTTTCAGATAGATTCACTTCAACGCATTTGATTAAAACTTATTTTGACTAAGTGAGGGGACAGACTACATTAAGAACTACTTAGATGTCATGATACGTTATACGTTTGTATTTATCGCACATATATTTTGGACTGCAGTTGGAACCTTTTGCGTTATGGTTTTGTTAAAGAAACATATTGGTAATTGCATACCAAACAGATTTAGTGTGTGTACGCAGACAGGAGGCATTACAAACGTATAACTTACTCAAAAATAAGAACATGCATTAGGTTGGTTAATGGAAATTTGCCTGTTTTACTGGTTCAATCATTGTCAATTTATAGTGAAACAAACACTTATCTTTGTATTATGACGCCTCTTTGTATGATATTATAGTGAAAAAACTATATTATGTCGCCTCCTTTTGTGATATTATTTGTTTATAACGATTTAAGTACATAAAGTCGTCCGCAAAAATGAGTCATGCAGAGGATAAAGTGACATGTCAATTTCTGCCCAGAAGTGTGCCTCATTAACGAGCAGGTTTTTATTTCATTTTTCTTTTTGTAAAAATTATCTCTTATTCATATTTGGCGCATTGAGGCATTCAATTATCAGAAAAACACTCGCTTGTTAGAAGTAATTGCTTCATATTTTTTTCAACAATGTCTGTTCGTCATCAATATATTTGGACCAATGCCGTTATTGTTTATTGATTTAAATTAAGTGAAGCGGTAGATGTAGTTTTTGGCTATCCAAGTAGATGAGTTTTCACAAGACTGTAGATCACTAAAAACGTAATGATTGTTATTATTTAGTTTCATCCACTAAACGTTCTACTAACCATTTATTTTTTGTAAGTACTTTCTAACAATTTTAAAAGCCAGCCCTCATATCCATCATAAATGTTGTCATTGACACTGAGCGCAAAAGTCGTCTGCGGCATACCTAGACATGAAATACCTTATTTACTTTTTTAAGACATCGTTGATTAATGTACACTAGTCTTCTGAAAATGTCGCCACCTTAAGAAACCTTATTTTACTTTAAGAAACAGCAACAATGTATGCACCCATTTCCCGGGTTGAAATTATACACAACGCGCAAAGCGCGAGAAATGCATTGTTACAGCGCGAGGGTTCGGATGTAGTAACTGTTTTTTACTATATTGGCAATGTTACCATGCAATAGTAACGTACACGTATTGAATTATGACATGTCAAATTTTGAACAGTAAGATCTACTGGCGACCAACTAAGGCCATCACATAAGAGCGAACTTGCCCAAAAGTGGTAAACGTTTTCAATAATGGAGAGATACATTTTCTTAATCCTTTTTACGGCGAACATGCTGACACACAATAAAACAAAACGTATCATTAACACCGACATTGTGAGTTCTAATAACTACTTAGAGAGAACTTCATTGGTATATTAATAATTATAAAACTCAACTCATTGTTACTCATATAAATAAGCTCCTGTATTTTGAACGTACACTAACTTAAACAACAGACTTCTGTAGCGTGTTTGCTTGTATATTTTACACTTTTAATTATCAGTATCATGCTCAATATCACTTTGTTTACCTGTAACAAATGCGGCACTATCCAATCGGATCGAAACCTTATTCGATAAAAAGATACAAAATACAAGATAAAAGAATGTTTATTTATAGTCGAGTATTTGGGACCAAAAAAACATTAGCTCGATGAGCTATTTTTTGACATGAAAGAAGATTGTCTTTTACAGTACTTGCCGTTTGTGTGGTTTAAGTAAAGATACCAAACATCATAAACAGTTGATTATCGTAAAGAATCATGTAATTAAAGCCCTAAATTAAATGGATATCTCTTCTTCAACGGACATCATCTAAAAGTTCGCTTTATTTTTGACAATCACCCCAAAAGTAGATGGCAGCCATGTGTTCATATTTAAGCAATATTTAACGTATCTGCTGTACAAGTATTGTTGACATTGTTTAACCTGGATGATCGCAAGTCATTTCCTAAGTTAAGTTTAATTACGGTGCGCAGGCATCGTGTCAAAAACAAAAGTAACCGCGATCCTGCTAAGTTTAGAAGAAACATCTTTGCTCTCAATATAAACTTTATAACATTTTTATAAAATTATAATGTAACAGACATACCGACGATTCGTCCGATCGTTTCATGTCAGAACAAAACATAAGATATTCACATACTATATTCACATAAACACCTTTGATGGTGTTAAGCTGTCGAAACGGGGATTGGAATGGCAAAAATGTTTTTAAAGTTAACACTCATGAGTTCTATTACTATGATAAGAAATAGTAATTTATGTCACCTCACTTTGTTTAATGTTTGAATTTTTGATGGACTTTGCTTTTTTGTTTATGGCTTTGTTTAGCCATTTTAATCGTCACATCACACGGCTGATTTTGACAAAAAAATGATGATCAGGCCCTATCGTCATCTCCATTCTTACATGCATTTATCATATTCCCTTTGATTAAGATATATTCATATTTGATTTTTTTCTGGATTTTGTTTATGGCTTTGTTAAGCCATTTCCATCGTCACTTCACACGGCTGTTTTGACAAAATTATATTTGATGTTCATGTCTTATCGTCCATTCCATTTCTATATGCATTTATTTGATTAGATAAAGATATATATTTATGGTAAAATGTAAAACTAACACATATAGTTTTGGCGAAACATTATAGTTTTGGCGAAACATTATTTATACTCTGACAAACATGCATGCACGTGTAGTTTTATTTCCATGGGTTGGGATAAACACATTTTTTGTTCGAAGGCGAATGGCATGGAACTTTACCAGGGAAAACTGTTCAGATGTTGGTTGCAGCTCTATAAGACCGTAAATAATCATTGGGATTCAACATACTTGGATGTTTAATCGATGTGTGTCTTTTCTCGTTAAGATATATGTACTTTTTCTACATTGCCTTAAAATAAGATAGGATATCCTTGTTTTATATATAATTCATAATACGTTAAAAGTGTCTGACATCTCATTCCTTCACTTCTATTTGCAAAATATCTGAAAATTAATTCGATCAGTACTACTTGCAAAATATTTGATAATTCATTCGATCATAATTACTGCACTATTGCCATATTGACCTACCTGTCTTTTTATGGACCGGATTCAGTTTGTCATATGACTACCTAATATGGCAGGAAAAATCACTTTACGAACGCCATATTGACCGGCCTATTTATAGACCGAAACCAGTTTAAAACATGACGTGATAATAGATAATGCGGCATCATATCGTATATAAAAAAAAGGTGGCGCCTCCGTCAATAATATTTTTTTTCAATATGATACATAGTTCACGACTAATACGATAACAATTGTATAATAGTAACTTTTTGAGATTCCCTTGTAAACTTTGAATATATAAAGTAATGACATTCAAAACGAACTACAATCAATTTCTTAAAAATATAATGGATTAAATAGATATGAAACAAACATGCAAGGCTCAACCCACCTATTTGTTTTACCTTAATGGGAAGTTATGTATGTTCGATATATGTGTTTGCAAGTTGACATCTCGAGAACAACAATATTACAATCTTAACAGTTTTTTTTCGTGTAGATATAGGTGTTTCTTAGACATCTTCAAGTGATATGTGAGATCATCACCACAATCCGACTTCAAAGGTCTTTCCTATGTTCCCCTCCCCTATAGTGTCCGGGGAATGCATAGCTATACCTCGTGGATAAATCCAAAATTCTTTAATTTACTCCAATCAAAGCGCTTTAAGCGATGAAAGGTGGTCTGCTATGTTCTGCGTAGTTATCTAACGCAGGAAAGTGTGTGGAGATGTCTCCGTTTGTCTTAGTTATGTCAGCTCAGAGTCTTGAGTAAGATGTATATGTATAAACCACTGATATAAGTGTGTTCATTTCGTCCACAATTGACATAGGTTGAAGGCAATGCTTAAATACATCAATACATACAGGGAATAAAAAGTGCGTGGGTGATGCGATCAACAGTGATTGTGCGCCAAGGTCTCGCATTTTTAGAAAGAAATCGTATACATAAACTTTATAAACATGCCCAGTGTCATGTTGTTTGATGCATTTGGTTTGGCGGAAATAGTACATTATATACAACTCATGTTTGTAATGTAGGGTCTGTATTGAACTTCTTAAAGCTGCACTCTCACAGATTTCCCATTTTTACAACCATTTTCTTTTTGTCTTGGAAAGGAGCATTTTTTTGCGTAGATATCTGGAAACCAATAGCATAAGATTGCTGGCAAAAAATCAGATCGTAGATTTATATATTTCCGTTCGCAAATTAATGTTTTATGGCCTAAACCGTTACTAACAGTTTAGGAAATAAGCATTTAACTTCAATTTTTGAACTTAAATATAAAAATATGCGATCTGATTTTTGTCAGCAGTGTTAATTAACTGATTTCCTTGGAATTTTGCAGAAATTGGCTCGTTCCAAGATTATTTTTAAAAATAATTGTCAAAACGTTCAATCTGTGAGAAAGCAGCTTTAATACGCCTGAATGCTTTATACTTGGCAGTGCATTGTATATGAAAGAAAATGTCCAGAAAATGTTTCTTATTGCAATTGAGTTATGATCCAGACATTTTGTAATGATTTTGGCATTCCTCATATGTTATGTGATTTTCCTTCCTCAGGTTACAGTCGCACTTACTCGGTAATCAACGGTAATCTGCCTGAGTCATTCGCCGTGGTCTTTCTTTTTTTTTGGTTTGGATCGGCCAATCACGTAATCATTTGCAATACTAAAACAAAAGTAATAGCTTAAAAACAGCAAACTGTTCTGATACAATTACTATATAACAAAACATAAAAAATAAACTTACTCTTCAAACCTTTTCATTTCACTTTTTATATATTTCTTCAACCATTTTTAACCTGTTCAGCAGTTTATTGCTATTTTTATAATGTCAGCTAGCTGGTCATCATTTTAGTTAATAACGAACCGATTACCCAGATTTTATTTTAACGATCAGACTGCTTCATGATTCCCGCAGCTGTTCCTAAACACATGTAAGCAAATCGTTTATCCGATATCTGTTTCGAATTATTTTGAAACTATAATGCTTTTAATAATGCGTTTTGTTACCGGTCGATTTTAAAATGATTGCCCATTTCTTTGATTTTGATTGCGTTAAATGAAATTTGACGTAAAGACGTAGTTTATTCACACTATTTTAACCGCACACTATTTTATAAATTTTCATCACAGCGCTATTAAAGCAGCTACTCATGCATAACGCAGCTTCGTAGCTAAGAATGCTGACTGGGTATGTAAATAAAGTCTGATGTTTAAACATCCGACTCAAGTTAAAAACAAATGTTTGAACAACAGGATTACCATTTCGCTTATAAACAGCAACCCATGATTGTTTTCGAAATAAATCTTTATTTAAACATATGGTACCTTCAATACCACACTATTATTTCTGGCAAAATTTAATGGTTCAAAAACAAGGAGTTTAGTTCCTATCAAGGAGTCTGCCTACTTTTGATTTAAAGTAGTTCTTAAATTTTTCACTCTTACTTTGCTGTGAATATATCACTGTTGAAATAACGCCAAATAACTCAATATTTCATCGAAAAACATAATGTAAATTCACATATATATCATGATTCACCTCAGCACCCTTTATGACGTAAATCTATTAACATTGGGACATTGTTTCATGTTGATGGTTTATGATTGTCTGCTTTAGTGTTCTATGTCTTTGGCTTACTGTTGACTCTGTGAGGGGTTTATGTTTAAAACTTGGACTACTAGCTGTGCCTGCTTCTGTAGTTTTTAATATTATTGTTAAGGTTGTAAAATATCGTTTTAAAGTGAACACTCGAGGGTCACATTTTCTAATATGAAAAACTGTTTTATATCGTTTGTGTAATGATAACTTTTAGTCTGGGTTGTGTTTGTAATTTTAATTATAATTATTTAGCTATTTCAAGCGACTCATTACACAGTTCATTATAACAAGAATATATTTGAAATGTAGGACCTATCGTCATTGCTTTTCTTCACATAAATCCATTGCCTTCATATCGTTGATAAAGATATCCTTTCAAAAATGTATCAGTAGCAAACATATTCTCGGCGTCAAACTCGGACAATCGTTCATGCACAACTAGTTGTTTTTCATTGATATATGACATCCTGGAGTGCTTTCTGGGCAATTAATTCGATCAATAGAAATTGAAAATTGCCTGACAAGTCATTCTTTTTTTAGTTCTTACAAGATGTCTGACGACTCAATTAATCAATAGGTTTTGCAAACATGTCTGACAATTCATTCGGTAATCATGGCTCAAAGCATTCTATAATTAGTTTTGGAAAAATGTCTGATTTATTTTTATTCCGTCAAAATCATACAAAACCTAACAAAAATCAAAGCAAACTCATTTTCATTGGTGCGTATAACCGGTAACGGGTATTCGCGATAACTTGCAGTGTTCGACTTATAGGGGGCCCTAAAATTCCAGACTCTTATTTGCCTAGGACCGCCGGATTTTGCGTCTCAATCATTCAAGCCATACGATTGCCTTTACACTGCCTTAATACTATAATATTGACTTAATTGGTATGTCCAAGTAGATTTCATTGTAACAACCCTTTTATATAAAATGTTCTAACTTTTAACAAAAAACAGCGCTTTTCTCAAACACTCCTTTTACTGCATATGCCTAACTGAATGAGTTTAGTATACTTATTTAAATACACAGCAAATAAATATCAATCAAATGAAAATTGCATATACATATAAGTAGGAATCGCTAGAGTACATGTAAAGTCAATAACTACATCTCTGTACATTACTATATTAATATTCATCACAATATATATACCCATTTTGACTGTAAACCCTGACTATACAAGAATTCAAATAATAAAAAGTGCACAACAATGTCGATAGTTTCAAACGTGATACATTTGTTAAACAGGAGTATGATATTAGTAAAGAAAATATTAACTACACAATGTTTATGTTGCTGCAATAAGAATACAATGCATTATTTATATAAAAAACACGATTTAAGCTGGTTCATATTCTGTTGACATTTAGGCGTAGGATTGGCCGCTGAATCTCATACTGAAAAACATATCAAAATGTATTTGCAAAATGTTATTGTCTACTTGACAAGCTGAAGAACGTCACATTTTGCAAGATATAAAATGTATGCAAGTTGCTAAAAGTACCCCGCTTACCCTTGATTCGGTGTCGATGTAGTCATACACAGATGCAGTCCTTGGTCTGCTGTAGTCTCTCTCCGATGACGACACTGGTGATGAAGGCTGTCGTCGAATTTCGTTTGGATCCGGCTGGTACATATACACCTACGAAAAAAGTATTATGAAACAAAAAAAGGACATTCAAAAATCTATATCTTCGTTATAAACAGCTGCATGCCTCTTTCCATACTATTGTTCAGACAAAACTTACAATAATATAGATCCTGAAGCACAGAAATCATCCGAATAAAAACAAGAAACAGTGTTGGTTTTGCTATGCCGTAAGTACAAGGAAATGGAATATGTATTATAACAAGTACGAAAGTCATCAATTCATACACTGTAGACAAACATTGTTGAAAACAAGAGCTTTAAACAGCAATAAATACTATCATAGATACAAGGATTTACTTTGATTGTGTTTTCAGCATGAATCGAAAAGTAATGCTCAAGACGCATATTAACGGAGGACATTACTCGGGTGTTTGAGGATGGCGTATTGGATATGCAATTCATGCTTTACTGTGAATTCAATAATGACTTGCTTAAATTGAGATTGAGTAATAATAGTATAATGCCTCGCTATTAAATAAGATATTATAGAAATATGCATTACAGTGTGCTGTTTCATGTACCATGCACGTGTTTGTTTTGTTACTTTGAATTGTTTTATGTCAAATCATATGTTTAATTATGAACCATGAGAATAATAAAACTTGAACAAATTCGATGTTCATGTCTGATCATGAGGTCAAGCAATTATTTCAGTTCAAAGACGTTCCTTATAAAATAAAAATAAAACCTCGTTTCCCCGACTGTCGGTAATGCTCGTGTGTTCTTTCCCTTCAACCGTTAACGTGTCCTCGCGTTTTCTCGGATACATATCGGAAGACATGCGCAGACCGCCTTTTGTAGGAGATCGACTGAATTACTCCATACTTACACTGAAATAATAAATATTACAACGTCAGTATTTGCGATGCAGTTATATCCGTCAAAAAAGGACAAAGTGCATTTATTAATTATATTTAAGTTACGATTGCCTAAACCCCGTGCAAAATGTACTGCTAGTACATTGTATATGTGTATTGGATATTATAAGATTCTATGTCATTTTGTTATTTGTTATTGTGTTTGTACTATATTTTACGTACACAATTTACGTATACTTATATGATTTATTCCAAATTCTATTACTTATCATTAAAATATGTCGTGATAAGCTATCCCTTGCCTGCCATTTTTGTCGACATCATTGTGCTTCTTTCTTTTGAGGATAAGACAAATAATGACCACTGACAGAACTACGATTAATGCTCCTCCTGTTCCACCAGCGATTGCAGCGATGTACGTTGACGACAGTGAAAGGTTTTCAACAGCAATCTCGCAATGTTCTCCAGAGTAAACGAAACGACCTTCGTCACTCGGGCATCTAAAAAACAAAATGTGCATTTAATTTGCAGATTTTCCCATACTTTTAGATAAAATACAGCATTACGTATATAGACTGCATACATTTTATTTGAAAACTAACCAAGCCTGGCAAAGATATGACCTTGGAAAAGTTATTTCATTTTTTTACAGATTAACATGTTTAAAATTGATTAAGAACGAATGTTCTGATAAAAATATATGCTGAAATTGTATTTTGGACACATAGGATAGAATAACGTATTCAGAGTTAAAACAATTGCTTCAAACACAGCATATGTTTATTTGTTGATAACCTTTAATTATAGAACATACCAAGTTTAGTTTAGAATATTAACCTGCATTTAGTCGAATTCTCTTGTCCGTCAAAGTAACACACGCCACCGTTTAAACATCCTCCATTGGCTGTTGTTTTGCAAGGGTTGTAACATCTAACAAACGTTTTCAGTACATTGCATCTTTCGCCCATTTTGCAGTTTAAACAGGCACTTGATGTTCTCATGTTCTGAGCTAAAATCAAAATTTCAACTAAATTTATATGTGAATCTTGTGCGATCGGAGAACATGTTAATTGTTTGGCATTTGTATAAACATATGAAAAACAAGTTTAACGTCAACACGTTTGTAGTTGTTGCATCATATTATTTAGATCTCATCGGACACCAGTCGCTCATGTGTGTACCACAAGAGGTTTAACTTCTTGTTGTCAATTACACTTATACAATAAAATCTACGGGGATAAGCCCAAACGACAACCCATCAAAGATGGAAGTGCACAAGTCACAAAGTCAAAACCAACAAACACATACCGAGAGACACACAATGTACATAACAATGCATAATTCCCTTTACAGTCCAAGCTAGCTATCTGGACACATTATTTCTCAACTTTCCGGTTGTGTTGGACCTTTTTCACCGATCCCGAATTTATTCCTTCTTAGTCTGTATAAAATAATTTACGGTTTGCGTCATGTGACTGAATAACTGTTCGTGTCAAAATATAAAAGAAATATCATAGTTGGAGGATAATTGGTAGGTGAGAATAATTCAAGTTGTCTGTTGTGAATCATGTTTCTTATTTTATGTATTATAGTGCTTTAATGTATTTTTGAGAAAGTGCTGTGTATTATATCAAAACCACAAAAGAGCTATTTTAACAATTGAAAGTTGTTGTCATATGACTGAGATTACAAACTGACCTCATCAAGACTGACGTGACATTGTTTATTTATTGATGGCCGTGTGCACAGCTGACCGGATCTTAGATCGACTGATTGTCGAATAAATTATCATGTTTAGATATCTGATAATACAGTGATATAAATACTGATGCACGACCTTTAAAACATTTCTTTTAAGGACTGATTCGACTTCGATTGCCCTTCTTGTATTAGAATTTAACCTTTAAGAAGATTTAAAAATTAAGAATAGAATTAAAACAAAGTTAAACAAGCGTAAAATCTTTGACACTTCAAACATTTACCTATAACTTCATGATTTGTTTTCAAATTCCATTGTTTCTAAGCAATGCAGTAAGTATCATATGTATTCAGTATGTTGGGTTATATTTAGATATATTAATCAATTTGATAAGGATAGTTCCTACAACAGACCCCTTATATGCAATCATATTTATAATCGTAGAATATTTTAAGTAAAACATTTGCCGATAAAAACGTATGATTAAATAATTGTCACTGTTTCGATCACAGCTCTTAATACATCAAATACAATCATAGGTATACATAACTCAGATTGCAGAATTAACAAAGTAATCTAATCAAATGAAATTATTGGATATTGCACTACTGCATGCTTGGTACGCCGCTTGAACCATTTACCGCCTACAATACTTATGTGAAAAACTTTAGAAACTCCTACAGATTATTGAATCAAGTTTAGTTGTACATCGGGATCATCTGATCCGATAACAATCGAGCTTAGATCAGATGTAAACAAGGCCATTTATTTCTTGTTTCTAGTTAAAAAAAGGTTAACATTGCTTAATTGTGTAATATCATACATGTAGTTCGAGGAGAATTTAAATTACAGACAAAACTCATTTGGCACAACATAACTGAGGGTCTTGGTGAATGCTAATCAAACATAACAAATGGTCGACTGTAGAAACATTCTAGTGCTCAATAAAATTTGAATTTTGCTTCGTTTAGGGATGATTTTAGTAATTATGAAAACGCTACATGTATTAAAAACATTGCTTACTACATATATGCATTCAAATTAAATTAAATCACCGTTTCGAACATATTAGAATGTTTGAGGCTTCACGATTTTGGAAAACAAAAATTACAATTGTTAATCTTTTGTTCAAAAGAGTTCATAAGAGTGAAAATTTATTATGTGTCTTGGTGCTATGATTCAATATGGGTTAGGTTTTTGTAAATTATTCATACTTTCATTCGGTGTGTTTAATGTTTTGGATAATTTATTTGGTTTCTTTCTTAACGGTTGTTCTTTTATTTTATCATAATAATAAGTTAAACACTATTAGAAAATGCATCTGTCGTGTCTTTACTAATTGTTTAACCCCAACTTTAATAAACAAGCAACATAAAATTAACACATAATATTTTAAGACATATTTGCAAAACATTAATCTTGGTACATACCACCTAAACTATCCCTGAATACGTTTCATTTTGTGGAAGCGGATTAACTGTAGACATATACTTTGCCTACGAATCAGTTAAGGATCGATTCAGTTCCTAGTTCATCTCAAGCTCAGATATGTTGCGGACAGAGCCAATTGACAATAGAGATAACATTACCTGTCGTTAGAGCTTGATCAAGAACCGTGTTATTTACTGTCGCAGTGCAGTTTTTGCAAAACGTAAAGTTCAGTGGGTTCCGTGGATCAGCCACCGATGCTGTAGTTGTTTTTAAGATAGTAAGATTGACGTCCCCTTTACAAACGACTTCATAGTCACAAACGATGCTTCCGGATCTACAAATAAAAAGAGTAAGCAATAACACATGTCGATACTTATCACCTTTCGTATTTGAAACACATTGACATTTGTAATTTAATCCTGAATCAAATATGTTTTTTGGGGCAGTTTTATTTCCAAACGTATGTGCAGATGCTAGTACTCTAAAAAATGTCAAATATTTCCTTCAACAGTTATAGTGCATATTTACTGATTATTTTATAGCTTCGAGCATGGTCAAAACACATTGTTTTTCAAGAGTAAATTTAAATTTAAAAAACATCACGTCAACGTGCCCTAAAGCGTTGCTCGAACACAAATGAATTGTTGCCTTAGTGCAAGAATTCAATTCAATACCTGCTTCTATTTCTATATTCTTGAATTTTTGCACAAGCGCGACGAAATACAAGTGTACATGTTGATGGGGCCAAACATATTTGCTCGAAAAAACTATGAGGCTTTCATGCATTATTCGCAATTTGTTAATCATTTTACCTAGTTCATAATATGTTTAAATCGATTGTGTTTATAAACTAATTTATTTGTCTCACTGACCTTAAACCAATTATGTATATACGTTGGAAATCTTTCACTGTATTGTAAATGTCTGTAAGCTGAAAAGCAAAAACAAAAATCCCGTATATTACACGTAAAATTATCCTGTCAAATATAGCACTAATGACATGTTTGAAGCATGATATGTTTAAATATTTCGGTGGGTCGTGTTAATATCACAATAAATGCCCACAAATAAAAAAAAGTTCCAAAAACGGCCTGATAAGATTGATTTACGTTGTTAAACTCATACATCGTGCCAAAACATTTTAATTTTATAATTTTCCGTAAGTTTTACCTTTTGTTTAAATTCCTTTTTGTATGTCGCTTTTGATGACTCACTAAACATAACGTTGTGTAAAGAAATTTGCAATTTTAGGTAGACAGTGACACTTCCTGAAATTTTGAAACGAATGATATATATATACGATTACTGATGTCAGAAAGCAGTGTTTTCGGGCCAATTAAAATGAGCAAATACAGCGCATATTGCGTTTAACAAAATTCGATATTGTACTGCATATGTCATGTACGAGTATTATGACGAGAATAAATCATTTACCGAAACTAAAGGTTGATGCTACATTAGCAACCGGTGGGGAAATTGAAGAAACAGACGAAACGGACGAAGTAACATCAATGTAAGTTTCAGTTGTAGAGGGTGAAGTTGTCGTTGGTCTAGTTGTATTATCAGCGGGGATTACGGCGGTCGGTGTTATTGTAATATTTAACGGAGTAGTAGCCGTAGTGAATATGGCAGTTGTATTATTAGCAGGGATTACGGTGGTCGGTGTTATTGTAATATTTAACGGAGTAGTAGCCGTAGTGAATATGGCAGTTGTATTATTAGCAGGGATTACGGTGGTCGGTGTTAATGTAATATTTAACGGAGTAGTAGCCGTAGTGAATATGGCAGTTGTATTATTAGCAGGGATTACGGTGGTCGGTGTTAAAGTAATATTTAACGGAGTAGTAGCCGTAGTGAATATGGCAGTTGTATTATTAGCAGGGATTACGTTGGTCGGTGTTATTGTAATATTTAACGGAGTAGTAGCCGTAGTGAATATGGCAGTTGTATTATTAGCAGGGATTACGATGGTCGGTGTTAATGTAATATTTAACGCAGTAGTAGCCGTAGTAAAAGTGGCAATTGTATTATCAGCGGGTGTTACGGTGGTCGGTGAAATTGTACTATTTAACGGCGTAGTTGCCGTAGTAAATAAAGTAATTGTTATTTCAGCGGGTGTTACGGTGGTCGGTATAATTGTACTATTAAACGCCGTAGTGAATATGGTATTTGTATTTTCAGCGGTGATTACGCTGGTCGGTGTGATTGTAACGTTTAACGGAGTAGTAGCCATAGTGAATGTGTAAGTTGTATTTTCAGCGGGGATAACGCTGGTCGGTGTGATTGTAACATTTAACGGAGTAGTAGTCGTAGTGAATGTGGAAGTTGTTTTTTCAGCGGGTGTTACGGTGGTCGCCGGTGAAATTGTTAAATTTAACGGAGTAGTAGTCGTAGTAAATATGGTAGTTTCAGCGGATCTTAATGTCGTTGTTTCGATGAACGATGTATCAATGAACGGAGAAATAGTCGAAGTGAACATGTTAGTTGTTTTTTCAGCTGGTGTTATAGTCGTGGGTTCAATTGTAAGGTTTAACAAAGTAGTAGTTGTAGTGACATTTGAAGTTGTATTTGCAGTGGTCGTTGTAATACCAGACGCAACAGTGTTTGATAGTGTTGCAGAAACACCCATCGACGATGAACATTGCACTCTGTATGTACCATAGAGTGCAACCACTGAAATGATATTAAAAGCAAATCGATTTTGGTAAAGACAAAGAGGATATTTGTTTATTTCATTTTATGAATGTCATAGAAAGACATACTTCATGAGTGGCGAAGCGACGAGTGTAAATATAGAGTTTTTCTATGAACATGAGTGAAATAAAATACGATCCTACACTGAAAAAACAAATTTTCTGTTTCTTTTATGCTTATTTTCGGAGATTTATTAGTGTTTTAATTTAATTTTCTTAATTACCCCTTTTTTGAAAAGGGTGTTTTTACCACGCTACTTTAGGGAGGCTTCTTGCGCAAATTCTATATATATAATAGCTGATGACGTAGCTGTCAATTTTTCTATTTCCTGTTTGTTGAGAAAAAAATCTCTTATATTCTTTTTTATTGTTAATTATTCGCTTGTTTTTTATTAAAATTTTATGAACAGTAATTAATAAAGTTTTATAAATGCATATATTTTCCAAAAAATAACTAAAACTATTTTATCTTAAGCGGGACATCAATGCATAACCAAAGTACAACGATTTTTTCAGGTAATGATGAGGGGCACGCTAGTTTGTTGACAAATTTCGAGGCGTTGTTGGGGTAAAACAATTCAGTAAAAATGTGAATTTTCGTATTACGTATTGCAACGACAGTTCAAAATAAATTTGAACGATGATATAACATTCAATTTATGTTCGAACAGTTGTTTTCGTCTGCAATTGTTTGGTATGAAAGCAAATGTTCTAATATTCAGCTTCAAGATCGAGAAAACGAAAACGGGATAACCATATTTCTCATAAACGATAAGTTGTTGATTTCCATTTTATTCAAACTGATGT
Source organism: Mya arenaria (assembly GCF_026914265.1). NCBI lineage: Eukaryota > Metazoa > Mollusca > Bivalvia > Myida > Myidae > Mya > Mya arenaria. Next base: position 2,476,360 of record NC_069128.1, on the reverse strand, counting down.
AACATTTCTTTAAATTTTCAAAATTTTATTTGTCAACATTTTCTGGTTCAAAGCGAAGTGTTCTGTTTTGATCAAGGGAAGTAACTACAATGGATTTTAATAGTAGTTCCGAAAGTTGATATTATCACTCCTTATTTTGTAGATGAAATATCAAATTGATATTTTTAGTGTTGTTATTTCACTGATAAAACTTCATATTTCATCGAAGAGCATGAAAGATAATAACTTTATTACATTGTATATAAAGCCAAATTAACTGTCGTTTGTTTCCACTTAACTTATATACTTTATTTTTACTGTTAACATGTTTTTTGGTAATTTCTTTCCTAGGTCTGTTTGCAAGTTTTGTTTTATAGCCTGCTTCATAACATATTTGAAATCACGATAATCGGACATCCTGAACTATTTCATGTATTACAAATTAATCTTATTCCAGCCGTTACTGTAGCTAATTTTAAATACATTCGTATTGCATTGCAACAGGTCACATTTAAAGTCGATATAAAACAAATAATTTGGTGGTGCCTTATTGAATTAGAGTACTATTAAGACACCCCTGTATTTGGTAATTAGCAAACATCGACATATATTTGAAAAGTAACGCAGCTCTTTTGGACATTTTGCTTTATATGCGAACAAGGAAAATATATTAAGGATAATTGTTTGTTTCAGTGCAATAGTTTTCAACGAGTGAACAACAAAAGCTGTATTTCAAGAGTATTTTAACTTGGTAATGACGAAGGGATACGAATGATATGAACTAGCCATGACAGTCGATTTGAAAGTCAAATTGGGCTAAAATTTCATAACAGTGAAACACATCTACTTGTTAAGTGAAATATCAGTTTTATTTCACTGTCAATTCTCCGGGAAAAAGAAACTTGAACAATATTTACCTAGTACGATGATGCAAGTGTGAAATTCGCTGGAGATCATAGTCAATAGTCTGTAAGAAAGAAATATTTCATTTGAGACTGGGTTTGATGGTTGCTATTTAGCATACTATTTACAAATCACAATTATATCGGACTGAGTCATTATTAAACTTGTTAACTGATAGATATTCATGCTTAGTGTGGTAGGTAAACTTAACACATGTTTGAATAATGCCTTCATTTGTGTCAACGTTTGTTGCTGTGCCAAAATTGATTTTATAAATAAATTTGATACATAACACAATATATTCCAAAACAAATGCAGTTTGGTTGGTCCGGTAATAAGACACCTATCTGCGAATGTCAGTCTAAACACGAATTCCACGCACACTTACAAATAGTTATTCTAGTTATTTTGTACATTTTATTCAAGTGCTGCCTATGTTTAATTATGTTAGATAAATTAACGCATAACAAAATCATACGCACTACACTAATGGCCGTATACGTAGGCATTCTACCCATTCCTGAGTTATATACTTATCAACAAGTAGCTTACACTTGTAAGTGAATGAACGAGTACACTACGCATGCACGGTAACGTACACGTATTCCACATGTGCTCGTTAATGTACAAGTATTCTTCAAGCTAAATATGATGTATATACATAGTCTACACGGGAGTTTCAATGTACAAGTAGCATGTACATGCCCGTGTATGTACACATATCCGAAACGTGCATTGTAAATCACAGGTACCTTACCCGTGCATTTAAATATATAAGTAGACTACACATGCACATTTATGTACATCTATCCTACAGGTACAAGTTAATGTACAAGTAGCCTACATGCGCGCGTTAATATACAAGTAGCATACACGTACATGGCTATAAACAAGTAGCCCACACGTACACTGTAATATACAAGTAGCCCACACATGTACGGTTAATATACAAGTAGCCTACATGTGCATGATAATATACAAGTAGCCCACACGTGCATGATAATATACAAGTAGCCCACACGTACACTGTAATATACAAGTAGTCCACACATGTACGGTTAATATACAAGTAGCCTACACGTGCATGATAATATACAAGTAGCCTACACGTGCATGCTAATATACAAGTAGCCTACACGTGCATGATAATATACAAGTAGCCTACACGTGCATTATAATATACAAGTAGCCTACACGTGCATGATAATATACAAGTAGCCTACACGTGCATTATAATATACAAGTAGCCTACACGTGCATGATAATATACAAGTAGCCTACACGTGCATTATAATATACAAGTAGCCTTCATGTGCACGTTTATTTGCTAGTAACTTTCTCTTGCACGTTGGGGCAAACGATAATGTCGTTTGACAATTCTGGCCTTATTACCACAACAGCAGAAATTGTGAACCCTTTTTTGAAAATGTGTGATTTATACCGAGTGAATACTTTGTATGTTTGTATCATGTTAAGGGCCTGGAACAGTTTACAACATAATACTTGGGAAGTACTGTATCGTGTGATACACATCCCCCACAATGATTGGCTCTCTGAACATGCAAACCTGTATCACATATGTGTAAGCCAGGAATACAAAACTCCCCTATTGTATTTTACATCATGAAATCATTTGTTTAGCACATTGGAGATATATCACGTTATTCTTCATTATGTCTTTTTTAAAACCGTAGGCGATTATCTGCCTATAGCTATGAAGCGTGGTTCTCCTATTGTTGACAGAGAAATGAACTAGGGTCGATTCCAGCTGCTGCAAGTCCAATTTTTATTTTGTATGCCAATTACGAAAGGGCCTTATAAGTTACTGAACAAACCCAACATACGATATGCCATGAGAGTTAAACAACAACATTATTTGTATAAAACATTAACAGGTTCCTGATATTCCAATATCATCTCTTATTTAATACCATTGTACACGCTCATTGTTCCAATCGCGTATACTCTAACATATAGACATGTGTTACAGAATTGGGTCAAATGGTTTCCTGGAACATGTATTTATTTTGTATATATATATCTATAAATTGTTTGTTATTTCGCCTTATAAAAATGTATGAATGTTGTATCTGTTGTATGATTTTCCGCTTCGTTGGTCCTCGAGCTATTGATTATTAGTTTACTTTTCTGACCTTCTGATCTGTTTTACCTGCATTATTAAAACTTGAGAAAGATGAATTTAAGGGACTGTATATTTAATCGTAAACAATAAAAAAATAGTAAGTATTAATTAAATACTTAGGAGAACTTACTTGTGTATTTGTTTCTTTTGTCAATTAACAGTTCTATTACAACTTGATTTTTCGAACAATGATATTTCACAATGAGAGTTTAAATTGATTATCTGATATAGAATTATGTTATAATAAATCAAAGGTTGGACTTGTGACTTCTTGGTAGGTTATTGGTGTATATATGACCATGCCATTTTCATTTTTCATTCAGTTTTGAGAATAGAACGATACCATAACTATAACGCTTTAAATGTTAATGAAAAAGGTACTCACAGACAGTCACTCTGTAATTATTTCCTGTAATTTATGCATACACTTTCAAAAGTTTGACAGCTAAACTATCATTGAATCGCTATCCATTTACGTTATTAAATTGTTCAAGATTTTCTTGTTGCCCTGTTTACACATCGATTGTATCTTATCAGATTACAACATTTTTTGCTACAAAGGGTGTGCCATATTAAGTCATTGCGTAACGGCTGTGTTGAAATCAACGAATAACGATAACGATAATATAATCAGATGTATGAAAGTCAGCCGATTCTGTCATTCTGTCTTCAGTTGACATAAGCAACTCAAACATCATACTACTATTCACATATGAATTTAGTTTAAATACATTTATTTTACAACAATTGTGAAACAAGTTTTTACAACATTAAATTAATCGCTCTCGTTAGCCCGATTCTACGCGAGAGTGTGGTCTTGTGTTGTGGGGGAAACCGGAGAACCCTGAGAAACCCACTTGTCTGGCTTGGTGACCACGAACCAAACTCACATGCGTCCGAGCCGGGAATCGAACCCGGGTCACCTAGGTGAGAAGCGAGTGCGCTAACCACTGCACTAACCGGACAACATATGAATTTAGCAAAGCATTCTCGACGACCAGGTAGTACAATCGAGTTCACAAATTAATTTTGCAACGAAGAGACAGTCAACAGACAGCGTGAACCGACCATTAGCAAATAAGTCGGCAGACAAAAGGATGCAGACAGAAACCAGACATCCGGTTGGACAGTCGAGCTGGATGTAAAATTCAATGCTATACACGCCAGATAGATACTCCATTGCTAAGAGGAACTGTAGGAAAAACATGCTTTCTTAGAAATAGTGTGTCCTGCTCGTGGTTCATTTATACACATGCAAGCAAATCATACCGATATATTTTAATAATATTTTAAAATCCGACAGTATGACGTATTGCCAAGTAACAAACAGACAGAGACAAACAGTAAGCTGAATGAAATTTACAATTGAGCACTGTGTTGTAGTTAATGTCTTTATGCATATTTTGGTAAACACGTTTTCATTAACGTTCACTTGAACACGATTGTATTGTTTGGAGGAAATGCTTCCTCGATTCTATAGTGGAGGAAATGCTATGCCGCGCTCAAGATCCAGCCATACTCTTTATAATGTACCACAAATGTCGCAGTGTTACCCAATTATCAGTCCCCTGTTTTTTTTTATTTAAATGTCCACTGGTAGGTTGAAAAAAAATTACGAAACGGTTTAAAACTTCAGATGTTCTTTCGATTTATATAAAAAGTAACGAATTGAATCTTCATTTATAATAGCCATTATTATATTTTGCAAATAATTTATTTTGTGTACGTATATTTCCGGACACCAAATGGCATTTCATATTTCAAGTGATTTCCAGTATGTTGTAAATCACATATCCATACCATCACTCTTTGATCTGTATCGGACAAATATCGAATCAAAACGGAGTCAGTGCAGGTGAGTATTTATTTGGGTTTATATTGATGCTCTTTCATTGTGGTAAAAAGCGGTAGGTTATGATTAACAATTTAAGTAATAAAATTTTAGGCGCGAAGCAGGTGTTTTGAATCATTCAAGTCTTGAGTTATCATGTATGGTCTTTGGGCAAAAATATTGACATTCATGAGCGTATTATTTCTGGCAACATGTGTACCATATTTCATTTGAAAATCAAGACTGTTCCTGAAGTTTGGCCAAGTTTTATGTTTTGTTCAACAAAGTCTACACAGGAGCACCTATGCTTTTTTACTATCACAAAACAAAAGAAACATAGGAGGAAAAAGTGCGCCCGGCATGGGGCTTGAACCCTAGACTGCCGATACACAAGAACGGTGATCCTACCAACTGAGTTAACCAGGCGGCTTTTTCTTTCTCACAAACATTACCTGGATTTTAATATGTCTTCATAAACCATAAAGTTATACAGGTATTGGAATAAAAAGATCATGACAGTGGACACAATTTAAATAACTATTTTTTCCAATTTAATGATAACTTAAAATGTTAAACAATTCAGCATTCAGTAAAAATACAATGTCTTCGGTATGCAAACACATTTTAAAAGTCCACTCAGGGTTAAAAATGAATGTGTTGACACAAATGGATTGAAAAAGACCGTTTCAAGTACACACTCAAGACTCAAGAGTGTGATTTCAGATAAGAAATATAATTAAGTTGTTTTTCATGTCAATCATGTTAACTTGGCTTGTTTAACGATCCCATACTGTCTTGACTTTGGTTAAATTTTATTCTTTTAGTAATTCAATCGAAACATCGCACAAATGGATATAACAAAAATATCACTTTAATACAATGTCATTCTTACAAACATTTATCGTATTATAATCAATTAAGATATATTCAATTACAAGAAGATTTTAAAGTGATTTCGGATGTCATGGGCTAGTGGTCCTTTTTTGATTAATTATGCATAGCAATTATATAGAGATTACCTAATTTTCTCTGATCTATCTGATCGTTTCTCAAACTACAATTTCGAGGAGCACCCTTGGGGTCCATAGAGGTTCGTATGCCATGTCCTCAACTGATTCAACGCAAAATGTATAATTTAAAAGAATGTTTGGCCACGAATAAGATTCAAATTTAGTGACTTTATACCGAAAAGCTACGGAATACTATTTACGAGCTATTGCGTACAGTATGCTGACATTGTGGGTCCCGAATACTGCCTAAATACCCTCTAAATCTCGCATTCTAAAAGAGAGAATTTCAGCCAATGTGCAATCTTTTAAAAGTATTGAATTAAATAAAATAACTTTTCCAATATAAATAAGATCCAGTACACATTCTTAAATGAATGACGCTATGATAGGTACGATATCGTGCAAAAAGTGCATTTAACTCATTATCAGTATGATGATTGCCTTGTTGATCGGTTTGCAATGCGCAGATATCGAGTCAGATAGAAACCTTTTATAATTACAAAAGGATTAACATGTTAAGCATCTTCTTATCAGTTGAGTTGATTTATAACAATAAGATAAATACTAAAAACGTTACAACCACGGAAACCATGTTATTAAAGCCTATCCTATATTGCATCAAAGCGGATAATGGAATAGATAACCATGCTCATTAATGAATTCATCAACTTTCAGAGTATATTTACAAGTATTAATTATTGAAGCGTTGCATATATAAGACATACATGTTGAACTTATGTTCCATTGGAAATATCATCCCGCACACCCTGAGGGGTGCATCTTGAAGGGTTTAGCGTCCCCTACATGGAAAAATTGGTCCCAGCCTGGTCACGTGTAGGAATGCTGTGATATCTACGAGATTGCCAACCCCATTTTAGGGGATTTTATGCTGCATTTTAGCGTATAAAATGACTTTATTGGCGAATGGAAACTGTGACGTAATAACGTCAGCGTTACGCCGACGTGCGCGTCATGTAGGGTATGGGGAGACGTAAATTTCAATACCAGAACCAACCACCTATCATTATTGGTTCCGAAGATACCTTCGAAATTAGCTCCCCCTTAGTAGGCGAATGAAAACTGTGACGTAATAACGTCAGCGATGCGCCGAAGTGCGTGTCACGAAGGGTATGGGGAGACATAAATTTCAATACCAGAACCAACCTCTTATCATTATTGGTTCCGGAGATACCTTCGAAATTAGCTCCCCCTTAGTAGCTATATGGGAGCGCGTGAAATGTCGCGACTTTGCGCACACTTTGACTGGTTTGAAACCTGGGACCAAATATCATCCCGCATACCCAGGGGGTGCATCTTGAAGGGTTTAGCGTCCCCTACACGGTGAAATTTGTCCCAGTCTGGTCAGGTGTAGGGATGCTGAGATATCTACGAGATTGCCAACCCCATTTTAGGGCATTTATGCTGCATTTTAGCGTATAAAATAACCTTATAGACGAATGGAAACTGTGACGTAATAACGTCAGCGATGCGCCGACATGCGCGTCACGTAGGGTAATGGGAGACGTAAATTGCAATACCAGAACCAACCTCCTATCATTATTGGTTCCGCAGAAACCTTCGAAATTAGCTCCCCCTTAGTTGGCGAATGGAAACTGTGACGTAATAACTTCAGCGATGCGCCGAAGTGCGCGTCACGTAGGGTATGGGGAGACATAAATTTCAATACCAGAACCAACATCTTATTATTATTGGTTCCGGAGATACCTTCAAAATTAGCTCCCCCTTAGTAGCTATATGGGAGCGCGTTTTGTTTACGAAATGTCTTGAATTTGCGCATACTTTGACGCGCTTGAAATCAGTAACCAAATATCATCCCGCACACCCCGAGGGGTGCATCTTGAAGGGTTTAGCGTCCCCTACATGGAAAAATTGGTCCCAGCTTGGTCACCTGTAGGGGTGCTAAGATATCTACATCATCCTCATTAAAAGTTATGATAATCACTTTTTACCTCATAAGTTTTGATATGAAACATTTTAAAATGTGAACCATGTTTTTATTGTGCTCAAATAGCTGTATACTGTGATTGTTGTTACTTATAGGTCATGAGTAATGGTCCAGAATTTTTCTAAAAGCTAGTAATGTAATTTTCATAATTGAAAAATATTAACAGAAAAGCATTTAAAAAATAGAATCAATTTACATTTTCTGTATCATAACTTTAGTGTTTACATTTTTCTTTTACAACAAAAACAAACAAAACCTCTTCCTCATTTAAAGTTTTGATGCAAAACATTTTTTTCCATCATAGCTTTTTTTTCGTCATAACTTTTTGTTTATATTTTAAAAATGTTTTCAAATAGCTGTAAACTGGTTTGTATTGGTTATTTCCCAAACATATTCATTGATAGTTGAGAGCCATACTCTGTTATGTATCTGTTGTTACTTATTGTTGTAAATAGTATTATGATCAAATAGCTGTACACTGTGATTTATATTTTTGATTTATGTGAACCTCATTTTCTAAAGTTATATCATTTTTTAAGCATTAAAACATTTTTTATCTTTATTGTTACTCATTCTAATAATTCCCCGTTAACAGTTTTAAAAAAAACTATTTCAATAACACATACATTCATTCTATGATACTCAAAAGAGCTGTATACTGATTTGTATTGGTTATCTCCCAAACATATTCATTGACACTTGAAAACCAGACTCTGTTATGTATTTGTTGTTACTTATAGTCAAATAGTATTATGCTCAAATAGCTGCACACTGTTATTAATATCGTTGTTTCATGGGCAGACTGTGCAGTTTTTAAGGATAGTTATTTATTTTATTGTTTACAAAACTAGTCTTGTAATTTTGTAACTAAAAAGTATTTAGTAAAGCATTAAAAATAATTACTTTCTAATATCATGCCTATTTTTACAACTGCTATTTTTCCATCAGGTTTTATTGTAACAGTACTCTCAAAGAAATGTTTTAACATATTATTCAAAAAAGCTTTTGAGGCAATAAGAATGAGTACATTTTAACACCATTGTGTTTTTTTCTACATCTGCTCACGTTTGTGTTGAGAAATAAAAGCATTTAAAACTTTGTTGGCTCCTAGTGATTAGAAAGGTTATTGATGGTTTTAATAATTCGAATAGTAATGTATTATCCAATTAGTCTTAATGTCAGTGTGGTAACATATTAATTAGCCCTCTCAACTTGTCATTAGCCCTTTCCAATAGAATAATTTGTTACCACACTGACACTTACGGCTATTTTTAAAATCATTTCATGTCAAATGGCTGTGAAGCTTCTGAAACCCCCAATAAAACCTTAAAACTATCAGCTACCCGACGAAAGCATTGACTCGATCCTATTGAAAAGCTCACAAATAAAGGACTTCATTCATAGCCAAATTTGCATACAGTAATTAGCACCCACATTGACAACGGCCTCACAACGTCTAGCGGTATGCACGTGAACAGGCTGGGACCATTTTTTCCATGTAGAATCGAAAATCGAATCGCGTTTTTGAACACTTTTGCGTAGACGTAGAAGGCTGGGATCGCGTTCGTCTTAGACGGCGGCTGGCATGGTGACTACGTTCTTACTTCAGACCGATATGACGTCCCTTTACTTCACCGGTTGTCACCTGGGCCCTCCCATACGGTAAACTTGGGGACCTCGTTTCGCGATTTTGAACACTTTTGCGTTGACGTAGAAGGCTGGGACGGGCGCTTTCGTCTAAGACGGCGGCTGGCATGGTGACTACGTTCTTACTTCAGACCGATATGACGTCACTTTACGTCACCGGCTGTCACCTGGGCCCTCCCATACGGTTAACGTGGGAACTTCGTTTCGCGTTTTTGATCAATTTTGCGTTGATGTAGAAGTCTGGGACCGGGCGCGTTTGTCTTAGACGGCGGCTGGCATGGTGATTACGTTCTTACTTCAGACCGATATGACGTCACTTGCTGTCACCTGGGCCCTCCCAAACGGTTAACTTGGGGACCATGTTTCGCGTTTTTGAAAACTTTTGTGTTGACGTAGAAGTCTTGGACCGGGCGCGTTCGTCTTAAACGGCGGCTGGCATGGTGACTACGTTCTTACTTCAGACCGATATGACGTCACTTTACGTCACCGGCTGTCACCTGGACCCTCCCATACGGTTAACTTGGGGACCTCATTTCGCGTTTTTGAACAGTTTCGCGTTGACGTTGAAGGCTTGGACCTTGCGCGTTCGTCTTAGACGGCGCCTGGCATGGTGACTACGTTCTTACTTCAGACCGATATGACGTCGCTTTACGTCACCGGCTGTCACCTGGGCCCTCCCATACGGTTAACGTGAGAAAAATCGTTTTGCGTTTTGGAACAGTTTTGCGTTGACGTAGAAGGCTGGGACCGGGCGCGTTCGTCTAAGACGACGGCTGGCATGGTGACGACGTTCTTACTTCAGACCGATATGACGTCATTTTACGTCACTTAACGTCACTTGGGCCCGCTCATACGGTAAACGTGGGAACCTAGATCCGCTAAGTTCGGCATTTTTCCGACGATCTAGAAGGCTGGGACCGGTCGCGTTCCTCTTAGAAAGCGAATGTTTTGGGGACCACGTTCTTAATTCAGACCGATATGACGTCATTTTACGTCACTTAACGTCACTTGGGCCCGCCCATACGGTAAACGTGAGAACATAGATCCGCTAGGTTAGGCACTTTTCCGACGATCCAGAAGGCTGGCAACGGTCGCGTTCTTCTTAGAAGGCGAATGTTTCGGGGACCACGTTCTTACTTCAGACCGAAATGACGTCAATTTACGTCAACGGGCGTCACCTGGGCCCGCCCATACGGTTAACGTTGAAACCTAAATCCGCTAAGTTAGGCCTTTTCCCGACGATCTAGAAGGCTGTGACCGGTCGCGTTCTTCTTAGAAGGCGAATGTCTTGGGGACTTTGTTCTTAATTCAGGCAGGTATGCTGTCAATTTTCGTCACTTAACGTCGCCTGGGCCCGCCCATAAGGTTAACGAGGGAACCTAGATCCGCTAATTCCCTACTGCCTAGAAGGCTGGGACCAGTCGCTTTCTTCTTAGAAGGCGAATGTCTTGGGGATTAACTTCAGACCGATATATAGTCACTTTACGTCAACGGGAGTCACCTGGGCCCGCCCATACAGTTAACGTTGGAACCTAGATCCGACAAGTTAAGCATTATTCTAACGAACTAGAAGAATGGGATCGGTCGTGTTCTTCTAAGAAGGCGAATGTCCTGGGGACATCTTCTTACTTCAGACCGATATGACGTCACTTAACGTCAACGGGCGTCACCTGGGCCCGCCCATACGATTTACGTGGGAACCTAGATCCGCTAAGTAAGGCACTTTCCCGATGACCTCGAAGGCTGGGACTGGTTGCGTTCTTCTAAGAAGGCGAATGTCTTGGGGACCACGTTTTTACTTCAGACAGGTATGCTGTCACTTTACGACACTTAACGTCACCTTGGCCCGCCCATACGGTTAACGTGGGAACCTAGATCCGCTAAGTTAGGCACTTTCCAGATGACCTAGAAGAGTGGGACCAGTCGCGTTCTTCTAAGAAGGCGAATGTCTTGGGGACTTCTTACTTCAGACCCAAACGACTTCACTTTACCTCACTTTACGTCACCTGGGCCCGTCAATAGGGTTAACGTGGGACACTAGTTCCGCTAAGTTAGGCTCTTTCCTGACAACCTAGAAGGCTGGGACCGGTCGCGTTCTTCTTAAAATACAAATGTCTTGGGGACTACGTATTTACTTCAGACGGAAATGACGTCACATTACGTCAACGGGCGTCACCTGGGCCTGCCCATACGGTCAATATGGGAACCTAGATCCGCTAAGTTAGACACTTTCCCGACGACCTTGAAGTCTGGGACAGGTCGCGTTCTTCTCAGAAGGCAAATGTTTTGGGGACTACGTTCTTACTTCAGACAGGTATGCTGTCACTTAACGTCACTTAACGTCACCTTGGCCCGCCCATACGATTGAATTGGAAACCTAAATCCGCTAAGTTAGGCCCTTTCCCGACGACCTCGAAGGCTGGCAACGGTCGCGTTCTTCTTAGAAGGCGAATGTCTTGGGGACTACGTTCTTACTTCAGACAGGTATGTTGTCACTTAAGGTCACTTAACGTCACCTTTGCCCGCCCATACTATTGAATTGGAAACCTAGATCCGCTAAGTTAGGCATTTTTCCAGACGATCTAGAAAGCTGGGACAGGTCAAGTTCTTCTAAAAAGGCGAATGTCTTGGGGACCACGTTCTTTCTTCATACCGAAATGACGTCACTTTACGTCTACGGGCGTCACCTGGGCCCGCCCATACCGTTAACGTGGGAACCTAGATCCGCTTAGTTAGGCACTTTCCCGACGACCTAGAAGGCATGGACTGGTCGCGTTCTTCTTAGAATGCGAATGTTTTGGGGACTACATTCTTAATTCAGACCGATATGACGTCCTTTTACGTCACTTAACGTCACTTGGGCCCGCAAATACGTTAAACGTGGGAACCTAGATCCGCTAGGTTAGGCACTTTCCCTACAACCTAGAAGGCTGGGACTGGTCGCGTTCTTCTTAGAAGGCGAATGTCTTGGGGACTACGTTCTTACTTCAAACAGGTATGCTGTCACTTTACGTCACTTAACGTGACCTGGGCCCGCCCATACGGTTAACGTGGGCACCTAGAAATGTCTCGAATTTGGTCATATTTTGACGTGTTGGTAACCGGTCAAAAAAAAATCCCGGGCATCTTGTAGGTGAGAGCGTACCCTAAATGAAAAAATCGTCCCAGCCGCAGCAAGGGCAGGGATGCTGAGATATCTTCGGCGGCGCACACCCCAGTTTAAGGCATTTTTCAAGGCATGTTATAGTGTAAATTAGCCTTGTAGACGAATGGAAGCGGTGACGCAATTACGTGAGATATGCACCGACGTTGGGGTAACGTAGGAAATCGGGGGTGCTCAATTTCTAGATCAGTACGGACCTCATATCATTTGTTGTTCGGGATATATCGTTGAAATTTGCGTCCCAGTGTTGTGTACGTTGGGGTACGTTGAATTGTACGAAATGTCTCGAATTTGGTCATACTTTGACGCGTTAGTAACCGGTGAAAAAATATCATCCCGGGCACGCCGACAGGTGCATTTTGTAGGTTAGAGAGTCCCCTAAATGGAAAAATTCGTCCCAGCCGCGGCAAATGCAGCGATATTGAGATATCTTCGGCGGCGCACACCCAAGTTTAAGACACCTTCCAAGGCATTTTATAGTGTAAATTAGCTTTGTAGGCAAATGGAAGCGGTGACGCAATTACGTCAGATATGCACCAACGTTGGGGTAACGTAGGAAATCGAGAGTGCTAAATTTCAAGACCTGTACGGACCTCATATATTTTGTGGTTCGGGATATATCGTTGAAATTTGCGTCCTAGTACTGTGTACGTTGAGTTTCGTTGAGTAGTACGAAATGTCTCGAATTTGTTCATATTTTGACGCGTTGGTAACCGGTAATAAAAAACATCCCGGGCACCCTGACAGGTGCATCTTGTAGGTTAGAGCGTCCCCTAAATTGAAAACCTCGTCCCAGCCGCGTCAAGTGCAGGGATGCTGAGATATCTTCGGCGGCGCACACCCCAGTTTTAGGCATTTTTCAATGCATTTTATAGTGTAAATTAGTCTTGTAGGCGAATAGAAGCGGTGTCGCATTTACGTCAGATATGCACCGATGTATGGGTAACGTAGGAAATCGAGATTGCTAAATTTCAAGACCTGTACGGACCTCCTATTATTTGTGGTTCGGGAGATATCGTTGAAATTTGCGTCCCCGTACTTTGTACGTTTGGGTACGTTGAATAGTACGAAATGTCTCGAATTTGGTCATACTTTGACGCGTTGGTAACCGGTAAAAAATATATCATCCCGGGCACCCCGACATGTGCATCATGTAGGTTAGAGCGTCCCCTAAATGGCAAAATTCGTCCCAGCCGCGGCAAATGCAGGGATTCTGAAATATCTTCGGCAGCGCACACCCCAGTTTTAGGCTTTTTTCAAGGCATTTTATAGTGTAAATTAGCCTTTTGGGCGAATACAAGCGGCGACAAATTTACGTCAGATATGCACCGACGTAGGGGTAACGTAGGAAATCGAGAGTGCTAAATTTCAAGACCTGTACGGACCTCCTATCATTTGTGGTTCGGGAGATATCGTTGAAATTTGCGTCCCAGTACTGTGTACGTAGGGGTACGTTGAATAGTACGAAATGTCGCGAATTTGGTCATACTTTGACGCGTTGGTAACCGGTAAAGGTATATCATCACGGGCACCTCGACATGTGCATCTTATAGGTTAGAGCGTCCCCTAAATTGAAAAATTCGTCCCAGCCGCGCCAAATGCAGGGATGCTGAGATATCTTCCGTAGCGCACACCCCAGTTTTAGGCATTTTTCAATGCATTTTATAGTGTAAATTAGCCTTGTAGACGAATAGAAGCGGTGACGCATTTACGTCAGATATGCACCGACGTAGGGGTAACGTAGGAAATCGAGAGGGCTAAAGTTCAAGACCAGTACGGACCTCCTATCAATTGTGGTTCGGGAGATATCGTTAAAATTATCGTCCCAGTACTGTGTACGTAGGGGTACGTTGAATAGTACGAAATGTCTCGAATTTGGTCATACTTTGACGCGTTGGTAACCGGTAAAGATATATATCATCCCGGGCACCCGACATGTGCATCTTGTAGGTTAGAGTGTCCCCTAAATGGAAATATTCGTCCCAGCCGCGGCAAGTGCAGGGATGCTGAGATATCTTCGGCAGCGCACACCCAGTGTTAGGCATTTTTCAATGCATTTTATAGTGTAAATTAGCCTTTTGGGCTAGAAGCGGTGACGCATTTACGTCAGGTATGCACCGGTGTATGGGTAACGTAGGAAATCGAGAGTGCTAAATTTCAAGACCACTACGGACCTCCTATTATTTGTAGTTCGGGAGATATCGTTGAAATTTGCGTCCCCGTACTTTGTACGTTTGGGTACGTCTAATAGTACGAAATGTCGCGATTTTGGTCATACTTTGACGCGTTGGTAACCGGTGAAAGAATATCATCCCGGGCACCCCGACACTTGTCATTTTATGATTGCATTCAAATGACTTAACAGTTTTTCCTGCTTCGCAGATAAGGTAGTTCAGTTAATATAAGTGAAGACTTGTACTAATTAGTGTACCAAATAATAGTTAAAGTGTCGTACAATACTACAACGTTCACGTTATCATTTATACTATTTCTCAATATTACCATGTGGACTTGTTTGCAGTTCTCATATCTAATCAATCGCAGTCGTAATGGATAAAATGGGTGTGACATGTTGACTGTTTGCTTACGTGTATTGTTGAAAATTGACGATTACTAATTTACCCTCATTTCAACATGAGGAACACTTGTTTCAGGTTTTATTCAGAGAGCATTAGTACACAAACATACAAAAATCATCCGATTGAAGGGCAAAGACACGAGTTATTATGAATTTAAATACATATTTGGTGCAGATCTTCTTGCCACAACACCCTTATTGTATGTATCCTTCAGAGCCAGAGACAGCTCGATTTGTGAGCTAACATAAACCTTATCCAAAATGAAATAAGCAAAAAAATAATTTAAAATTACATTTGTTATTGTAACAAAATGTGTTTGATGACAAGAATTACTAAAACATATGACCGTTGACGAGAAAACAACAACAAAATAGTTCGTGAGAAATGTGTGTTCAATGATGATGTACGTAAGCTTTCATCATGAATCGCAAACTCCGTTAATAGTATGTTAGTTTCGTTCCCTTTGGCCGTAGATAGTTCGCGTAAATTATTGAAAAGGCATTGTATGAGGTAAGTGCATACAAATATCAAAATGCAAAACATTCACGGCGGAGAACCTATATGTATGCAAAAGCTACAGAAACAAGCTCAGTAGCAATAAGTTTAAACATAAACTCGGTTTAATGGCACAGGATAAACGTCAAAGAGATATAACATAAAATAACAAACAGGAAACATGGAAGAACAGCACAAAACTACACAAGCAGCACAGTGAATACATAAAACATATAAAAAAACTAGGTATGTTTATCAAGGATTGTTAGGTACCGCCTTAGAACGTCAGTAGAGTTGGGATGTAATACGCACTGAACTACAGTCGTAATGTCAAGATTAATCACTCTTAGGACGGTCATTTACCATTCTTACAGATTTGCTTGTTTTAATTAATAGCTATCAAACTTTTACTGGACTTTGTATATATTAGGCATTCACAAACGTAAAATGTGTTACCTTAAAGAATGCATAAACAATCGTCTTAACACTCCTACATATTAAAATTGTCATATACGGCCGCAGTTTTTCTTCAGCTCATACATATACGTCTGCTATGCACGTTTTAAAACTGATTTGTTATGAAAATATCATAGAAGCCAAGATTTAAATGTAATAGTCAGCTTCAAACAATATTAGGACTTTTAATTCAATAATTATACTTAATAGATTTTTTAATTGAATGTTTATGTGGGTATGCAAAAAGAAAGCAAATAAGTACAAACTGAATTCCGAAGTTGATGCTTAAGTTACCGCTTTTTATTAATGAAACAGCTCTGTGATTCCTTAACTGCAATTTGCTTTAAACTAAACACGCATAGGACAAGAGTCTCATTTCAGATAAAAAAAATTCTTTCATGTGAACCTAGCTTGTCTAATGATCGCAATTGTCTAGACTTGGTGCGTGAAGGATTTAAAGCTGATTGAAAACATAATGTGAAGTTTGGATCGATGTGTATATCTCTCTTGGACATTTAAACTAGTTTGTCAACATTTACTTAATTAATTTTCAAGCAACAAAAATAAATGTGATTTGATGACGTGAGTGTCATTAAAAGTATTAATAGTACCCTTCGGTATAGGTTAAATCCGTTACTTGATATATTGTTCGAACAATCGTATTATTGAGAAAAGTGACACACTATAGTTTAAATAGTAGTTGAGAGGATGAAAGGGCGTAACTTACATATATTACTTAGCTGACGCTCTTTGGGTGTATATTTTTCCCGGTAAGAAGAATTCTAGCAGTTCAACGTAAGTGGCCCTGCTCCTCAACTATTATTTAGGGATTTCTTTTTCTTAAGAATCTCTGACCTATCTGAACGACTTCCAAAACAATGATGTGGAACACCCCTGTTGACCATTAATAGTTTGTATGCACGTGCAAAACTGATTCAACGCGAATAATGATTCTCAAAGACAGTATTGGCCCCGAATGTGATCCAATTAAAGAATATTTCGTACCAAATACTATTAACGACTATAAGCGCCAGACATCGGTACATTAGATGAAAGCTTCAAATTTGTTGTGCCCTATCTCATTAACGAGCTATTTCGAGTACAGGGTGAGTCCCTTATAATGCCTACATATTCCCTGAATCTCGCATATCATAAGATGGGATTTCAGCCCATGTATATTGTAATGAAACTAATATACACAGTGTTACTCATATATTTACTCCTTTATTTCGAATGTTACTTATTCAAATAACTGACGTTATATGAGCTCCCTTAATATCACGAAATGTTCGTATATTTAAATCATTAGTATATGTTGATAACAACAATTATAAAGAGTTAACTACCATGTAGCACCAAGTTGTAAACGCCCATTTATCAAAATGTAAGGCACTTTTCTCAAATAAGAATAGTATCATATTTCCTTTCTGTTTAAGAATTGTTCAACTTGTAATTTTATAAATTAAACCGGATATAACAATTAATTAAACATTCACGATGTTGAATACTTATATTTTTAGTTTATCATTATTGTTCATTGTAGCGTTGCATATATAATCCATGTTTTTAAATAAAGTTTCAAGACGACTGGAGGATTAACAATGTTCCCATCTTGCACCTAACACTTAACGTAATGAAATATACCATAGATTTAACCGTAATTGTACAATTGTTGACGCGTTTGGCCAAACTGACACGCCACGTTGGTGCCTATAAAAATCGTGTATATTATTTTCTTGAGTTTTGACGAAAGTATAAATAAAATATTCTAAACAAAAATATTCTTTCTCGGTGAGAAGCAAAAAAGGTATTCTTATGTTAATGATAAATGATTAAAAAACGATGAATAGCAAAATTATTTATTTTGTATATAATCGCCACGTTGGTGCCTATAAAAGTTTTGAGTTTTGAGTTTTGACAAAAGTATAAATAAAATATTCTAAACAAAACTATTCTTTCTCGGTGAGAAGCAAAAAAGGTATTCTTATGTTAATGATAAATGACCAAAACAACGAATGTTAAATTATTTATTTTGTATATAATCGTAACAGCACATATATCCTACAATCCCGCATTTCCTCAAAAAGAACACCTTGTATAACTGTCTAATCACCTCGTGACTATGACTTACTCCATTCTAGGGAATCTAGCGACTAGCGTGACAACTTTATTTACAAAAAAAATATTAATATGCGTTCATACAACATTATTACATATGACAATAACATATATCAACAGATTAATCAAAATATTAATTATTTCAATATTAATATGAATCATAAGAGTGTATGTAATATTGCTTATGCCATATTTGTTAATAACTATATCAATAATGATCTCTAGATATGTGTTCACTTTGACTATAAATCCTGATTATAATACATACGACATATGCAAGAAATGACAATAGTTTCAAATGTGATACGTTTTCAATACCTAAGTATGATATATTTTAAGTACACAATGTTTGCAATGTAGTCCTGCACTATGAATATTATGCTTTCTCTGGAATATGATTTTAAGTGGTTTATATTCTGTTGACATTTGGGCGTAGAATTGGCCGTTGAATCTCACACTGAAAAAAACAGCATCAAACTAAATAACCTAATTGTTTTGTTTAAACAAGATACAAAATTATAAAAGGGTGCAGTAATGTGTAGGTATTCAAGACAAATAAGCAACAACAAACGACGAGATTGCAATTCACTGAATTGTTATAAATAAATACATACAATTTTATCATACACAAAATTGTATATTTCAATACTATAAATATACCATTTTAAGCAGTACAATTTTATACTATGATTTTTGTGTATATCAATTATACAGTCTTTATCAAGATATATTGTAGTAAATGTTCCATTGTATGCAACAGAAATACTGTTCTTATTTTTTGCAATGTATTTTAAAGTTATTATTGGATGTACGTCTTACCCTTGATTCGGTGTCGATGTAGTCATACACAGATACAGTCCTTGGCCTACTGAAGTCTCTCTCCGATGAAGACACACGCGAGGAAGGCTGTCGTCGAATGTCTTCTGGATTCGGCTGGTACATATACACCTACGGAAAAATATCTGATGAAACAATATAATGACATGCAAAGGTTTATATCTTAATATACTAACGAACAGTATCGTGTCATTACATTTTATATAGTTTTAGATAAGGCAAGCAAATGGGGGTCAAACGTAAATACATTTTGCGGTATTTTAATGAGGGGCATGACCAGTGCGGAACTAGTTGCATTGTTTGTACCACGAGTGCTTTACAGAGATCGAAATACAACTGTGCTTTACTTTAGATTGAAATATGCTCTAATAATGCATCACTCTTACCTAAGATGTTCCATTTTCGTTTTATATTAACTCATATGCTCAATATTTGGAATAATAAACTCTGTAAAATCAGATGCTCATAAAAATAGGTAAGTTTTTGTGTTGAGAAAATCTTCAGCGTAAGATCACTTGTTAAAAGAAAATTATAACCTCGTTTCCCCGGCTGTCGTTGATTATCTTGTGTACTTTCCATTCAACCGTTAATGTGTCCTCGCGTTTTTCCGGATACTTATCGGAGGACATACGCAGGCCGCTTTTTGTATGAAATCGACCGAACTCCTCCATGTTTATTCTGTAGGAGAATAAGCACATTTACAACGTTAATATTCGCTTTGCAATTATATACGTCGACATATCAACAACGTATTTAAACTAGTTTAATATAAGTTAGTCTCAAACTATGCTATGATATAACGGGTAACAAGGCTAAAATGAGATGCTTTGTTTTTATTACTACTGTGGTTGTATTCTTTTTTTCGAACACGATTTACGAGACTTTCCTTGGTATGCTGAAGTCTCTCTCCGATGACGTCACACGCAAGAAAGGCTGTCGTCGAATGTCTTCTGGATCAGGCTGGTACATATACACCTACGGAATAAATATATGATGAAACATGAAAATGATATTCAAAGTTTATATCTCAATTTATTATAATACAGTATCATGTCGTTGCCTTTAAAATTGTTTAATAAAATAAAATTAAAATAATGCAAGCCGACAGGAGTCAAACCTAATTACTTTTTTGCAGAATTTAATTGAGTACCATGACCAGTGTGTAACTAAATGTCGGATTTTTTTTTATTATAGCTAAATGATTGATGAGTTCTTGCAACTGCTTCTTTCTGGTGACGCGTGCTTTTATCATCGGTACAATATGGCCTTTAGTGATGGCCGTAGAAATTGTATGCAGTTTTTGCTCGGTGTAAAATCAGAATTACACAACTATTTGTGTGTGTGTGCGTGCGTGCGTGCGTGCGTGCGTGCGTGCGTGCGTGCGTGCGTGTGTGTGTATAAGAGTAAGCAAAGACTCGAGCTGCAACCATTTTAAATAATAGTAACAAAAGGCAATTTGTTACTCAAACATAATGATGATAATTTTTAACTTCGCCCAAATTGACCCAAAAAACGGACATCATACGAGGTGTCGCATCTATTTCTTTCCGATGGCGTGTGCATTTAACATTGCTTCTATATGGCCATATGACAATTATCATGTTTGAACACTTTTATTGTTTCTCGTTGAATTTTAATGTAGTTTGCTTGTTGTAAAATCAAAATATCACACTTGTGTGTGTAAATATTGGTGTAAGCAAGACAAGAGGTGTAACAACGGATAATGATTATAACAAAAGGCAATTAAAGCCCAAAAACATTACTTGCCCGACATTAGCTCTACCATAACAAGAACGGCATATGCATTTGTTATACCAAGTAGCCTATCCAAATACCTTAATTATGTAGCAAAGTCAACACGACGCGGCTTCCAGAAAGATTCAGTTATATAAAGTATTGATGGAGACTGTACTGAAGCAATTAAGTATACAATACAGGGATAAAATAAACCAAACAGTTTTTTATTTAACATTTGGTTCAACGGTGGAACGGTACTGGTGGTCTAATAAGAGCTGTGCCCCTCTTAATATAGATGTGCAAAAAAAATCCACAAAAAAACGAACTTACGTTTGACCCCCTATGATCAGCTGACTATTATAGATTATTGAAGCACACGCTCCGAGAAAAGCAGTCTATCTTACAAGTACATGAAATACGTATATGCACTCTGTATATTATTGTGTGTACATGTAAAGGCAAATATCTTCGATGTAGAGGAAACAATACTGAAACGTGAATGTTGACAAAAGACATTGTTCAGGTTTTAAAACATGTTGTATTTGATGAACAATGAGTGATTTACAGAGATTGTAATACTATTTTGCTTTACTTTAGAATAAATTATACTCTTACAATGCATTACTCTTGAAGATTTTTATTAAGGGAATAATAAACTCTTTACAACTTAGATGCGCATAAAAAGATAAAAAACATAGATAGGTTTTGGTGTTGAGAAATCGTTTCATCGTAATATCACATTATTAAAAGAAAATTATAACCTCGTTTCCCCGGCTGTCGGTGATGATCTTGTGTTCTTTCCCTTCAACCGTTAATGTGTCCTCGCGTTTTCTAGGATACATATCGGAAGACAGGCGCAGACCGCCTTTTGTTAGAGATCGACCAAACTCATCCATGCTTCGTACTGTAGAAGGTGTACATTTACAACGTCAATTTTCGCTATGCAAGTTATATCCGCCGACAACTTAGATAAACTAGTTTAATATTAGTTGATCTCAAACTATGATATTACATGTGTCTAGGGTAAAATGAGATGTTTGTTATTTTGTTACTCTGTTTGTTCTCCATTTTCCAACACGATTTACGTATACGTATGTGATAGTTTCAAAAAACATAATACGTGTTTGATACATAATTTATCACTGAATTAAAATGCTGTGTCCCTTACCTGTCATTTTCGTCATTTTTGTCAAGCATTTTTCTGGTTCTTTTTTCTTACGATAAGATAAACAATGACCACTGACAAAACTACGATGATTGCTCCCCCTGTTCCACCAGATATTGCAGCGATGTAGGTTGACGACAGGGAAAGTTTCTCAACAGTCGTTTCGCAATGTTCCCCAGAGTAAACAAAACGGTCATCGTTACTAGGGCATCTAAACACAATATTTGAATATAAATCGCAACTATTAATATATTATACATATTATATATTATACCGTTATATGTTTCTTGTACTAAGAACATTAATGCACAATCATAACTATGATTCTGTTTCTTTAATTACGAATCCACTGGTCGTACCAGGGCTAGCGAAACAATCAGTTAAGCAATACTATATATAAATTATATTCTGTCTATTTTCCATCCATGTGTTGTTAAACTTTTACTCTAATCCTATGCACTGTAGGACAATATACGCAATTATTTCACGAGCATACTAAGACATTATAGAACACGTAAATTATATCATATTTCACGCGTGCGTTTTAGAAATGGATACATTCTTATAAATATACGAGATATATAACTTTCCATCAATAGGCACTTACTATATAGGCTCATGTCTCTCTCCTTAGCAATTAAACGAGTTAAATTGGCATGTTCAGAATATTTACCTGCACTGCGTAGAATTTGTTCGTCTGTCGAAGTAGCATACACCATCGTTAATACATCCGCCGTTATTAGTTGTTTTACAAGGGTCAATACACTGAACATTGCCTTTGTCTAACTTAAGAACACATATTTCGCCAATTATACAGTTCGAACACGCAGTCGAAGTCCTCTTTTGCTCCGCTAAAATTATTTTGTAATAACACAATGTAATACAAGGATATGGCAAGGGATATATTAAAATCAATATTTTATGCATCTTTTAAGCTAATAAGCCAGCTCAAACGTGTTTGACGAATTAAATTTGTTTTTGCATTCTTCATTTGTCAGATTTTGTACCAATAGTTTTTTTAAATACTGCTCTACTTTACATTGAAATATGCAACTCATTGGACAACAACAGTCTATTTATTCTTACACCCCCATAGTCATCTGCGAACTTGACGATGTGATATGAAATGAATATTTTAAAGAATTATTCAATAATTGTACGGCGGCAACTGAGAAATTACATTACCAGTTCTGCAAAGCGTGTTCGATAGACGTTCTATTACAGCCAGGGCACAATCCTTGCAAAAAGTAAAATTCGTATGATGATCTGCATCTGCCATGCCAATTGTAGTTTTCTTTATATCCGTGAGATTACGTCTCCTTGGCAAATGACTTCATAGTCACAGACAATACTTCCCTTTCTACAAAGAAAAACACACACAGCATGGTATGTATCAGTGTTTGACATGATATGTAAATGTATTTTTAAAAATAGTAAAATGTCAATGAACATCTGTATGGTGACCTATGTTCAGATTGATTGACATGTATTGTAAAAAGCTGTTTGGGTTGTTCAAGAATAGTACATGAATAGACAATTTAGAAAGAATAAACAATATGTCTCTAGAATTTTAAAGAACATTCCGAATACTCTTGAATATTATGTTCATTTGGTAAATCTTGGTAAACTGATTTGGTGTTTAAGTACTACGTTTTCCTTTAAAAGTTAATCAGTGTTCATAAAAGTTTGTCAGTGCTAGAAAAAGGTCTTAATGACTATATTTATTACTAGTAAATGATTCTGTGAGAATTACATTACAATCTTTTGTGGGAATAAAGGCGTTGATGGATTTAATTAGTGCTCATTTACTGTGTTGGATCAAATATGCAGACATTATAAAAACCAGATTAGTGAATTTGTGTATTGAACTTTTGACATTATATATTACTTCTAATTCTGTATTTAATAAATTATATAACTGATTGCCATATCACAAAGTTTGTAAAATGGTAAGTTGATAAACTTTGTTGTCATAATTTTTGTTGCAGATACTCTTTCTCTGCTGGTGGTCCTTACAGTGTTAACATATGACCCCTGTCTGTATTGCATTCTAATTTTAAAAAGAGGTTAAATGATAGACTTTTGGGCTTTTCCCTGCAGTAGTATTTGTTTTATCCATTTCGAAATACGTGATGTGAAATTACGTTTTTGAATGATTTATTTAAAAAAAATTTAATCCTCAAAATAAAAATAAAAATGCATTGAACGCAATTACAAAATGCAACAAAACCGAAAAAATAATCTAATTTTGAGCGCACTACGTCGTAACTTTGCTATTGCCATAAATTCAATGTTGCTTTTTTACTATATATTTTCATTTTTCAAAAGGCATTTATGTTTTAAATATGTTTTAATATTATTTTTATACTTACACTGTTACTTTCATTAAGTAATTCACTTCATTTATAATATTTCATTCAAAAATGATGATATGATTTATGATAAAGTTTAATAACAATATGTAAATGCTTTTTTGACTCGGAATCATTTGCCAGGTAGCTATTTAGTAAAAAATACGTATAAAATTATATCAACCGAAAGAAGTGTGACTGAAACTGCTGTTTGATCCGTGGATCCGTATTCAACTCGAGGCTGATGATATTTTATTTAAACTTTTCCGGTAAAATTCGTTCAAAATTCACTTTATTTAATGTCAATTTGCATGACATTTTTTCGTTCCAATTTCGTGCTCATAACGTATGACAAATTAGGGAAGACATAGATAAATGTAGATAAGTACTGTTCAAATTAATGTACTGCATTTATTTAGATTCAAACGATTGGTTTAATTCATTTACATTGCAGGTTACATGAATAAGACATTTTATAAACGCTGTGTGTATATGTTTCTGTTTAAAACCGTCGACTTGCTTCTTACAATCAAAGACTGAAAGTGAATTTGTCGCACGTTTTGTCACATACTATGGTGAAAAACGTTATCCTCGTTGGCACGATACTACAATTTACAAGCATGCTTTAATACTGTGTCATAAATCGACCGCTTTATAATTTTGAATATGTATCTCGTTAATGTTATGTTTATATTTGTAAGCATATTGGACTTACTTCACGTCTATTATGTTTATTCGTTGAAACTTGTCCGTATTTTTGTATAACTGAGTGAGCTGAAAATAATCAATAATAAAAGAAACTTATATCCGTACTACTAACAAATCATATTGTTTACTTTAATATGTTTACCATTTGAAGGTTATACATTTCAAACGTATGACTTAGCTGTTGTATAGAGTAGGTGTTCTCTATTATACACAATTCTCAAAATCAAACTATATTTATGTTCTCCTATTAATGAGGTTTAGTTAATGATAGAGCGTACTAAAACTTGTTAGCTTCTAGTAATAAGCACACGATAAAACATTGCTAGAAGGGCATTGTACGAACCAGGTCTTTAAATTCAAGTTCGTATGTCAACTTCATCGATTCATTAAACGTCGCTTTTGTTAATGATAATTGCAGCTGTATGGAGACGGTTACACTACCTTAAAGGAAAATTATTATGCATCTATACCAGGAGTATTTTTTGTCAAAATTATAAAACAAAATCGAAAACTATACGTTATTATTTTACTGCAGTTGTTTGCCACTTCAATTTATTTCAAAAACGGTAAAACGTATTGATAACAAGTGTCAATTACTTAAAGTGCAAAACACAACGATTCAGATGGGCACTATAACATATTTGAGCCGCATCGCTTCGATGCTTTGGTCTTTGGACGTTCATTTGCATTAGCTGTTTCATGTGCGTTCTTTAATCAAATGAAATTTCAGGAAGCAATACTAAAAATGCAAAGAGATACATCTACAATTGCTTAAAAAACATGTTTACAAGTCAGAACATGCAATGCGCATTTTGTTTACTAAATTTGTCAACAAAAGTACATTATTAAATGACACCCACAATTAACATATTAATATTCCGACTAGCTGATTATACAAGTTGTTTTCCGAACCGGGAATCTTGATGGAACAATTAAGAAACAATTGAGGATTCATTTAAGTTTTGAAACATTAAACGTTTAAGACGGACACAAAGAAAGTAGTCGAAATGAATCGGAAAGAAACCCGTGGTTTCTAAGGAAATATCATGATTTGTCAAGCAAATGACTATAGCGCCAAAAACAGTTCTTTTTGTGGAAAGTACGTTTAAAAGAAATTGTAAATTATTGCAAACAGTCATGTCTTGGGTATTTTATAATCAGATGTTTGAATTTGTAATATTTATGACAGAACGTTTAAAATCGCTCATATACTCACCCATATAAATGTTTTTACATATAATATACAAAAATATTTATGCGTAAAATATTCTTTACCGATATTGAAACTTGAAGATGCATGTTTATTGCAATCACAATGCCCATTTCTCCAGAAACCAGATCGTTCTCTCTCGTTTGCATCCCGCTTCTTTTCTTCTAATAGTTGTTACATTAATGGTAGCAGAAGTCGGTCCTGTTGTAGTTGTATCTGGTACAATGGTAGTAGAAGTCGGTGCAGTGGTAGTTGTATCTGTTGGAGTGGTAGTAGAAGTCGGTGCTGTAGAAGTTGTATCTGGTTGAGTGGTAGTATACGTCGGTGCTGTTGTAGTTGTATCTGGTGGAGTGGTAGTAGAAGTCGGTGCTGTAGAAGTTGTATCTGGTTGAGTGGTAGTAGAAGTCGGTGCTGTTGTAGTTGTATCTGGTAGAGTGGTAGTAGAAGTCGGTGATGTGGTAGTTGTATCTGGTAGAGTGGTAGTATACGTCGGTGCTGTTGTAGTTGTATCTGGTTGAGTGGTAGTAGAAGTCGGTGATGTGGTAGTTGTATCTGGTAGAGTGGTAGTATACGTCGGTGCTGTTGTAGTTGTATCTGGTTGAGTGGTAGTAGAAGTCGGTGCTGTTGTAGTTGTATCTGTTTCAGTGGTAGTAGAAGTCGTTGCTGTTGTAGTTGTATCTGATGGAGTGGTAATAGAAGTCGGTGCTGTGGTAGTTGTTTCTGGAAGAGTGGTACAAGAAGTCGGTGATGTGGTAGTTGTATCTGGTTGAGTGGTAGTAGAAGTCGGTGATGTGGTAGTTGTATCTGGTTGAGTGGTAGTAGAAGTCGGTGATGTGGTAGTTGTATCTGGTAGAGTGGTAGTATAAGTCGGTGCTGTTGTAGTTGTATCTGGTTGAGTGGTAGTAGAAGTCGGTGATGTGGCGGTTGTATCTGGTAGAGTGGTAGAAGTCGGTGATGTGATAGTTGTGTCTGGTAGAGTGGTAGAAGAAGTCGCTGATGTAGTAGTTGTATCTGGAAAAGTGGTAGTAGAAGTCAGTGATGTGGTAGTTGTATCTGGTAGAGTGGTAGTTGTTTCATTATTGCTTGTAGAAGTAGTAAGCTTTTGAGTCGTAGAAGGGAACGTAGAGGATGAGCTTGATTTTGTTGAAGGGCTTTGTGTATTGCATGTACAAACATCTCCATGTTGCAATGAAGTTACTCTGTATATTCCATAAAAAGCAGAAGCTGAAACGTTATGATACTATTATTAATATGTTTAAAATTTTAAACAATAAGACGTATCTAATTAGACCTAGGCTACTTTGGAGCCAAAGCGTGTCACAACACAGAGTTAGTACATGATGTTTTGTAATACATGGAAACATGACCCAGGGTTATGTAAATGAAATATAGCATATCTTTATGCCTAAACAAGTCAACAACTAGTAATGGTCATAAATAGATGTCAAACAGTACACAGTACATAAAGCCTAGAACCTGTAACTGTTCAAATGGATTATTCTGGCGGTTTACTTATCCTATTGAATTGTATGGGGCTTATGCCAGAGGGAACCAAATAATATTAAAATATGGAAGGTTTTGGTATCTTTTGACCTAACCCAGCGACTTATAATCTCTCTGGTTTCATTTACTTATATAATAAGTAAACAGTTGTTTAAGCAGAGTCTCATGTTCATCGTTAAATGTATATTTCTATACATATACTGTTGCAAATTATGTTTTCTTAAATTAAAGAGGCATAATATAGATTAATGCGAACCAAAATTTTAAGTACAAACATATGGTTATTGGATGCATAAATAAATAAGCCATTCTATGGCGCCTTTTTACTGGAGAATTTGTGACGTAGCAATTAATTTATAAAAGCTTTTATATTTTTTCTGTACACATATCATTTTTTATGTTTGAATCACTAAATTCAAATGATAATAAATAGTAATGCGGTATTTTTTATATTTTGTTTGCATCAACCTATTTGTGCCTCTTTTCCTTCTGGTTAAGTCCTGAACAAGTACTTTACATGACTTACCTAAGATAAAGAACGTCTGTAACTGACAAAATCGCATGGTAAATATTCTGTAAGAAAATGAAAAGTTCATTTAAGAAAAATATATACCTTTGAAATAAGAAGAAAATGTTGTTAAAACTACGAAACAATGATTATTCGTGCATGCATATCATGGTTATTTATAGATATTTATATATAGATATACAGCAAACGCATTGAAATTGTTTATAAACTAATGATATTTATTACAAAAAATTAAAATCAGAAAATATATGCCAAACAAGTCGTTAAATTACTCCTATAAAAACTGGCAACTATATATATATGAAGTATATGCACAATGGAAAGGAATGGGAAGTCAAATGCAGTTTCTACAAATGTATGAAAAGTTCGTATGAAATAAAAATACATGATTAGAGCAAAAAAGTCCATTCTAAAATCAAAACATACGGTGGCATATATAGAGGTGACATATTTAATCTCAACGCTATGTTCACTTATGTAGCATTTGTTGATATACATGCGTATGTATTGATTTTAAATACGAGTGCCACTTTAATATGTCGCGGCCATGACGTACTACATAGATATCTGGTGGTAACAACTTAGTTATGTTATGGACACGACTAACTATGTCGTCCCAACGAAATAGTTTTCTCAGCGTTGTTGCCACTATATCTACGTCAGAAAACGAGATAGTGAGTCATGGTCACAACACAACTAAGTCGCAGCCACGTGACACCTGGTTAGGAGAGCTAAAGACCCTTACACATGTCAACACTATGTCACAGTTGACAGTTATTTAGCTTAAATGTATTTAATACAAACAAATATAAATCAAGAGAACTATCTTATTATCTATTTTTACAGTGATTATGTTACAGTGCGAGTATCAGTTTCGCCCCTAAAGATAGAGTATGCAGAAATAGAAGCACTGCATTCAGTCCTTTAGATAAGTCAATGTTCAAGGTCATCACTTGATCCAAAATGTTGACTTCTAAAATTCAAATTACTATCATGTTTTCTTTAAGTAATTTGATAACACATTTTAACTACTAGTCCAAGTTTAGAATCATTTATGATATAAATTTTAATATTCCTACTAGTTTCAACAGATTTTGCCTTAAATATACCTTTTCAATATACTTGCGGGATAGTAAAATAAATTGGTCTTCTTTTTTGATAATTTTCTTTATCGATAAATAATTGCGTTTCATATTAAACCAAAAACGCTGCCTTGCCAGAACCAGAATCTTACGTTGCAAATATTTTAATTTGGGATATCATAAATAAATAAGGTATCACTTTTCTTTTTCTTATTGCATTCTAATGACTTTATCGTTCTCCCTGCTTCACAGATAAGGTAGTTCAGTTAATATAAGTGAAGACTTGTACTAATTAGTGTACCAAATAAGAGTTATTTAAGTGTCATACAATCCTACACCGTTCACGTTATCATTTATACTATTTCTCAATATTAACTTGTTTGCAGTTCGCATATCTAATCAATCGCAATCGTAATGGAGAAGATGGGTGTGCCATGTTGACCGTTTGCTTACGTTTATTGTTGAAAATAACGATTAGTTAATTTACACTCGGTTGAACATGAAGAATAGTTGTTTCAGGTTTTTATTCTGAGAACATTAGTTAGTTACACTAACATAAAAATATCACTCGATTGAAGGGCAAAGACACAGCTCGATTTGCGAGCTTACATCAACCTTTTCCAAAATGAAATAAGTAAAAAAAAACAAATATAAAAAGGCCTTTGTAGTTGTGAAAAGTGTGCTTGATGGCAAAAATACAATAAAATATGACCGTTGACAACAACAAAATACAAAATGATACATAAGAAATGTGTGAATGATGATCATGCACGTTAGCTTTAAACATAAATTGCAGACTCCGTAGATAGTTTGCGTTAATTCTTAAAACCTAATTGTATGAGGTAAGTGCATACAAATATCAAATTGCAAAACACTATATCTCGATGGAGATGGATGTAATATGCACTACGGTCGTAATGTCAAATGTAATCACTTTTACCTCATTTACCAATTGTACAGCTTTGCTTGACTGTGCTTATCGTGGAAAATATTTTACTCTCTTTCTTAATTATTGCAGGAAACGTTATTAACACACACACACGCACGCACGCACGCACGCACGCACGCACGCACGCACGCACACACACACACACACACACATTTAAATTGTCACATACGGCCGCAGTTATTCTTCTGCTCATACATATACGTCTGAGATTTAAATGTAATAGTCACCAAACAATATTTGGACGTTATTCAATAATTGTACATTATTGATTTTTAAAATTGTATATTTATGTGTTAATGCAACAACAAAGCAAATGAGTACATACTGAATGTCGAAGCAGATGCTTAAGTTACCGCTGTTTATCAATGAAATTGCTCTGTGATTTCCGTAACTGCCATTTGCTTTATACTAAACACTCATGGGAAAGGAGTCTCATTTCAGATAACATAGGAAGATAAAGAAATAGTCGTTCGCATTTCTTTCATGTGAACCTGTCTATTGATCGCAATTGTCTAGACTTGGTGCGTAATGGATTTAAAGCTGATTTAAAACATAATGCGAAGTTTGGATCGATGCATATTTCTCTCTTGGAGATTTAAACTAGTTTGTCAACATTTACTTAATTAATTTTCAAGCAACAAAAATTAAATGTGATTTGATGTCGTGAGTGTCATTAAAAGTACTAATAGGACCCTTCGGTATAGGTTAAATCCGTTACTTGTTTACGTTTTATTGAGAAAAGTGACAATCTAGAATTTAAATAATAGTCCAAAGTCTGAAAGGGCTTACCTTACAGATATTACTTAGCTGATACTCTTTGAACGTTTAATTTTCCCGACAAGAAGAGTTTTCAAAAGTTCAACGTAAGTCCCCTGTCCTCAATAATGCATAACACTTATATAGAGATTTCTTTTTCTTAAGAATCTCTGACCTATCTGAACGATTTCAAAACAATGGTGTGGAAACCCCTGGTGTCCTTATATAGTGTATATGCACGTGAAAACTGATTCAACGCGCATAATGATTTTCAAAGACATTATTGGCCCCGATTGTGATAAAAATTAAGAATCTTACGTACCAGAAAATATTTACAACAATTAGAGCCAGACATCGGCCCATTAAATTAAAGCTTCAAATTTGTTGTGCCCTATCTCATTTACGAGCTATTTCGAGTACAGTGTGTCGACTTTGTGAGTCCCTTATACTGCCTACATATTCCTTGAATCTCGCGTACCATAAGATGGGATTTCAGTATATATGCAAAAAGCTACAGATCAGTCCATGTATATTGTAATGAATTTAATATACTCACTTTTACTCATATGTATTCAATCCTTTATTTTGAATGTTCACTTACTCAAACAACTGACGTTATAAGAGCTTCCATATCACTAAATTTTCGTACATTTAAATCAGTATCAGTAATATGTTGAATATAACTTTGTTAACCTGCTTGCAAAAGGCCGATATAGAAACCTTATTTAATAGAATAGATTGCCATGTAAAGTTTCTTCTTATCGCATATGTTGGAAAATATCGATAAGAACAATCCTAAAGAGTGAACTACAACGTAGTACCATGATGTAAACGCCCTTTATCAAAATGTATACGAGGCACTTTCTCAAATAAGTATAGTAATATTATATTACTTTTCTGTGTAAGAAATGTTGTAATTTAGTTAATTAAACAGGATATTAGATTTGTTTAACCATTCACGATGTTGAATACATGTTTTTAAATGGTGTTTCAAGTGTATACAATTGATTTATTACACATTGTAATAACTTACATGTAAATATGTGATATGTTTTTTAATCAATGTGTTTTAATTATGTGTCACACCAAATTAGATTCAAAACATTTTTATGTGGGCATTTAATTTTAATCTTTATCTCATAGAAATCTGCCAAAAATTCGAATACGATGGAAATAATCTATTCAAAGTTAACTCATTGTCCTATTGTCAGTTATGAACACTTATTGATTTCAACTTAACTAATGATTTTTGTCAGAGGTTTGTTTATAACTTTAATTATAATTTGTGTAGGCATTTGAACTAACATATTGCACAACAGTTTCTAGCATACATGTACCGCTTTCCGTTTGAAGAAGATATAATCAAGAAGAATCCAAAACTAAAAAGGTACTCTTTGCGTGACAATTACTGAAATATGGCAGCACACTTAAATAACTAGTTGTATATCCATTTATTTGGATAAACACATATGACTTTCTACAGAGGCGAATAGAATGTGTGTTTTTTTTATAAATGGAAACTCTCAAGTTGCTGAGTGGAGCTCTGTATAAGTGAAAAAATCAGCAGTGTAAGTATTGTCTGCAACAGCGGTATATATTCCGTAGCACTTTAAACCTCGATGCAATTGACTGACAAATGAATATAAAATGTGTAAAATGAGGAAGGGTAGACATCTCTTCTGTTAATGAATCAGCATGTAACAATTATTCCCTTGTCAATAACTAAACACTTTCGGGCGTCTCCTAAGTCCATTGGTATCGGCTAATGAAAATATATGGTAGGACATTGGCTAGCCGAGTTTAATCCAGCTTTCACAAGAAATTTGTCATATGGAAAACATAAGTATGAGTGTCTGCCTCATCTATAATTTGGCTTCTTTGACAATATTGTTAGTGACATCCGTTGTTAAAGTCAACTTGGTGACGTCATCGTGACTGGTGACCTTAATGCGAGAATAAATCAACAGTCAGACCTAGTTTAAATCTTAATCTGCAGAGATATGTTATTATGCCTGATGACGATATCAATAGTATAAATTTACCGCTAAGTAAATCCGCAAATACCTAATTAAAAAGGTTTGGGAATAAATTGATATCACATTGTAAAGAATGAAAAATTTATTGTCAATTTGCACATTGAACCTTGTAGTTTTACATGATATAAATTCTTTAAAAATTATGTTGGAGCAAGCGAAGTAAAATGTTATTTCAAATTACAAATTATTTTTGACGTTTAAATGTATGAAAGTTGTGCATATTACAAAATTTCGGTCCACTGTCCCATTGAATTTGTTATGAATGTCAGGATCCTAACAATATGTTACATAAAGAATTGAGAATCCCAATCCCAAGAACTAATGAAATGTTGAACATAAAAAGGTATCTGTTTGATGATGTAAATGTTAAGTTTGCTTATGGTAAAATAAATATAAATAAGTATGTTAAAAATATTTGTATTATCCCTTAGACTAGTGAAATCACCCAGGTTAATTTGAATTTACATTATTCATTAAGTCGTTGATACAGAACATCGCCAATAGAGGTGAACTGGGGTACCCCTGTTTCACCCAAGTGGAATAAGCGTCGAAAAACGGGGATCTCATACACGACTTAACACAGTTAAACATCGCTTAAAGCGCTTAAATGAACTGGATACTTACAATTTAATTTCATGAATCGTGACCAATGCCACCAAGACATTGTTAAAAACCATTTAAAACACAGTACAACTGAACTTTTTCAGGTTTGGAAATAATTGAAAGAAAAATTGAAATACAGTCCGATATAGACTTCCCTTTTCGAAACCGAATTGACTATAAGTAAGCTTCTCTTTCTCAGCTGACCCTTTTGTAAATCTGTTAAGTAAAATGTTAAAATACATTTTGGCTAGAATGCCAATTAGAGTGATTCCCCTCTATTTTTGCATCATTCACATCATCCTTTTTAAATATTGGTGTGGTATTGCCTATTTTTGATTCCTGGGGATACTCTAGGTTAAAGAATTTTCGATTATTGGTTTCATCTGTCAATATGTTTTTAGTGTTTATTCTCACAGTTACTATACACTGTTTGCATCGTGTCACACAGACGCCAAAGTATTGAACAGGCTTGGTAGATTTAAAACTGGATCCAGGTCACATAAAGTTGTAAAATTCAAGATTAGGACTAGAACACTTTGTCCTTTTCATTGTTTTGAATTAAGTATGTTTATTTATTTATAAAAAGACAACATTTCAGATTATTTGGCCAGCAGTTTTGTGAACGAGGTTTTTCAAGCCAAATCTCTACATCTTTGCGACACATGTGTTTTATAGTCTTAATGGATCACAAGTAATTTAACCTGTGTATGTTCATGATGTTGTCTATGTGCGTTCATTTCACAGTCAGTTACTGAAGCAATTAACACTGTAGTTCTGGCTTTCAGAATTTCAAAAGAACCTATCTAGAACTGTTTGAAATTTAAGCACTATAAATCAACTTCGTCTATGTGCATAAATATTAATACACGGACATTGGCGGGAAATTCCGCAAGTCTCCGGGGATTTCCGGAAAATCGATAATACTAGATGCAATTTTGACATTTTGGGCGCAGGTTCACGTATTCGTTGAAACTGCATTTCAGGAGCAATTGTTAGCAAGAATATATCCATGAAATTAAAACAAATACCTGGTATTTAATAAAAATACATGAACTTATATGTAAGAAGCCTGGAGGATTAACAATGTTCCTATCTTGCACTTAACAACTAACGTAATAAAATATATCATAGATTTAACCGTACAATTGTACAATTGTTGACGCGTTTGACCAAACTGACAACCCACGTTGTTGCCTATAAAAACTGTTGATATTATTTTTTGAGGTTTGACGAAAGTATAAATACAATTAATTAAACAAAAATATTCTTTCTTGGTGAGAGGCAAAAAGGATTTTCTTATGTAAATGATAAATGACCAAAACAACGAATGGTAAATTATTTATTTTGTATATAATCGTAACAGCACATACATCCTACAATCCCGCATTTCCTCAAAAAGAACACCTTGTATAACTGTCTAATCACCTCGTGACTACGACTAACTCCATTCTTGGTAACCTAGCGACTAGCGTGACAACTTTATTTACAAATAAAATATTTATATACATTCATACAACATCAATACACATCAAACAATAACATACATCAACAGAATAATCAATATATTAATTATCTTAATATTAATATGAAACATATGAGTATATGTAATATTGCTAATGCTATTTCTGTTAATTACTACATCAATATTAATCATTAGATATGTGTTCACTTTGACAATAAATCCTGATGATAATACATATGACAGACAATGACAGTAGTTTCAAATGTGATACGTTTTCAATACATAAGTATGATATCATCAACAACTTTTAAGTACACTATGTTTGCAATGTAGTCCTGCACTATGAATATTATGCTTCTATGGAATATGATTTTAAGTGGTTCATATTCTGTTAACATTTGGGCGTAGAATTGGCCGTTGAATCTCACACTGAAAAAAACAGCATCAAACTAAATAACCTAATTGACTTGTTTTTACAAGATACAAAAGTATAAATGGGTGCAGTAATGTGTAGGTATTCAAAACAAAATTTTAAGCAACTACAAACGACGAGATTGTAATTCACTGAAATGTTATAAATAAATACATACATTTTTATCATACTCAAGATTGTATATTTCAATTATATAAATATACCATTTCAAGTTATACAATTTTATACTAGGAGTTTTTGTGTATATCAATTATACAATTTTTATCAAGATATATTGTGGTAAGTGTTCCATTGTATGCAACAGAAATACTGTTCTTATATTTTTGGAAATGTATTTTAAAGCTGCATTCTTACAGATTGAACCTTTTGACAACTTTTTATTTTTTCTTGGAACGAGCCAAGTTTTGCGAAAATGCATGGAAACCAGTTATATAAGACTCCTGACAAAAATTTAGATCATAGATTTTGAACTTTATGTTCAAAAATGATGTTTACTGACTTTTTCTTAAACCGTAAGTAACGTTTTAAGCCATACAACATTAAGTTTTGAACGGAAATATGACGAGCTACGATCTGATCTTTTGTCAGCAATCTAATACCCTTGGTTTGCAGATATGTATGCATAAATTTACTCTTTCCAAAACAAAAACTTAACAAAGTTGTAAAAATGGTATATCTGTGAGAGTGCAGCTTTAAATCTATTGTTGGATACACGTCCTACCTTTGATTGGGTGTCGATGTAGTCATACACAGATGGAGTCCTTGGCCTGCTGAAGTCTCTCTCCGATGACGACACACGCGAGGAAGGATGTCGTCGAATGTCG
This sequence comes from Mya arenaria, assembly GCF_026914265.1. Taxonomy (NCBI): domain Eukaryota; kingdom Metazoa; phylum Mollusca; class Bivalvia; order Myida; family Myidae; genus Mya; species Mya arenaria. Next base: position 2,439,885 of record NC_069128.1, on the reverse strand, counting down.
TTTGGATCCGGCTGGTACATATACACCTACGAAAAAAATATCTGGTGAAACAATATAATGACATTCAAAGGTTTACATCTTATCTAGTAATAAACAGTATCGTTTCTTTGCCTTTAATATAGTTTTAGATAATGCAGGCAAATAAGGGTCAAACGTAAATACTTTCTGCGGAATTGTGTTCATAGTCATGTCCAGTGCGGAGCTAGTTGCATTGGTTCCATGCGCGCTTTACAGAAATTGTAATACTATTGTGCTTTACTTTGGATTGAAATATGCTCTTATAATGCATCACCTAACATGTTCCTTTTTTATTTATATTAACTTTTGGAACAATAAACTCTGTAAAAGATGCTCATAAAAATAGATAAGTTTGTTTGCGTTGAGAAAATCTTCACCGTAAGATCACTTGTTCAAAGAAAATTATAACCTCGTTTCCCAGGCTGTCGTTAATTATCTTGTGTTCTTTCCCTTCAACCGTCAATGTGTCCTCACGTTTTTCCGGATACTTATCGGAAGACAAACGCAGGCCGCCTTTTGTTAGAGATCGACCGAACTCATCCATATTTATTCTGTAGGAGAATAAGCACATTTTCAACGTGAATATTCGCTATGCAATTATATACGTCGACATATCAACAACGTATTTAAACTAGTTTAATATAAGTAAGTCTCAAACTATGCTATGATATAACGGATGACAAGGGTAAAATGAGATGCTTTGTTATTTTACTACTGTGGTTGTATTCTTTTTATCGAACACGATTTACGAGACTTTCCTTGGTATGCTGAAGTCTCTCTCCGATGACGTCACACGCAAGGAAGGCTGTCGTCGAATGTCTTCTGGATCAGGCTGGTACATATACACCTACGGAAGAAATTTATGATGAAACATAAAAATGATATTTAAAGTTTATATCTCAATTTATTATTATACAGTATCATGTCTTTGCCTTTAAAATTGTTTAATGAAATAAAATAAAGATAATGCAAGCCGACAGGAGTCAAACCTAATTACTTTTTGCAGAATTTAATTGAGTACCATGACAAGTGTGTAACTAAATGTCGGATTTGTTTTATTATAGCTAAATGATTGATGAGTTTTTGCAACTGCTTCTTTCTGGTGACGCGTGCATTTATCATCGGTATAATATGGCCTTTAGTGATGGCTGTAGAAATTGTGTGCAGATTTTGCTCGGTGTAAAATCAGAATTACACAACTGTTTTATTTTTTTGTGTGTGTGTGTGTGTGTGTGTGTGTGTGTGTGTGTGTGTGTAAGAGTAAGCAAAGACTCGATCTGCAACCATTTTAAATAATCGTAACAAAAGGCATTTTGTTACTCAAACATAATGACGATAATTTTTAACTTCGCCCAAATTGACACAAAAAAAAACGGACATCATATGAGGTGTTGCATCTATTTCTTTCCGATGGCGTGTGCATTTAACATTGGTTCTATATGGCCATATGAGAAGTATCATGTTTTAACACTTTTATTGTTTCTCGTTGAATTTTAATGTAGTTTGCTTGTTGTAAAATCAGAATATCACACTTGTGTGTGTACATATTGGTGTAAGCAAGACAAGAGGTGTAACAATGGATAATGATTATACCAAAAGGCAATTTGAAGCCCAAAAACATTACTTCCCCGACATTAGCTGTACCATTACAAGAACGTCATATGTATTTGTTATACCAAGTAGCCTATCCAAATACCTTAATTATGTAGCAAAGTCAACACGACGCGGCTTCAAGAAATATTCAGTTATATAAAGTATTGTTGGAGACTGTACTGAAGCAACTAAGTATACAATACAGTGATAAAATAAACCAAACAGTTTTTATTTAACATTTGGTTCAACGGTCGAACTGTACTGGTGGTCTAATAAGAGCTGTACCCCTCTTAATATAGATGTGCAAAAAATACACAAAAAACGAACTTAAGTTTAACCCCCTATGACCAGCAAACTCTTATAGATTATTGAAGCACACGCTCCGAGAAAAGCAGTCTAGCTTACAAGTACATGAAATACGTATATGCACACTGTATATTATTGTGTGTACATGTAAAGGCAAATATCTTCGATGTAGAGGAAACAATACTAAAACGTGAATGTTGACAAAGGACATTGTTCAGGTTTTAGAACATGTTGTATTGTATGTACAATGAGTGCTTTACAGAGATTGTAATACTATTTTGCTTTTCTTTAGAATAAATTATGCTATTACAATGCATTACTCTTAAAGAAGATTTTTATTAAGGGAATAATAAACTCTTTACATGCGCATAAAAAGATAAAAAACATAGATAGGTTTTGGTGCTGAGAAAATCTTCATCGTAATATCACATATTAAAAGAAAATTATAACCTCGTTTCCCCGGCTGTCGGTGATGATCTTGTGTTCTTTCCCTTCAACCGTTAATGTGTCCTCGCGTTTTCTCGGATACATATCGGAAGACATACGCAGGCCGCCTTTTGTTAGAGATCGACCGAACTCATCCATGTTTATACTGAAGAAGATATACATTTACAACTTCAATTTTCGCTATGCAGTTATATCCGTCGACAACGTAGATAAACTAGTTTAATATTAGTTGATCTCAAACTATGATACTACATGTGTCTAGGGTAAAATGAGATGTTTGTTATTTTGTTACTGTGTTTGTTCTCCATTTTTCCAACACGATTTACGTATACGTATGTGATACTTTCCAAACATAATACGTGTTTGATACATAATCTATCACTGATAAACATGCTGTGTCCCTTACCTGTCATTTTTGTCATTTTTGTCAGCATTTTTCTGGTTCTTTTTTCTTACGATAAGATAAACAATGACCACTGACAAAACTACGATGATTGCTCCCCCTGTTCCACCAGATATTGCAGCGATGTAGGTTGACGACAGGGAAAGTTTCTCAACAGTCGTTTCGCAATGTTCCCCAGAGTAAACAAAACGGTCATCGTTATTAGGGCATCTAAACACAATATTTGAATATAAATCGCAACTATTAATATATATATATATATTATTTATTATACCGTTATAGGTTTCTTGTACTAAGAACATTAATGCACAATCATAACTATGTTCTGTTTCTTTAATTAGGAATCCACTGGTCGTACCAGGGCAGCGAAACAAGCGGTAAAGCAATACTATATATAAATTATATTCTGTTTATTTTCCATACATGTGTTGTTAAACTTGTTACTCTAATCCTATGCACTGTATAGGACAATATACGCGATTATTTCACGAGCATACTAAGACATTATAGAACACGTAAATTATATCATATTTCACGCGTGCGTTTTAGAAATGGATACATTCTTATGAATATACGAGATATATAACTTTCCATCAATAGGCACTAACTATATAGGATCATGTCTCTCTCCTTAGCAATTAAACTAGTTAAATTGGCATGTTCAGAATATTTACCTGCACTGCGTGGAATTTGTTCGTCTGTCGAAGTAGCATACACCATCGTTAATACATCCTCCGTTATTAGTTGTTTTACAAGGGTCAATACACTGAACATTGCCTTTGTCTAACTTAAGAACACATATTTCGCCAATTATACAGTTCGAACACGCATTCGAAGTCCTCTTTAGCTCCGCTAAAATTATTTTGTAATAACACAATGTTATACAAGGATATAGCAAGGGATATAATTATTTAAATCAATATATTATGCATATTCTCAAGCTAATTAGCAAGCTAAAACGTGTTTGACGAATTAAATCTGTTTTTTGCTGTCTTTTTTGGCAGATTATGTATCAATTATCTTGTTTTAGATACTGCTCTAAAGTTACATAGCAATATGCAACTCATTGGACAACAGCAGTCTATTTATTCTAACACCTCCATCGTCTCTGCGAACTTGACGATGTGATATAAGATGAATATTTTAAAGAATTATTTAATAATTGTACGGCGACAACTGAGAAATTACATTACCGTTCTGCAAAGCGTGTTCGATAGACGTTCTATTAACAGCCAGGGCACAATCCTTGCAAAAGGTAAACTTCGTAGGATTATCTGCATCTTCCATGCCAATTGTAGTTTTCTTTATATCCGTGAGATTAACGTCCCCTTTGCAAATGACTTCATAGTCACAGACAATACTTCCATTTCTACAAAGAAAAACACACACAGCATGGTATGAATCAGTGTTTGACATGATATTTAAAAAAAAAATTGAAAATAGTAAAATGTTAATGAACATCTGTATGGTGACCTTTGTTCAGATTGATTGACATATTGTTAAAAGTTGTTTGGGTTATTCTAAAAAAGTACATGAATACACATTTTAGAAAAAAATAAACAATATGTCTCTAGATTTTAAAAGAACGTTCCGAATACTCTTGAATAATATTATGTTCATTTGGTAAATTTTGGTAAACTGATTTGGTGTTTAGTACTACGTTTTCTTTAAAAGTTAATCAGTGTTCATAAAAGTTTGTCCAGTGCTAGAAAAAGTCTTAATAAATTGTATTTAATTAAATGATTCTGTGGGAATAACATTACAATCTTTTGTGGGAATAAAGGGGTTGGTAGATTTAATTAGTGCTCATTTACTGTGTTGGATCAAATATGCTGACAATTATAAAAACCAGGATCAGTTAATATGTGTGTATTGAACTTTAGACATTATTTATTATTTCTAATTCTGTATTTAATAAATAATATAACTGATTGACAGTATCATAAAGTTTGTAAAATGGTAAGTTGATAAATTCTGTTGTCTTATTCCTTGTTGCAGATTACTATTTCTCTGCTGGTGGTCCTAACGGTTTCAACATATGACCCTGTCTGTATTGCTTTCAAATTTAAAGAAGAGGTTAAATGAAAGACTTTTGGGCTTTTAGCAGTAGTATTTGTTTTATCCATTTCGAAATACGTGATGTGAAATAAAGTTTTTGAATGCATATCAAAAACTTTTTTTTAATCCTAAAAATAAAAATAAAAATGCATTGAACGCAATTACAAAATGCAACAAAACCGAAAAATTAATCTAAATTTTGAGCGCACTTCGTCGTTACTTTTCTATTGCCAAAAATTCAATGTTGCCTTTTTACTATATATTTCCATTTTTTAAAGGCATTTATGTTTTAAATATGTTTTAATAATATTTTTTATACTTACACTGTTACTTTCATTCGAAAATGATGAAATGATTTATGATAAAGTTTGATAACAATATATAAAAGCTTTTTTGATTCGGAATCATTGGCCATATAGTTATTTAGTAAAACACACGTATAAAATCATATTGGCCGAAAGAAGTGTGATTTAAACTGCTGTTTGATCCGTATTAAACTCGAGGCTGATGATCTTTAATTTTATTTTGTTTTCGGTAAAACCCGATTAAAATTCACTTTATATAATGTCTATTTGCATGACATTATTTCGTTCACATTTCGTGCTTATAACGTATGACAAATTAGGGAAGACATAAATATATGTAGTACTGTTTAAATTAATGTACTGCTTTATTTTAGATTGTAACGATTATTCTAATTAATTTGCATTGCAGGTTACATGGCTAAGACATTTTATAAACGCTGTTTGCATATGTTTCTGTTTAAAACCGTCGACTTGCTTCTTACAAACAAAGACTGAAAGTGAATTTGTCGGACGTGTTGTCACATACTAATGGTGAAGAACGTTACCCTTGTTGGCACGATACTACACTTTACATGCATGCTTAATGTGTCATAAATCGACCGCTTTATAATTTTGAATATGTATCTCGTTAATGTTATGTTTATATTTGTAAGCATATTGGACTTACTTCACGTCTATTATGTTTATTCGTTGAAACTTGTCCGTATTTTTGTATAACTGAGTAAGCTGAAAATAATCGAATATGAAAGAAACTTATATTATTCTTACTAATAACATCGTCTTATAACAAATCACATTGTTTAACATGTTTAACATTTGAATGTTATACATTTCAAACGTATGACTTAGCTGTTGTATAAAGTAGGTGTTCTCTATTATACAAAATTCTCAAAATCAAACTATATTTATGTTCTCCTATTAATGAGGTTTAGTCAATGATAGAGCGTACTAAAACTTATTAGCTTCTAGTAATAAGCACACGATATAAAATGCATTATACTAACCTTGTCTTTAAATTCCAGTTCGTATGTCACCTTCATCGACTCATTAAACGTCGCTTTTGTTAATGATAATTGCAGCTGTATGTAGACGGACATACTACCTTGAAGGAAAATTATATTTAAATGCATCTTTACCAGGAGTATTTTGTCAACATTATAAAACAAAATCGAGCATAAGCCCAGCGATTCAGGTGACTAAAACATACTTTTTGAATTAAATGGAAGTTCAGGAAGCAATCCTGATAGTCCTAATATGATGTTTTTACGATTGCGTAAGATACCTGTTTACAAGTACGAATATGCAATGCGAATCTTGTTTACTTAATTTGTCAACACATAGTGTTGTCATAATAATATAATCTTGAATCGGTATGGTACACCAAATAAAGAAAAGTTTGATTATTCATAGTATTTCTTAAATATTTAACATTTAAAACGAACAATATGAATGCAGTAGAAATTGTTTGGAACGAGACCCATGGTTACTAAGGAAACGTGAGTATAGTAACTAACATAAAATGTCAAGAAAGTGAGTATGGCCTGCTTACATTTTTTGGCGGGAAGACGTTTGAAAGGAATAAGAATGTAAACCATATGATTTCTATATCTTTTGTTATTTTATATCAATGATATTTATATTTAAACTAAATAAGTCAGAAGGCTTGTTATCACGCAATTTAGCTCATACTTTCACACTGATTAATATCTAAAGATATAATTGGTAACAGTATTTAAATGTAACAAAAACATTACCAATACTAAAACTTGATGATGCATTATTATTGCAATCACAATGCCCATTTCTCCAGAAACCAGATCGTTCTCTCTCGTTTGCATCCCGCTTCCTTCTTCCACTTGCAACTGAAATCGTATCGGATGAATTGGTTATTGTTCCATCATCGGTTGAAGTAGTCGGAACTGTAGCTTTATCTGATGGATCGGTATTTGTTTCCTTATCGGTTGTAGAAGTCGGTACTGTAGCAGTATTGGATGGAGTGGTATTTGTTTCTTTATCGATTGAAGAGGTCGGTACTGTAGCTGTTTTGGATGGAGTGGTATTTGTTCCTTTATCGGTTGTAGAAGTCAGTACTGTAGCTGTATCGGATGGAGTGGTTATTGTTCCATCATCGGTTGAAGAAGTCGGTACTGTAGCTGTATCTGATGGAGTAGTATTTGTTTCTTTATCGATTGTAGAAGTCAGTACTGTAGCTGTATTGGATGGAGTGGTATTTGTTCCTTTATCGGTTGTAGAAGTCAGTACTGTAGCTGTATTGGATGGAGTGATATCTGTTCCTTTATCGGTTGAAGTAGTCTGTACTGTGGAAGTTGTATCGGATGGAGTGGTATTTGTTCCTTTATCGGTTGAAGTAGTCTGTACTGTGGAAGTTGTATCGGATGAAGTGGTATTTGTTCCATTATCGGTTGAAGTAGTCTGTACTGTGGTAGTTGTACCGAATGAAGTGGTATTTGTTCCATTATCGGTTGTAGAAGTATTTACTGTGGTAGTTGTACCGGACGAAGTGGTATTTGTTCCATTATCGGTTGTAGAAGTATTTACTGTGGTAGTTGTACCGGATGAAGTGGTATTTGTTCCATTATCGGTTGTAGAAGTATTTACTGTGGTAGTTGTACCGGATGAAGTGGTATTTGTTCCATTATCGGTTGTAGAAGTATTTACTGTGGTAGTTGTACCGGATGAAGTGGTATTTGTTCCATAATCGGTTGTAGAAGTATTTACTGTGGAAGTTGTATCGGATGAAGTGGTATTTGTTCCATTATCGGTTGTAGAAGTATTTACTGTGGTAGTTGTACCGGATGAAGTGGTATTTGTTCCATTATCGGTTGTAGAAGTATGTACTGTGGTAGTTGTACCGGATGGAGTGGTATTTGTTTCCTTATCGGTTGTATAAGTCGGTACTGTAGCTATACCTGATGGAGTGGTATTTGTTTCCTTATCGATTGTATAAGTCGCCACTGTAGTTGTACCGGTTGGAGTGGAATTTGTTTCCTTATCGATTGTAGAAGTCGGTACTGTAGCTGTATCTGATGGAGTGGTATTTGCTTCTTTATCGATTGTAGAAGTCGGTACAGTAGCTGTATCGGATGGAGTGGTATTTGTTACTTTATCGGGTTTAGAAGTCGGTAAATTTGTAATTGTATCTAACGGAATTGTAATTTTTCCATGAATCGAAGTCGGTGTTATTGTAGTTGTATCTGATGGAGTGGTATATGTTCCATTATCGGTTGTAGAAGTCGGTTCTTCTGTTGTAGTTGCCTCTTCTAAAGAAGTAGATGATTCATAATTAGTTGTAGATGTTGATTTTGTTGTTATTGTCTCTGAAAGAATGGTATCCGTTTCTTGATTACTTTTAATTGTTAAAGTAGTCAGCTTTTGGACCGCAGTTGGGAACGTAGATGATGAGCTTGATTTTGGTGAAGGGCTTTGTGAATTGCATGTACAAACATCTCCATGTTGCAATGAAGTTACTCTGTATATTCCATAGAAAGCAGAAACTGAAACGTAATGATACCAATATGTGATTTTATACAATAAACGTAACTTATTAGACCTTGCCTACGTTGGAGCTAAATGCGTGTTATATTAACGAGTTAGAAAAAGGATATATGGTTATACATGACCCAAAGTAATGTAAGTGAAATATAGCATATAGCTATCCCTTAACAAGCCAAAAACTATTTTGAGTCATACAAATTGTCAAGCAATACAAAGTTCAAAGCCTAGAAGTTAGAACATGTTACTTTTCAAATGGATCATTATAGCGGGTTATTAATCCTATTGAACTGAAAGGCTTTTTCGCCAGAGCGAAACAAATAGCATTTAAATATGGAATGATTTGATACGTTTTGGCACTAAATGAACAACATGTGATCTTTTGATTTCTATTGACTAATATAATAATAAGTCAACAGTTTCTTTAAGAAGTAGCTCATATTCTTAGTTAGACGTTTAATTACATATACTGTTGCAACACATCATTTTCTTTAATTAAATGTGCACAATAAGGATTAATGCGGAAAACAAGTTTTTAAACAGAAAAACATATGGCTTGTGTATGCATAAATAAATAAGCGATGGTTTGGCGCCGTTTAACTGTATAATTTTTGACGTAGCAAATAATTGAGACATATAGGATCTGACACGAGTTGGCATTTAATACAAGATTTTAATAAACGAGTTCATGAAATTTGGCGAGCTTACTAACAACTTTCATGGACGAGTTTAATAAAAAATCTTGTGTAAAATGGCAACGATTGTCAGATCTTTTTTATCACATGCTTAAAACAGTGTTTTTATTACCAATTTAGTTCCACGTTCCACTTTCTAAACCCATTGTTTGACAGCCAAAGTACACTGAGTGGAATGTCAACGATGCGCCATATAAATAGTTCCAAATGAAAATGACAAAAATAGCTAGTAGTTATCAAGTTTTAATTCTGATAAAGCGCTGAACAAGTCACAAGTATAAACATATGTAGCACACTGTGAGCACGGATTTAAAAGTTATTCACTGTCGCTTTCTATGATGACTTTGAAGCGTTTTCTTAGTGTACATGGATTTTCACAACATGCAGATGATTACGACGAAGCCTTACTCTGCACTGCATGGATGTTGATGTTGAAAAAGTTCCATCAAGAATGTTTCCAGAGAACAAGCTGTTCAAGCCGTCTTGGAACGTACAGTACGAGTGATGAGAAACCTGTGCTGCGGAATTCGTATTTGTGTTTTGGTAACCGATAGCTGATTAAACTGGCAAGCTTATTTTATGGCATTGGTCGCATATTGCCTGTTAAGATGGAGATGTTTGAAATGTTCTCCTGTTGTTTGTCACTAATGTGGCTGTATTTGTTGACTGACTGGATATTTCTGTGACAAGTAATCATTATCTGATTGGCGGAACATTGTTATCAGAAAGGTTTTGAACAAGATGCTTTCTGGCACTATGATTCGTTCGCCATTTGTCTCCCGGAAGCCCTACAGCTTTATTATTGAGGTAAGTATTTGTTGGTGTTTAAACCATTTTGTTTGCAAACAATGCGGAGAGATATCTAGGTCGCGTGTGATTAGTCTAGCCAATAGAAATGTCTGATATGTTATCTTACACATGTGTAAGATAAAAATATTCGTAATGGGTATATTACACGGAAAACAAGGGTAAGCATGTGATAAATCAATTTATAAAGGCTTATATCTATTGTCTGTACCTTTATTTATGTTTTGAAAATTAAATGATAATACACAATAATGCGGTAACATCAAAGTATTTTAATTAACCTATTTGTGCCCCTTCAACTTATGGTATAGTCCTTAAAATTACTTACCTAAGATGAAGTACGTGTGCAAGTAACTCAAGCGCATTGTCAATATTCTGTAAGAAAATCAAATGTGCATTTAAGAAAACATATATGTTTTGATCACGCTTTTTATATGAGGAAGAAAATGTTAAAATTAAGAAACAATGGCTATTCGTGCATGCATGTCCTGTTTGTTTATAAATATTTGTATAAGCAGCGAACACCTTATTTTTTTCAGATAAAATCCGCGTTTTATAATTCGTTATATTTTGAGTTCACCAGAGAAGTTAGTGTACGTGTGTGCGCTACAGTGTGCGCAACAGTGTACCTGCGTGTGTGTGTGTGTGTGTGTGTGTGTGTGTGTGGGCGCGCGCGCGCGCGCGCGAGAGAGAGAGAGAGTTCGATTGTGTATGCATGTGTTTGCGTGTTTGTTTGTGGACGCCTGTTTTCATTGTCTATGTAACACTAAAGCAAACTAATACAAACTGAATGTCGAAGAAGATGCTTCAATTACATATTTTTATTGATAAGATTGCTCTGTGATTCCCGTAACTGCAACATGCTTTATTGATCCTGTCAGTACAGTCACCGCCAGTAAAATGTACAAATATAAAAGTTAAATATTAGAAAAACTTTATTTATTCATGTGAGCGGATTTTGTTGACGCCAAAGGTTCAAGATTAGGAAGGAAAATACCGTATTAACTAAACACCAGAGTCAAAAGCCTCATTTAAGATAATATATAAAATATAAATAAATAGTTGTTCGCATTTCTTACGTGTCAACTAAACTTGTCTAATGATCGCAATTTGTCTAGACTCTGATTAAATTTTATTATTTTGACCTTTCAACCAGATCACTGCAAAACTGATTTTGACAAAATTATCATTTTAATAAATATATAATAAAATACCTATCTACAAACATTAAACGTATTCCATTTGAGAAAGATATTTTCATTTAGAAACGCGGAACTAGCTCATAAACCCTTGATGAAGCACTTTAAATAACATGACAAACGTGCATGCACATCGCGCTAGCTCCATGAGTTGAAATAAGCCTATAAATATGGTTCAAGGAGGCGAATGTCAAGGGAAATTGTTGACTAGTTGATTGAAGCTCTGTTACACCGAATGCATCATGGTGATTGAAGACATACTTAGTTTGTATCGATGTGAATCATATACTTAAAAAATAAGTGAACTATTTTTCAACATTAACTGAAATTAATTTCAAATACAACAGCATGATATCCTTGTTAGGAGTGTAACCCCATGGCATTGTTAAACCCGGTCAATGGTGTTTGACTTGAACTTAGGTTGAATTGTAAAAAATACTCTGTATAGATCCTGCTAGTTGTTGCGAATCAGAGAGGGCATTTATTAAAGCGATCATTTGACGTACATTTTTCTCGACATAAATGTCTTTAAAAGCCTTTAATAATACAGCGCTGGTGACACTGTTCTTCACAAATGCAAAACTTAAATTTAGAGATAACTTTTATAAGTAGCTTTGACGTATCTGAATGATTCCAAAATACAGTCAATTGGAACACCCCTGACGTCCAATAAAAGTTTGTATGCACGTGCAAAACTGATTCAACGGGCATAATGATTTTCAAAGAAAATTTTGGCCTCGATTGTAAATCAAATTTAGAAGCTTACGTATCGAATACGATTTACGAGCTATTTTGAGTACTGTGTGTCTTCATTATGAGTCCCGAATACTACTTAAATACACGCTGAAACTCGCGTACCAAATAAGGGACTTTCTGCCCATATGTATTCTATAAAAGGTAATGAATTTATTATTATCCTTACTGTTATTCATAAGCATTAAATGTCGTACTTTGCATTTACAATATCTCAAATAAATTACGTTATGACAGCTCTCATATCGTAAACTCTTCGTAAATTTAGAGAATTATCATATCGTAAACTCTTCGTAAATTTAGAGAATTATCAGTATCATTCTGAAAATTGCTTTGTTGACCGGTCTGCTTTACGACGATACAGAATGGGAAAGAACCCTTTCTGATCATAAATACATTTCATTGTCTTTTCTTACCGTTTGTATTTATAAATAACGATAATAAAAATGAAAAAAAGGTTACCACCACGGAAACTATGTTATTAAAGCCCATCTGTCTGACATTAAATGATAATTATTTTTTGTCCAATAATGTATCATATTGGATTACTTTGCAGTTCAGAGTTATTGAAATTAAGGTATACATTATTTAAAGCGGATATTCTAATTGGAAATCGTTTTGCTGGAAATTACTTTAAAAGGTAGCCATTTTGTTTTCCATTTTTCAACTGTTTAGAAAAGTTTATGCGTCGTATAATCCTATCTGGAATACATGAACCTATTGATATCTTGAACCACTTTGTACTGTTCGATATTACATTTGTATTTACCCCGTTGGTTGATTTTACGACTATTAGGATTTTGTACGCTGTCAAAATTGACAACGGAGGTGAAATATTTGACGTTTTGGCAAACGATTACCAAAATTCAAACGAACGTACATGCTTCCTTACATTGTACAATGATTTATTCAATAAGTATATGCAATGTCACAAGGTTGCATAATACAATCAGCAAAGTCAAGTCTAGAAAAGCAGACACCATGAATGAAGCCTTCACGTGCACCAATGTACAAGTTGCCTAAACGTGCATGTTTATGTGCAGGCAGCCTACACGTGCATGTTTAAAAACAAATGACTTTCATGTTTATGTACATCGATGTAAATATTGCCTTCACTTGCAAGTTGATCTACGAGTAGACTAGAGCACGTTAATGTACAAGTTGCCAATACGAGCAAATTCCGGTAAAACGAAAACAAAATCTGGCTTGACCACTTTTGCTGAAGTTCTGCCAATGTGTATTTTACACGTTGTGGATACACTGCATGTTTAGTATATGTTAAGGGCCTGAAACAGTTAACAACATAATAGATTGGATTTACTGTATCACGTGGTACACATTACCAACACTGCTTGACTTTCTGAACATGTAAAACGTATGAGTAAAGCAGGAATAGGAAACCATGTACGCGATTTACAAAAGAGCCTTATAGGTTACTGTACAAACCCAACATACAAAAGAGCCTTATAGGTTACTGTACAAACCCAACATACGATATGGCATAAGAGTTAAACATTACATTACAATGGTTTATCAACTTTAACATTATAATCAATAAGAGTTCTTTGTATAAAACATTTAAAAGTTCATGTTTTTCGTATATTCTCATTCAGTACAGCTATACATTGTACATGTTCTTTGTTCAAATTGCAAAAACTCCATCGTATCGATTGATTTTAATGTTTTGCAGAATTGACTCAAATTAAAACTGGAAGCATTAATTTATTTTGTATGGTTTGTTTGTTATTTCGGTTTATGAAAATGAATGAATGTTTCTATATGTCGCCATTTCGTACAATATATTGCTTTGTGGGTTGACCGGCATTGTCAAAAAGTGAGAAAATATTGAGTAAATGGACTGTATATTTTATCGTGAACGATTTAAAATAAGTAAGTATTCGTTAGCAAATGATTAGATATTAAAGAAAACTTAACTGTGCATGTGTTTCCATTTGTCAATTAAAAGTTTTAATACAACTTTCCTTTGACTTTCCTGAACATGATTTTTCAGGAATTCAAAGTCTCTCTAAGATATTATTTCCTGTAATTTATGCGTACACCTGCAATAGTTATTTTCAGTTTGACACCTATAAATATCATTGATTCGCTATCCATTCACATTATCAAATTGTTCCAGATTACCTTGTTGGCTTGTTTGCACATCGATTGTATCTTATCAGGTTACAACCTTATTTAAGTACAAAGGGTGCGCCATGTTGAGTCCTTTTATCGGTTGTGTTAAAATCAACGATAAGGATTACGACAATCAGATAATAGAAGCTCAGCTCATTCATTCAGACATAGCAATCTTCAGTTGTAATAAGCTACACGAACATCATACTACTGCTTACACATGAAATGTCTACCTTTTAAAATAATTCCAGCATAATACTAGGCGGCACCCAATAAAAATGGTCCATTTTTCAAATAATGTATTAGGTGAGTTTTATAGACAATCAAAGCGGAGGTAACTCATTAGACGAGTTTTTTATATTGGCCGCTTTTTGACATATATTGTCGTCAATTGTTATTGGCACCGTAATTGTCACCGTAACGCGTCAAATACGTGGATTAATAAGGTTAGACATAACAGTTGTTTTTAACATGTTTACGACAATTTTGTTTTTTGTACACAGACAAAATGGACGACGAAGGTGAACATTTGACGTTTTAACAAACGTCTTACGACATTATCACGAAAAGACATGCTTCCTTATGTACAGTGCTTTATTCATAAGTCTGTGCAATGTCACTTAAAAGGATACATTTCAAAATCAGAAAAGTCTAGTCTAAAAAAGCAAAAACCATGAACGAAAAAGGGATGAAAAGGCTTCAAGTATACAATTAAGATAGGTTATTAGATTGTTTTAACTAAAATGTCGTAATATTTAAATATGAAAACACTTATTAATTAGTTTATTTTATATTAACCGAGTTATTTGTACTCGGTTAGCAGTATTATACAGATAACCTCGGACAAATAACTGGGCCTATATAAAATCACCAAATTGATAACATTATAACATTAACGATTAAAAGTAATTAATTGAATATACTCACTGTTTCTCACATAAATTAACTCCTGTATTTCGAATGTACACTTACTCAAATAACTGACGTTATGACAGCTACAATATTGTGAAATCTTCCTACATTCAAATCATTATCAGTATAATGCTGAAGATATCTTTGTTTGCCTTCAATGTTTGCAACACGCCGATATCACATCGAATATATATCTTATTTGATATAAAGATTCCCATATAAAATTTCTTCTTATCGGTTGTGTTGTAAACTACCGACAATTATCAATAAACGATAACAGCCATGAAGTACCATGCTTTTTTCATATAAGTATAATTTTAGATCACTTTAGCAGTAACGACTTGTAGTTGTTTCGGGAAACTATTATAAAAGCGATGATTTGAATTTAATAATAAAACCATTCACTATTCTGATTATATATTTATGTTGTTTATTTAGAACACTTTTGTTTTTTTGTAGCGTTGCATATAGAATCCTTTATTCTAAAAAATGTCAGAATTGATTTATTGCACATAATGATCATTTTAGTAATTGATTTAATTTGTATTTTTATCACTTTTTGGGATTGTGTTTATAACTTTGATTGTTAAGGCATTTTAATTACAATTGCCGTCTTCCATTCGATGAAGATATAATCAAGGCGAAATTTAAACTAGGTCATACACACTTTGCGAGACAATCATTTCACTGTGGCAACATACATGAATAACTTGTTTATTTGCATTTATTGGGATAAAGACATTTGATTTTCTAAGGAGGCAAATAACATGTTTTTCGATAAATATAAATTATTCAGTTGTTGAATGGGGCTAAGGATATCCGAAGTTATCATTGTTATTAACAAGGTCGGTAACCATGGTATATTCCGTAACACGTATATAGCGTGGGACTAATGAGTGTCAAAATTAATAAAAATATATACATGAATATGACACAGGGTAGGCAACTCGTCGGCCGATGAATTATCAGGTAACACTAATTTTCCCTTCAATATCTGAACATTGTCAGGTGTCATGGGCCAGTGGTCTCCGCTCCTGAAAATATTTGATAGGGAATTGGTGGACCGACTGAAAACCCAGTTTTCGCCAAGCAAACATAAGTATGTGTATCTGGGCACATTTTGGCACTGGTACCTTGCAGAACCAATGAAAATGTCTCTTGAATTAGTATTGATTACGAGTTTTCGACGACAAATGACCCACGGTACATATGCTTATGAAACATGGTAGTAGAGAGTCGCGGATATCCGACGATTGGTTATTTTATAAGAGTTAAATTTGGAGTTTCGATACCATGTGTTGGTTTCCCTTTTAAATATAAACCTCACCTTTCACTATCGCTTTAAATTAAAGAAGGATATCCTTGTTTTAAAGATCCCTATTTTTATACACAAATATTGCTTCAAACTGTCGTAAGCATTTCTAACTGAAAGGTAAAAAAACTATCTCCGGAGAACAGTCGAAAGATAGCTGGTGTTATCGGTAGTGTATCTTCACACGGTAAGCACATATTTGGCTAAACGAAGCACATAAATCAATCTAAAATATTTAAAAACACTCATTTGCACTTGCCATTGTTAATTTTATCTATAATTCCGAATGGTCTACATAAAGGCAGTATATAATTGAAAAAAACAACAGGTCTACAAAAATCATGTACTATTCCATTCATGTATAATGTTGATTCCGAATAGTATTCCATCTTTAATTCAATGAGCATATGGTGCAAAATCATTCAACTTCTCGCTCATGTTTAGAAGATCACTTTCTCTGAACAAATATGACAATATCAGACACCTAAAAATATCAAACTTTTCTTCCAACGAATACACGCAGAATTAAGGTAACAACACTTTAAACCTTACTAAGTCATACAGTCATTTCGAACACTCTACGCAGTCTTTTCACAGATGGTGTAGACAGACGTGGAGCTGCATTCCGTATCGTCAAATAGATAAGAATTTTCAAACCAAATCCACAAGCATTGGGACACTGAAGGATTGTTAGGCCGTCCTGGGAGCCAAAATGTATGCTCGTCCATTGGTATTTGCCAACCGTCTGAGGTCTTCCAGGCATCTGTGAATAAATAACGAATTCGATAAGTAACTAAGCAAACCTAGATAATGAAATAAACGTTGTTGGGCTCTAGTCAAGTTCGGTACCTTAGCTCTTCCTTCATTGAGAAATAAATACTGTATTTACGTGTTCCAAATACTCAACTGTAGCAAAATTTGAAATAAGCTTACATGCATGTGTATCGTGAATATTCCCGCTGTATTTATCATTTTAGTGCTAATAGTGCGGAGTATCTTCTAGTTTAAGTATATATTGCGCATTTAAGAGAAGCCTTATTATAGCTGATTACCCATCAATTTTTTTTCTTGGAAAATGGAATTACTAATATCTTGTTTGATAGTCGACGAGGATATACGAACGCACAACTTACAAGTTATTAGTAGAACGGGTCCCTTTTTCTAGTACTCACGACTTTGACAATTAGGTCTTTTATTAGAGACAAAATAAATGCACAATATTTTTAAGATCGATAATATCCTAAACATTTACAGTGTATCTTTGTGACAACAAATGTATTGGGAAGAAGGGGGTTTCTATAGCGCTTACGACAAAGTCATATAAACAAGTTCTGCAACTGATCACTAATTATGTGTCAGTTAATAAAATAAAAACTAAGCGCTTGAAGTTAACACCTCAACTTCCATTCCTTAAATGAACTGCCTTTCGGCAACTGCGTTCATCAATCGATGAACGTAACATCTTCGGATATGTTCAGATCGCAATTCATTGCATAACAATATAGATGAACGTTATTGATCTTGTTATTGTTTTGTGTCAGGTCCAGTAAAATATAAATCAACATTTTAGAAAGTGCTTAGTTATTATATTTTAAACGTTTTGTTGCCAAAAGTGTTTCAATATTACGTTTAAAAGTGATTTCAAGTGATTTTCCCGCGTTATTGTGACGTCATTTGAAAAAAAATGTTTCGGGTCGTCCTATTTACAGAATTGGTAGAAATGATTACTGAAAGGTAATCCGAAATGAAATGAAGTATTTTTTAACGTTTCTTGAATAAAATAATGAACTATTGGTGTAAATATAAGGAATGAATTGCGGGGTTGATGTCATTATCGGGGATATGAACTCCATTGGGCTGGTAAAAGTACGCGTGGATTCCTTCGGACTCCACACACTTAGACCAGCCAAAAATACATCCAAACGTCCGAATTAGCTCATTGAGCTAATGTTTCTTGTTAGTGTATACCCGATTTTAAATAAAGACTATTGTATCTTGTAAACTACGACTGGTTCATTCCCCAATTGATACGTGGTATTCAGCGTATTCTTCGAAGCGTTATATATCTAAAGTGGTACGTATTCAGTACGCGGACTTAAAAGATTTTTATAACTTTTCCTAGATATACAGGGATACGGTGTGCCACGATGTAGTTTTTATTTAAAATCGGGTATACACTAACAAGAAACATTAGCTCAATGAGCTAATTCGGACGTTTGGATGTATTTTATGTAGCATCAACATTTTCGTTTTTCGACAATTTATTGACATGACATGTAATTTGATTATATCCAGTGTCTTTGTTTTAAATTTGTTTGTAGAATAAGAATTGCCATCTAAATTTACATAATTTAAGTTTAATGGAAAGTTTGTTTCATTAGGTATCCCAAATCCAACAGGAAATGTCCCAAATTAAAGTTAAAAGTAACGCCTTAAACGATGAAGCAGTTGTTCAAACGTTGGTAGGCTGCAAAATTTGTTTTCAATTGTTTTCTTGTCGACCAGATTGTGCTCCTAATATCGTTCCCTTTGATATCGATGTAGCAACAAATGTCCATCATTTCAAAACCATATGCGGCCATTCAATTTAGGAAATGTGTAAGAATACTTTTAAAACACTTTATATAAATGCGGAAACATGTTTTAAGAGGAAAAAACGTTATGAATGTGCACCTGACCCCAATTTCTCGAAACTTCTTCAGTTTAACGGGCTTAAGTTGCTTATAGTAATTTTTCAAAATACGTACTAACAATAGACTTTAATAAAAGCAAAATGGATTATTCTATTAAGCATTCAATTCTTTATTATATAAAAGAAGGAAATATTGCGCATATTATAGAAAACCAAAAATAGTGAGTTTAGCTTAACCCGGTAATAAGGGACTTAAGACGTTTCGAAAAATTTTGGGGCCTGGGCAGGAAACTATACTTTTGACTGTATACGTTGATGTTATACAGTAATAAGATAGGATGCTATTATTAAGATAAACATGGTTTGTGTTTTACTATTGCAGATTTGTAATACAGTGTATATGTTTTCACCACCGACCCAACGACTGGTGAGCATGACACAAACTATATTTTAGTGATCTTCTACGAACACCTTGTTTATCAATTATAAATTAACTTGATGATACTGATGATGTATGGATATTACCCGCGGTTTTGTTTCATTTCCTTTCAGATACCTGTATCCAGGTATAGAGATGATCAGGGTTGATTGAGAAATGCTGGCGGGAGCGGACTACTTATTTCAAAATAACAACTGGGTATATATTACTTTGAGGCCTCGACAACTCAACTGAAGTTTACAGAACATTGGTCAGTAAAGCGCTAGTTGTTTGGATCTTCTCCAGTCAAATCCAGTTGCAAAAACTCTCGTCAAACGTTATTTGGTGAATTGATATATGATAGAGGGTATCTTAAAAGAGCTTTAGAAATATATAATGGATGTGGTGTCATGGTTTATTGCATAAGTGACTCGTTCAAGGTTTATAAGGTCGTATATCAAAAACCTCTTATCTTTGGCCGTAACTGAAACTAATATTCACAATATACGTAGTAACAAAGTATCGTTAACAATGCACAAGTAACGCGCGGCATATATTTCCATTTAAGATCAGGTTTTTCTTCCGATCGAATGAAGAAGGACATGCGACCAGTGTTGACATTCGCATGCTGTTGCTTTTTTGCGTTCATATCACAAATACAAAAGGTAATCCAAATAATAATTAAGCGTTGCTAATTCTCCTCAAACACAGCTGTCCATCCGTCGGCATCCGCCACATTGGACCGGAAGATGCAAGCAGCGAGTTTAGAGAGCTCATCTTTCAAACCGGAAATAAACCCTTGCGATTCAACAAAATCCGCGATAACCAACCGGAAGGTTTGTGTTGGGAACAAGTCAGATCCGTGATCAGAGTTGAATATTTAAATTAGAAGTTTGGGCGATCCAAAAACGTTTTTAAACCAGCAGAGCCCTTCG
Source organism: Mya arenaria (assembly GCF_026914265.1). NCBI lineage: Eukaryota > Metazoa > Mollusca > Bivalvia > Myida > Myidae > Mya > Mya arenaria. The sequence goes on along the minus strand of NC_069128.1, from coordinate 2,419,446 downwards.
ATACCAGACAGCTATATTTGCGTCATGCTTAAGCAGTACCAGCAATATGTGGTTTCATGTGACCCGCACTTCCAGACAACACATTTGAATATCCTTAAAAGTATCAAGCAGAAATCGCCTTGCAAGACCGGATGCTTACGCAGCTGCGCAGTAATATGGTGAAACTGGGCTAGATCCACACCCAGAATATTCATGCAATGTAAATATACAAAAACAAATATAATTATGTTCAAACGATGTTTTCTTTCTTTGATTACAAGTAAGAAACCAATATTCTTAAAATAGATCAAGGCTTGGAATAATGACCTGCGGCAAAGGGATCCAAAGCATTTGTGCAGCTACCATCTACCCAAAAACTTTTCCCGTTTACACCTGAAATAAACAAACACATAGTTCCAAACACTTTACCAGTAAAGTAATTGGGTTTCATGAACTCAGAAACATTCAATATTAATTCATAAAATATGTATAGAAAATTCATCGAATACACAAAAACGACTGTCTATTCATACTATACTAAGTTCTGTGCTCTGTTACTTAGGATAAATGTGTGTATATATCATATTCATAAACGAACTTTTTGGCGATCATGTTTATATGTTTGTGATGATAATGGCCATAAGCAATACGCCGAGTTGCCAATAAACTTTGACTGATGGTAATGCTCGAGCCATACTTGTCGTGAGTGTCTGTGTTTCATCAATAAGACATGACATGTTAGGAAACATGGTTCATTTGTACACGGTGGAACCCTGCATCGAACGGAATATCATTAAATAAGAGTTCAATACATAGCTAAATGTCTAACACGGCGTATTTAACACACGCGGTAGAAACTGCAGCTGAGTTTATAAAAAACGTTTCGGAAATTTATCTTCAAACTTTTAACCTGTGTACTCTCTGTTAACGAATAAATCAGTGTTCCCGTGCTAGCTTGCATGCAATTATAAGCTAGCATAATGTTAACTTTAAACACAACCTACATTGTGAATATAACCTTCATTTACAGCAAATGAAACTGCAGCAAGGCAATCATTAAGAATTAGACTTCATCATTAAGAATTTTAAACTTTTACAGGTACTTAAAGGTCTACCCACTGCTTTTTATTCCGATACGCTTCGCTCAAACAACCAATTCTTAAGCATAAAGATTGAAATTCATGTCAAATAACTATTACTTTCAGCCAATGAAATAGCAGAAAGGCAATCATTTATTACAAGGCATAATATTAAAGCATGCCCAATGTCACTCATCTGAAACACAATCCCTGCGTCAGACTTTGCATTTACAATGTGTTAGCCAATCAAGCTGTATGCAAAGTCAGTAAGCTAACCTATATTACCATCTTAATAATTAAGGTTTTGAGACTTATTTCAACCAAGAAACCCATAAGTGATGCATTACATCTTACATTAGTTGTTTTTATATAAAAGTAAATTTCTGTTTCGTTCACGAGCATCCAGCGATGTATAATGGGCTATGTTTACTAAATAAATAATATTATGTTATAGTATATATTTCCGGACAAATGTAATTTCTGTATATTTTATTACTTATGACCAGCTGTGTGTCTTTCACAAGTTTGGATTTTTTGTTCTTGCCGACGACATAATTACTCGTATCCATAGTTAGACTTCCCGAAATCTATGGTCACGACTGATTAAGCCTGTGGTCACAACTTTTGTGGCTACGGCTGAATACTGTCTTACCCTCAGCTTTCAGAGTCGTGGGAACAAGCGAAAAAGAAGTGGTCAGAACTTATATCCTTGTTCCTAAATTGAGTCTTGAGATAATAAGTCATGATCACGACATTATAAAGTCTTGGCCACCAGATAAGTAAGTTATTTAATTCGTGGTCATATCTTACTGTCTTAGCATTTTTTGGCTGATGGATAACTAATTCATGTCCAATTGATAACTTTGTCATGGCCACGACTAAGCTCAGTCGTGGTCACCTTTTATTAAGGACAAGACCACTAGATGAGAACCAGACAGTAGATCGTGGCTACGACATACCCAGTCGTTGGAACGAGTAAGAAAGTGGTGATCTACAGATAAAATTAATTATACACCTGTCAGCACTATGCAACCGAAGATATGTGTTTGTTTCCTTACTACCTTAGTAATACTCATCATCGATTGTTGTTTTAAATACATGAAATTTATCAGTTACCTTGGCATTGAAAGATGACTGTTTGGAAGTAGACCATCTTTTCTTCTTGACGAATATTTGGCAGCGTCCCTCCGATTGCAACACAAAGAGTTGTAGCGTCATGCTGAGGTATTGTCGCGTTTGTGTTTATCCTGTAAAATATTTATATTTCTTAAAGTATATATGCAAATTAAGATAAATTGTATACAAAATATATCTTGTCCTTTCACAATCAGTATGTTGATCAATTGTAACCACGCCCCCGCCCCCTCCCCCTCCCCAGGTCCGGGGGTATACCGGGGATAGCCGGGGAAATGGGCCATGTTTTTACCTTTAAGGTGTCCCCGCAGTGCCGGATGAATGCGGTGGTTTTGTCTTAGCGCAAAATATAGTGGGGAATGGGCCTTACCTAGGGTTCCAGGGGTGCGTGGGCATTTAGCGGGGATTTTACCATCAGTTCGTCCCCGCAAGGCGGTGATTTTACCCGGTGTTTGCTGGACCGAAAGTCAAAGCCCCTGCTATTCCCCAGAACTGGGGGGGGGGGGGGCGTGGTTACAATTGACTGGTGCATAATTAGACATTAAAACTCTATAAGCGTTTCACGCATTAGTGAACTGGTTTTAAAGTGGTTATTTAAACATAGATTAGTAGCGATAGTTCGAAATTTTACATAACCGTCATTAATTTTTCGCTATAATAAAAACGTAATGAAAAGTAGGAGCAAACCAAGTTGTTAGCATTTCACGTATAAATCATAGTAAGGTTCCAAAAGTGTACATTGCACAATCGAGTTTTGAACCCAGCTGCAACATTAAGATGCACATGTAGCTTCACGTCTACCTCGTGTTTCATGATATATCTAAGGATTGTATCGGTTAAAACATTTTGGGGCTACCACATTGGAACGATTTGAACAATTTTACAATCAAAGCAATTTCCGTATTCTACTCACCTCTGTCCGACAGTCGTGCAAATTATTGCTTTTTAAAACGAACGACCAAAGTTTATTCAATGAAAGACCTCTAGCTCATCATACATGTTACAATGCAGATCAAATAAAACAAAATTCATATATGTAACTAAATAAGAGTTGTGTCTCTTGGTTAACAAAGTTAAGTGTTATCTATAGCCAACATGAGTTTATAAACGTACAGAGCAATGGATTTAATATGGGTATCATTTTCCGATGCCATCATATGATAGAAATGAACAATGTCAGTATCACAGTGCAGGTCAAAATTCAACATCAATCAAATAAATAATTAAAAGGCAAGTGTTATTCAGTGCTATACACTACCTAATGTATTGTACCATTCAATATTTGCATATATATGTATTTGCATACATCATGTTGGATATTGACAGTATCAAATAGTACATACTTGAAATTAAACTTCAGCTATGATAACACGTTCTATATGTGTAGCTGTATATGAAACCACTTGGTTAATGTCATTGCGATATGTTATCGCTGGGCGTTGTGTGACCAACATTCATGTCATCTTGCCCGATAACGCCTCACCTTAACATCAGATACACGATATCAGCTGGAGTACGAGAAAGCCTGGCACGAGCTGTATAAAACTTTCTATAAATGTGTAAGGTATTTTATTTGTGTACACCAAAATCAATGTTTAAAGAGTAGTATGTTATCTTTTTGTACAAATGTTTGTATTAGTCGCATTTTTGTTGAATGTGATGCCTCATGGGACAATGACCTCCTTGACCGATATTTATAAAACATCTTAAGTCATTTCCTTACTTATGTCATTTTCTTAGGTTCAGTATCTCACTTATCATATTATGTAAAACAGATCTTTAACACTTTAGTTTCATTGTGTGATTAAAAACGCATACGTTTATGTCATAAACTTATTTTGTCTTTTATTTTGACTACGGAAATGGTAGGAAATTGACTTAAGTTAAAAAGTAGCTTTAGATGTTTTATGCATACGGCACCTGGTAACAAATATTTTTTATCTCCTATTATACAAAAAAAAAATAGCTAACAAATACATTAGAAGTTTGTATGATCACTGCTGGAGGTTACCGCGCAAAAACTTATATTCACAAAAGTTGAAACAGTGGAGTTTGCCTGAAAAATCAGGCATAATCTTTATTATACATCAACGATTGGCTCACTAACTCACGCATACCACACATTCTCCATGATTTTTGGATAACAGTACACATGAACTTTCATAAACGATCTCATTCTTGTATGACACATTATATAAATTTTACATGTGTCCTTAACAAGTGCAATTACTATCTGAATGACTAATAACAAAGATCGCATGTACAACTTGTAAAAATACGAGTAGCGATCTATCAGTGGTGTTCAGATCATATTGATAAGATTAGTACCTGTCAAGCTTGAAGTTCAGCAGCTATTTCGTAATAACACTATGCCTTGACCCATTTCTTTTAATACCTGATCATCCCTAAACAAGATGAAACTGACAGTGGTTACCGCAACTCGAATGAAATGATGGAAACTTGAAACACTTACCATACATAGAAACCGCGTCCATCTGACAGCGTTGCTAATGTCCATCCCGTGAAAATATTATCACAGTCAAAGATACTAGAGGTTGTTACTGTTGACGTGGTTGTAGTTGAAATTGTTGTTGTTGTTGTAGAAGGCATTGCTGTTGGCGTTGTTGACGACACTGACGTTGACGATGAAGTTGTTGACGGCCTTACTGTTGACGCTGTCGTTGTTGGTGTTTCAGTTGTTGATGAAAGTGTTGAGGACGATGTTATTGATGGTGCTGTCACAAAACAAAAGTCATGTGTACAAAAGATTAACCAGCATTAACAAAAATGTTTTAAATAGCAACTTATTAATGGAACACATAACATTTTATGAAAATACATTACTTTTTCTACGATGCATACACATGTTATACCATTTGAAAGCAACTGGAATATAATCATATCTATAAACATTTTATTACCGTTCACAATGGTAGCATAATATCGTGTTCCTTGCATTTTTTCTAAAGTCACCGTGACGTTTGCATACTGTAAAATATCAGCATGTAGCTGGCAGGAACATACACTCTTTGTATAAAAGAACGAAGCGCAATCTGCTCTGTTGGCACATCTCTTGGCACATGACAATGGGGTAGCTGCCTCAAATCTGAAAGATATTTCGCGCATACATCATAGAAACAGAACTTTTCTAAGGATATATTTTACCTCAAGTGTTTAATAACGAATGCTTTGCGAGACTGTATTTTATGTCAGAGATTAAACACATTGAAGCATGGGATAAATGAAAACATAACATTGCAAACTAATTTCCTAGTTATTTCTTTTGTTCGTATTCGTCCGATATCCTTTGATATCGTTTGTATGAAATGTTTATATCCGGGGTGTAACGTTCAATGAACTACTTTCAGTGTTGAACGTCTTGGCCTAACCATCTTATGTCATTTCGAATAAACGCGTGATATAAATAAAATTTTACTGTTCAAGGTTATATTATAACGCACCAATCAATTGTAACCACGGGCCCCAAGGTCCGGGGAATAGCGGGGACTTTGACTTTCGGTCAAGCCAAACACGGGTAAAATCTCCTCCCTGCGGGGACGAACTGTTGGTCAAATCCCACCCAAATGTCCCCGCAAACCAAGGGACCCTAGGTAAGGCCAATTCCCTGCTATATTCGGCGCATGGACAAAACCACCGCATTCATCCGGGATGCGGGGCAACCGGGAAGATAAAAACAAGGCCCATTTTCCCGGCTATCCCCGGTATACATCCGGACCTGGGGGGGGGGGGAGCGTGGTTACCATAGACTGGTGCATAATATAATAAAACAATAGTCGACCCATATATGTTATAAGAGGACAATCAATTAGACCTTGGAATACTTATGCAACTCGTAATGTCGCTGTGCGTTATCACCTTATGTCCGGTCGCCTTTGTTTTGAATGATTAACGTAATTTGCAAAGATGTCTGAGAATTAGTTTGTGATTTCAACAATCGAACTTAATCAATAACCCCGTTCTTTTAAGGTAGTGTCTACAATTCGCTTTGTTAAGTATGTCATAGAGTTTGGTTATAGCTGTTGTTTTCACTCCCATCTACTATGTTACTCTTGGACAATGGAGAATAAACGTTGTCGTAATTACCCATCAATAAACATAAAACACAATTAATGATTAATCTTACCTTCCTAAATATCCGTCAGCTGCTCTTTCCATTGTAAACCCAAATTGCAACCCGAACATGCGACCCTCTGCAACACTTTGTCCTATTACTCCTACATAAATAATCATCACATTATTTTACATTTTCAAAATAAGTTTGATAGCATATAAATGACTTCGTGATGCGGCTGTAAAGGATGTACCGTACTGTGTTCTCGGTGCAGTTATTTATTGTCATGCATGGTAGGCAAAAGGGAACATATTTTGCAACCAACAAAGGTTAGGGTACAACACCCACCTTTTACTCAGAAGTATCAAACCTTATCGTATGGACAAGGTAGATGTATTGCCTCAATATTTCCCGTAGTCGCAGTATTCCAGAGATCGCAGGTATGGCGATTCTCAGCCAAACGCAATACATTGGCCTTAAACTTGAGATTAGCTTACTTTTTACAAAACAGACTCCCGTCTCCGGACATATTTCGTCAGAATGACTCGTTAAAATCATAAATGATTATAAAGTCGTAATCTAAATTAAAACTATTTACAATAATCATCCATTTTTTCTATACTATAAATTATTTTAACCAACTACAAAATCAAAAAATCAATACACAATTGTTTACACCCCATATCCCAAACAAATGCCATTGATTTCAAATAAGTTACTTCCGACTGAAACAAATGCGTACAATGTTTCATTTCTTGTAATACGCAAGTCGACTGTCGTAGTTTTTTAACAGAAAATGTTTTTGTCTTTGAAGGCCTCAAGTAAAAAAGTACAATTTAAATTTCTGTTATTTAAAGGGAGCTTAGAATCTAAGAGTGAAGGTTATGTGAAGTTTCTACTATAATTACACATGCTGACAATTCCGGGCTACAGATCAACTACTAGGGCTTACCTTGTGTCAGTGCCATAAAAGAAACAAAACTTAAATAATTGTTTAAAATAGTTCCCATCCTTCCGTATTTTCTCTGTAAAGTAGTTTTCACCCTTAGATACCACATCAAGCAAACATCTTTCAACTTTGAAATAGTGGCAACTATTGATTCCTTGGGAGTTTGTTTTTAATTAATTTTTCATCAAGGTTTATTTTTCATCATGTTCATAACAATGTATAGACTAAATATCGATTATAAAAATGAACAATTTCTCGACTAAAAGCGTTCCGATGTTTCTCATTCTCTCAGATTGTACCCCGTACTAGGAACCCAGATCGTTTTTGATCCGCATGACAAATCTTAAGTGGTTTATTGTCCCATAATAATTGTCACATTTGCAGCATCTTTCGTATAGGCCTCTAAAAGTTATTCTTTTGATCCGCATGAGAAATCTTAAGTGGTATATTGTCCCATAATAATTGTCATGTTTGCAGCATCTTTCGTATAGAAATTGAAAAATATAGTTGTATACATTATTGTACGCGTCATGTTTTGTTATATAATGAATAATACCACAGTGCGTATTCTTCTAGTTAAAGCCTCAGTGCCACTTACGAATAAATAATAAGAGAAAAAGAAAGCGAGTATATAACTATGATAGAGTCTCATATAATGTATGTTAAATTCCCAAGGTCTTCATGATGCTTTTGTTATAAGAAATGATTGGGAAATACCAATGACATTCCAAACTGGATCACTGATTCATTTTATGCTAATAAGGTAGATAAGTGGATAGAGCATAGCGATTTGCAAAACAGTATCTTAGCAGTTGCGGGAATAGACTAGAGAAATATATAGTAAAAATACAAAACATTTTCAATTGAAATTTCACATAAAGAAAATACGCTCCAGTTTCTTAGATAAATGTGATGCAAGTGATTTCGAATGAAAAAAATATCAATGTTGTTCAGTGAAAAATCGGAGGTTGATACTCGCTCATGTCTTTGTAAAATGCAGTTTTTATGTATGACGAAATAAAGTGTGGCAAATCAATTGGAGTGTTAAAACTAAGATGCCAAAAGTTTGGACCCTTCAGCAAATGTTGATATTTGCTCAAATATCGTTATATATATAAGCATAAACATATTTTTTGTTTCGTTATTGGATGACTAAAATTATTAAGCGATGATATCAATGTATGGTTAACATATTAATGTATCAAATGCTATAAAAGAGTCGCGGTGGTCTATTGGTTCAGGTATTGATTTTCATTGTGTTTTTTTTTTTGCTTTACCGATGTGGGTTCGCACTTCACTAAAACTAAAATACTTGTTTTTACTATATGTATTATTTCTGCAATTTCGATATCACAGAGTGAGTGTGGGAAAGGGCGGGTGTTTTTAAAATTGCAGTAAAACACTTATAATTAAATCTAAAACACACCTTGTTTGAACAGGGTCTTGATTAAAAAGACAAGTTGACCGTAAGGGTGAGTTAATTTTACAGAAAGGAAGAATAAACCAATAGAAATACAGAAGAGCGATAAACAACATTTTACCTTAATTTGAACTGGGAAAGCGCCACCTAAAAACCAACCTGCCTATAATGTCGGGTGCTCTGAGGAGTAACCGGACGGAAAGATATACCCGATGGATCTACTGTTACTTTTTCAGGATTCGGTGCAGTAATTTGAGTTGCATAGACATTTCCGGCTGCTCTACTGCTTTACTGCTTAAGGCCACTTTACATTATTTTTAATTTATAGATATCACCATATGTTCCTCTATCACTCATTCAGGCTACTGTACACTATTTTGTTTATTTATAGATATCAGTATACGTATGTTATACTATGACTCTTTTAGGAAAATTTACATTATTCTGCATTATGCTACCACCATACGTGTATGTTAAACATTTACTATTTAAGTATTCTAAACCGACTTTTGTTTTATTTAAGTATAATCTTTTATAATTATGCTTTAAGGCTACTGCATATCCTTATGTTTTATTTATAGATACTTACATTGGCGAGAACCTCAAGAAAACGAGTTTTCATCATTCGGAAGTTCTCCCCCCTAACTATGTGTCAACATGGCAGCGCGTATTTCCTATGCTCTTTATAAAAGTCGATATATTCAGAAACAGTTTAAATTTATTCCGAGGATGCACGTTATTTGAGCTTTTCGACGTACAATTATGTATAATAACAATTAGATTCCCAGCTATGTAAAAAATAATCCCATATACCGTAAAACAATAATCGCTTGTTTGGACTTCGAACAATAAAATATAGGCAATTTCATGCCCAATTTCATTAGAAATACTACGCTGTAATTCAAACTTAAGAACTTTGTTAAGCCGTTTAGAGACAAATATGTTACAAATATGTACACAGTATGCAATACACATCGGAATTATTCAAACAAGAGTGCCAAGATGGCATTATATCGCTCACCTGACTTGACAAAGTGTTCTAAAAATATTGATCGGACATACTGGATGCCACAGGTGAAGCTTATTATACGTCCCGTTTTGTTTAAAACTAGCGTATAAAAATGAAAAAATGTGTTTGTTTAAAAAGTGTAAAAGAACTCTTACAGCACATTGTTACTGTGAATAATTTTATGAAGTTTAAAGTTAATATATACAATCATTGTTAAATAAAAATCATAATAATACTAATTAAAAAAGATTATATCAGATGCACCTAAAGAACAATCCTTTGAGAAAAAAAAATTGAAATCGGGATATTTTAAGTTTTCCGAATAGACATATAATGAAAAGTAGCCCAGGCCCTGGCGGGCAAGTTTATTACTTATCAAAATGTGATGAAATATTGGATATATCGTCACCGAAGGAACATTTCTGTGAAATTATTTTAGAATAGGGCCAGAGGATTTTGAGGAGAAGATTTTCAAAGTTGTCCATAGAAATATATGTTGAAAAGAAACCCCTCCTATGGCGGCCAAGTTATATACGAATCATCATTGGGTGAATAATTTGATATCGGGTCACATAAGGAGCATTTCTGTGAAATTACTTTGGAATCGGGCGAGCAGATTCTGAGCAAAAAAATCAAAGTTTTCCATAAAAATATTTAGCCAAACATAGCCTCGCCCCCTGGCGGTTTCTTTACGAAACAACATGGTCATGAAGTTATTGATACAGGGCCACCCTTTCTGTGAAATTATTTAGAAACTGTGCCAGCGGTTCCGGTTTTCTTCGGTTGTCATGGCAACCAGAATTCTGCATGGAATCAATTTAATTAAAGGCATCTGGAAGGGGATTCTCAAGTAACATTCTTATGAAACTTGACTGAAATTGTCCCAGTGGTCTAGGATGGGAAGTTCTTTGACGGAAACTGTTGACGACGGACGGATGATTGACGACTGTCGACAAAAGACGACGTTCAATCACCCTATCACAATAGCTCACGTTGAGCACTTTGTATTAAGGTGAGCTAAGAATAGGCAGACAAACCCTACCCTCTTTCTTACTTCCTTTGAGTTGAATGTTAACAATTAATAATTTAATAGAACTTTTTTTTGTATTTCCACGTGCATAGCACGTTGATCATTTCATGTCTCATGTAATTAATACTTTATAATATTGTATTGCTCGAATTTATAAATTGGAAGAACTTTGTATATGTAATACATGTATTATTTGACTGTTTTTTTATAAGTGATTGGTATAAAACACGCGCATCGAATCCAGTCTTCTCGATTGTGACTGTGAAACCCCCGCAATGAATAAAGACAAACAGAACCAGCTACATATATATGCTATTTGCTATTTGAATTGTCTTTATTACATCTCTGGTTGAATGCATTAAATGCACAGCTTTATCAGACAAATACTGTTGTTAATTTCATCAGTGGGGAATCAGTTATTCATGTTGCCCGCGATGTCTGTACATATAACAAAACAACATCATTGTATTTGACATACATTCGATGTACAAACATGAATAGTCTAAAACTGCCCATCCAGCCCAGCGAACGAAGTACAGCTCTTTATATTTACAGGTTGACAGAGGATTCTAATGCATAAAGGGCAGTAACAACTTTACTTATATAAATTACTGCAGCCAGAATTATTTTTCCTAGGCAGTGTACTTCTTCTCAATAATATGTGAATGTATATGAAATTTAATGTCAATACCAAAATGATCTTTTATGGAATGCTTCGTCCAAAAAGTATGAACATGGAGATGACAATTGCGCAAAACATATCGTAGCCATTAGTATGGTTCCTGTGTTCTGCACTTCTCGAATATAACTATTTATATATTTGCGTGAAGCTAGCGACCTAGCGGCCAAGCGGCCGAGCGGCGTGAGGAAAGCGGCCTAGGGGCTTGAAGTTAGCGGCATACGGGCATGAAGTTAATGGCCGGGCGGCATAGTGGCCTATAATTGTTTCCTATTTCAAATCATTTATACGTTTTCTTCTAAAACAATGATACATTTTTGGAGTCTTTGCACATATTATCACAAGGCCGCTAGGCCGCTGAATTGGTTGATCGACTTTTTTAGAAAATTGTTGATAATTGCTTTAGAATGCTAAATTATGATATATGATAAAAAAACATTGATTTATCATTGTTTTCCAAGAAAATGCATAAACAATTGCTTTGAAATTGATTTTTTAGGCAGCTTGATCGAGTTTTGGGGACAGTGCTGATATTCGCCAAAGGATGTTACTTTGTAAATATAAACCATATATCTATCATTGTTTTAGAGGAAAACGTATGTATAAATGCTTTGACATAGGAAACAACTTTAGGCCGCTAGGTAGTTGGTCTCTAGGCCGCTTATTTCACGGAGCTAGGCTGCTGGGCCGCTGGACTGCTTGGTCAACTTTTTGAAGAAAAAAAAGGTTAATCGTTTCAGAGTGATGAATTTTGCATAAAACAATAAATTAGTCATTCCTTTAGAAGAAATTACATATACTTTATTGAAAATAACACAAGGCCTCTTACTTCACGCCGTTAGGCAGCTAGGAAGCTGACCAGCTTAATCGACTTTTTGGGAAAAAATGTTGATAGCCGCTCTAGAGTGATAATTTGTGCATAAACACAATTAACTTATCACTGCTTTGAAATATATAACAATTTTACGCCGCTAGGCCGCTTTGCTGCCAGGCCGCTTAGTTCACAACGCGTGGCCGCTAGGCCGCTGAACTGCTTGATCGACGTTTTGGAAAAAGTGTGGAATATTGATTCAGAGTGATAGTTTGTCCATCACAACAATTTATTTATCATTTTTTTTAGAAGAAAACGCATATAAGATTGCTTTGAAGTGACTCGCTCTTTTTTTTGAACAACAATTAGTTTTCCCGGTTATGCATCTGAAAACACTTTTTTTATCATTATTACTATATGATATCGAAATTGCAGAAAAAATACAGTTATAGCATAAAAAAGTACTTTGGTTTTAGTGGGGTTCGAACCCACGCCAGTAAAGTCAAGAGAAAATGGAAAACGGCCGGTTAGTCCACACGGCCACCGGGACTTTAACACATGTAGTTGATATGTTGACCTGTTAAGGATACATTGATAACATCACGTGATAATGTCAATCAACCAATCATGCAACCCCGCAGCCGTAATAAATTTTACAATCGCCTAATAAACGCTAATGAAAATTGTGGTCTTCAATGACAATATTCGAGCAACTATCAACATTTGCTGAAGAGTTCCAGCTTTTGGTATTTTTGTTTAAACATTCCGTATTTGCCACACTTTATTTCGTAATTAAAAAAATGCATTTTACAAACCATGAGCGGTTCACTTTAAATAGGAAACAATTTTAGGCCGCTAAGCCGTTAGACCGCTAACTTCACGACGCTTGGCCCCTATGCCGCTTGACTGCTTGATCGCATTTTTTAAGAAAAAAAGTTTCAGAGTGATGGATTTTTCATAAAAACAATTAATTTATCATTGTTTTGAATAAAGAAATCATTAAAAAACGTTTTTATATTGAAAATAATTTAAGGCCTCTTTGTCAATTATGATTAAAAAACATAATTTAATCAATGTTTTTCCAAGAAAACGCATGAACAATTGCTTTGAAATCGCGAACAAATTTAGGCCGCAAAGCTGCTAGGCCGCAAACTTCACGCCGCTAGACCGCCAGGCCGCTAGGCCGCTAACTTCACGCCGCTAGGCCGCTAACCTCACGCTGCTAGGCCGCTAATCTCACGCCGCTAGGCCGCTAACCTCACACTGCTAGACCGCTAACCTGACGCCGCTAGGCCGCTAGCCTCACGCCGCTAAACCGCTAACTTCACGCCGCTAGGCCGCTAACTTCATGCCGTAAGCCGCTTACCTCACGCCGCTAGGCCGCTAACCTCACGCCGCTAGGCCGCTAACCTCACGCCGCTAGGCCGCTAACCTCTCGCCGCTATGTCGCTAGATGGTTTACGATGTACTGTTCATATTCATAGAACTAAATATTCAATTGAAGTTCGATTTCGCATTTTATTCTTTTGACATACAGACATTCATTAGTTCTTACTACCAGACAAATATTCAGTGTAAATGTAGTTTTTCACAGGTAATTTTGAATGAGTTATAAAAACGTAAAACACATACTTTGCATTTTTTCACGTTTAAAAAACGAAATGAATAACTGATTGCAATAGGTCACACTTCTAGGTCGAGCGTGTTTGTTTTATTCTACACCCCTTGTGTCACCTCAATGTCACACTTCTAGTTGCGTGGTGTGTGTCATGCACTACACCCCCTGTGCCAGCTCAATGTCACACTTCTAGGTGCAGCGTGTTTGTTTTATTCTACACCCCATGTGTCAGCTCAATGTCACACTTCTAGTGACATGGTGTCTGTAATGCACTACACCCCTTGTGCCTGCTCAATGTCACACTTCTAGTGACATGGTGTGTGTCATGCACTACACCCCTTGTGCCTGCTCAATGTCACATTTCTACGTCCAGCGTGTTTGTTTTATACTACACCTCTTGTGCCAGCTCAATGTCACACTACTAAGTCCAGTGTGTGTGTCTTGCTATACACCTCTTGTTCCATCTCAATGGCACACTATTAGTTACATGGTGTGTGTGTCATGCCCTACATCACACTTCTAGGTCCAGCGTGTTTGTTTCATTTTACACCCCATGTGTCAGCTCAATGTCACACTACTAGTTACATGGTGTGTGGTATGCCCTACTCCCCTTGTGCCAGCTAAATGTCGCACTTCTAGGTCCAGCGTGTTTGTTTTATTCTTTACCCCATGTGTCAGCTCAATGTCACACTACTGGTTACATGGTGTGTGTCATGCACTACACCCCTTGTGCCAACTCAATGTCACACTTCAACGTCCAGCGTGTTTGTTTTATTCTACACCTTTTGTGTCAGCTCAATGTCACACTACTAGTTACATGGTGTCTGTTATGCACTACACCCCTTGTGCCAGCTCAATGTCACACTTCTACGTCCAGCGTGTTTGTTTTATTCAAAAATCTTTTGTAAGTATTATTTACAGGAGGAACTTATTTCGTAATAATACTTTCAAAAGATTTTGTTATCAATCTTTAGTATGTTTTTCTAAATAATAACGTTTTTTTTTAGCCAACTGACAATATAAGCACCAACCACTGTGTAAAAATGTAAATTAGATATACAAAGTCTGAAAATAACACAGTGGCAAAAACATCATTAGACATTAAAATTAAAGCTTTACTATAAATATTCCAGCTGAATTTTGTTTCGGTCTTCGAATAATATCAGGATAATAAAAAAATCCGATTTTTATCACACACAAAAAGATATTTGCCATCTGCATACTTCTACAAAGCAGCCTTACTGAATAAGTAAAACATGTCATTAAGAATGTTGCTGGAGACTAGAAGACATTTCTATTGAACCTTCTGGCACGCCATTCAAGATGTCTAAGATGAGACCATGCGACAGGAAGTCTTACAATTTTGAGAGGTCCATCAGAACGGCACCTACATATATGCAAACAGTTGTAACGTGTGAAAAATGATAGTATAGAATAAATACAACTATTCTGTACAATACGCAGATAAATTTGGACTCGTATACAGCTGGGACTATATTGGACGAGCCGTTAGTTTGTGTACTGGTCCAGATATATCTCGTGTTGTACTAAACAATGTGAAATACATCATTAATTATATACCTTCATTTTTCCAAATATTTAAATGATTAACACGTTGATATCAGATGTTGAAATTCGTTTCGTTCGTTAACAAACGAGAATTGAACTTAAGTTATAATTTTAGAGCGTCTTTTAATCCCGATTTTCATTCGGAACCTTTTCAGGCGTGTCGGTCTTTGTATTTTGTTTAACATTGGACCTGTGAAACGTACAAACCCGGAAAAATACATTTCTGTTTGTAAACGCGTGTGTCCCCATCGGGCGTTGTTTGACCAACATTCAAGTCATCTTATTCCTAAACAAGAAATACACGAAATCAGAACAGAACAAAATTTATTTCGTCTTAAACTATGACAAATATACACAAAGAAATAGGTCAAATATTACCATTGATCATTTGTAACCGTTATCTAATGCATAGCGGTCGTTCACAAATTAGTATTTATAAATAAGCTGATATACTGTGAGAAAATGAATACATTTGTTTTAGTAGTTACTCAATTCATTTCATTTTTTACTTTTATAAAAATTTAAGATTCATTCTAATTAATTTAATATGTAATGAGTAGAAAATTAAGTTATGCTTATATTTTTTATCACATCCACACTATGTAAAAATAATGTATAGTATACAGATATTATGAAACAATTACTATAACCGGGCTTTTCTATTTCTTAGTTGCCATTCGAAACCCTGGGGTTGATAGGGTTAAACTAGTTTAAGGCTTAAGTTTGCCAGGCAATTATATGATTCTCCCTTTCACAAACACAGACAGAACCACCAGCTTCCGCATAAAATGCCTTTCTCATTACTGTCAGGATGAAAGCATCCATATCATTTATAAGCCTACTCATTTTTGTATGATAAAATAATGCAAATGTTCATGTGTCCTTATCTCCTTATCACGTGCAAAGAGTATCTGAATGACAAAAATGAGGATCATACGTGCAGCTGTTTCATAGTTATAGTTGGACACCGTATTTTACACACTTATTTTAAACCCTAAAGAAGCTAGAACGACAGTGGCTATCGCGGGTCAAATGATAGGATGGGGCCTTAAACACTTACCATACATAGAAACCTCTTCCACAAGATATCGATGATAATGTCAAACCCATGAACATGCTACCACAGTCAAAGTCACTGGACGATGCAGTTGATTTAGTTTTTACGGGATTTGCATCTGATGATGCTGTAGGATCTGCATCTGATGGCACAGTTGGATCTGCATCTCAAGGTGCAGTAAGATCTGCATTTAGTGGCGCTGTAAGATCTGCATCTCAAGGTGCAGTAAGATCTGCATTTAGTGGCGCTGTAAGATCTGCATGTGATCGCGCTCTAGGATCGGTATCTGATGGCACTGTAAGATCTGTATCTGATGGCACTGTAAGATCTGCATCTGATGGCACTATAATATCTACATCAGATGGCACTGTACGATCTGCATCTGATGGCACTGTAGGATCTGCATCTGATGGCGCTATAGGATCTGTATCTGATGGCGCCGTAGGATCTACATCTGATGTCGTTGTAGGATCTGCATCTGATGACGTTGTAGGATCTGCATCTGATGGTGCTCTAGGATCTGCATCTGTTGGTGCTGTAGGATCTGCATCAGATGGCGCTGTAGGATCTGCATCTGACGGTTCTGTAGGATCTGCGTCTGATGGCGCTATAGGATCTGCATCAGACGGCGCTGTATGAGATTCATATGCCGTACTTGACGTCTCTGATGTTGAAGACAATGTTGTTAATGGGACAACTGTTGACGGTGTCGGTGTTCCTGTTGTTGATGAAATAGTTTGCGTGTTTTCACCGGATTGCGCTGTTTCAAAAGAAAGAGGAATTATATAAAATTTAACAAGAATGAACCCAGACAATAAAAGTATGAACTATTAAGTGCACACACAGCGTGGCTGAGCGTTCAAGTTTTAAACATTCCTTACATTTACTCCGAATATGTATGAGAAATACAAACATATGTAATTAAATTCAAAAGCAACTAGAATAATACATCAAAGGATGTTTATTACCATACATCATTGTAGCATAATATTTTGTTCCAAGCATTGTCTCTAACGTTCCGGTGAAGTTGGCATACTGTAATATATCCGCGTGTAATTGGCAGGAGCGTACACTCGTTGAATGAAAGAACGAAGCGCACCATTCTCTACTAGCACAGCTCTTTGCACATGATAAAGGGTTGGCTGTCTGTAGTCTGAAAATATACGCGCTAACATCACAGAAACAGGAATAGCCTGTATATTTATTTATTCAAGAGTTCGATTTAAGATAGATGCACGATTTGGACGACTATATTAGAGAGTTGACACATTTAGATGTGGGATAAATAAATAAGTGCATATGCAAAATTTTATTCGATATCTGTTGTATGAAATGTTAAAATCGGGCGTGTAATCTTTGAGGGCCTTCTTTCAGTGATGTGGAACGTTACCATCTTATGTCAAATAAACGTGCGAAATAAAGTTGTTTTCATGATGCATCGGAAGTGCACTTCGGTCTGTTTCTGTCCTATACGCTATTTGATAAGGTTATTTTTTTGCTGAAGATATTCGATCAATTAATGCATTCATTGATTTAAAGTGATATTCTATTGTTTAAGGGTTATGCTATTATTTAACCAAAAAGCAATCGAATCATATCATATATAAGGACATGCAACATGTACTTATACTTCTCGTCTTGTCTTTATGCTTTCTCACCAATTGTCAGGTCGACTTTGATACTTTTGTTTTAAACTATGAACGTTATTTTGCGAAATTAATGGAGGATCAAAGATCGTACTTAGGCAATTACCCCTGCTTTTATGTTAATTGCATGCAATTTGCTGTTGTTGCTTTTTCACACAGTTCCCAGCTACTATGATACTCTTGGAAGATGGACATATAGCGTTGTTCCACATCAATACATACAGAAAATAATTAATTATTAAACACATCAAGAGACATAGATCGAACTGTTTACCTTGCTGAGTATCCCTCGGCTGCTCTTTCCATTTTAAATCCGTATTGCAGCCCAAACATGCGTCCCTCTGCCTTTACATTTCCCTGGACACCTTAATAAAAAAGGATCACCTTTTATTACAGTTTCAAATCCAGTCTAATAGTATGTGATACTGATTCCGTGTCGGTCTGTAAAGGTCGCACCGTACTTTGTCCACTGTACATATGTAGTTATTTAAGGATAAAAATTCGACTTTTTGCATTTTATTGGGGTATGGTATGCAATGGGGCTGTTCAAAATGGCTGAAGTCCGAAGTACTCCACCAGCATTTCGATACCATAAACCAATGAAATGCAAAATGTCGAATTTTAGTATTTATGTTTACATTTATTTAAATGTACATTTCTGCTAAAATAAATCGTTTATTCAAGAGTATTTTCTCTTTTTTCTTTCTCTCGTTGTTCTCAACGGTGTGTAAATTCGAACAGCTACAGTAACCTAAATGTAAAAAACAATGGACGCGCAGAAAAAACAGTTCCTTATTAATGGGTTAAATTTCTATATTTTCAAGGAAAATAATTTTTTAACAATGTATTATAACTGTACTACAGCTAGAAAAATACAACTGGAGTTATGAAAAATTAACAATAGCAAAAAACAATCAAAATATCACAACCTACAAAGTTCTCATTATATCTCGCGATAATACGCGATACTAGCGTTTGATAGTCACGAGTTTTCAAATTGGAGAGAAATACCAGTCAATTTTCTTGCTGGGCGTTATGTTGAAGGATCAGTTGGTGTATAAACCATGTTGAAATACGGTGTTGGCTGATCAGCAAGTGCATTGTCATTCATCGGAAGTTAACATCGGATGAAACGACAGTGGCGGTGGGTGGGTCACGTGTTTAGCAATGGGAACTTTCGCGGAAAAAAAGCCAGAGGACGCGAGAAGACTTAGTATTGAACTTAGTATTGAACTGAGCTCTTTCTTCTGGACGTTGCTGGGTGCACTACAATATGTTATTGTTTCATTTCCTCAATTACATGTTTTGTCAGATGCTTTATTTTTACCAAATGTGAATTCCAAATTTCAAAATAAGTCGTCATCATTGTCATTTAATATTTCTTTAACTGTTCCATACATCATCAAATTATCGTTGCTTATTTTGTTTTAACTTCTTTACTGCAGATTTTAGTTTTGCAGGTTGCCGATAATTTTACTACGAATTCATTGAAAAAAATAGTTCCGTAGTTAATATATTATTGTGCCCAATGACAGGACAGAAGTATCGAACAAATGCACGCGATTTCGATGGGAAATGCCATTGCACTTTTAATGTGAAATTGATAAACAACAACAATCGTTAAGGAATGAAGTGTTAATGTTAATATTTATTGTGTGGTCCAAAGCGATCGTTGATGATATCTTTATAACTCTTGGGAAATGCATAATGAATACTATTCTCAATACGAACTTTCTACAAATATATCCTAAGTATTCTTTAATCATTTACTGTTTTATACCAATCTGTCATCCTCAGATCAACACATATGTATTTTTGCTCCTTAGCCCAAACAAATGCGAATCTTACAAAACGCTGAGCATATTCACCAACTTACCCGTTCGTGTTTCGGACCATTTCCAAGGAATTCCACAAAATGAAAACGAAAACATTATAAATAATCCATCAATTTATTTACCAGACCAAACGCGCATTATGTTTTTTCTCATTATTCCTAACAACGGGAAAATCCTCCTCCTGATAAAGTTGTACCGGTTAAGTTATTAGACAGAATAACTTTGTATTTGAAGCTGACTTGTTAAAGTACCATTATCATATCTGTTTTTAAAGGGAGGTTATTATTGTAGTGCGTAGGTTATATGACCTTTCATTAATGTGTATATATATTTATCAGTGACAGTATTTTCTAATTCGTGGTACAAAACAAATTTTGGGTCTTACCTTGTATAACTGGGATAAGATAAACAAAAAATGAATAACTCTTTAAAATAGTTCCCATCCTTAGATACTTCATATAAAGTAGTTTAAATCCTTAGATAACACAAACACCAAACATCTTTCGAATTTGAAGTACTGGCAACTAATGAGTCCTTGGGAGTTTTGTATTAATTAAATACATCAATGACCTTCGCATAATGTCTATAGCTTTCTTAACTTAAGTGTATAGACTGAATATAGATTATGTAAATGACCCATATCCTGACTAAAAGCGTTTCTATGTTGTTTATTGATACAAGGTAACTTGTACTGGAATATCAAATCGTTTTGATCCGCATGAGCAATGTTGAATGGTTTCTCTCATAATGAATGTTCTGAATGCAGCACATTTCGTTAATGCACTCTTAAAGTTAATTGATGTAATATGTCACGTAATATCAACAGTAATTTAATTGTGTGTATGAACTTGTTTTGTGTGTTTATAAGAATGAACGCACTTTTACTTTATACAGGTGAACCAAGCGACATCACTTCTTGGCACTTGCTGCTGTAATTATCATGTTAGACAGGCTGTGCTATGAGAAACACAACAAATATCGTTTTATTTTAAACCCATAGTTTGAGTACGTTTCACCACAATGCGTGTCCTTATTGATAAAAAATGTCTTCACCCGCATAATGTTTAGATAAAAGTAGACGTCAAACAAATAGATCATAATACTTTTGAAAAACCGCAAACAACAATGATATTGCATTTTTTTTTTACTTTGTTTTGCTACTTGAACTTTTTCACAATTTAATTTGAAAACATTATACATTTTGGGCTAGAGAAAGTCGGCTTTTTCAGCACTTGTAACATTACTGGAAATACATGTCCCATATCAAAAAATATCCTATTGAACTCTTATTTGTTATGGATGACGGATAAGCGGGTTCTTGTCTTGAGTCGACAGTGTCAGCTGTACCTTGAACCTTGAGCCTTCAAACAGGAACTTGGTTATATTGTAGGCTACTGTTCTGCTTTCTTTAAAGGTATTAGTGTTTTACTCTACGTATTTGAGGCTATTGTACAGTATTTTGTTTTATTCATAGACATTCCCGTGTGTTCTGCTCTAACTATTTTATGCTGGTGTACATTATTTGTTTTATTTATAGACATTCTCGAGTGTTATACTCTAACTTTGTTATGCTAGTGTACTCTATTTGTTTTATTTATTGACATTCACGTGTGTTATACCCTTAGTATCTTATGCTAGTGCACACTATTTGTTTTATCTATAGACAACTATATTATGATAGTGTACACTATTTGTTTTATTTATAGACATTTCCGAGTGTTATACCCGAACTATCTTATGATAGTGTACACTTTTTGTTTTATTTATAGACATTCCCGTGTGTTCTGCTCTAACTATTTTATGCTGATGTACATTATTTGTTTTATTTATAGACATTCCCGACTGTTATACTCTAACTGTGTTATGCTATTGTACACTATTTGTTTTATTTATAGACATTTCCTTGTGTTATTCTAACTATGTTATGCTATTGCGCATTATTTGTTTTATCTATAGACATTCACGTGTGTTTTGTGTTAACTATTTATGCTAGCATACGCTTTTTGTTTTATTTATGGATATTCCCGTTTGTGTTCTGTTCTAACTATCTTATGCTAGGGTGCACTATTTGTTTTATTTATAGATATTCACGTGTGTTATACCCTAACTATGTTATGCTAGGGTGTTCTATTTGTTTTCATTTGTAGACATTCCCGAGTATTATACTCTAACTTTGTTATGCTAGTGTACACTATTCCTTTTATTTAGAGATATTCATGGGTGTTATACCCAAACTATTTTATGCTAGTGTACATTATTTGTTTCATTTATAGACATTCCCGAGTGTTATACTCTAACAATTTTATGCTAGGGGACACTCTTGTATAATGTATTATAGACATTCCCGAATGTTATACTCTATCTATCCTATGCTAGGGTACATTACTTTACAGACATTCCCGTGTGTTCTGCTCTTACTATTTTATGCTAGGGTACACTATTTGTTTTATTCATAGACATGCCCATGTGTTATACTCTAACTATTTTATGCTAGGGTACACTATAACTTTTATTTATATACATTCCCGTGTGTTATACGCTAACTTTTTATGCTAGTAAACACTATTTGTTTCATATACAGATATACCCGTGTGTACTGCTCTTACTATCTTATGCTAGGGTACACTATTTGTTTTATTCATAGACATACCAGTGTGTTATACTCTAACTATTGTATGCTAGGGTTCACTATTTGTTTTATTTATAGACATTCCCGTGTGTTCTGCTCTAACTATCTTATGCTTGGGTACACTATTGGTTTTATTCATAGACATGCCCGTGTGTTATAGCCTTACTATCTTATGCTAGTTAACATTATTTGTTTTATTTATAGACATTCCCGTGTGTTCTGCTCTAACTATCTTATGCTTGGGTACACTATTGGTTTTATTCATAGACATGCCCGTGTGTTATAGCCTTACTATCTTATGCTAGTTAACATTATTTGTTTTATTTATAGACATTCCCGTGTGTTCTGCTCTAACTATTTCATGCTAGTGTACACTATGTTTTTATGTGTAGATATTCCCTTGGGTTCTACTATGACACTTTCAAGGATACAGAACAATCTGTTTTATGTTAAATATTTCCATGTGTTCTTTTGTAACTGTGTTAGGCAAGTGTCCATTTTTTTATTGTATGTATAGATATTCTCGTGTGTTTGACTCTAACACAAATGTTTTACTATAATGTACATGAACTCAAAGAATGAGAGGGCTAGAACTTCAATATAACGAGCTTTTGTCGTTCAAAACTTATCTCCCTTAAGCAGTATACGTGTATACTGGTTGAGTTTGTAAAACCGAACAGTTTTGACAGTTATTTAACAATATCTTTGCGAGTTTTGGTTCTAGTCACTTCAAACATGGCATTAATAATGTTTGGTTCAAACCTCAGCCTCTGCTGAAGTACACATTCACAAAAAAGTTTGATTCATAAACGCAAAACGTTCATTTGAAGCACAGTAATTCACCATTCAATCGGTAAACAAACGCGTGATTTAACAGGTGTTCGGTATTTATAGACTGTTCGGATTTACAAACTCAACCAGTAAACGTCAAATCAAACACATTCACAAAAAAAGTTTGATTCATAAACGCAAAACGTTCATTTGAAGCACAGTAATTCACCATTCAATCGGTAAACAAACGCGTGATTTAACAGGTGTTCGGTATTTATAGACTGTTCGGATTTACAAACTCAACCAGTAAACGTCAAATCAAACGAAAACATTTAATACTGATCCAATGATATACGCCATTGAAGTAACAACCAGTAAACGTCAAATCAAACGAAAACATTTAATACTGATCCAATGATATACGCCATTGAAGTAACAATTATGTCAATTTTGGATGCCTTGTGATCCCATATGCCAACGGACAATACACATAAGCTTGTTTGGCCTTGAAATATAGAGAGATAGGCCATATCGCGCCCCGATTTCATGGGAATTAATGAATTAACTTCAACAGGCAATACATTGATTAATAATATGATCCGGATATGATATTAACGTGTATGTTATAAGTCTGCAATACCCTTTTGAATGATAACAAATAACAGGCATCAACACATCACATTTATATCAATGCCTCGGTAAAACGGAAAGCTCATGTGTACAATCGGGTACCTTAATCAGTGTGTGTGTACCACATAAATTACGTCATATTTGTTACGTCGGAAGGCAACATTTTGTTTAAAATAAAGCCATAGCTCAGAGAAAACTTTTTATTTACTACTTTGTCGAAGTGTTTTAAGAAACTAAAAAAACTATAAATAAATCAAACTCAGTCTAGTAAAATAAAACGAAGGCTAGGCTCCGTAAGCGGCGAAGACTGCGCTATGTTTCGATTAAAATGGTGAAGATATAAGAAAGTTATTTTTATTTAATGTTTTCATTCTAAGCCAAGTGTTGCCTTCCGACGTAGCATTTATGACGTAATTTATCACGTGGTATACGCACACTGTTTATGAGGTGTATCAATCTAAACGATGTATCCTCACGTTTGAACGTGGTGTTGTTCTCGCTTACATTTATTTGTGTTACACTGACGTCAGAACTTGTGTCTTCTGTTTCAGTGTTAAGTTCTATTTCATCTTCTTCACTGAATTCAGGGGCCATATTTGTATTGCATCTTAAGTCAATTCCTAACTTAAATTGGTTTCTTAAAACCTGCATAGTCAAATGAAAAGAAATGAATTAGTTTTTAAATATGAAAGTATGTTTTCCTCAATAAAGTCAATTTCATATGAATGGGGGTCATACTTATATGAGGAAGGTGAAATAAGTTAATGAATACCGCCCAGATGTTTAGAGGCAGAAAGAAACATAAACTATACAAATGGATTTTATAGATATGTAAATCAACATAAAATTATATCCAGGCTGTTTAATTAAGAATGCTACGGATATGAATATAACAAATAACAAGCCATGTATAATAATAAATAATACGTTCTGATATTATTATCATAATGCTGTTTGTGAGTAGAATCAAAGAAGAAGAAACAGAGAGCTTCTTAAGGGATAAGCTTTACATATAATATACCTTCGAGTTGGTGATTTATACATATCTTTTAACATTCGCTGTTCAGTTAAAACAATGCAAAATATAATCAACACAATAAAACTCACACAGCTTTTTTTACTGTTCGCCATAGAATGTCTTGAGCAAAGTAGCATGTACCTATAACAGGATACAAACGTTCGTCATGGTGAGGAATGTAACATGTACTTATACAGGGACACATTTCTTTAATGGCTCATTCTCTAGTTCCATGTTTTTATTTTGTTTATTCCGTTCCCGTCTCCTGTGCATTATGTATCCGACTGCAGCCATGAATATCAAAGCTGATGCTACGGCAGAAGTCACTTTTATCGCTACGGGAATAGAGAGATCCGGCGCATGTCTCCGATGTCTGTCAGTTTCAATTACAGGCACTGAAAAATGCAACATGTATTTTGTAAATGCGATGTTTTGTGTCAATTATATGCCTTTCTATGATATTTAAGATGTATCATTTTTTTGTCCGCTCTCACTTCAAATTACATCAGCGCGCACTTAAGTCGTTACCGAAATGACGTTTTTTTTGCGAATACAATTTGGAGAACGTTTTTAAAAACTAGAAACACTGTTATTTTATATTCATTTCAAGCATTTTTTAAACAGAAAAAAAAAATGTATGTTTAAGTAAGCCACCAAAAGTACATATTTCAACCGTTGCTTCGCTGCTCGTGAAATACATCTTTTGGTGTTTACTCTGTGAAATATGTTGCACTCTTACACTGGAACCAATAATGATACTCTCTCTATATATATATATCATTTGTTCTGAAAAAAAAAAACGAAAAAATATTCGTGTTGTATTCTTATCTTAATAAACCGTTATTTTGAGGCGTATATTGAAATAAAAGGAATAATAATCAGTCAGAAATACAAAATTCGGCTGGCCTAACGATTCGTCAAGGTTATGCAGGTGATTGTTTTTAGTTGATGGGGGGGGGGGGCGCATGGACTGGACTTCTTTCATCGATGTCACATACATCTTACCGCAATAAAATTAAAAATATAAATTACGGTTGTCATTTTGGTTGTGATAAGTGGTATTCCAATAATGTTGCGTTTATCGGAATATGAAGGCTAGATTGAAAGAATAGGCGTTTATCTAAGGAAGTGCAATGTGAGAGTTAATATCCAACGGTTTTCTCATATCATTACTATCAGTCACATATCATGCCATAACTCATAACATTGAGTCCGAGCTCAGGAAAGTGTTTGTAACGCATCAAAAGTGCCTTCATATAATTATTGGATGAAAGAAAGGTGTACGCAAAAGTAAACAAAGTTATTTGTGACATATAGATCAACTATTCAATATCATAGCTTTACTGGCTTATTAAGGTGTTTATAAACATTTTTACCCATACGTATCGAGTTTGAAGCTCTATCGTATGTATGTAAATATGTACGGAACCAGACTTGAGAATTATACTCAACAATGGTTTAAACCCCCGACTTAATATAATATCCAGAATGTGACTACTACCCCAGTATTTACCAATGGCGTATTTTGATTGTTGTGTAGTATGTGTAGTATGTGTTGTCACAGTGGCGTATCCTGGAACTTATAACGGGGGTGGGGTGGGGGGGGGGTCAGCTGTTAACCCCCTCATAAAACTTATATTTCACTGAGGTATTGAAATGACACGTAATAAATCGTTGATGCATTTCAAACCTTAATGCAAGTTTATTTTAAACATTTTATAATGTGGACATACATATGGGAAAACACCCTTGTACGTTTAAACTTCAGCGGTTTAATTGTTAAGGTATCACTTCAGGTTATATTCAGGTGATTTAAGAGTTCCTTCGCCGGCCAACTGAGGGAGGGGGTGATTACCTACTGCATTTTGTAGCGTTTTGTCTGTTGTTTGGTGTTTGTTAAGCCGTAATATTTATTGTATATTTACCTCTGCCCACTAGGCCTTTCCATTCTTTAGAAAAAACATATAAAAAAGTACGTGTTACATAACAATCATTATTCAATATTTTGTATCATCGGGAATACCAAAACTGACTCTAAGACTATGCCAATACATACAAGAGATATTGTTCAACATTATCATTACCATTCGAGCCCGTTCCTGTGTCAAGGGTTTTGTTTTCTTCATAGAAACCAGTCTGAGTCCCAAACCATGTTCTGCACTGCTCAATGTCTTCTACCTTGAAAATGAAAACAATATAGATACACGTGCAGTTCAAAGAAGTGTGGGATATCGACCGAGTAAAAGTTGTTTGGCATAAGACCGACTATTTGACACTAAGTAGGCTTACTAAGAGCTGCATATAAGTTTGTTTGGATCTATTAGTGAAATGTTTGTGTGTGTTTTTTGTTTTGTGTCGTATGTTTTTGGCGTTTACCATGTGCCATTAAACGTGGTTTATGTTTAATCTTTTGGATACTGAGCTTGTTTCTGTAGTTTTTCACTTAAGTACTTACAGTTTCCAAAAGGTGGTCCATTTGACACTAAGTGACTTATTTAGAGCTGCATACAGGTTTGTTTGGATTTATCATTAAATGGACCTAACAGTTTCCAAAAGGGGGTAAATTTGACACTAAATCGGCTTTTACATTCAGTAAGGAATTCGTTTGGTACAAAATAAGCCCTGGGTTGTCGGGCACAGAGTGACCTTATATAAAACACTTTATGGCTTGCTCAACACGTATTAAAATTAGGACGAACTGAATTCGGTTGCTTGTAACTAGAACATCACCACATTAGGTTGGTAAAACACTGGATGGAATTGAAAAGAGATACTTCAGACATGATGTGTTTACATGGGACTCACAAAAACATATACTGTAGCTAGTGACGTTTTTACTTTGACTCACGAATGGATATTTTGTATTTAACTTGACTTTTAATATGAGAAGTTTATGAACTTTGGTGATCTTGGTAATGCTTTGACTTTATTTGAAAATAAATCTAAATTCAACATTAATAAATACAATAAAAACTCAGTCGATATTGAACGTATTTGCGTTTTTACATATGAAATACGTTATAAAATAGTTATCATATATTCATAAATTTAAGGCTTATGGACAAGATTGTTATCTTTTTTTTTAAATGAAACAGTCTCGGTGTTATACTATTGATGTTAATCATTTGTTTGGATCTATTTAAGTCAAATAAGTTAAACATGACAATGTATTAAAATAAAAATAATAATATGTTCACATCAACTTAATATATTGTGCGCCCTTAATTATTCAGAAAACTAAAGTGTGTTGCCATTTGTCCTTTATTACACAAGCTTTTATGTATTCATAATTCATACATATTCAAGTGTTTTGAAAGCGGTCATAATAATTAAATATTTTAAACCAACACATAGTAAACTTGCAATTTTAAGTAAATAATGCTATTTCATTGGTCAAAGATCATTTGAACAATTGTTTACCTTTCCGTCAAACTCCTCGATCAGTTGATGAATCCGTTTCATTGGCATCACATAGCCGTCCGTTGAATTCGTTAGTTGAAAAACGTAAATGCCATCTATTATCTGCAATGTTCAATTAAAAGCAAATTGATTAAGATTTTAAAAGTTTTAAGTAATTTTTTCGAGAAGAAGTTGTTATTGATAAATAACTTATTTGATTTAAACAAAATTAATTAATTCATAACGTGTCAATATTATTACAAAATCTATATGCACGATTGGAAAGGTAGAAAATAAACTTATAATGTTCCCCTCCTTTGTACTATGTTACACTTGTCATTATTAAGACAGGTAGTATTTTGAAATAAATTCTATGCACTAAATGGAATCAAGTTTTTATTTGATGAAATAATGAGACTTTCTGTAGTGGAAACCACTATTAAATTATTATTTGATTGATGTAATTGACATTAATCAGTGATATACAAAAAAGTATTATACCTGAATTGGCTTTCGAATTTATTATCAAAGGTATGTATGTTTAAAGGCTTGGCTGGTATTCATCAATTAGCTCAAAGCATTCCCTTACTTAAGTCACATTCCTAATGTAAGTAACTCATCGGTACTATGGTATATTTTGTGAAATACATTATTTGTATTGAACTTATTGGAAAAAAACATACTTAATGTGAAAAATATTGAAACATATGTTTTAATTTTTTAAATCAACTCCTCAATCTGTATATGAAACTCAAAAAAGGTACATGCAGTAAAGAAAGAAGACAAAGTCGTCTTCAAACTGTATATGAAACTCAAGACAGATAAATGCAGTAAAAAGGAAGTCACAGGCGTCCTAGAACCGTTTATCAAACTCACGAAAGATACATGCAGTAACGAAAGAAGCTAAAGGCGTCCTCAAGCTATATATAAAACCAAAGATTAAAAAATGCAGTACAAAATAAAGTCATAGGCGTCCTCAGACCTTTTATCAAACTCAAGGCAGATACATGCAGAAAAAGAACGAAGTCAAAGGCGTGTTTAAGTTGTATATGAAACTTAAGAAGGATACATGTAGTATAAAACAAAGACAAAGGCGTTTTCAAGCTGTATATGTAACTCACGAAAGATAAATGCAGTAAAATGAAGTCATAGGTGAGTAGAGAACGAAGCCAAAGGCGTCCTCAATATGTATATGAAACTCTATAAAGAAACATGTAGTAAAGAACGAAGCCAAAGGCGTCCTCAATCTATATATGAAACCCAAGAAAAAAAACATGCAGAAGAGAAGGAAGCCAAAGGCGTCCGCAATCTGTATATGAAACTCAAGAAAGAAACATGTAGTAAAGAACGAAGCAAAATGCGTCCTCAATCTATATATGAAACTCAAGAAAGAAACATGTAGTAAAGAACGAAGCCAAAGGTGTCCTCAATCTATATATGAAACCCAAGAAAAATACATGCAGTAGAGAACGAAGCCAAAGGCGTCCGCAATCTGAATATGAAACTCAAGAAAGAAACATGTAGTAAAGAACGAAGCCAAAGGCGTCCTCAATCTGTACATGAAACTCAAGAAAGATAAATGCAGTAAAATGAAAACATAGTCATCCTCAAGTTGTATATGAAACTCAAGAAAGATACATACAGTAAAGAACGAAGCCAAAAGCGTCCTCAATCTATATATGAAACACAAGAAAGATACAAGTAATAAAGAACGAAGCCAAAGGCGTCCTCAATCTGTATATGAAACTCAAGAAAGATACATGGAGTAAATAACGAAGTAAAAGGCGTGCTTAAGTTGTATATGAAACTCAAGAAAGATACAAGTAGTAAATAACGAAGCGAAAGGCGTCCTCAAGCTGTATATAATCTCGAGAAAGATCAATACAGAACGAATTCAAAGATGTCCTCAAGGTGTATATGAAAAAAATACTCACATTTTATATTAAAATAGAAACTCATATTTTGTATTTCTGATGATTATTTACTCAAATTGAGTTTATTTTGACCTGCTTAATGAACTTGACTGAGAACCATTTGCTGTGAATATATCGTCACGTTAGAGCAAGAACTCATTCTGCTTCTATATCTTAATGCAGTTATTGAGTTATTGCACGAAGTAGGAGACGATATGTCAAGTTTTTTCTGTAACTTGATATGTTTCTTTGTACCGTAATTTTGTGTGATTATTAATTAACTATCAAAAATTATTTATGTTTGAATTTCGAATTCATAAATTCTTAATTCAACATTGATAAAATATAAATGGAGTGAAATATTTATCAGATTAAATCAAGTGGTAAACCTTCTATTAATAACATATCCATGAATAAGCATACCTTATTTTTGAATTCAAACTGGTAGTTAAGTAACTTCGTCCTCACTTCCGGTATGTCATCCGGTTTGATTTTGAAGAAGTATTTGTTTGTATACGGCGATCGACATTGTGAAATAGAAATAAGGCTTAAAATCCAAACAAGCCTGATGTAAACTCTCATTTTTTTACTAATTTAGTCTTATTTTCTCTTATTAATCATTTCTTAAAGGCTTGTTTTAAACGAGCCATTCAACAAGCGACTCCACTTAACCCGTCGCAGGTAGTTGCACTAACAAAACATAATATTGGAAAATACAAACTATGTTTCATACGGTATTGAATATCATGAATATAGCAGTGTATTTATGTATACCCGAGTGATTTGACAATACACCTTATAAAACGTTAAGGTAAAATTGTGGTTTTAAACTTCCCAAAACCGATCAATGAATATTGCCGTCCCAGTATTAATATGGGCAAACGAGTTTGCAGAATTGTGATAGGTTATAGTTAATATAAATATTAATGAAAATCAAACGTTCAAGCCTTGTGATTCATTTATAATTCTAAACAAAACAAGTTTTGTATTTTAAAATATTGTGCAATCTATTAAACACAACCGCCAAATGTCAACTACCCGCGTACTTCTTACGGTCATGTAAAAGAAGGAAGACTTTTATATCATAACACAATCAGGATAGCTATTTCGTTTCAAATGTAATGTGAGTGGTCAATAATGCGATTAACCAATACGTTCGGCAATTACAATGACGATCAATATGGAATTCAACCACAGTAAACAGTATCATGAAACAATTGTAAACTTGAATATCATTATTAAAGGAACAGTCAATACTTGTTCGCATAGTATCATTGAAGTAATACAGCATGGTAACAACTGTATATCCCGCCGTTGGTCGATAACACTTTATATACAGCACTAATGAGTTGATATCCAAACGGTCGTTGGATGAGTGGTCGGCAAGTGTGACCTTGTCACTACTTGCTCTTCAGTATCGCATTCTGAAGTGGCCTTTTGGTTTATCGTCTGTGAACGTTATTTTTGTCGATTACTCTGCTGAATACAATCATAAAAATGGCATTGTGTACATGTCCGGTCGCTGAATGAATGACCTTTAAATACCTCAAACCTTGTCATTGTAATTCATTAATAATCTACAACTATAAACAAATACGTCCATTATTAATCCTTCATGATCGATACGGTTTGTTTGTATTTGTTCATTACCACCATGATTCAGATTTAATTCTTATATAACAATGTTTAAAATGTGTGAAATTTTATCAAAGTGATACAAAAACATATCCAAGATATCCGATTCTGACTTTAAACAATTACAAAGAAGATTTTATTGTGAAAATGTAAAACGAAAATCAATCTTATCTATCACCTAATAACTATCAAGTCGATTTTATAGCAATGGACATGAAATAAACAAAGACTTTCTTTTTATATAAAAATGTAAACAGTCCCCTATATATAAGGTGACAACAAGTATTTTTGTTTTCAATTTAAACTATGAAACGTGTTGCGTTAAGCAGTAGCAATGTAGTGGAAAAGTTTAACAGGGCAGGGGAACAAAAGTCAAGAGTGCTAATGTAAAGTTGTGTCTCATAGTTGTCCCCCTTTCAACCACAAACTTTGATTTCCGCAATACGCCGTCATGTGAATATGAAATATAAAAAGTAAAAAGAAGAGAATGAAACTAATTAAATGTAAATGGAATCGATTAAGATGGCTTAATGAAATAATCACCAAATCCTAATGTCCCGACATGTGAGAGAAAAACAGCGATAAGTATTATGCTTGCTTAAACTGGATTTTGTCAACATAGTTAATAATGATAATATTTAAAGTAAATTCCTTTAAAACCTCAAGGTTCTTAAAAATTGACACTAACGCAATTTATTCCCAAATAATTGAGCTTGGTTTATCATTTTAAACGGGACATTAGAGTGTTTAAGATGTTGGTGCTGAAAAAGAAACGTATCCAATCATATGAGGAATTCAGATGAGTCGAAAAGTTACTTTTTATACCAAGAATAGACATTTTATTATATTAAAAAGGTCAAGCAAATTGTAGGCTTTGACAAAAAAACTATTATAGTGGATAGCAGAAAATGCAAAGTATGAGAAACACCAGAAGACGGGTTTCCTTGGGGAAAATCCTTGCTAATTTGGCCGTGCAAAGTGACATCTAAATCTTCAAAAGTTATGATGTAATTTTATTATAACCCACGAGAGCTGACCATGTTAATATCTCATAAACCCATCATGGCCATTTAGTTTTTCTGGGCTAATCAACCACCTGAGTTATCGTTCTTCGAAAGGTATGATATTTGTACTTTTAATCAAAAAGAAATACAATCTCGATTATCGTTTACTCGATTTTGGTACAACCGGTTTAAACTAGTCCATTTACGAAATAGAAAACATGTGTTCTGATGATTATTTTTCAAGTTGCTAAATGTTCAAGTTCAAGTTACGACGAAATTTGATTATAACGAGAAGTAATGTGTCTGCTATATGCAGTTTCATGATATTAAATATGGTTCTTAAAACTTTCTTAATTATTTGGTACAAGATAGGTCAACGTAGAATATGGATGAATCTGAATACCACGTTATGTTATTTTGTCTGTTTAACTGTATATGTTAAAAACACCATTTATTAACTCCATGAAATAAATTTAATAAATCTTTGTTTAAAGAGTCATCAAATAATAAGTAATTTGTTTGTCTAAATACATTAACAATGCTATGTTCAGACGAGATATTTTGTTTGTATATACTTAGGTCAATATTTTGAAATTGTCAATCTTGCCACGTGTGTACATCTGATTTTATATGTTTATGGCCAAATACTTGTCCATGACGGTACTCCCTTCATTGATTGGAAAAGCTATTTGATGCGCGCGTGGTCAGTAAGTATGTGACTCTTATTCAGAGTCGTATGGGCCCTTACCTAGTGGCTCTAAACAGGGTTTACATTTCAATGTTTAACTACTGTGATAATCCATGCAATTTTCACTGGAGTATTAATTCCCGACATTGCAAAAAAGCTTGAACTATTGAAAACTATATCAATATATTTCACTTTGTCGGTTGCATGATAACTCGATGTTAAAACTTTCTCAATAAAATCTTCATCATTGAGGCTGTAAACACTTTTCGGGTAGGTGTACGAATGTACTACTTTTTGTGCTCTATGTTATCCAGGTATGTGTGCAGTGTACACGTTTAGAATTTCATGTACGTTTTCGGCCCACAACGACATGCTTCCGGGTCGTTGTATCCCTTTAATAATTTTTTAAAACCAATTTTCTTCCCATTTAAGTAGCATTTGCTGATGTGTAGAGGAACAATATTGTATGTATTTTAAAGAATACACATGATTTATATTATATATGAAGACGGTAATGTGTTTTTGAATGATATTTTTGAGGAACCCTTTATTGGGTGGATGGATATAGAGGTGATCTCAAAGATGTGGCCATGACTGCGGCACATGGACAGTATAGAACATGACTGTAACAAACGATGATAGCAGAAAAATGGAACTAACTTCATATGGTTTGGAGGTGTTAAATCAACATACAAAGTGTTCATTGGGAATAGTGTTGAAGCTAATTTTTCTTCTGACAATTCATAATAAAGTGGTGAACTGGAGTAATTTACCATTAAACAAAGAAGGGAATCTTATTGTGGACCGACTTATTATGATTGCACGAGATAAACGATTGATGAGAGTAACAGCGATTTCAAAATGCAATTTCGCAACCGACTTTGAAACTCACCTCAATATGTCGACGTACACATCTTGTTTAGCACCCTCTCTATCATCTTCTTAATTTCAGCGTATTGTTTATGCAGTTCAATGCACAAAGGAAACAACACATAAAGCAAAAAAGTATAGCCGCTTTAGTTTAAGGATGTTATAAAGACAACAGACCAATGTGTGGCTTCGTTCTATATATATTACGAAATAGGTAATTTTGAAAATAGCAATTGTTGCATAGCAATATTAAAAGCCGTAAGATACCGTAATAGTATGTAATCTAGACAATCAATCAGTGTGTATTATTACGAATCATTATATGAAATCAGCGAGTGATGTACATGTGTTGCATACTTAGAAATGCATTTTAATTACGGAAGTGTTAATTAGAAAACCGGTGTCATCAGTAATAATACATCAGTAGGTTAAAATACTACAAAAGGTAAAAACGCAATAAGTGTGAACACAAAATGAATCGCTTTGTAATGTTTATATCCATACATTACGATCTATAAAAATGCACGTGCATGCATTTGAAGCTGTAAAGAAGATTTCGCAATAATGAATTAAACATTTTGTATATTAAATGTTATACAACATAAGCATAATCAGCATGAACATCAATTGTCATATAAAATATGGTAATTCCTCTTGACGCAACCAGCATTTATTTCAGATAATGATACATAAATCATGAGCATGAAACAGATAAACAGCAAGCAAATAATATCTGGTAAATTAAGTATAATAAAAAGCAATGCTTGCATGAAAAGAATTTTAACAAAATTGAGATATAATAAAAAAGGTATATCCTCAATACATCCTGTTAACTGATTTGAGTAATCGTATTTTTGAAATGTTGAATTTTGCTGTCTACCTAAGATGTTAACCATGTTTGATCATGGGAAGTCTGGATTCCATTATATCCTTGCATAGATAACATATATCTTTTGTTAGTCATGGTAATTAACACAAAAACAAAAAAAACAATTTGTCCGAAATACTCGCAAAAATAAGTGTATCATAACTGATTACAAAGAAGTTATTTACGCATATTTAATTACCAGGATTTCATTAATCAATCACTATTAGAATGAACCACAACGTTATCTTACACTTTATTGGCAAGATGCAGAAATAACAACAAAATCCCCAGACGTTTCTGTGGTTTAGAAAGATGGTATATATACGGTGATCACACAGTGAAAGTGTATCGTTCAGTATCACCTTCTGCAGATTTACATCATTTGTCGTCAAAAGGTGAGAATATGTTCTATATATTGTTGATGTTGTTGTTGATGATGTAAATCTATAACTTAACTAATACTATAATGTTGTAAGACATTTTTAACCATTCTTTAAATCAATTAACGAAATAATTGTAAGCCTACTTAAAACAGGAATCAATGTTCATTTCATTTTACAATATTGAACGGTTCTGAAGGGAAAGTATACAATACAATCTTGTATTGGAAGTACATTTACAACGGGCAGATTTGTGTAATCATAGACCGTGAAGCAGTAAAAAGAGGATTTTGATTTATTTCTGAAACAGAGGGTATCATATGAGTGTTCATTCAATACGTAATGTATTACACGAGTTTTCTACATATGAAACAAACGAGTTTACGTGAGGGCACAGTTCATACATAAGCTTTATATAAAAATATGTAAAATAATGGTGGTGACGTCATTAATGATCAAACAAACCTATTGTTTCTTTTGTTTTACTTGATTGATTGATTGATTGATTGATTGATTGATTGATTGATTGATTGACTGATAATTCAGGTAAAAACACTTCAGAATACATTTTGTAACACAATTGATTAAATTATAACATAAGAATATTTATCTTTGAAGTACAACATAGCATGCGTACTTCTAAATAATAAGTATGACGTTTAAATAAATACACACCATTCAATGCACTCGTAGACACAAAACTTGGATACTATTTAAATAGTTGGTAACTCGACTACAGTGTGTTGTATACAAATCTAGGATGGCTCATGAAAGTCCTGAGCTTATGTCCTTGACCTTTTCCAGTTTGTAGTTACTGTAAGGGCAATTACTACCACGCAATGAGATTTTTTGTCTTAACCGATTTGATAGCAATGCTTGACTTGTGTTTTCCATAACATTTATAGTAAGTTCCAATACAAGCAATCGTTATAAAGCATACTTTTCAGGCAGCCAATTTAAATAAAAAAAATGTATCTTTGATAATTATTTGCCTTATTGGACTCTGCATTGCACAGAAATTTGTGGTGTGTTTTTTGTTAACATTACATTTTTATGATCATGGTTCATGAAACTAGATTCTTATGCCTAAAAACTGGATTCTGCACAAGAGTTTGTTTTTTGGTTATACCATTATTATTTAAATGACCATTTATCATGAAATGAGAAACAGTTGGCTGATAAGCGGTTTCTGCCTTTCAAAAAAAAGTGCATTTTGGTTAATATGTTAACTCTATATTTTCAGGATCATGGGTCATTTAACAAGATACGCTGGCCTGATTATTGGCCTCTGTCTTTTACAAATTATCCTGGGTCAGAGGAATTCAATTGACTTTGGAGTGGGTCGCGGCAGAGGTGGTGGGATCAGGGGTGATATTGGCTGGACCAGGTAAGAGTATAGCATTGCTTGTTTTTTTTATTGTCCCTCATGTGTATCGCCAAACGGTTGAAGAGTATCTATAACAATAGCGAGCTTATAAGGCTGTGCTAAATCAGTTTTGTCAGTGGCAAGAGAGGTAGGTCTTATGCAATTGATGTCGAGATTTTAATCAATTTCAAACCTTAGAAAGGAATATCCCATTGTTAATCGTGTCCGGAAAAAATGAATAATGACATGTTTTGATTCTTCGTAGCATTTTATGACCAATACAATAAAGGACAATAGATTCAACGCTTAAAAGGTTTGTACTTTTAAGCGTTGAAAGGCAAAGTGAGATGTTATTACAACTGACCTTTATGCGTGTACTGGTGGGAAGTACCGTAAACAAAATAGTTATGGCAGGGGTTTACTTTACCACAATTTTCAGGAGAAGGGTAAACTGTACCAAAACCGTAAAATCAAGAGTGTGCCAATTCGAATCCGGCTTCCAGTAAATCATAAGTTGTCTGGACGTAGCTATCCGTCAATTTGACAATATCTTCAGAACAATACAGAACATTTATTTGGACGTTGTGACTTTACTTTAATTACACAATATACATGTACATACAATGTAAGCGTATATATTTACATAAAATTAAGTGCATTACAAAAGCTATCATATAATATTTCGCAAGTATATTTGACATTTAGTCATGTGCATGTTAAGCACATTCCTCTTAAAAGTGCAAAGAGTAAAATAAAAATAAATTTGCAACGACCTTTTAAATAAATGTAAACTCTTTAAAACCAAAAGGGGGAGTGGGCGTATAAGGTAGATGTGATTGAATGCTGGTTTATTCCAAGACCTGATATTTAAGCTATACTCTACATTATTGGGTACCTTCAGGCGTGGTCGTCGTGGATCAAGATCAAGAATCGGAGGCAGCTTGGACAGCAATGGAAATTGGGGGATTAGTGCAGGGTTCTCGTGGAGACGCCGGAGGGCTTTGAGGGTATATTCTTCTTAATGTGTAGAGATGTAACGATGATTATGCATTCATTAAAATGATCCGCAATAGGCCGCAGAAGTTGTTCGCGGATTTATTTTGACCACAATCTGTCCAAGTATCGATAGCTTCATAATCGACAGTTTGACACTATGTCATATTGTGTTTTGTCAAGGCTTTTTCACCATAAATTGGGAAGAGGCCTGACATATTCCATCAGCAAAAACAATGAATTATTGAATTTAAAGAAAAAACCCGCACAACTTTGTGTTAATATTTGTTGTGAAATAAGTGTCTTTTTTCATTTTGGAAATTGCCGAATTTTGACCTCTGCTAAAGAAGATGAAAAAACCCGGAATGTCTTCCAAAAACAATGTCGTCTTCGATTTATTTTTATAAGTTATGCTTTATATAAATTAGTGTTATACGTAATAAATACTGGAAAACCTAACGAAAGAAATAAAATATGACAGTATTGTGATAATCAGGGTAAATGTAACACTTCCCTAATTGACTGTCTGTTTTATGTTTGAATATTTACACTAAAATGTTGTATTTTGCAAATAAATCATAGTTATGATGTTATATTTACAGTTTGATCAGGATAGTGAAAGCTTTCATGTGAAGCTTATGGCTGATCCCTGTGAGTTTGACTTCTACGATCAAGATAAAGATGGAAGCATTTCAACCGTTGAGATGTGGTCGGTATTTGGAAATACCACCGAGGCTAACATGCTCTTTTATGCTTTGAATAAAGGAATAGGTAACTTATTACAATGTTAATGACAATATTCTTGTATATCAAATAATTATATAATGGTTGTCCAGGTAATGTCATGGTTAGCGCACTCCCTTCTCAACCAGGTGTCCCGGGTTCGATTCCTGCCCTTACGTATGTGCGTTGGGCTCGTACAAGTGGGTTTCCTGGGGCACTGCTGTTTCAAAAGCAATATAAAGCCATAATGACCTAGCATACTTAGATGATGTATGTTTTCACAAACTTATTTTTTTAACTAATCCTTTAAGGTATATCTGCTTTTAGCGTATATAATAGCTTATAACGACTGTAAAACATTTTATGTACATTACGCCATTTAATTTTTTTTCTGCGCAACGCATACTATTGTGTATTAACCTAATACTCTTAAATATTAATACACCCTAAATATTGCTTACCGCTAAGCAGACGGATAGTCTTGATGACGAATCCCTTGTATAATTAAGTGAAATTCTGATCAGGCAAACATATTTACATTTATTGATAATCTTGATGAACACAAAATAAACCTATTTATACATCGTTTTAGATTGTGAGGTTCAGTTTCGCCGACCGTTCCTCGGCGGTTATCTCATTATGCAATTATAAAGTTAAATTCACTGCATGTCACTCTGTGTTTCTCTTATTAAGAGTGTGTTTGTCATTGAGCCTTATGGACTTAAATGCAGTTATTGTGAACATGCTGACTATTTGGCTTGTCCATGGTGTTAACCATTGTATTTTTTATATTTCAGTTGACGATACAATTAGCAAAGACGAGTTTGTTACTCTTGCTCCGATCCTGATCGACGACTGCTTCCAGAATAGGTTTAAAAGTGCAAGGAATGGACAATAATTGGGAATAAATTTCACTTACATCGATTAAACTCTATTCAATTACAATGCTATTTGCTCTTACCACTTAATTCGATTAAAGTTGATCTGTTACAATATTAGTTGTTTTTACCATGAACAGAATATGTTTTATAACAGTTTAGTTTGATCCTTATATCAGATTGTGTCGTCATATATATTATCTATGAGTTAGATGATAGTCATTCTCATTCATCAGATGTTTGATAATGATTAAACTGTGGAACACGTAGCATCATCACTCTGGTGTACGAGAATGGTAATAGTTTGGTCCTAGGTTTCCCAACCTGCCCTGTTCGTTAATACCGACTCTTATAATTATTGGGGAATCATTCTTATTATTTATCACTCCTTCAGATAACACTTATGAACACTTTCGACCATTTAACCATAATCGAGTTTGTTAGTAAAATGAACTCATTTTGGTAGATAAAACATAGGTTATTGGAAATAACTATTTACCGTCATATTTTAGTATGTGGAAGAAAATTTTACTAAAACATGTAACATCTAATAAATGTTCCAAGTTTTATGCTTTGTAAATGTTACCATTAAACATGCACTCCATCTATATAGGTACTCGACGTCGAGGGTTGTCGGGAGGATAAAAACAATTTAAGATAGTTGGCACGGACTGATTATTGTCTAGAGTATATTGTATTTTATCTTCGACGAACGGACATCCATGCATCATATATAAAACATTGTTTCCAGCTGAATACAACGATCACGATTTTTTTTCTGTAACGCATGTGTACGTACCCTGCTCTTTTTTATTTTGGTCAAAAAGTGTAATATGATAACATAGTGGTTTCATTGGCAACGTTTATGTAATTTATACACGCTTAGTTTACTTTTGATCAATCTTATTAGAGCAAAGTATATAAATTTTAATAGAAGAATTAACAACATATTTTCGTTATGTTTATCGAAAAATGCATGCGATAAAAATAGTCTGACTCTCGTTAGACCGTTTCATCTTGCAATCTAAAATCATTTTAATAAACTTCACAGGGAGATAATTATGCAGACTTTCAGCATAATTCTAATGACTCGCATAAAATTTGGCCACCATCCAATCACCACATTATTTTGATCGCACGATGAAATATAAAACATATCATTTGGCGTATCTACTCACGATTTATTTAAACGATGGTTTGGAGAATGTAAACTCTAATGACGAAACTACATTCACGGACACAATGGGTACAGTCATCATTGAGCGGAGTCTCCAATCGTAATAATTGAAGCAAAAACCTATCCATCTTAATACACATTTTCATAGACTACAGACCAAATTCAACATATAGCAAGATAAAGTACTAACAAGTTCATTTTAAAGAGCTGACTTATTCGAAAACGTGCGGGGGAAACTTCGAAACAGAGTAAAAAGGAAAAATACTGTGGATATACTCCCATTGAATAAGAAGGTAAAGAGGATAAGAGTGAAGAAAGAGGATAGGGAGGTTGGTTTAAATGAGCAACTTCCAGTGCCTTTTCTTCACTGGGCCCTGATTGGTAGTGCTGAATATCACATGTATACAGAAAGGAGATAATCCTGAGTTGGATAGATATTTGGTTGTAGGAAGTGACTGTCACTGGCTATCGAATCTTTTTGTCATTTGAATAAAGATGTGAACTGCATCGAACAGTGTCTTATGTTGTTCTTCTATGAGGGCAGTGTCACCGTATAGTAAATTGCGAAGCGTTACGTCAGTCAAAGCCTCTACAGAGTTAAGAAGAAGTCTCCTTTGTTCAGTATAAAGGGGACAGATAAGAAGATAATGATATGTTGTTTCCTGAACTCCACACGCACAAAGGGATGAGGGCACAATATTTTTAACAAACAGGTGGTGGTTCAATGAAGTGCATTCGTTCCGTAAGCGAGTGTGAATGACCTGTAATCGACGTTTCTCATAATAAAACAGAGTATTTGGTTTGGAATTATCCGACTTAAGGTACGCTTTAAAGCCAGAGACACTGTCAATGCTTTGTGCCTCAGCTGGGAGACTATTCCATGCTGCGATTGATGTAGGAAGGAATGAACTTGACAGATATTCAGGAGAGAGACCATTTTTCATGTGTAAAAGAGAAAAGCTTGTGTTTTTCACGTCTTTGTTTCCAAGCTCTCAAAGTCAAAGTCAATGTGAAGCAGACGCAGAGAAACAAGGCGTGTTCAACCAGTAACAATGCGTTCGCATTCGTTTTGAATTTTGTCAAGTTCGTTTTTTTCATACTGTGTACAATTATTCCAGATGACATCCGCATACTCCATGATTGGCCTAATGAAAGAAAAATAAATAACCTCCAGAGACCTCCTATCCAGTTGATAGCGTAGACGTTTCATGATGTTAACTCTAGACCAAGCTTTTCTTTAATATAGTTAATGTGAGTATGCCAATTTCCCTCATTAGAAAGAAAAATACCCAGTTGTTTGTGAGATTCAACAAACGGGATATCAGTGTCAAACATGTACACAGGCGTATGACTGGGTTTGTTTCGTTTTCGAGATATGACCATTGATTCAAATATGTTGGGATTGAACTTTACAAGTCACTCATCAGCCCAAATATATATTTTGTTTATATCTGTCTGTAGTTTTAAAGCTGCAGTTTGGGGGGTGTCCACTATAACAGATAGACTTGTATCATCAGCAAATAGGTTGACATTTGAATCTGTCTCGTTTACTATGTCATTAATGTATATAAGAAATAAAAGAGGACCCAAAATTGAGCCCAGGGGAGCTCCATCTTCAAACGTTTTGCCATCACGACATTCTTCTTTCGAATGTCTAATGTCGTATGTTAAGCTAACTTCACACAATGTTCAGAGTCTATGTTCGAGTTGCGCAATATAGGTATGCCAATTTTAATGCATCATTAAAAAATGTAGAAATAAACAAACATTTAGTGATATTTTGGAGCTTTTTTATCAGGGGAATTTGAGGCCACGTAGCTATTAATTAAAAAAGGCAAATGCCTTTTTTGTTTTGAAAAATTAAGTCAATTGGGTAAATATTATAATGCATTAAGATTAAAAACTAAATGCATCACCTATCTATATGTCTCTCGTTAAGTGTCGTTTGGTCGCTTACATTGTGTCTCTTAACAGGGTTTATATTTGAATTTTGGCACTTTGCTTGTCCCTGTAGTTTTCATTGTATTGCATCTAGCCGATATTACCATAATCATTAAATACTTAGATATTATAAAAATATATTCAGTTTGTCATTTGCATGATGACCCAGTGTAAATTCAACACTTTGCATTAAAATCGTTACCGGAAAGGTTGCGAAACGATACCGGAACGTGTGATACAGTACTAACAAGTTCATTTTAAAGAGCTGACTTATTCGAAAACGTGCGGGGGAAACTTCGAAACAGAGTAAAAAGGAAAAATACTGTGGATATACTCCCATTGAATAAGAAGGTAAAGAGGATAAGAGTGAAGAAAGAGGATAGGGAGGTTGGTTTAAATGAGCAACTTCCAGTGCCTTTTCTTCACTGGGCCCTGATTGGTAGTGCTGAATATCACATGTATACAGAAAGG
This sequence comes from Mya arenaria, assembly GCF_026914265.1. Lineage (NCBI taxonomy): Eukaryota > Metazoa > Mollusca > Bivalvia > Myida > Myidae > Mya > Mya arenaria. The sequence continues at coordinate 2,376,205 of NC_069128.1, read as the reverse complement.
AGATAATCCTGAGTTGGATAGATATTTGGTTGTAGGAAGTGACTGTCACTGGCTATCGAATCTTTTTGTCATTTGAATAAAGATGTGAACTGCATCGAACAGTGTCTTATGTTGTTCTTCTATGAGGGCAGTGTCACCGTATAGTAAATTGCGAAGCGTTACGTCAGTCAAAGCCTCTACAGAGTTAAGAAGAAGTCTCCTTTGTTCAGTATAAAGGGGACAGATAAGAAGATAATGATATGTTGTTTCCTGAACTCCACACGCACAAAGGGATGAGGGCACAATATTTTTAACAAACAGGTGGTGGTTCAATGAAGTGCATTCGTTCCGTAAGCGAGTGTGAATGACCTGTAATCGACGTTTCTCATAATAAAACAGAGTATTTGGTTTGGAATTATCCGACTTAAGGTACGCTTTAAAGCCAGAGACACTGTCAATGCTTTGTGCTTCAGCTGGGAGACTATTCCATGCTGCGATTGATGTAGGAAGGAATGAACTTGACAGATATTCAGGAGAGAGACCATTTTTCATGTGTAAAAGAGAAAAGCTTGTGTTTTTCACGTCTTTGTTTCCAAGCTCTCAAAGTCAAAGTCAATGTGAAGCAGACGCAGAGAAACAAGGCGTGTTCAACCAGTAACAATGCGTTCGCATTCGTTTTGAATTTTGTCAAGTTCGTTTTTTTCATACTGTGTACAATTATTCCAGATGACATCCGCATACTCCATGATTGGCCTAATGAAAGAAAAATAAATAACCTCCAGAGACCTCCTATCCAGTTGATAGCGTAGACGTTTCATGATGTTAACTCTAGACCAAGCTTTTCTTTAATATAGTTAATGTGAGTATGCCAATTTCCCTCATTAGAAAGAAAAATACCCAGTTGTTTGTGAGATTCAACAAACGGGATATCAGTGTCAAACATGTACACAGGCGTATGACTGGGTTTGTTTCGTTTTCGAGATATGACCATTGATTCAAATATGTTGGGATTGAACTTTACAAGCCACTCATCAGCCCAAATATATATTTTGTTTATATCTGTCTGTAGTTTTAAAGCTGCAGTTTGGGGGGTGTCCACTATAACAGATAGACTTGTATCATCAGCAAATAGGTTAACATTTGAATCTGTCTCGTTTACTATGTCATTAATGTATATAAGAAATAAAAGAGGACCCAAAATTGAGCCCAGGGGAGCTCCATCTTCAAACGTTTTGCCATCACGACATTCTTCTTTCGAATGTCTAATGTCGTATGTTAAGCTAACTTCACACAATGTTCAGAGTCTATGTTCGAGTTGCGCAATATAGGTATGCCAATTTTAATGCATCATTAAAAAATGTAGAAATAAACAAACATTTAGTGATATTTTGGAGCTTTTTTATCAGGGGAATTTGAGGCCACGTAGCTATTAATTAAAAAAGGCAAATGCCTTTTTTGTTTTGAAAAATTAAGTCAATTGGGTAAATATTATAATGCATTAAGATTAAAAACTAAATGCATCACCTATCTATATGTCTCTCGTTAAGTGTCGTTTGGTCGCTTACATTGTGTCTCTTAACAGGGTTTATATTTGAATTTTGGCACTTTGCTTGTCCCTGTAGTTTTCATTGTATTGCATCTAGCCGATATTACCATAATCATTAAATACTTAGATATTATAAAAATATATTCAGTTTGTCATTTGCATGATGACCCAGTGTAAATTCAACACTTTGCATTAAAATCGTTACCGGAAAGGTTGCGAAACGATACCGGAACGTGTGATACAGGACTTCTATTTGTGTACTGCGTCATCGAGTTGTGTGTATATTGTACAAGTTTAAAATGCAATATATGTTTGCACGCTGAACGAGATTGATGCAGCATCAACAAGCATAATAGTCCAAAATCAAAATGATATTTCACAAATGATTTATTACGCTGCATTATCAGCTGACTGACTGTTTTGGCAACTTGTTTGTTTGCGTATATGTCTGAACAGAAGAGATATAAGATCGCTGACAAAATATCAGATCGCAGTTTTAAATCTTTAAGTTATGTTTTTTTGGTAGTTTTCCAAACAATTGAGATATGTAAATATAATATTGCTCATTGTTTTTATATGACTGAACTAAAGGCATTGAATATTTATATGCAAAACTACAGAAACAAGTAGAGTAGTTGAAAGTTTAAACATTAACCCCGTTTTATGACACAGGGTCAACGCAATAGACATAGAACACAAAAACAAACAATTACACACCAGAAACATGGTACAACAGCACAAAACTCCACAAACAGCACAAACACATATATGATATATAAAAACTAGGGGTGTTGATCAAGGATTGTTATGTACCGCCTTTGGACGGATAGTAAATTGTATATTTACTAGCCAGGGTTTAAACTAGTTTGAATGCATAACCTCACTCTTATCCAAATTATCCCGAATAAAGTAAAATCGTAAATGGTAAATCTTATCAAAGTATGCATTCACTTGAGAAAACTTAATAATAAAACAAATAATGATACAGTAATAGGTAAATCCAAAGTACTTCTATGATAAGGAATCACTACTCTATCTGTAGACGAAGGAGAACAATTCAGAGTACCTAATGCAGTGACTTTTCAAAGATATTATGTAGTTATTGTTTGAGACTTTAAATCCCACACAGTCTGGCTTAGCAATTAAAAGGTTTAAAACTGTGTGATCAAAGAGTTTCATAATAAAAAGCATCATTGTACTAAATCTAGGAACAAACAATAAATACAATATATATATTTGTTAAAATCTTCTTCCAAATAATTACCCTAAGAAAGGTTTTGAAAAATTAAATCAAGGACTGAAAGATTAGTTATGTAAAGACGCCATATGCAACTTCATATTTTTTGTAATGAATTCATCCAAAAAAACACACAAGGCAAGTTCTCTTTAAAGTATTGCCATTATATCTACGGCTTAAACAAGATTCCAGCAATTCATTGAGTCTATCTGCCCAACTAGTTGCTGGAAACATTTTAATTGTACGATTTTTCTATACAAAATCAGCATAAAATTCGGGATGAGCAATACTGTTAGAAATCAGTGATTTTAGACTATTATTGTACTTAGATATGATATTTTAATGATCAGTAACATATTTTGAGAAAGTCTTTTTCTTAATTTATGATAATTATCTGTAAGGTTTTTTTTATTATCGAAACAGAATAAACGTACTAAAATTTGTTGAATTAATGCAATCCGAAAATGTTAAAGTGAATAGAAATTTAGCCATCCATGATAATTATGCATTTTGTTTAAGAAACAAGTATCATTATTATTATGACTTGTGATATCCTATATAAACGTTATTTCACACGGATCTCTCGCAGTCATATTGTCATGTATTGATTTTACTCTACATGTAGTACGTTTAGTCTGTTTCGATAATACTTGTGTTGATATATGACTTTCGTAATTCGTTTTACAGAGGGCATTCAAGAACAAAAAATGAAATTCATCTTCCAATACATCACACAAAATACATTTTCTATTTTAAGATATTGGTTCGGGTCTGTGCCATCTTCCTGCTTCTATTTCTAATCAATGAGATGATACTCTTAATTTACATAGGTCTTTTCTAAATTTATATTTATTAACATTTGTCAAATAAGGTTGCAACATAAATTTACAAAACATTGTATTAGTTCTTGCACGTGACGATTATGAAGTTCTGACCTCCAGTTTTGGATAAATGTATCATGAAGTCTAGACTTCAACAAAGACATCAATATATTTTCATCACCAACACCTTGATTCAACCAAGCATAATGGAATCAAAGAGATTGTAACAAAGTACATACAGATTTCGCACAAGACTTACAATTTGGCTTTGTTTCTATGTAACTACACATTTGAATGTAAACACCTTTATTGTATTTATGATCTTCTAATTTAACAACTTATTTCATTAACAGAAATCTGCTAAAGAATAAAGTTCTACCAAGCTCTCCATAGATGAAATTATTCTGAATTTGAATTTTAACACCTAAGACTTTTATACAACAATTTAAATGAACTCTTTCTAAAACAAGATAATTATTTAGACCCCACATTTCTGATCCATAATTGACACTTGGAAGAATTAATTTATCAGACAGATTTATTTATTTTGCATGGAGATTGAATTTTTATTGAATATTAATTTAATTTAAAAAACAACAACCTTAGATGCTTGTCCTGCTAGTGTATCAAATGTTGTTGTAAAAGAGCCTCCACATGTAAAAAACATACCCAAGTATGTTACATTTTTGACTATATATAAATATTTACCCTTATATAAGAAACGAATATTATTCCTTAACTTTTTGCCACTTTAGTCTTGGTAGAATTTTTACTTAGCTTCCATCTATCACAATACTCTTCTAATAACAATAAACCTTTCTTTAACTCATTCTCAGAATCAGCCATGATTACAATATTATCAGGATATAACAACAAAAATAATTTTAACATACCCATATCAATACCATTGAACTCATTCAACATGTAATGTTCTTCAATGTTATTTAAATACATTGAGAATAAAAATGGAGATAAACTTTCTCCCCGCCGCACACCTAAGAAACATGTAAAATCTTTATTACTTACTGTATTATTAAGTTTAATTCTTGACTTAACATTTGAATACATAGATTGTATAACATTAAACATTGTTCCTCTTACTCCTAATTTTAAAAGCTTATACCATATGATATCTCTATCGGTAAGTCCACAAAAACTGCATGCAATCTCTTTTTATTCTCTAACAAATAATTAATGATACCTTGTAGAAAAAAGATATTATCAACAGACCAATATTCTGTCTACATCCTGCTTGAGCCTCAATAAACGCATGATATTTTTCAGTCCAAAAATTCAACATATTATTTATCACTTAAGTAAATAATTTCTCAAAAGTACTTAATAATGTAATTCCCCTATAGTTGCTAGCATTATCCGCATTACCTTTCTTATGTAATGGAACTATAAAGCTCTCTGGCCATGCCTCTGGAAAATATCCCCTATAAAACAACTTATTAAACAAAGTACAAACCGACTTCGAAAAACAATCACTATTAATACCAATAATATTTAAAAAAACTCATTTAACAAATAATCAGGCCCTGCTGCCTTACCATTATTCAATTGCTTGCATGCCATAACAATTTCAGCATGAGTAAAAGATCCACTCAGTTCCTCAAACATATTATTCAATTATCCAAGTACATACCTATCATGGAAATGTATAATATCTTCATCAGGTTGAAAAAAAATTCTCCAGGAAATCTTTATTTGACAAATTCTGTTTGTCTGTTTTTACAAAAGACCCTTTAAACATATTCCAATAAAGTTAAGCATTTGATAATCTAGCATTTTCTAGCTTTTGTGTTTGTTGTCTATCATAAATAAAATAAAATTCTAATACATCATCAGATTTATTATTTCTAGAGATATTATCAGTAGTACAACTTTTTTGACACATTGGTGAACACACATCTTCTATAATATTGCAAAAAAAATCAATTCTTCATCTTTATCAGAATTATTCTGTTAATTTTCAATATTTTCACAAAGTGTTCCAAGCGTATTTTTAACATAATCATCATTTAATGCATTAACATAATCACTTTTTTCTCATCACTCCATTTGTATCCTTATGGTAGGCCACTACCATTGTGCGCAATATTCACCGCCTCATTACAAGTTACTTCATTTTCACTCATATATTTTGTTGAACAACTTAAGCTTAAACTCAGAATGCAATGATCAAATAATATATTGGGATCCAATACCTCAAAGCTATTCACATATGAAAACATATTATTTTGACATAAAACTAGATCAATGGTGCTACATCCAAGAGAAACTGCCATTCAACTTTCTCAATCCAGACATCTTACAAAAAATCTAACAGATTCCCATTTTTATTTACAGTCTTATCGAAGTTGCTTCTTGGTAAAAAATCATCTGGTAAAATATCTTCAAGACAAGAGTGAGCATTGTCATTTAAGATAAAATCAGGCCTTTCACCAGCTCTGGCATTAAAATGCCCACATATGAAAAAAATACATCCATTGTTAAACATAGTGTTGATACTTAACATATCATCTAATAACAATTCAAATACATTGTTATCAATCAAATATTCCCTACAATTACCTTGTGGAACATTATAAGTAAGACACAACAGAATATTAATATTAAATGATTTTCCATCTAATGTTATCCATTGGATACAATTACTAGTGTTCTTTACAAAAGTAACAAACATTTTTAATGTATTATGAATATAAATCATTACACCACCACTACTTCTTTTAGAATTTTAACGTGATCTTTTCTATGAAGAATATATGCATTAAAATTAACAACACCATAATTAAATAAATCATTTGATCATGTTTCGGTAAATGGAAGAATGTTATAAGTATTAAACAATAATTTCATTTTTTCACAGTAAAGTTTATTGTATTGTTTACCTATGAAGCCTTGCACGTTAAGTAAACACACATTGACCTCTTTCTTGGCCTCATCGCTGTCCTACTTCTCCATGGCTGGCTTCAGATTGGTCGTTTCTGTACTCTTGCCCTGTTTCTCGTTCCCCATTGTGTTGCGCGCAGTCTTTGTTTGGGATCATCTGGACAGTTTCTCGATTCCCATACTAGTTTTGGCACCGCTAACACTACTCTGTCTATTTTAATCGATGGCTACACTTGGCTTACCACCTCTCGTTTGGGGTTTTGTCGTTCTAGTTGAAGGCGTTCGGGGTACATGTGTTGTGTTGTTATCCTTATCGGCAATAACTGATTTTGCAGGCGATTTGATAGATTTGTCATTATTCGTAATGGATTTATTTGATTACTGTCATTTTCTCTACAGGTAAATCATTGTTTACTTCTTGTCCATCATTCGCTATGTTGTTTACATGTACATTTCTTGACCCACTTTCGTTGTTTACATCTGAGTGGGCGTGTCTATTTTGATTTTCAAGGATCTCCGTTTCCGCGAAAACGACATTTTCTTCACCGTCCACAACTGTTTAAATGGAATTAATCCTTGATCTGCTCTCTAAACTTGATACTTTCGTGTTACACTCCTCAATCCGATTTGTGCCCATTACTTCCAACCCGTCTGGAAATTCGTTTTTCACACATTGTCCGTCTATGAATAGCCTTGCTGGATAGCGAATTTGATTTGTAATTTTCTCCGGTTATATATTGCTTCCACTGCTTCTGCTGACTTGCCGATGGTGCGTTTGATATCTCCTTCGGATATTGTCTATCTAAACCACACATGCTGTTCTTCAGAAGGTAGGCTCTTCTCATAATGATTTCGGTGTCCTCATAGTCTCCAAACCGTGCTATCAGGGGTCGTTTCATATCACCACCTACCCGATTTCTGTTCGCTGATGTCCTGCCCAGTCTGTGTGCTATATCTATACAAATATTTGCACAGTCTAAGTCCAATTCATTCTCCAAAAAAAACAAGTAAAAGGCTTTTATCGTCTTACTGATATGACAGTTTTCCTGTATTGCCGTAGAAAATCAGGTTGTTTCTGATGTTTCTCGCTTCACTGTCAATAGACCTATAACTGAGGGCTTTTGTTAATGACATTTGCTTATCGCACATCTGCTCAAGGTATTCAATACGTGATTGGAGCTCACTCATACAGTTCCAATTCAAATGTTCAAATTTGCTATTTAATTTCTCAACAATAGACAAATGGGTAAAGCTATCAATGCTGCTATTACTACTTGTTTTTTTTTTTTACTTTTCTTTGTCACCTGGGTGAATTTCCCGCCATTTCCGCCATTGTACAAATCCGTGAAACGATTTCTCACTGGTATTTTCTCATTTAATTTCATTTCTTTATAATCATCACCACTCGCACAATATCAATCCTCACCACCACTAGCCATGTTTTGGAAAAACAGTCCTAGAAATCACTTTTATTAGTATTTTTTTTAAAATGTTTAGTCTCCACTTTGTTTACACGCCTTAACCCTTGACCACTCAACCGTCATAAATAATATAATATTTTTTGTAAATACCGGATTATCCATACTTCGAATATCGTCAATATATCTGAAAGTATTATTAAATTCATCAACAAGGGCAAGATCTCCAAACAAGGATAATTTCAACATATATTAATTTTCAAAGCAGTTTAAAAGGAGGTCAGGAAGTAAAGGTGCATAATTAGCAACCATTGGAATGCCTATTGATTGTTTATAGAAACATGTACCATTTGAAAAAAAATATTCAGAACAAAAGTTAATTATTCAAAAAGATTATTTGAGCATGTCCAAAAGACAAACTTATCTGAGCGATCATTGGTAAAAAAGCTTTTTTTATCTTTAACTGCCATAAAAGTAGTTATATCCCTAGCAAATGTTTTTTTTCGATAAAAGGAGTCAATTTGGTTGACCGTGGAATAGTGGAATAGATGTATAAGGCGTTGATAAGTCATAAGTATTAAACACAGCGTCATTATATCGTCTACTTTCAATATTATTAACAAGTTCTAAAGATTTGTTGAATGATTAAAATTGTGTTGAAGTCAAATTCCGCGGCTTTTTGGACAAAATTTAAAAACGTCAAAACTGTCAATCTGTGAGAGTGCATCTATAAACCTTTTGTAATTTTAAGCGTACGTGATACTACACGTTAAATGACACGTCGTGTAACAACAAGTAAAGCAAAAATTTAAAGCCGTTATTGCACAAGGATTTAATTAAGATACGTAGATAATGATTGGATTCGTTCTATATTATTTCGAAATATTTAATAAGGGAAATGGCAATTGTTGCGTTTAAGTAGTCAAGCCGCTCTCGTTTATGGATGTAATTTAGATATGAAATCAGTGGTCGGCATCTATTTATATTATTTCGAAATATTCAATGAGGAAATACGCGATTATTGATGCAAATTAAAAAAACACATTTTGATTAAAGTAATGTCAAAAGAACAACAGGTGTCATTTATTATAATCCATCAAAACGTTTGTGCATGTAAGTATATTAAGCTATTCACGAATAAGTTGTGATCATAAGATGAAACTACTTGTGATGTTTATATTAGTAAATTAAAATGTTTAATAGTGCACATTCATGTATTTCAAGCGGTTTCAGAGAATTCGCAGTATTGTACTGCCTATTGTGTACATTACTTGTATTGAAACATGAAAGTAATCAGTCTCAACATCGTCTGCCATTTATGGTTTAACTATTAATAATTTCAGATCATAAAACATAAACCATTAGCATTAAAAAATAAAATGAAAATGAAAACAATTTTTTGTACAAATATGATGAAGAGCTATACTTACATTGACAATAATTTTACAAAATTGAGAAATAAACAAGAGATTTTTTGTGCTTTGTATCTAATTTGTTCAATGTTGGGTTGTACAGTCTTTCTGAAATGGAAACCTATTTTGAATAAGGCAAATCAAGTTTCCATTATTCACTCATTGCAATCTTTGCATTTATTACATTCATCCATTATTAATGTTATTCACTTATTCAATGTCATTATGATATTGACTTTATGTTTTTGAATGGGAGTGTTTCGGACTAAACAATAACACAGTTAAGAGTCCGAGTTAAAATGAAAGAGTCAAACGCTTAAAACAAATCAATGTAAAAAAAAGTGAATTATGAAATATTAAAACTTTTTGAATCCTAATCAGCATTTATTATCATAGTTTTGGTTTAAAATGAAAATTCCTGAAACGGACAATAATGCTAAAAAATCCATAATAACGTAAGAAGATAATTTCAAATGGTTTAGTCATGTGATACATAACTCTTAAGATTATGTCATTTCAAATTCAAATATGCGTATTTGTTTTAAAAAAAAAACCTATCAATTGTTGAAATTGCCCTTTAAAATGTTACGGATTTTATCCTAAATACCTCAATTCAAAACCTCGAAATTAAACTTAAATTCATAATAAAACAACATATTTTTTGCTTATTGGACTGTATATTTATTACAATTGTCTATATATTAGCGCCAAAAATAGTATTTTATTGCCCTATAGATCCCAAACAGCATTCATTGTTACTGCCACCCTTTGCATGAACGAGAAGTCTGAACAACACTTTTGAGCATGGACCAATTTAAGGAATCTTGGCTTCCTCGACTGCCATTATTAGTGTCAACACCTGTAAATTATGTAATATCAAATGATAAAGATGGCGAACTTGGGAAATGTATACCTATGAAGATTTCTTGCATTACAAAATTGTTCTATAAAATTATATTTCATAGATTGTAATTTGTTAGAATACATTTCTGGCTACATACTTGACACATGTACATCTATTGATAGTCAATAAAATACAATTTCAGTTAAACATCCTCTCAATTGTTCATTGATTATACAGTGTAAATACAGGTTTAAAGCATTTTTATTTTTCTATAGGGACTTGATGATGTCTCATAAATGTTTTACATAATTGAATTGTAGAAATATAACGCGCATGAACACAGATGCAAAGCAGTTTGAGTCAAATTTTTGAGCAAAATATGGCTATATAAATATTTAATCATTTTTATAAGTTATTTGTAGATGAACGATTGTTCCTTATGGACAGTTATCACGACTCATACTTATGTACTCCCACACGACCTCTTATATACATTAAGCATTGCGAATTGACACATAGGTGTACTTCACTAGTCCAAAACAAATGGGAGCAGTGTTCTAAGTGCGCGCGCTTGAAAAATGACAGTATAAAACAGGAACCACTTATCAAAGACTCAGACAACAAGATTCTGCATGGTGTCGAGATCAAATCATCTTATTTGAGTAAATAATCAGCGATTACTTTAACAAACATTATTTTTAATGCGGAGAGCCTACCGAGTGATCAGTATATTTCCTCCTGTGTATGCGTTCTCAAAATCGTCTTGCAAGTTTTTTGGAGACACTTCGACACAAAAATTACGTAAAAAGTAATCACTGATTTCGTACTAAAATAGGACACGTTTACTTTGACAGCGAGCAAGACACGTTCACTTTGACGCGTACGTTGCTATTCTTGTTCATTCACATGGAACAGGATCTATTGATCATTAACTTAGAGAAAGGTCTACTCTTTCTTTTACAGAACATAACTGGATAAAGCATTTATTATTAACTTTAATATATACAGTTCGTCGTTGATTCAATCATTTAATAGCATGTTAAATGAATTGAAGCGCTATGATTCAAAGCTTTTTACATCAATTCTCTAGTAACAAAACTAGATATTGCACCGTAAGTAGTGATAGACAAACTTCAGAGAATTCCTTGCATACTGTCACTGTTGATGTAAGTTTAATTGTCAACATATTTTTTTTTACCAATAAGAAAACAGTAGGTCTTAAGTTTACATTAATTTAATTCATATATCAGGAGCCATTATCATGTTCTTATTTAAGCGGTAGATAGACACAGTGGATGACCCAGTAAGTGGATAGTTTGCTAAATATAATATAAACCACTAAAAAAGGTTTTTAGTCTGTACTTTCGCAAAGATATGTGGCATGATATCATCTACTCATATACATTATAATATGTACATACTTACATGAACATACTAGCATGCAAATACATAACATGTATATACAAACATATTTACTAACATGTGATAATAGCATGTACATACTTCCATGTATATACTAAAACTAACATCTACTTACTAACATATACATACTAACATGTATATACCAATATGCACATACTTACATGCACAAACTAACATGTATATACTAACATGCAAATACTTACATGTATATACTTACATGTACATACTTACATCCACAAACTAACATGTATGTACTAACATGTACATACTAACATGCACAAACTAACATGTATTCACTTACATGCACATACTTACATGCACAAACTAACATGAATATACTAAAATATACATACTAACATGTATTTACTAACATGTACATACTTACATACACAAACTTACATGTTTATACTAACATGCGCATACTTACATGTATATACTAACATGCACATACTTACATGTACATACAAACATGTACATACTTGTATGCATATACATAACATGCACATTCTAGCATGCATATACTATCATATACATAACATGTATATACTAGCTTGCATATACTAACATGCACATACCAGCATGCATATACTAACATGCACATACTAACATGCATATACTAGTATGCACATAATAGCATGCATATACTAACATGCACATACTTACATGCATCTACTAACATGCACATAATAGCATGCATATACAAACATGCATAAACTAACATGCACATACTAACATATACATACTAGCTTGCATATAATAGCATGCACATACTAGCATGCATATACTTACATGCAATTCTAACATGAACATACTATCATGAACATAATATCATGTATACACTAACATGTTCATACTAGCTTGCATATACTAATATGCACATACCAGCATGCATATACTAATATGAACATACTAACATGCATATACTAACATGGACATAAAAGCATGCACATACTAACATGCACATACTAACATGCATATACTAACATGTATATACTAACATGTACATACTAGCATACATACACTAACATGTATATACTAACAAGATCATACTAACATACATACACTAAAATTTATATACTAACATGTACATACTAACATACATACACTAACAAGTATATACTAACATGTACATACTAACATACATACACTAACATTTATATACTAACATGTACATACTAACATCCATACACTAACATGTATATACTTACATGATCAAACTAACATACATACACTAACATGTATATACTAACAGGTACATACTAGCACTTATACACTAACATGTACATACTAACATGATCATACTAACATACATGCACTAACATGTATATACTAACAGATACATACTAGCACTTATACACTAACATGTACATACTAACATGATCATACTAACATACATACACTAACATGTATATACTAACAGGTACATACTAGCACTTATACACTAACATGTACATACTAACATGATCATACTTACATACATACACTAACATGTATGTACTAATAGATACATACTAGCACTTATACACTAACATGAACATACTAACATGTACATACTTACATGTACATACTAACATGTGCATACTAGCACGTATACACTAACATGTACATACTAACATGTACATACTAGCATGTGCATACTTAATGTACATAATAACATGTGCATAATAGCACATATACACTAACATGTATATACAAACATGTAATAAAACCCAATTTGTCCAAATTAAATGAGAGCCTTTCATAACTGATTACGGAAGGATTTCCACACACAGATTTAATTATTACCAGGAATTCCATAATCAATCATTATTAAAAAGGACCAAAATTTTATATATAAACACTTGTTAAAATGCAGAAATAACAACAAAATCCCCATACGTGTCTGTGGTTTGTAATAATGGTATATATACAGCGAACAGACAGTGCAAATGTGTCGTTGAGTATCACCTTGCTGCAGATATACATCATTTGTCACCGAAAGGTGAGAATATTTCATATTTGTTATTGTTGTTATTGTTTTTAATGATGTTTTTATGTGGATTTATAAACAAGCATTATACTATAATGTTTCATTTAAGACATTTATAACCTTTCTATTCACCAATAAACGAAATAGTTATAAGCTTACTAAAATCGGGAATCATTTTTCATTTCATTCTTTAATAATTCATTTTACAATTGAACGGTTCTGAATGGCAAGTATACACTACAGTATTGTATTGGAAGAATATTTACAACGGGCAGATTTGTGTAATCATAGACCGTGTAGCAGTAAAAAGAGGATTTTGATTTATTTCTTAAACAGAGTGTATCATATGAGTGTTTATTCAATACGTAATGTATTGCCCGAGGTTTCTACAAATGGAACAAACGAGTTTATGTGAAAGCATAGTTCATACACAAGCTTTATATATAACATATATAATAACGTTATTTCAAAGTGATGACGTCATTAATTATAAAACAAACCTATTGTTTCTTTTGTTTTCCTTGATTGATTGATTGGTGATTATTCTGGTAAAAACACTTTAGAATACATTGTGTAACATAATTGATTAAATTTTAACATAAGTTTATAAATATCTTTGAAGTACAACATTTGTTTACCGCATGGGTACTTTTAAATAACAATTATGACGTCTAAATAAATACACATCATTCAATGCACTCGTAGACACAAAACTTGGATACTATTTAATAGTCGGTTACTCCACTACAGTGCATTGTATTCAAATCTGGGATGGCTCATGAAGCCCTGATCTTATGTTCTTTTCGGTTAGTTGTTACTGTAATACTTCCACGCAATGTGATATTTTTCTAAACCGATTCGATAGCAATGCTTGACTTGTGTTGTCCATAATATTTATAGTAAGTTCCAATGCAAAGAAATCGTTATAAAGCATTCCTTTCCATCAGCCAATTTAAATCCAAATAATGTATCTTTGATAATCGTTTGCCTGATAATTGGACTCTGCATTACACAGGAATTTGTAGTGGTTTTTTTTGGTAAATTTCATTACATTTTTATAATTATGGATCATGAAACTAGATTCGAGTGCCTGATAACTGGATTCTGCACAAGAGTTTGTATTTTGGTTAAACCTTAATTGCAATTAAATTACCATTTATCATGCAATTAGAAACAGTTGGCTGATAAGCGGCCTTTGCCTTTCACAAGAACGTGCAATTTGGTTAATATTTTATTATTATATTTTCAGGACCATGGATCATTTAACAAGATACGCTGGCCTGATAATTGGCCTCTGTCTTTTGCAAATTATCCTGGGTCAGAGGAATTCAATTGACTTTGGAGTGGGTCGCGGCAGAGGTGGTGGTATAAGAGGTGATATTGACTGGACCAGGTAAGATTATAGCATTGCTTGTTTTTTATTGTCCCTCATGTGTATCGCCAAGCGGTTGAAGAGTATCTATAACAATAGCGAGCTTATAAGGCTGTGCTAAATCAGCTCTGTCGGTGGGCAAGAGAGGTAGGTCTTATGCAAATGATGTCCAGATTTTTATCAATTTCAAACCTTAGAAAGGAATATCCCATTGTTAATCGTGTCCGGAATAAAATGAATAATGACATGTTTTGATTCTTCGTAGCATTTTATGACCAATACAATAAAGGACAATAGATTCAACGCTTAAAAGGTTTGTACTTTTAAGCGTTGAAAGACATAGTGAGATGTTATTACAACTGACCTTTATGCGTGTACTGGTGGGAAGTACCGTAAACAAAATAGTTATGGCAGGGGTTTACTTTACCACAATTTTCGGGAGAAGGGTAAACTGTACCAAAACCGTAATATCAAGAGTGTGCCAATTCGAATACAGCTTCCCGTAAATCATAAGTTGTCTGGACGTAGCTATCCGTGAATTTGACAATATCTTCAGATGGGTTCCTAATATAGAACAATACAGAACATTTATTTGGACGTTGTGACTTTACTTTAATTACACAATATACATGTACATACAATGTAAGCGTATATATTTACATAAACTTAATTGCATTACAAAAGCTATCATATAATATTTCGCAAGTGTATTTGACATTTAGTCATGTGCATGTTAAGCACAATCCTGTTAAAAGTGCAAAGAGTAAAATAAAAATAAATTTGCAACGACCTTTTAACTAAATGTAAACTCTTTAAACCCAAAAGGGGGAGTGGGCGTATAAGGTAGAGGTGATTGAATGCTGGTTTATTCCAAGACTTGATATTTAAGCTATACCCTACATTATTGGGTACCTTCAGGCGTGGTCGTCGTGGATCAAGATCAAGAATCGGAGGCAGCTTGGACAGCAATGGAAATTGGGGGATTAGTGCAGGGTTCTCGTGGAGACGCCGGAGGGCTTTGAGGGTATATTCTTCTTAATGTGTAGAGATGTAATGATGATTATGCATTCATAAAAATGATCCGCAATAGGCCGCAGAAGTTGTTCGCGGATTTATTTTGACCACAATCTGTCCAAGTATCGATAGCTTCATAATCGATAGTTTGACACAATATCATATTGTGTTTTGTCAGGGCTTTTTCACCATAAATTGGGAAGAGGCCTGACATATTCCATCAGCAAAAACAATGAATTATTGAATTTAAAGATAAAAACGCCCAACTCTGTGTTAATATTTGTTGTGAAATAAGTGTCTTTTTTTCATTTTGGAAATTGCCGAATTTCGACCTCTGCTAAAGAAGATGAAAAAACCCGGAATGTCTTCCAAAAACAAAATGTCGTCTTAGATGTATCTTTATAAGTTATGCTTTATTTAAATTAGTGTTATACGTTATAAATACTGGAAAACATAACGAAAGAAATAAAATATGACAGTATTGTGATAATCAGGGTAAATGTAACACTTCCCTAATTGACTGTCTGTTTTATGTTTGAATATTTACACTAAAATGTTGTATTTTGCAAATAAATCATAATTATGATGTAATATTTACAGTTTGATCAGGATACTGAAAGCTTTCATGTAAAGCTTATGGCTGATCCCTGCGAGTTTGACTTCTACGATCAAGATAAAGATGGCAGCATTTCAACCGTTGAGATGTGGTCGGTATTTGGAAATACCACCGAGGCTCACATGCTCTTTTATGCTTTGAACAAAGGAATAGGTAACTTATTACAATGTTTATGACAATATTCTTGTATATCCAATGATTATATAATGGTTGTCCTGGTAAAGTCGTGGTTAGCGCACTCCCTTCTCAACCAGGTGTCCCGGGTTCGATTCCTGCCCTTACGTATGTGCGTTGGGCTCGTACATGTGGGTTTCCTCGGGCACTGCTGTTTCAAAAACAATATAAAGCCATAATCTCGTTCAACCACGTGCCTGTAAGGTTGTCCTAGCATACTTAGATGATGTATGTTTTCACAAACGTTAACTTATTTTGTTAACTTATCCTTTAATGCATATTTACTTTCAGCGTATACAAAAGCTTATGAAGACTGTAAAACATTTTATGTACATTACGCAATTTTATTTTTTTCTGTGCAACGCATAACATAATGTACATACCGAATACTCTTAAATATTAATACACCCTAAATATTGCTTACCACTAATGAGGGTCAGTCTTACTGACGTATCCCATGGACAATTGAGTGTAATTCTGATCAGGCAAACATATTTACATTTATTGATAATCTTGATGAACACAAAATAAACCTATTTATACATCGTTTTAGATTGTGAGGTTCAGTTTCGCTGACCGTTCCACGGCGGTTACCTCATTATGCAATTCTAAAGATAGATTCACTGCATGTGTTGTATTTCTGCCATGTATTGTGACGCTGTGTGTCTCTTATTAAGAGTGTGTTTGTCATTGAGTCTTATGGACTTAAATGCAGTTATTGTGAACACGCTGACTATTTGGCTTGTCCATGGTGTTAACCATTGTATTGTTTATATTTCAGTTGACGATACAATTAGCAAAGACGAGTTTGTTACTCTTGCTCCGATCCTGATCGACGACTGCTTCCAGAATAGGTTTAACAGTGCAAGGAATGGACAATAATTGGGAATAAATTTCACTCAAAACGATTAAACTCTATTCAATTACAATGATATTTGCTCTTACCACTTAATTCGATTAAAGTTGATCTGTTACAATCAATATTAGTTGTTTTTACCATGAACAGAATATGTTTTATAACAGTTAAGTTTGATCCTTATATCAGATGGTGTCGTCATATATATTATCTATGCGTTACATTATAGTCATATCATACCGACTCTTATCATTATTTGGGAATCATTCTTATTATTTATCCCTCCTTGAGATAACCCTTATGAACACTTTCGACCATTTAACCATAATCGAGTTTGTTAGTAAAATGAACTCATTTTGGTAGATAAAACATAGGTTTTTGGAAATAACTATTTACCGTCATATACTAGTATGTGGAAGTAAATTTTACTATAACATGTAACATCTAATAGTTGTTTCAAGTTTTATGCTTTGTAAATATTACCATTAAACATGCACTCCGTCTTTATACGCACTCGACGTCGAGGGATGTCGGGAGGATAAAAACAATTTAAGATAGTTGGCACGGACTGATTATTGTCTAGAGAATATTGTATTTTATCTTCGACGAACGGACATCCATGCATCATATGTAAAATATTGTTTCCAGCTGAATACAACGATCACCATGTTTTTTTGTAACGCATGTGTACGTACCCTGCTCTTTTTTATTTTGGTGAAAAAGGTCTAATATGAAAACTAAGTGGTTTCATTGGCAACGTTTATGTAATTCATACACGTTTAGTTTACTTTTGATCAATCTTGATTAGAGCAAAGTATATAAATTTTAATAGAAAAATTAACAACATATTTTTGTTATGTTTATCGAAAAATACATGCGATAAAAATAGTCTGACTAATCTTGCAATTAAAATCACTTTAATATTAAACTTCACAGGGAGATAATTATGCAGACTTTCAGCATAATTCTAATGACTCGCATAAAAGTTGGACACCATCCAATCACCACATTATTTTGATCGCAAGATGGAATATAAAACATATCATTTGGCGTATCTACTCACGGGTTACTTAAGTTCCTTAGCTAAGATAATGTTAAACGATGGTTTGGAGAATGCTAACTCTAATGACGAAACCACATTCACGGACACAATGGGCATAGTCATCATTGAGCGGAGTCTCCAATCGTAATACTTGATACAAAAACCCATCCATCTTAATACACATTTTCATAGACTACAGTCCAAAAGCAACTTATAGCGAGAAAAAGTACTAACAAGTTCATTTAAAAGAGCTGACTTATTCGAAAACGTGCGGGGGAAACGTCGAAACAGAGTAAAAAGCAAATATACTGTGGATATACTCCCATTGAGTTTAAGGTATTATCTTATGTAACTATGCTATTTCAGTGTCACCTGCTCTAGTTTATTTAGACATAATAGAGGATACCTTCACACAACAGAGCAAAATCAAACCCTTTTGTTCCCATCAAATATCGAAAAATAAGAAACAGCATTTTAATTTTACACAAACAGAGCTGTTTCAACAAAGGAAGGCAACTACTAGCAAATGCCGAGATGTAGATAAAACGTATGCTAGTGTAAGGCCAGATATTAGGTCATTGAGTGAAATATTTGCACCACACGGTAAAATAAAATTAACTTTCACTGGTTGTTCACTGACCGATCATAGGCGGTTATTCCATTATGTATCGGTGAAGCTAGTTTGATACACGTGGTTTGTTTGTTCTGTTTGTATATGTATATACATGTGGTCCTTGGGTCATTTGTGCCCTTGCCTTGTGCCTCTGAGCAAGGTTTACTTTAAGTTTTTGACTACTGGGCTTGTTCCTGTAGTTTTCATTGTATTGCTAAATGCCATTCAACCCGAAGTGACAATTAAATGTTAAATGCTATTAGAAAAATATTATATATAGATAAATAACCAGCCTAGCAGCCAAACATTATCGCTGTGAACTTGTTTAATGGCACAATAATTAAATGTCAAGGCCAAATTATATAGAGTTTACCTTCCTCTTCAACGAAAAAACAACGTTATGTTTCATCGTTTATATCAGGAATTGACGCTAGAGAGTGTGGGGGTTTAGGGTTCCTGGCTACTTTAATATGAAGTTGTGCAATCTTATGTAAATAATATATATGTTTGGTAACAAACGGACTTAAGCACAATACACTTGGACAATTAAAGGGGAGGACAATCACTCTGGAATGTCCTATTTGACAGCCGACATTTATTGTTTGATTTTCCTATGTCAAACATTTTAGTTTAAACATATTTTATTTATCAGCGTATACACACATATTATACAGACAAACAGTAAACACATGTACAATCTAGAAAAGGATTAGAACGAAAGATAAATATATCTTAAAAAGTTCTTCTCCAATCCTTGTCTGAAGTACATATTTAATGACATTTGTACATCTTACAATGTAGATGACATTATGATATTGATATTATTGGATTATATAAGGTGGTAGTGTTTAATGAAATTTGGCTTCATTTACTTTTATTAAATATTAAAAGATTTTTTACAGACGATGTACACAGACAAGATAGTAGCTAAAAGTTAAACATTTTGTGTGATTAACAATGCTATAATAAGCTTAGTTTATTTTCTGTTTTCGAATACAAAAGTCGTTAATTTTGTTTGAGAACAGAATAGGAAGGTAAAGAGGATAAGAGTGAAGAAAGAGGGTAGGGTGGTTGGTTTAAATGAACAACTTCCAGTGCCTTTTCTTCACTGAGCCCTGATTGGTAGTGCTGAATATCACATGTATACAGAAAGGAGACAATCCTGAGTTGGACTGATATTTGGTAGTAGGAAGTGACTGCCACTGGCTATCAAATCTTTTTGTCATTTGAATAAAGATGTGAACTGCATCGAACAGTGTCTTATGTTGTTCTTCTATGAGGGCAGTGTCACCGTAAAGTAAATTGCGAAGCGTTACGTCAGTCAAAGCCTCTACAGAGTTAAGAAGAAGTCCCCTTTGTTCAGTATAAAGGGGACAGATAAGAAGATAATAATATGTTGTTTCCTGAACTCCACACGCACAACGGGATGAGGGCACAATATGTTTAACAAACAGGTGATGGTTCAATGAACTGCATTCGTTCCGTAAGCGAGTGTGAATGACCTGTAATCGACGTTTCCCATAATAAAACAGAGTATTTGGTTTGGAATTATCCGACTTAAGGTACGCTTTAAAGCCAAAGACACTGTCAATGCTTTGTGCTTCAGCTGGGAGATTATTCCATGCTGCGATTGATGTAGGAAGGAATGAATTCATATAGAGTGACGTATGTGTACGGAAGCTAGAGATACTGGATGCGTTTCGAAGTGAACTAGTTGATGCTTGACCGACTGTCTGAAGAACCAAACTTGACAGATAATCAGGAGAGAGACCATTTTACATTTTGTAAAAGAGAAAAGCTTGTGTTTTTCACGTCTTGTTTCCAAGCTCTCAAAGTCAGAGTCAATGTGAAGCAGACGCAGAGAAACAAGGCGATTGCAACCAGTAACAATGCATTCGCATTCGTTTTGAATGATGTCAAGTTCGTTTTTTTCATACTGTGTACAATTATTCCAGATGACATCCGCATACTCCATGATTGGCCCAATGAAAGAAAAATAAATAACCTACAGAGACCTCCTATCCAGTTGATAGCGTAGACGTTTCATGATGTTTACTCTAGAACAAGCTTTTTCTTTAATATAGTTAATGTGAGTATGCCAATTTCCCTCATTAGAAAGAAAAATACCCAGTTGTTTGTGTGATTCAACAAACGGGATATCAGTGTCAAACATGTACACAGGCGTATGAATGGGTTTGTTTCGTTTTCGAGATATGACCATTGATTCAGATTTGTTGGGATTGAACATAACAAGCCACTCATCAGCCCAAATAGATATTTTGTTTATATCTGTCTGTAGTTTTAAAGCTGCAGTCTGGGGGGTGTCCACTATAACAGAAAGACTTGTATCATCAGCAAATAGGTTGACATTTGAATCTATCTCGTTTACTATGTCATTAATGTATATAAGAAATAAAAGAGGACCCAAAATTGAGCCCTGGTGAGCTCCATCTGCAAACGTTTTGCCATCACGACATTCTTCTTTTGAATGTCTAATGTCGTATGTTAAGCTAACTTCACACAATGTTCAGAGTCTATATTCGAGTCGCGCAATATAGGTATGCCAGTTTTAATGCATCATTAAAACATGTAGAAATAAACAAGCATTTAGTAATTTTTGGAGCTATTTATCAGGGGAATTTGAGGCCACGTAGCTATTAATTATAACAAAAGCAAATGCCTTTTTTGTTTTGATCATTTAAGTCAATTGGGTAAATAGTATCATGCATACTAAATGCATCAACCTTTACGATGCGCCTTCATGGCAATACGATTTCATGACAAGAAAAAAATCGATCTGTATTTTTCATGTCCTTGATATGGTTGGACAGTCTACATATGTTGGTATAAGGAAGGTTCGTATGGATTAATCCGAATACAACTTTATGAATTGTTTTCATTTTTACTCTGATGTATATGTTCAATACCAAATAACGTAATGGTTAGAGTATTGTGTATATGTACACTTTACAATTTATATTCATCTCAATCTATATGTTTATACCCATGGCTAAAGACTAATCCAAGGCGGTAATCCCTTGAGTGTTTGAAAAAGCTATTTTAATGCATGTGTCCAGTCTGTTTGTACCTATATGTCTCTCGTTAAGTGTCGTTTGGTCGCTTACATTGTGTCTCTTAACAAGGTTTATATTTGAATTTTGGCACTTTGCTTGTCCCTGTAGTTTTCATTGTATTGCAACTAGCCGATATTACCATAATCATTAAATACTTAAACATAATAAAAATATATTCAGTTTGTCTTTTGCATGATGACCCAGTGTTAATTCACCTCTTGCATTAAAATCGTTACCGGACAGGTTGCGAAACGATACCGGAACGTGTGAGACAGGACTTCTATTTGTGTACTACGTCATCGAGTTATATGTATATTGTACAAGTTTATAATGCCATGTACATTTCCACGCTGATCGAGATTGATGCAGTATCAACAAATTCAAAACGATATTTCACAAATGATTTATAAAGCTGCAATATCAGCTGACTGAATGTTTTGGCAGCTTGTTTTGTCAGTTAATAAGTCAATGTTTGCGTATATGTCTGAAAACATGTGATATGAGATTGCTGACAACAGATCAGATCGCAGTTTTAAATCTTTAAGTTCAAAATTTGATGTTTCATAGCTAAAAGCGTTACTACCGATTATAAAAAAATGTTTATTCGGTAGTTTTCCAAACAATAGAGTTATGTACTATTGTAGATTGTTTTATTGTTTTATATAACTGAATTAAATGCATTTAATGTTATTTATATGGAAAAAAACAGAAGCAAGTACAGTAGTCGAAAGCTCAAACAATTACATAGAACACAAAAACAAACAATTCCAAACTAAAAACATGAAAGAACAGCACAAAACTCCGCAAACAGCACACTACATACATAATATATTGAAATAACTAGGGGTGTTGATCAAGGATTGTTAGATACCGCATAGGAACGGTCAGTAAAATGTAAATTTACTGGGGGTTAACTAGTCTGTTTGCACAACCTCACTCTTATCCCAACAATGGCGAATTAAGTAAAAACGTAAATAGTAAACCTGATCAAAGTATTAACTTGAGAAATGTAATAATAAAACAAATTATAATAAAGTAATAGGTCAACCTTATAAAGATTAGTATTAAATAAATCTTCCCTAATTTCGAGTTGCAAATTCAAATAGGATGCTTTTAGATTGGAGGTATTAGATTAAGTAAGTTGCAGTTGTGAAGGGTATATCGAGTTAGTATTATCTGTAAAAACCGGATTATCCAAACTCAGAATATCGTCAATATATTTAAAAGTATCACTAGAAATTATCAACAAACGCAAGAGCTTTTAACTTAGATATTTCAACATATATTCACTTTCATTGCAGTTTAAAGAGCGATCAGGAAGTAAAGGTGCATATTTAGCACACATAGGAATGCATATTAATTGTTTATATAAATATGTACCAAATTTTAGAAAAGATTTATTCAGAACAAAAGGTAATACTTCAATAACATCTGTGCATGTCCAAAAGATATATTTATCTGAGCGATCATTGGTAAAAAAGTTTTTTTTTATAATAACTGCCATAAAAGTAGTTTTCTCCCTAGCAAAACGTTTTTTTTTTCGATAAGAGAGTTCAATGTTGTTGTAACTCAATACTCTGAAATAGATGTATAAGGCGTTGAAAAGTTATACATATTAAGCACAGAAACCATGTATCGTCTACTTTCAATATTATAAACTAATTCTAAAGTTGATTGACCAAAATTGTGTTGTAGTCAAATTTCGCCGCTTTTGGGACAAAATTTAAAAATATGTTAAAAACTGTCAATCTTTGAGAGTGCAGCTATACACTCTTTGCAAATATAAACCTAGGTGTTGCTACACGTATAATTACACGTCGGATTTCGCGTTAAACCTTAATTTATTTATATGTCTAAGGCGTATTGTATAAAGAAAAATCACAAAGTGAAAAAATACAAGTTCAGCAAAAAGCAAAGCCGTCATTGCAAAAGGATGTAATTTAGAAAGATAACCATTGATTGGCTTCACTATATTTAATAAAGGAAATAACCTTTGTTGTGTTTAACGAGTAAAGCCGCTCTCGTAAAAGGATGTAATTTAGATAGTAAATCAGTGGTTGGCTTCTTTCCATATGATTTCGAAATATTCAATGAGGAAAAACGCGATTATTGTTGCAAACTTAAAAACACATTTTAATATATTTCCCCCAGTTTAAGCGATCTCAAATCGTCTTGAATGTTTTTGAAGACACTTCGACACAAAAAGTTCGTAAAAGGTAATAACAACTTTCGTATTAAAATAGGACATGTTTACTTTGACATTGAGCAAGTCACGTTCACATTGACGCTTACGTTGCTATTCTGGCTTACTCACAGTGAACAGGATCTATTTATCATTTACTTAGAGAAAGGTCTACACTTTCTTTAACAGACCAGAATAGAGCATTTATTATTAACTTGAACATATTTCAATAAGTCGTTGACCAATTACTAAATAGCATGTTAAATTAAATTAATCTAGAGCTTATAGATAATTCGAAGCTTTTTATACATCGATGCTCTAGTAGTAAAACTAGCTATTGCACTGTAAGCAGTAAAATACAAACTTCAGAGAATTCCTTGAATTCTGTTACTGTTGTTGTATTCGTGCATTTACAAATTTCAATTGGTAAGATAATAGTATGTCCAATAAAAAGGCAGAAGGTCTTAAGTTAACATTAATGTAAGTACATATATTAGGAGCGATTTTATCAAAGTTGTATATATATACACAATGGATGACCCAGTAAGTGGTTAGTTTACTAAATATTACGCAAACCACTTAAAAGGATAAAGAATTTTAGTATGTACTTACGCAAATATATGTAAAATGGCATCATATCATTTATTCAGGTACATTATAATATGTACATACTAACATGCAAGAACTAGCATGCAAAACATAACATGTATATACTAAAACAAACATACTAACATGTACATACTAGCCTGTATAAACTAACATGAACATACTAGCCTGTATACACTGACATGAAAATACTAGCCTGTATACACTGACATGTACATACTAACATGAACATACTAACCAGTATACACTGACATGAACATATTAGCCTGTATACACTGACATGAACATACTAG
Organism: Mya arenaria; assembly: GCF_026914265.1. Lineage (NCBI taxonomy): Eukaryota > Metazoa > Mollusca > Bivalvia > Myida > Myidae > Mya > Mya arenaria. Next base: position 2,350,817 of record NC_069128.1, on the reverse strand, counting down.
CCTGTTTACACTGACATGAACATACTAGCCTGTACACACTGACATGTACAAACTAACATGTACATACTAGCCTGTATACACTGATATGTACATAATAACATGCACATACTAGCCTGAATACACTGACATGCACATTTTAGCATGAACATACTAGCCTGAATACACAGACATGTACATACTTACATGTACATACTAACTTAAACATACTAACCTGAATACACTGACATGTACATACTAACATGTACATACAAACATGAACATACTAGCCTGAACGCACTGACATGTACATACTAGCATGAACATACTAGCCTGAATACACTGACATGTACATACTAACATGAACACACTAGCCTGTATACGCTGACATGTACATAGTAACATGTACATACTAGCATGTATACACTGACATGTACATACTAGCATGAACATACTAACATGAACATACTAGCCTGTATACGCTGACATGTACATACTAACATGTACATACTAGCCTGTATACACTGACATGTACATACTAGCATGATCATACTAGCCTGAATACACTGACATGTACATACTTACTTCAATTACTAGCCTGAATTCACTGACATGTACAAATTAACATGTACATACTAACATGAACATACTAGCCTGAATACACTGACATGTACATAGTAACATGTACATACTAGCATGTATACACTGACATGTACATACTAACATATACATACTAGCATGAACTTACTAGCCTAAATACACAGACACGTACTTACTAGCATGAACATACTAGCCTGAATACACTGACATGTACATACTTACTTGAATTACTAGCCTGAATACACTGACATGTACATACTAACCTGTACATACTAACATGAACATACTAGCCTGAATACACTGACATGTACATACTAACCTGTACATACTAACATGAACATACTAGCCTGAATACACTGACATGTACATACTAGCATGTACATATTAACTTAAACATATTAGTCTGAATACACTGACATGTACATACTAGCATGTACATATTAACATAACATACTAGCCTAAATACACTGACATGTACATACTAACATGAACATACTAGCCTGAATACACTAACATGTACATACTAGCATGAACATACTAGCCTGATCACATTGACATGTACATACTAACATGAACATACTTGCCTAAATACACTGACATGTACATACTAACATGTACATATTTGCATGAACATACTAGCCTGAATACACTGACATGTACATACTAACATGAACGTACTAGCCTGAATACACTGACATGTACATACTAGCATTAACATACTAGCCTGAACACACTGCCATGTACATACCAACATGTACATACTACCATGAACATACTAGCCTGTATACACTGACATGTACATACTATCATGTACCTACTAGCATATACATACAGACATGTATACACTAACATGTACATACTAACATGTACATACTTACATGAACATACTAGCATGTATACACTTATATGTACATACTCGCATATGCATACTAACATGTACATACTAGCACGTATACACTAACGTGTATATATAAACTTATATATACTAACATGTACATACTTACAATTTTTGACATTTGCTTACTAGTATTCGCATCTAAGACTAACAAATAGTTTTTTTAGTTAATTTAAATTCAAATATTCAGCATATCATATCACTGTTTGATTTATTTATGATATCTTACTAACCACATCTGTTGTCAAGGTTATTGAAACAAAATGAAATGAGACCCAATTTGTCCAATTAAATATAAGCGTTTCATAACTGATTGCAGAAGATTTCAACACACGGATTTAACCATTACCAGGAATTCCATAATCAATCACTATTAAAGAGGACGTAAACTTCATAGCACACTTGTTGTTACAATGCAGAAATAACAATAAAATCCCCAGACGTGTATGTGGTTTGAAATAATGGTATATATACAGCGAACACACAGTGCAAATGTATCGTTGAGAATCAGCTTGTTGCATATATACATCACTTGTCGCCCATAGGTGAGGATATTTCATATTTGTTATTGTCGTTGTTGTTGTTGTTTTAGGTGGATTTATAAACTAAAATTATACTATAATGTTTCATTTAAAACATTTTTCACCATTCTATTCATCAATAAACGAAATTATTATAAGCTTACTAAAACGGGAATCAATGTTCACTTCATTATATATTGATTCATTTTACAATTGAACGGTTCGCAAGGGACAGTATACACTATGATCATGTATGGGAAGTACATTTACAAACGGGCTTATGTGTGTAATCATAGACCGTTTAGCAGTAAAAAGAATATTTTAATTTATTTTTTAAACAGAGGATATGATATGAGTGGTCATTCAATACGAAATGTATTTACCGAGAATTCTACAATTGAATCAAACGAGTTTACGTGGGGGCATAGTTATTACACTTGTAATATATAAAAATATAAAAAGACGTTATTTCATGGTGGGGATGGATTTTATGATATAAACAAACTAATTGTTTATTTCGTTTTTCTATAATTGTTTGATTGATTGGTGTTTATTCAGGTTAAACTCACTAGTTGTGTAATACAATAGAGTAAGTGTTAACATTAGAATATAGCTTTAAAGTACAACAAAACTATTACATCATGCTTCCTTGGCTTATAGTTTTGACATTTCAAATTAGTAGTTACTGTAAGCGCAAATTCACGTAATATGTGAGTTTGTCTTGACTGATTTTATAGCAATACTTGTCTTGTACTGTTCATGATATTATAGAAGGTTTCAATACTAGCAATCGCTATACAAATGTAATTTCCCTGAGACAGTAGCAATCCCTTGGTCAAAATAATGTATTTTTGATAAAAATTTGCCTGATAATTGGACTCTGCATTACACCGGAATTTGTGTGTTTTTTTGGTTAAATTTCATTACATTTCTATGACCATGGATCATGAAATACATTCATTTGCCTCATAATTGGATTCTGCATAACACAATTGTTTTTGTGTTGTTGTTTTCTTTCTTTTGGTTAGACCTCCATTACATTTGAATTACCATTTATCATTAAAGTAGACACAGTTGCCTGATAACTGATCTCTGCCTTACACAAGAAACTTTATTTGGTTTATATTTCACCATTATATTTTCAGGACCATGGTTCATTTAACACAATTCGCAGGTCTGATTATTGGCCTCTGCCTTTTACAAATTATCCTGGGTCAGAGGAATTCAATTGACTTTGGAGTGGGTCGCGGCAGAGGTGGTGGGATCAGGGGTGATATTGGCTGGACCAGGTAAGAGTATAGCATTGCTTGTTTTTTTATTGTCCCTCATGTGTATCGCCAAACGGTTGAAGAGTATCTATAACAATAGCGAGCTTATAAGGCTGTGCTAAATCAGCTCTGTCGGTGGGCAAGAGAGGTAGGTCTTATGCAATTGATGTCGAGATTTTAATCAATTTCAAACCTTAGAAAGGAATATCCCATTGTTAATCGTGTCCGGAAAAAATGAATAATGACATGTTTTGATTCTTCGTAGCATTTTATGACCAATACAATAAAGGACAATAGATTCAACGCTTAAAAGGTTTGTACTTTTAAGCGTTGAAAGACATAGTGAGATTTTCTTACAACTGACCTTTATGCTAGTACTGGTGGGAAGTACCGTTAACAAAATAGTTACTGATGGGGTTTACTTTACCACAATTATCGGGAGAAGGGTAAACTGTACCAAAACCGTAAAATCAAGATTGTGCCAATTCGAATACGGCTTCCCGTAAATCATAAGATGTCTGGACGTAGCTATCGGTCAATTTGACAATATCTTCAGAACAATACAGAACATTTATTTGGACGTTGTGACCTTACTTTAATTACACAATATACATGTACATACAATGTAAGCGTATATATTTACATAAACTTTAGTGCATTACAAAAGCTATCATATAATATTTCGCAAGTGTATTTGACATTTAGTCATTTGCATGTTAAGCACAGTTCTGTTAAAATTGCAAAGAGTAAAATAAAAATAAATTTGCAACGATAACTAAATGTAAACTCTTTAAAACCAAAAGGGGGAGTGGGCGTATAATGTAGAGGTTATTGAATGCCGGTTTATTCCACGGCTTGATATTTAAGCTATGCACGATATTATTGGTACCTTCAGGCGTGGTCGTCGTGGATCAAGATCAAGAATCGGAGGCAGCTTGGACACCAATGGAAATTGGGGGATAAGTGCAGGGTTCTCGTGGAGACGCCGGAGGGCTTTGAGGGTACATTCTTCTTAATGAGTAGAGATGTAATGATGATTATGCATTCATTAAATTTAGCCGCAACAGGCCGCAGAATTTGTTCGCGGATTTATATTGACCACAATCTGTCAAAGTATCGATAGCTTCATAATCGACAGTATGACACAATGTCATATGGTGTTTTGTCAGGGCTTGTTCACCATAAGTTGGGAAGAGGCCTGAAATATTCCATCAGCAAAAACAATGAATTATTGAATTTAAAGAAAAAAACGCCCAACTCTGTGTTAATATTTGTTGTGAAATAAGTGTCTTTTTTTCATTTTGGAAATTGCCGAATTTCGACCTCTGCTAAAGAAGATGAAAAAACCCTGAATGTCGTCTTAGATGTATCTTTATAAGTTATGCTTTATTTAAATTAGTGTTATACGTTATAAATACTGGAAAACGTAACGAAAGAAATAAAATATGACAGTATTGTGATAATCAGGGTAAATGTAACACTTCCCTAAATGACTGTCTGTTTTGTGTTTGTATATTTACACTAAAATGTTGTATTTTGCAAATAAATCATAATTATGATGTAATATTTACAGTTTGATCAGGATACTGAAAGCTTTCATGTAAAGCTTATGGCTGATCCCTGCGCGTTTGACTTCTACGATCAAGATAAAGATGGCAGCATTTCAACCGTTGAGATGTGGTCGGTATTTGGAAATACGACCGAGGCTAACATGCTCTTTTATGCTTTGAACAAAGGAATAGGTAACTTATTACAATGTTTACGACACTATTCTTGTATAGTAAATAATAATACAATGATTGTCCAGGTAATGTCGTGGTTAGAGCACTCCCTTCTTAACCAGGTGTTCCGGGTTCGATTCCTGCCCTTACTTATGTGCGTTGGGCTCGTACACTGCTGTTTCAAAAACAATATAAAGCCATAATCTCGTTCAACCACGTGCCTGTGAGTTTGACCTAGCATACTTGGATGATGTATGTTTTCACAAACGTAAACTTATTTTTTAACTAATCCTTTAATGTATATCTGCTTTCAGCGTATATAATAGCTTATGATGTCTGTAAAACAGTTTATGTACATTACGCCATTTTTTTATCTACGCAACGCATACCATTATGTACATACCGAATACTCTTAAATATTAATACACCCTAAATATTGCTTACCGCTAATGAGAGTCAGTCTTAATGACGTATCCCATGTACAATTGAGTGAAATTCTGATCAGTCAAACATATTTATTGATAATCTTGATGAACACAAAATAAACCTATTTATACATCGGTATAAATTGTCAGGTTCAGTTTCGCTGACCGTTCCACGGCGGTTACCTCATTATGCAATTATAAAGTTAAATTCACTGCATGTGTTGTATTTCTGTCTTATATTGTGACTCTGTGTTTCTCTCAATAAGAATGTGTTTGTCATGGAGTCTTATGGACTTAAATGCAGTTATTATTGTGAACATGCTAACTATTTGGCTTGTCCATGGTATTAACCATTGTATTGTTTATATTTCAGTTGACGATACAATTAGCAAAGACGAGTTTGTTACTCTTGCTCCGATCCTGATCGACGACTGCTTCCAGAATAGGTTTAACAGTGCAAGGAATGGACAATAATTGGGAATAAATTTCACTCAAATCGATTAAACTCTACTCAATTACAATGATATTTGCTCTTACCACTTAATTAGATTAAAGTTGATCTGTTACAATATTAGTTGTTTTTACCATGAACAGAATATGTTTTATAACAGTTTAGTTTGATCCTTATATCAGATTGTGTCGTCATATATATTATCTATGCGTTAGATGATAGCCATTCTCATTCATCAGATGTTTGATAATGATTAAACTGTGGAACACGTAGCATCATCACTCTGGTGTACGAGAATGGTAATAGCTTGGTCCTAGGTTTCCCAACCTGCCCTGTTCGTTAATACCGACTCTTATCATTATTGGGGAATCATTCTTATTATTTATCACTCCTTGAGATAACACTTATGAACACTTTCGACCATTTAACCATAATCGAGTTTGTTAGTAAAATGAACTCATTTTGGTAGATAAAACATAGGTTATTGGAAATAACTATTTACCATATATTTTCATATTTTAGTATGTGGAAGTAAATTTTACTAAAACATGTAACATCTAATAGTTGTTCCAAGTTTTATGCTTTGTAAATGTTACCATTAAACATGCACGCCATCTATATAGGTACTCGACGTCGAGGGTTGTCGGGAGGATAAAAACAATTTAAGATAGTTGGCACGGACTGATTATTGTCTAGAGTATATTGTATTTTATCTTCGACGAACGGACATCCATGCATCATATGTAAAAAATTGTTTCCAGCTGAATACAACGATCACGATTTTTTTTCTGTAACGCATGTGTACGTACCCTGCTCTTTTTTATTTTGGTCAAAAGGTCTAATATGAAAACTTAGTGGTTTCATTGGCAACGTTTATGTAATTCATACACGTTTAGTTTACTTTTGATCAATCTTGATCAGAGCAAAGTATATAAATTTTAATAGAAGAATTAACAACATATTTTCGTTATTTTTTATCGAAAATTGCATGCGATAAAAATAGTCTGACTCTCGTTAGACCGTTTCATCTTGCAATCTAAAATCATTTTAATATTAAACTTCACAGGGAGATAATTTTGCAGACTTTCAGCATAATTCTAATGACTCGCATAATATTTGGCCACCATCCAATCACCACATTATTTTGATCGCACGATGAAATATAAAACATATCATTTGGCGTATCTACCCACGATTTACTTAAGTTCCTTAGCTAAGATAATGTTAAACGATGGTTTGTAGAATGTTAACTCTAATGACGAAACTACATTCACGGACACAATGGGTATAGTCATCATTGAGCGGAGTCTCCAATCGTAATACTTGAGACAAAAACCCATCCATCCTAATACACATTTTCATAGACTACAGACCAAAAGCAACATATAGCAAGATAAAGTACTAACAAGTTCATTTTAAAGAGCTGACTTATTCGAAAACGTGCGGGGGAAACTTCGAAACAGAGTAAAAAGGAAAAATACTGTGGATATACTCCCATTGAATAAGAAGGTAAAGAGGATAAGAGTGAAGATAGAGGGTAGGGTGGTTGGTTTAAATGAGCAACTTCCAGTGCCTTTTCTTCACTGAGCCCTGATTGGTAGTGCTGAATATCACATGTATGCAGAAAGGAGACGCTCCTGAGTTGGATAGATATTTGGTAGTAGGAAGTGACTGTCACTGGCTATCGAATCTTTTTGTCATTTGAATAAAGAGGTGAACTGCATCGAACAGTGTCTTATGTTGTTCTGCTATGAGGGCAGTGTCACCGTATAGTAAATTGCGAAGCGTTACGTCAGTCAAAGCCTCTACAGAGTTAAGAAGAAGTCTCATTTGTTCATTATAAAGGGGACAGATAAGAAGATAATGATATGTTGTTTCCTGAACTCCACACGCACAAAGGGATGAGGGCACAATGTTTTTAACAGGTGATGGTTCAATGAACTGCATTCGTTCCGTAAGCGAGTGTGAATGACCTGTAATCGACGTTTCCCATAATAAAACAGAGTATTTGGTTTGGAATTATCCGACTTAAGGTACTAAAGCCAGAGACACTGTCAATGATTTGTGCTTCAGCTGGGAGACTATTCCATGCTGCGATTGATGTAGGAAGGAATGAATTCATATAGAGTTGATGCTTGACCAACTGTCTGAAGAACCAAACTTGACAGATAATCAGGAGAGAGACCATTTTTCATTTGTAAAAGATAAAAGCTCTGTGTTTTTCACGTCTTTGTTTCCATGCTCTCAAAGTCAAAGTCAATGTGATGCAGACGCAGAGAAACAAGGCGAGTTCAACCAGTAACAATGCATTCGCATTCGTTTTGAATTTTGTCAAGTTCGTTTTTTTCATACTGTGTACAATTATTCCAGATGACATCCGCATTCTCCATGATTGGCCTTATGAAAGAAAAATAAATAACCTCCAGAGACCTCCTATCCAGTTGATAGCGTAGACGTTTCATGATGTTAACTCTAGACCAAGCTTTTTCTTTAATAGAGTTAATGTGAGTATGCCAATTTCCCTCATTAGAAAGAAAACTACCCAGTTGTTTGTGAGATTCAACAAACGGGATATCAGTGTCAAACATGTACACAGGCGTATGAATGGGTTTGTTTTGTTTTCGAGATTGAGCTTTACAAGCCACTCATCAGCCCAAATGTATATTTTGTTTATATCTGTCTGTAGTTTTAAAGCTGCAGTTTGTTGCGGGGGGGGGGTGTCCACTATAACAGATAGACTTGTATCATCAGCAAATAGGTTGACATTTGAATCTATCTCGTTTACTATGTCATTAATGTATATAAAAAAATAAAAGAGGACCCAAAATTGAGCCCAGGGGAGCTCCATCTTCAAACGTTTTGCCATCACGACATTCTTCTTTTGAATGTCTAATGTCGTATATTAAGCTAACTTCACACAATGTTCAGAGTCTATGTTCGAGTTGCGCAATATAGGTTTGCCAATTTTAATGCATCATTAAACAATGTAGAAATAAACAAACATTTAGTGATATTTTGGAGCTTTTTTATCAGGGGAATTTGAGGCCACGTAGCTATTAATTTTGTTTTGAAAATTTAAGTCAGTTGGGTAAATATTATAATGCATTAAGATTAAAAACTAAATGCATCAACCTTTACGATGCGCCTTCATGGCAATACGATTCATGACAAGAAAAAAATCGATTTGTATTTTTCATGTCCTTGATATGGTTGGACTGTCTACATGTGTTGGTATGAGGAAGGTTCGTATGGATTAATCCGAATACAACGTTATCATTTTTTTTTCCTTTTTACTCTGATGTATGTGTTCAATACCAAATAACGTAATGGTCAGAGTATAGTGTATATGTACACTTTACAATTTAAATTCATCTCAATCTATATGTTTATGCCCATGGCTAAAGACTTATCCAAGGCGGTAATCCCTTGAGTGTTTGAAAAAGCTATTTTAATGCATGTGTCCAGTCTGTTTGTACCTAAATGTCTCTCGTCAAGTGTCGTTTGGTCGCTTACATTGTGTCTCTTAACAAGGTTTATATTTGAATTTTGGCACTTTGCTTGTCCCTGTAGTTTTCATTGTATTGCATTTAGCCGATATAACCATAATCATTAAATTCTTAAATATTATAAAAAAATATTCAGTTTGTCTTTTGCATGATGCATGTTAATTCACCTCTTGCATTAAAATCGTTACCGGACAGGTTGTGAAACGATACCGGAACGTGTGAGACAGGACTTCTATTTGTGTACTACGTCATCGAGTTATGTGTATATTTTACAAGTTTAGAATGCAATGTACGTTTCCACGTTAATAGGGATTGATGCAGTTTCAACAAAATCAAAACGATATTTCACAAATAATTTATAAAGCTGAATGCTTTGGCAGCTTGTTTTGTCAGGTATTGGGCCAATGTTTGCGTGTATGTCTGAAAACAAGTGATATACGATTGCTGGCAACAGATCAGACCGCAGTTTTAAATCTTTATGTTCGAAATTGGATGTTTCATAGCTAAAAGCGTTAATACCGATTTAAAAAAAAAATGTTTTTTTTTGGTAGTTTTCCAAACAAAAGAGATATGTACTATTGTAAATTTTATTTTTTGTTTTATATAACTGAATTGAATGCATTAAATGTTATTTATATGAAAAAAAACCAACAGAAACCAGTACAGTAGTCGAAAGCTTAAACAATGACATATAACACAAAAACAAACAATTCCAAACTAAAAACATGGCAGAACAGCACAAAACTCCGCAAACAGCACACTACATACATAATATATTAAAATAACTAGGGGTGTTGATCAAGGATTGTTAGGTACCGCATAGGAACGGTCAGTAAAATGTAAATTTACTGGGGGTTAACTAGTCTGTTTGCACAACCTCACTGTTATCCCAACAATGGCGAATTAAGTAAAAACGTAAATTGTAAATCTGATCAAAGTATTAACTTGAGACACGTTATAATAAAACAAATTAAAATAAAGTAATAGGTAAACCTCAAGGACTTCGATGAAAAGGCAACCCAACTCTATCCGCAGACAAGAAATATAATTCAGTGTACCTAAAGCAACAACTATTCAAAGATATGATGTTTATTATAGAGATTAATATTAAATTAATCTTCCCTAATTTCGAGTTGCAAATTCAAATAGGATGCTTTTAGATTGGAGGTATTAGATTTAGTAAGTTGCAGTTGTGAAGGGTATATCGAGTTAGTATTATCTGTAAATACCGGATTATCCAAACTCAGAATATCGTCAATATATTTAGAAGTATCACTAGAATTTATCAACAAACGCAAGATCTCTTAACTTAGATATTTCAACATATGTTCACTTTCATTGCAGTTTAAAGGGCGATCAGTAAGTAAAGGTACATAATAAACACACATAGGAATGCATATTAATTGTTTATATAAACATGTACCAAATTTTAGAAAAGATTTATTCAATAACATCTGTGCATGTCCAAAAGATATATTTATCTGAGCGATCATTGGTAAAAAAGTTTTTATAATTAACTGCCATAAAAGTAGTTTTCTCCCTAGCAACAAGTTCTTTTTCGATAAGAGAGTTCAATTTTGTTGTAACTCAATACTCTGAAATAGATGTATTAGGCGTTGAAAGGTTATAAATATTAAGCACAGAGACCATGTATCGTCTACTTTCAATATTATAAACTAATTCTAAAGTTGATGGACAAAAATTGTGTTGAAGTCAAATTCCGCCGCTTTTGGGACAAAATTTAAGAATATGTTAAAACTGTCAATCTTTGAGAGTGCAGCTATACACTCTTTTCAAATATAAACGTAGGTGTTGCTACACGTCAAATTACACGTCGTATTTCGCGTTAAACCTTATTTATTATTATTATGTCTAAGGCGTATTGTATAAAGAAAAATCACAAAGTGAAAAAATACAAGTTCAGCAAAAAGCAAAGCCGTCATAGCAAAAGGATGTAATTTAGATAGATAACCATTGATTGGCTTCACTATATTTAATAAGGGAAATAACCTTTGTTGTGTTTAACGAGTAAAGCCGCTTTCGTAAAAGGATGTAATTTAGATATGAAATCAGTGGTTGGCTTCTTTCTATATGATTTCGAAATATTCAATGAGGAAAAACGCGATTATTGTTGCAAACTTAAAAACACAATTTAATATATTTCCCCCAGTTTAAGCGATCTCAAATCGTCTTGAATGTTTTTGCAGACACTTCGACACAAAAAGTACGTAAAAAGTAATAACAACTTTCGTATTAAAATAGGACATGTTTACTTTGACATTGAGCAAGTCACGTTCACATTGACGCTTACGTTGCTATTCTGGCTTACTCACAGTGAACAGGATCTATTTATCATTTACTTAGAGAAAGGTCTACACTTTCTTTAACAGACCAGAATAGAGTATTTATTATTAACTTGAACATATTTCAATAAGTCGTTGACCAATTACTAAATAGCATGTTAAATTAAATTAAGCTAGAGCTTATAGATAATTCGAAGCTTTTTATACATCGATGCTCTAGTTGTAAAACTATATATTGCACTGTAAGCAGTAAAAGACAAACTTCAGAGAATTCCTTGAATTCTGTTACTGTTGTTGTGTTCGTGCATTTACAAATTTCAATTGTTAAGATAATATTATGTCCAATAAAAAGGCAGAAGGTCTTAAGTTAACATTAATGTAAGTACATATATTAGGAGCGATTTTATCAAAGTTGTATATATATATATACAATGGATGACCCAGTAAGTGGTTAGTTTACTAAATATTACGCAAACCACTTAAAAGGATAAAGAATTTTAGTATGTACTAACGCAAATATATGTAAAATGGCATCATATCATTTATTCAGGTACATTATAATATGTACATACTAACATGCAAGAACTAGCATGCAAAACATAACATGTATATACTAAAACAAACATACTAACATGAACATACTAGCCTGTATACACTGACATGAAAATACTAGCCTGTATACACTGACATGTACATACTAATATGAACATACTAGCCTGTATACCCGGACATGAACATACTAACCAGTATACACTGACATCAACATATTAGCATGTATACACTGACATGAACATACTAGCCTGTTTACACTGACATGAACATACTAGCCTGTATACACTGGCATGTACAAACTAACATGTACATACTAGCCTGTATACACTGATATGTACATAATAACATGCACATACTAGCCTGAATACACTGACATGCACATTTTAGCATGAACATACTAGCCTGAATACACCGACATGTACATACTTACATGTACATACTAACTTAAACATACTAACCTGAATACACTGACATGTACATACTAACATGTACATACAAACATGAACATACTAGCCTGAACGCACTGACATGTACATACTAGCATGAACATACTAGCCTGAATACACTGACATGTACATACTAACATGAACACACTAGCCTGTATACGCTGACATGTACATAGTAACATGTACATACCAGCCTGTATACACTGACATGTACATACTAGCATGAACATACTAACATGATATACTAGCCTGTATACGCTGACATGTACATACTAGCATTATCATACTAGCCTGAATACACTGACATGTACATACGTACTTGAATTACTAGCCTGAATAAACTGACATGTACAAATTAACATGTACATACTAACATGAACATACTAGCCTGAATACACTGACATGTACATAGTAACATGTACATACTAGCATGTATACACTGATATGTACATACTAACATATACATACTAGCATGAACATACTAGCCTGAATACACAGACATGTACTTAATAGCATGAACATACTAGCCTGAATACACTGACATGGACATACTTACTTGAATTACTAGCCTGAATACACTGACATGTACATACTAACCTGTACATACTAACATGAACATACTAGCCTGAATACACTGACATGTACATACTAACCTGTACATACTAACATGAACATACTAGCCTGAATACACTGACATGTACATACTAACATGTACATATTAACTTAATCATACTAGTCTGAATACACTGACATGTACATACTAGCATGTACATATTAACATAACATACTAGCCTGAATACACTGACATGTACATACTAACATGAACATACTAGCCTGAATACACTAACATGTACATACTAGCATGAACATACTAGCCTGATCACATTGACATGTACAAACTAACATGAACATACTAGCCTGAATACACTGACATGTATATGCTAGCATGAACATACTAGCCTGATTACACTGACATGTACATACTAACATGTACATATTAACATAATATACTAGTCTGAATACACTGACATGTACATACTATTATGAACATACTAGCCTTAGTACACTGACATGTACATACTAGCATGAACATACTAGCCTGATCACACTGACATGTACATACTAACATGTACATATTAACATAACATACTAGTCTGAATACACTGACATGTACATACTATCATGAACATACTAGTCTGAATACACTGACATGAACATACTAACATGAACATACTAGCCTGTATACACTGACATGTACTTACTAACATGTACATACTGAAATAAACATACTAGTATGAATACACTGACATGTACATACTAGCATGAACATACTAGCCTGAATACACTGATATGTACATACTAACATGAACATACTAGCCTGTATACACTGACATGAACATACTATCATGTACATACTAGCCTGTATACACTGACATGTACATACTATCATGTACATATTAACATAACATACTAGTCTGAATACACTGACATGTACATACTAACATGAACATACTAGCCTGTATACACTGACATGTACATACTAACATGTACATACTAGCCTGTATACACTGACATGTACATACTATCATGTACATACTAGCCTGTATACACTGACATGTACATACTAACATATTCATACTAACAAGACTATACTACCCTGTACACACTGACATGTACATACTGTCATGTACATACTAGCCAGTTTACACTGACATGTACATACTAACATGTACATACTAGCCTGTATACACTGCCATGTACATGCTATCATGTACATACTTGCCTTAATACACTGACATGTACATATTATTATGTACATACTAACATCTACATACTAGCATGAACATACTAGCCTGATCACACTGACATGTACATACTAGCATGTACATATTAACATAACATACTAGCCTGAATACACTGACATGTACATACTAACATGAACATACTAGCCTGAATACACTGACATGTACATACTAGCCTGATCACACTGACATGTACATACTAACATGAACATACTAGCCTGAATACACTGACATGTAAATACTGGCATGAACATACTAGCCTGATCACACTGACATGTACATACTAACATGTACATATTAACATAACATACTAGTTTTAATACACTGACATGTACATACTATCATGAACATACAAGCCTGAATGCAATAACATGTACATACTAACATGTACATATTAACATAACATACTAGCCTGAATTCACTGACATGTACATACTAACATGAACATACTAGCCTGAATGCACTGACATGTACATACTAGCATGTACATACTAGTCTGAACATACTAACATGTACATACTAGCCTGAACATACTTGCCTGAATACATGGACATGTACATACTAACATGTACATATTTACATGAACATACTAGTCTGAATACACTGACATGTACATACTAGCATGTACATACTAGTCAGAATACACTGACATGTACATACTAACATGAACATACTAGCCTAAATACACTGCCATGTACATACTAACATGTACATATTTACATGAACATACTAGTCTGAATACACTGACATGTACATACTAACATGAACATACTTACAAGACTATACTACCCTGTAAACACTGACATGTACATACTAGCCAGTTTACACTGACATGTACATACTAACATGTACATATTAACATGAACATACTAGTCTGAATACACTGACATGTACATACTAGCATGAACATACTAGTCAAAATACACTGACATGTACATACTAACATGAACATACTAGCCTAAATACACTGACATGTACATACTAACATGTACATATTTACATGAACATACTAGCCTGAATACACTAACATGTACATACTAAGATGTACATATCAACATGAACATATTAGCCTAAATACACTGACATGTACATACTATCATGAACATACTAGCTGAATACACTGACATGTACATACTAGCATGTACATACTAACATGAACATACTAGCCTGTATACACTGACATGTACATACTTACATGAACATACTTGCCTGAATACACTGACATGTACATACTAACATGTACATACTAGCATGAACATACTAGCCTGAATACACTGACATGTACATACTAACATGAACGTACTAGCCTGAATACACTGACATGTACATACTAGCATTAACATACTAGCCTGAACACACTGCCATGTACATACCAACATGTACATACTACCATGAACATACTAGCCTGTATACACTGACATGTACATACTATCATGTACATACTAGCATATACATACAAACATGTATACACTAACATGTACATACTAACATGTACATACTTACATGAACATACTAGCATGTATACACTTATATGTACATACTCGCATATGCATACTAACATGTACATACTAGCACGTATACACTAACGTGTATATATAAACTTATATATACTAACATGTACATACTTACAATTTTTGACATTTGCTTACTAGTATTCGCATCTAAGACTAACAAATAGTTTTTTTAGTTAATTTAAATTCAAATATTCACCATATCATATCACTGTTTGATTTATTTGTGATATCTTACTAACCACATCTGTTGTCAAGGTTATTGAAACAAAGTGAGATGAGACCCAATTTGTCCAATTAAATATAAGCGTTTCATAACTGATTGCAGAAGATTTCAACACACGGATTTAACCATTACCAGGAATTCCATAATCAATCACTATTAAAGAGGACGTAAACTTCATAGCACACTTGTTGTTACAATTCAGAAATAACAATAAAATCCCCAGACGTGTATGTGGTTTGTAATAATGGTATATATACAGCGAACACACAGTGCAAATGTATCGTTGAGAATCAGCTTGTTGCATATATACATCACTTGTCGCCTATAGGTGAGGATATTTCATGTTTGTTATTGTCGTTGTTGTTGTTGTTTTAGGTGGATTTATAAACTAAAATTATACTATAATGTTTCATTTAAAACATTTTTTCACCATTCTATTCATCAATAAACGAAATTATTATAAATTCACCAAAAACGGGAATCAATGTTCACTTCTTTCTATATTGATTCATTTTACAATTGAACGGTTCGCAAGGGAAAGTATACACTATGATCATATATGGGAAGTACATTTACAAACGGGCTTATGTGTGTAATCATAGACCGTTTAGCAGTAAAAAGAATATTTTGATTTATTTTTTAAACAGAGACTATTATATGAGTGGTCATTCAATACGAAATGTATTTACCGAGAATTCTACAATTGAACGAGTTTACGTGGGGGTATAGTTATTACACTTGTAATATATAAAAATATAAAAAGACGTTATTTCATGGTGGGGATGGATTTTATGATATAAACAAACTAATTGTTTCTTTCGTTTTTCTATAATTGTTTGATTGATTGGTGTTTATTCAGGTTAAACTCACTAGTTGTGTAATACAATAGAGTAAGTGTTAACATTAGAATATAGCTTTAAAGTACAACAAAACTATTACATCATGCTTCCTTTGCTTATAGTTTTGACATTTCAAATTAGTAGTTACTGTAAGCGCAAATTCACGTAATATGTGTGTTTGTCTTGACCGATTTTATAGCAATACTTGTCTTGTACTGTTCATGAAATTATAGAAGGTTTCAATACTAGCAATCGCTATACAAATGTAATTTCCCTGAGACAGTAGCAATCCCTTGGTCAAAATAATGTATTTTTGATAAAATATTGCCTGATAATTGGACTCTGCATTACACCGGAATTTGTGTGTTTTTTTTGGTTAAATTTCATTACATTTCTATGACCATGGATCATGAAATACATTCATTTGCCTCATAATTGGATTCTGCATAACACAATTGTTTTTGTGTTGTTGTTTTTTCTTTCTTTTGGTTAGACCTCCATTACATTTGAATTACCATTGATCATTAAAGCAGACACAGTTGCCTGATAACTGATCTCTGCCTTACACAAGAAACTTTATTTGGTTTATATTTCACCATTATATTTTCAGGACCATGGTTCATTTAACAAGATCCGCAGGTCTGATTATTGGCCTCTGCCTTTTACAAATTATCCTGGGTCAGAGGAATTCAATTGACTTTGGAGTGGGTCGTGGCAGAGGTGGTGGGATCAGGGGTGATATTGACTGGTCCAGGTAAGACTAAAGAATAGCAATACTTATGTCAACAATATAGAACAATATAGACCATTCATTTGGACGTTTTCACCTTACTATAATTACACAATATACATGTACATACAATGTATACGTATATAATTATATAACAGTGCGTTATAAAAGTTATCATATACTATTTCGCGAGTCGATTTGACATTAATCATTTGCAGGTGGTTAAACAAAACCCTGTTATTATTGCACAGAGTTACGTAAATGAATATTTGTAACGAATTTATAAATAAAGAATTTTGAAGCAAAAGGGAAAAGGGGCCGTAGCGTGATTTCTGCTGGCAGGGGACAACATAAATATTTCTGTTGACTGAAAAAATTAACAACAATGCGGAGAGGCTGGTATATTCCAAGGCCTGAATTGTAGGTAAAAACCTACACTCGATATTATTGGGTATCTTCAGGCGTGGTCGTCGTGGATCAAGAACCAGTATCGGAGGCAGCTTGGATTCAAATGGAAATTGGGGAATAAGAGCAGGTTTCTCGTGGAGGTTCCGAAGGGCTTTGGAGGTATATTCTTAAGGTGTACAAACGTAACGATGATTATGCATTCATTAAATTAGATCACAACAGGCTGCAGAAGTTGTTCACGGAATTATATTGATCACAGTCTGTATCGATAGCTTCAGAATGAATCGATAGTTTGACACAATGTCATATAATGTTTTGTCAGGGTAAATATTTGGAAGAGGCCTAGCCTTCCAATAAACACATGCAATGATTTCATGAGTTTTAAAACACAACAAAACTTGGTGTTGATATTTGCTTTGAAAGAAAGCGAAAATGCCAGAAATTGTTCCAAAACAATACCGACGTAGATGCCTCTTTATGAATTATGCTTTATTTAGTTTAGTGTGACACTTAGTATGCAATCAGATGATAACGTAATACAAACTGGAACACGTAATGAAACAAACAACAATATGGCAGTATTGTGATAATCAGATTGGATGCAATTACCTTTAAATATTAACACTAACCGCCTCTGTCTCAGGTTTTATTTTAGGGACATTTTACAAATATATCATAAATGAAATGTAATATTTTCTGCTTCATCAGGATTTCGAACGCTTTAACGTCACACTGATAGCTGATCCCTGCGAGTTTGACTTCTACGATCAAGATAAAGATGGCAGCATTTCAAACGTTGAAATGTGGTCGGTATTTGGAAACACCACCGAGGCTAACATGCTCTTCTATGCTTTCGACAAAGAAACAGGTTATTTATTACAGCATTTATTGCGCTTGTAATACAATAATTACCAAATAACTACTGAAAAAGTGTATTGGTTTGCGCACTCCCTTTTGTACCAGGCGTATACGTGGTTCAATTTCCGGCTAGAGCGTATGCAAGTTTGGTAAGGTTGAATTCCTTCGGGCTCTCGAGATTCCAAAACAACATAAAGCCATACTCTTTCGCAACCGCATGCCAATGACTTAGCTTACGTTGTTGATATATGCTTCATCACAATCGTAAATTAAACCAAGTGTAAACTAAGTATATAATGCATATCTGCATCCAGCGTTAATGCTAGTTTTTAACTACTGTAAAAAGAGTTTGCGTACATAATACGATTTCATTTAATTTCTGCGTATCGCGTACCACCCTTTTGCCTACCTAATACTTTTTACACCCTGAATAACGCTTACCAAAATCGAGCTTCAGTCTTACTTATGTTTCCCAAACAAGTGAATATCTGATCCCTGATGGCCCGATATTATTTTGGAATCATTTGAAAAAGTTAAATATACAGTAAAGAACAGAATTTGTAAATTTATACCGAAAACGCGATTGCAAAGTCAAGCTGCAATACCTTTGAGTGTATTTTCGGTCTTTAATTGACATATCAGTAATTAGCAAGCTAAACCCTTTTAAACGATAACAAAAATGAGGGTTCACCAGGCAAACACATTTACTTTTATTGAGAATCTTGACAAACACAAAACAAACCTATTTGCACATCGCTTTAGATTGTGTGGTTCAGATTCGCAGACCGTTCCACGGTGGTAACCGCAATAGTTAATGACAAAGTGTTTTCACTGCATATGTTGTATTTCTGTGTTGTATTGTGACGCTGTGTGTCTCTCATTAAGTGTTTGTTTGGCATTGAGCCTTGTAGCCTAAGTACAGTTATAGTGAACATGTTGGCAACTTGTCTTGTCTCTGGTGTTAACCATTGTACTGTTTATATTTCAGTTGACGATACAATTAGCAAAGACGAGTTTGTTACTCTTGCTCCGGTCCTAATTGACGACTGCTTCCAGAATAGGTTTAAAAGTGCAAGGAGTAGACAATAGTTGGGGAAAATTGCACTTAAATCGATTAAATTATATTCAGTGACAATGATGTTTGCTCTTACCACTTAATTCGATCAACTATCAATCTGTCACAATGTTATTTGTTCTTTACACTTAAATCGATTAAATATGAATATGTTGCAATATTAGTTGTTCTTACCATAGCAATATTATGTTTCTATTATTTCTAGTATATCCAAATAAGGATGTGTCGTCATATATATGTATGCGTTACATAACATTTTTGTTCCCGGTTTCCCAATCTGCCATATTCGTTCAAACCAACTATAATTTATATTTTGGAACAATACCGACTATTTATTTCTTTTGATAACACTTATCAAAATGTTCCCACTTCTCACCATTATAAGGTTATGAATGAACACATTTCGGTAAACACGATATTGGTTATTGGAAGTATCTATTTTTCCTTTATGCATTTGAATGTGAAAGTTTACTTTACTATCATAGATACTTTATCATAGTAGTATGCAATACTTATTCGTTAATGGCCATATGCTTTTGTATTAAATGGTTAAGTACGCACTACTGATCAAGTTCCGCTTGATTTACGAGTATCTAATACACATGAACACTGTAACGCAGCTTTGGACTTCAACAATCAAGTTTTAAATAGCATGGTGCATAAGGGAAATATTAAAACAAATACAAGGTAGTTTACACATGTGAAAAAGCATTTTTTTCTTCTGGGCAAAAGTTCCAGACACATACAGTTCAAGAACGCATGTTCTAATTATTAACAGTATCAAGATTAACAAATAATATGCTCCGATATTACGGTAGTTTGTTGACACTTACAAACCACGCGCCGTTTTCAAGATTTCAAGATTTCAAGATTTATTTAGATCATGGGTTATTACAACCATGTGATCAGAACAATAACGCTTTAACAAACAATTAATTAAACATATATATATATATATATATATATATATATATATATATATATATATATATATATAAACAAAGTGGACATATATTACATACAGTTTCCTATAATAGGAAATACTAAGACAAATAAGTCGTTTAAAACAGCAATAAAAACAAGGGTGATTTTAAGATTTTACACATGAGGAGTACCAAGTTTGTTTGTATGAAATGTTTATTCGGACTGTGTTTATGTTACCATTAGACATGCTCTCCGTCTACATACGCTCTCGACGTCGAGGGGCAGCTAGGATGAAAACAATTTAAGATAGTTGGCATACACTGATTCGTGTCTAGAATATATTGTATTAAATCTTCAAACGGACAGTTTTTATCATGTGCTAAGCATTTGTTCTGCCTGGATACATCAATTACGTATTTTGTTTTCGTTTAACACATGTGCAATATAACATTGCTCTTTGATATTAGTCAGAAAATAGACAAGTTAATTGGGAAGAAATATTAGCTTAATTGGCAAGATTACTGTAATTCCTACCGTTCTTTTATGTTTGTTTATTTATGATAAATTCTAACTAAGATAAAGGATTCCTATAGAAAATGTTTAAATAAACGACACATTTGCTTTTGTTTTTGATCGAAAAAAAGATTTCAATAAAAAATAACCAGACACGGGAAGATAATTATGCAGACATTCAGCATAACTCAAATGACTCGCAGCAAATTTGGCAACATTACTTTGATAGCACGATGAAATATAAAACAGATCATTTGGTGAATTTACCCACGGTTTACTTCATCTCTTTAGAGTATGTTAATCGAGGGTGAGAATTTCATCATAGGGAATGATTTATGCGAATGTAAGGAAAACAATATACTGGTATTTATCCTGCACATGTATGCGGGTGAAATTTAATATTCAACCCGAGGGAATGTACGGAAGCAGATAACTATATTTTTACAGGCCACGCTGCGTTCACGACGGCTGGATTTTTCTGCCCACCCCGCATTTACTTGAATGCTTCTTGTTGTTACATATCTTTATCTTTAAATATTAGAAAGAAAATGACGTCTTGAACAGTCCATCAAATAGAGCATGCCTCGTTGTTAACTAACCAAAACGTTATGATGCGCAGTAATATTTAGTCGACGTCAAATAGTTCCAGAGAAACATCACCGTTTCAAGGTTTTAAAATAAATGTGCTATTATATTTTCTTTAAGGAAATCCTATTTTTGCTGTGCTTTTCTAAAACACCATACTTTTAATTGCGTTTCGTTTTCCATTCAAATATTATTCAGAGAATGGTTGTTGTAACACGTCAGTTGACTAACCGAATTTGTGGAAGAACCGGTACAACTACGGAAATGCATGTCTGTTGTGCAAAGAAATAAGATGACAAATACGAACCCAACAAGTATTTAATACCATGTACACATGGTTATATATAACATTACTTCTAATTTATTGGACAGTATAATAAGCATTTGGATTTAGATTTCCCGATCCCCCGTTCGCAATATGCACGATCGTTGGAGACTGGTCACAAGACTGTGTTGCAATCTAAAAACAAAATTAAAAGTGTTTTCATGAAGGCATTTATTTTTATAATAAACACATCATTCTTATTACTCTTTTTATGCTACATACGCCTCATGAACCTGCTAGTGATGAATACTGCTAAATACAGCAATACATATACAACTGCAGTGTTATACGGCTGTTTTCCACTTGCTGACGTCACATCATAATATAATGTCATTGATGAGGTGAGGCCATAATGCCCAAGTTGTCCCTCCGTGGACAGGAGAATTGACCTGAGCCCGTCATGAAAAATATTAACTAATCATAATGTTAGTACAGCGTTTCGACCCGTGAAGTCATGTTCTACTTCGTAAATTCCGAAACTGCAAAACTCGACTGTAGTCGAATACAATACTAACTACCATGTCATATATATATATACAAAATATTTCCCTGGAAATTCCCAGTCAATCTATTAATGAAATATATGTCTATTGGGCATGTTTTCGAACCGTTCGAACTGGAAATGGATTTTCTTTCTATTAATTTCATACCCTGAATCCATTTGAAAGGCAATCAATGAAGACTCCTGCCACGTTTTTGCTGGAAAATGTCCCCACCTCAAAGGTTGCAATGGGAGTGAAAGCTGGTATGTCGGAGCAATCAGTAACCACCTAAGACAAATATGTAAAAGTAATATGTAAGGAAAGGTTATTACAAAAACGTTAGAATAAGTATGAACTTCTCATAATTTACGTACGAAGTTGTTTTTCAGAGAGTGACTACACAAATATAAAATTTAAATGTTGTGCCGTGTTCCATCAACACGATAGTATCAAAAAAGTTTGCAAATGTATCACAAACTCAAAATTTTAATGCATTTCTATTGGAGTTTTTTTTTACATTTATGAAAACTTCTTCGCATCAAAACGCCGTTCAACACTGTACTAGCTTGTATATTTCATAACCGGTTTATTTAAGTGTAATTACTTAAAACATTTAGGTATCCTGGAAATCAACAATATTTTGTTAATATGTATGCGATCCAGGGGCCGTTTTCAATAAACCGCTTAGAACTATCTTAATTTAGAGATTTTAGATAGTAATAACGCAAAAATATCTTAAAAAACATATAAAAGACAATCCGTTTGTAAACAAAGTCTACATTATAACGTTCAAATGTTTTAAGTACTGCTGAGGTCGATTTTTTATTCACAGTTCTTTCGCATTAATAGTAATGAACATATGCATGAGATGGTATGTGCCCAAGTATTAATTCAATAGATATAAGGGAACACGGATTAATTGTCAACATGTACTTTATTGTTAATTATATCCAGGACCTATTAACAGGTGATAATACTAGTTTTTCAACAGCAACAGTTATGAAGTTTAGGAATCGTAGCTACTAGGCCGTCTCTGACAAACCTTGTTAAATGCGGCCAGAAGTTTTCATAGTTAATCGAACAGGCAACCATTATAGAAAATGTACTAGTTCCTGAATTGGTTTCTATAAGCCATATTTTTGGGAGGTCAATCTCAAAGCGAGGCTGCGATTATTGGTCTATCTTTGCTTTGTTTACAAATGAGAAAACAATGGATTTGTAATTGTGTTCGATTTTGTTTCAGATTGGTGAAATTAATATATTGCTTTTTGTTTTTGATTTCTTTTAAGTAACCAAAGTCTTCCGATAAGACACATTAAAAGTCTTTATTGACGATAAATTACTAAAATATATCATGTTTTAAAAATATTTTAATAGGTTACTCTTAAATATAATAGTTCATGTCAATTTCACATACAAATGTTTGCCAATAAAAATCAATTAGATATGAGTATCCAGAAATTTTCATTTCAAAAAGACGTCTTATTAGTGCCTCGTAAGCACATCGTTTTAACTATAATCAAATCAAAGCGATTCATTTCCTTTTCTTCTTCTACATTTGATTGTTAAACAATCTAAGCCATTTGACTTATAATATCTTGGTCAAAACTGAGGTCAATCATGTATCGCCGAGTAATTGGCCAATATAATGAATGAGGCATATCTAAAGATAAGAATACTTATGATAATAATTATTATGCAAATTTGGCAAAACAACTTAAATACGAACTTGTCTTCCTTGCATCCACTGGTTTGAAGCATTAACGTTGCAATTTTGAAGAACAAAAGCGTCTGATCCGGTATGACTTCCGCTTGAACATTGAAACGCAGTAGGTTGTTCCACAGAGTCATTATGCGCAAGGTCACCAACAGTCGAGTATTTGTTGCAGTGGGAATAGGCTGCAAATGAGTATTGATAACAGGGATTTTGTTGCAATGCGAGTGCGTTGATTACTATGAAAACATGTTACAATGTGAATGCTTTGAATAGTAGAAAATATAAAGTATTTGTTGCATTGTGAAAATGAGTGTCTGTTGTCATGTGAATAATATGTAAACGGTATTAAATAAAGAGTGCATTAGTTGCTGCATTATCAATTTACAGTATAACATGCTGTGTTGATGCACTAAAATAGAGAATGAGTTGTAGTAGATATACGCTGAGAAAGATTCGTTTGGGCATTTCGGATACTCTGAAGATAATTTTTTATGTTGTTGTGAAAGTTTTATA
Source organism: Mya arenaria (assembly GCF_026914265.1). Classification (NCBI taxonomy): domain Eukaryota; kingdom Metazoa; phylum Mollusca; class Bivalvia; order Myida; family Myidae; genus Mya; species Mya arenaria. Next base: position 2,325,645 of record NC_069128.1, on the reverse strand, counting down.
TAATATGGCCCTCGTCCGTATCGTCCCATATTTTACATAACCATCGTTAGCAATTACAATATATATAATCAGAATATTAATTTAAATATACACATGTGTGTGGAACTGAAAGAGCAACATTTAAATATTTCACATCAATAGTGCCATTTACGATAGGGTGGAGTCGTTGTTGGTGCCGTTGTTGATGTCACCGATGAAGTTGGCGCAGTAGTTGAGGATCGTTGAGTCGTTGTTGTTGTTGTTGTAGTTAGCGATTCTAGAATTGAGATCAATATGAAAGCGAGATTCTTCATCAAAACGAATATTTGTCGTACAACAATACATTGCCGTATTGGGACTTTTGAGAGTGTTGATAATTCCAATAATGTCAACGCCCTCTACCTCCTGTTTCAGCGCCGATCTATTTCCAAGAGTACCCACTCATGCAATGGAAACTAAGTCATATCGTAAATGCAATTTAATTTTTATTTAACTCGATTATAAACACAATGCATACTTGATTATAGAAAGCAAAATGAAGAATACACCATTATTTTTTAAATTTTGCATATTAGTTCAAACTTTATCTATTTTACAGCGATTGTGAAGAAAGTTGTATTAACTTTTACTCAGTGACTCTCGTTGGCACACCGCTACACTAGATTGTGGACTTGTGTTTTGGGGGAAACCGGAGTAACGGAGGAAACCCATTTGTCTGGCTTGGTGACCACAAAATAAACTCACATGTGCACAGACCGGAAATCTAACCCTACGTGAGAAGCAAATGCAGGTAGTAGGTAATTTATTGCGAGAACGGGCACTCGGCCAGCTGGGACTCAATGCACAATGTGCAAAAGAAGAAAGGCTATGTACAAGCGTTGGGTTGTTTACATCCATCATGTTTGTACACGTTCCGCTCTTCATATTGCATGATTTTCACTCTGTTAATAATCATATAACTTATTATATTCTAATAAAAATTAAAAAAAAACATTCTGGGTAAATTGGACATACCATTCTCACAATGGCTTCCTTCTCGTCCGTATGGGCATGTACAAGTGTAAGAATGGTTGACGTCCATCTGGTTTACACAGGTCCCACCATTCAAGCACGGCGAGACAGCTTCGCAATAATCTAGACAAAAACACAGCGGTGCAAAACTTCCAACGTTTAGCCATAGCTTTATTGTGACCAGTGAACAAAAACGAAACAAATGATTATACCTTCCCGTATTCCACCTGTTTAATGTAGAACTTTTCATTAATTCATCACATTCCTTATATGTTAACCAATTAGTATATATATATATATATATATATATATATATATATATATATATATATATATATATATATATATATATATATATATATATATATATATATATATATATATATCATATGTAATAGAAAGTCCGTTGCGATTAAAACATCCAATTTATCTTTATCTGTTTAATCTGGTTAATTATTTGGTTTTGTCTCAATAAACTTAATGGTAATGATTGGTCATTTATTATCGTATTCTCATTTTTAACAAATTAAATAGTTTAAATGCAGCCTAATGTGGCAAATGTTATCAAAGTTGTATATTATCATAGTCATAAAATTTAGAAAATCTAACATAATCTTGACTACCATACCAAAATATTCACAGTAGTCTCCATATCGATGGGTGTAGCATTGACAATGTGGTCTTCCATCCTGCATATAACACGTTCCTTCATGTGAGCAGTCCTCGCTATTGCAATCAGTGGATGCATGGTTTGAAGCTAGACAATTAGGTATGACAATCAGTAGATGCGTGGCTTATGGCTAGACAATTGAGTCTGACAATGAAAGGATATGTGGTTTGATGCTAGAATATTGGGTCTGACAATAAGTGGATGTATGTTTTGAGGTTAGAAGATTGAGTCTGACAATCAGTGGATGCATGGTTTGAAGCTAGACAATTAGGTATGACAATCAGTAGATGAATGGTTTGAAGCTAAACAATTGAGTATGACAATCAGTAGATGCGTGGCTTATGGCTAGACAATTGAGTCTGACAATGAAAGGATATGTGGTTTGATGCTAGAATATTGGGTCTGACAATCAGTGGATGTATGTTTTGAGGTTAGAACTTGAGTCTGACAATCAGTGGATGCATGGTTTGAAGCTAGACAATTGAGTCTGACAATCAGTAGATGAATGGTTTGAAGCTAGACAATTGTGTATGACAATCAGTAGATGCGTGGCTTATGGCTAGACAATTGAGTCTGACAATGAAAGGATATGTGGTTTGATGCTAGAATATTGGGTCTGACAATAAGTGGATGTATGTTTTGAGGTTAGAAGATTGAGTCTGACAATCAGTGGATGCATGGTTTGAGGCTAGACAATTGAGTCTGACAATCAGTGGATGCATGGTTTGTAGCTAGACAATTGAGTCTGACAATCAGTTTATGCATGGTTTGAGGCTAGACAATTGAGTCTGACAATTAGTGGATGCATGGTTTGTAGCTAGACAATTGAGTCTGACAATCAGTGGATGAATGGTTTGTAGCTAGACGATTGAGTCTGACAATCAGTGGATGCATGGTTTGAGGCTGGACGATTGAGTGTGACAATCAGTTGATGCATGGTTTGATGCTAGACGGTTGAGTCTGACAATCAGTGGATGCATGGTTTGAGGCTAGACGATTGAGTCTGACAATCAGTGGATGCATGGTTTGTGGCTAGACAATTGAGTCTGACAATCAGTGAATGCATGGTTTGAGGCTAGACGATTGAGTGTGACAATCAGTTGATGCACGGTTTGAGGCTAGACAATTGAGTCTGACAATCAGTGGTTGCATGGTTTCTGGCTAGATAATTGAGTCTGACAATCAGTGGATGCATGGTTTCAGGCTAGAAAATTGAGTCTGACAATGAGTGGATGCATGGTTTCAGGCTAGAAAATAGAGTCTGACAATCAGTGGATGCATGTTCTGAGACTATACATTTGAGTCTGACAATGCGTGGATAAATGGTTTGAGGCTAGAAAATTATTGTCAAAAATTACTTGCTCCTGGCTAAATAATTGAGTTTGAACGTCAGTGACTATGTGGTTCCAGAATAGTAAACTGAGTCAGATGCATGTTTCAGACCTAAATATTTGTATACGACAATCAGTAGTTGCATTGTTTCTGGCTAGGGTATTGATTCAGACTATGAAATGGGGTAAAGCAGTCGGATCGTGTATATTTCGAGAATTGTAAATTGAGCCTCACAAGCAATAGATACATAATATTGAGTCTGACAATCAGTGGGTGCATGGCTCCAGGGTAGGAAAATTGAGTATGACAATTAGTGGTCTCATGGCTCAAGGCTTCGAAAATTAAGTATGACAATCAGTGAATGCATGGCTCCAGGTTAGAAAATTGAGTATGATAATCACTGGATGCATGGTTACTGGATGGTACAATGTGTCTTAAAATTGGTGGTGCATGGTTCAAGGCTAGATATAATTTAGTGAATATATGGCTCCAGGCATGAAAATTGAGTCTGACACTCAGAGAATGCATCGCACCAGGCTAGAATATTGAGTCTGACAATCAGTGAATGCGTGGCTGCAGGCTAAAACAATTGAGTGGATGAATGATTACTGGCTAGTAAAATGATTCTGACAATCGGTGGTGCATGGTTCAAGCATAGACAATTGAGTCTGACAATCAGCCGAATCAACGTTAAAACTAGAAAATTGGGTCGGACAGTCAGGTGGGGTATAGTGACAGTTTACAAAAAAGAGTCTGTAAATCAATGGACGCATGGTTCCACGCTAGACAGTTGAGTCTGACAGTCAGTGACTGCATCATTCCACGTTAAACATTTGGGTCTAACAGTCAGTGAATGCCTATTTACCGGCTCGACGAATGTATCTACCTATCAATGAAAGCATTGCGAGCAAATTGAGTCTGACAATCAGTCGGTGCATAGATGCAGGCTAAACAACTGAGTCTAATAATCAGTCGGTGCATGGTTCCAGACTTGTAAACATTCAATGCATGCATAGTTGAAAATAAGAACAACGTATCTACCAAGCTGCCATGGTTGCAAGCTATCAAATTGAGTCTGACATTAAGTGGGTGCATGGTTCTATTCTGTGAAATTGAGTCTTACTATTAGTTGGTTTATAGTTTAAGTCTGACATGTTGAGGCGAACAATCATTCATTGCACCAGGCTGGAAAGGTTCATCTGACAATCAGTTCATGCATAGTTCCAGGTGAGAACAATGTATCTGTCAATCACTGAATGCATGATTCCAGACCAGCAAATTGTTTCTTACAATCAGTGGATGCATGGTTGCAGGCTACACAAATAAAACCGACAATCAAAGTGCATGGTTCTAGTTCGGAAAATTAAGTCTCACAATCAGTCGATGCATGGTTCAAGATCAGAATTTAAATCTCACAATCAGTGGGTGCATGATTGCATGCTATAGAAACAGTTTGAAGAGCGGGAACAATATTTGAATCAAACTTATTCGGTTTCTCTTTTTCGAAAAGGATACTGTTTAAAATCTAATTGTTTGTGAGCGGTAAGTGTTGATACTACATGCATCCGTTCTAATTGAACGTTCATCCATAAACAAGCACATAAGAACTTTGCATTTAAAGTAAATTTGGTAAAATGCAAAGAATTCGCCTAAACAATCCTTTTCATAATTTGTCTTATATCGCATTTGGCATGTTAAGTACATTTGGTCAAGTGCAAAGAATTCGGCTAAACAATCCTTACATCTATATTGACAAGTGTCCCCGTGAAAGTCTTGATAACATAAACATCTCCTCTGACCATCGATTATTTCACAGTCTCCGTAACCATTACAGTACGATCGGTCACAGTGGTGGACTGTATTTGCGGGTGGGTCGATAGTGGTGGTGGTGGTGGTTGCGGTTGTTGTAGTTGTAAAAACTGGTTAAAACAATAAAAAAGAAAGTTTAAAATGCGCTCAACGTATTTAAAGTCATTAGTATTGTATGTATTATTTAAATTTCTGTATGATATAACCACATTTTATATCTAGTGTTGTTTACTTTAAACGCATACACATAAACGAATTGGAGTATCAATGTCTCAACATATTTACTATACACCTTAATATCAAAGATTCCAAGGAATAAACACTATTTAAATTATGTCATTTATAAGGAAACAATTTTATCAATTGTATGCCAAATTGAAACAAAAGAAGATAAAACTAGAACAAATGCAAAGCAGTAATTTATACAGTAACGTACGATACAAGATAACTATTTTGTGGACCAGGGCACGTTTTCACGATTTCAGTCGTAATGTCAATAATCTTAAATCTGTTTAAAAGTCTAAAAAATGCAACTCTTGAGCAGCGTAAGGTTCACGACTACTTGAAATGGGTCCCCAATGGCGCTCTCTTTCTCCTAAAAAACGATGACTAAAGTAAAGGTTGCTTGTAATAAAAAACAAAGAAAATCATCCTACAGCAAAGATAACGTACCTGATTACAATCCAATATTTCTATTTATAACTCTGGTATATGAATGGCTCTAGAACTTATTTTCTTTTAAATGTTGGGACAATGATGTTTGTCAACATAATGGATTCGATATTATACTGAAGAGAAAGCGAATCTTTTACAAAAAGAATTGTTTATATCATTTAAATTACAAACTAAGTCAGATATGACTTTGTGTGTAACAAAAATGCGTTGAGAAATAAAAGTTTCATGATAATGGGATGAAGTATTCAATATAGATCTAATCATATACCTTAAATATGTCTCAGGGATTCCTTTCAGTCTTATGGCCAATATTCAAATCCTAACATTGTACTCTTAAAGCTGCACTCGTACTCCCAAATAAGATTTACCACAATTAATAATATTTTTTTTAATATTCCAAAAAAGATGAATAAATGTCGAAAACAATGGTTCTTATAAAGGATACCAAGTTTAATTTGAAAGAAATAAGCATAAAACACGTTATTTCTTATTTATGAGACTTATAATAGTAGACCATAGTAAATATTTTAGCGTTCACCAATCATTTAAATTTTTTGCGCTTTCAGCATTTAAATACACTGTTACAATCATGTTATCAGTATTTAATTTTTTCCATAAATTAATTATTTAGTAAGTAGTTAAAGGTTTTTTCAAGCAAACGAGATGTATGTTTTACATGTGTATGTATTGATTTTGAATAAGATTGTCACTTTAAAATTAAGTTAAAGCTAAGATGATTATTGGATTCGGCCATAGTCGACGTAATTAATATAGGTCTTAGTTGTATCCTTGCAGAAGTTAAAGATATTTACTGTAGTGAGGTTTTGAATTGATTTGAAAGTCTAACAAATAACACAGGTTTTACTTATTAACCTTAGATCAATCAAAGATGTGTATTGAACACGATCCAAGACAAGTTATACAGTCACAGCTTATATCAGTCATGCAGAATTATGATCAGACAGTCCCATCCAAATGTAAATATCCGTAACTTTCATTGTTGGGTTCTCCATAAAGCGTTTGAACGTAACAACCGATCCGTTAATGATATTGTAAGTAACGGGGATAGCAGGTGGCCCGATGTGGGATATAGGGTGTGCAAGAAAACCATTTCTAGCACACCGGATAGGCATTTCCGGTGAATTCAGCCGTGCTGGAAAACTCCATCTGGCATCCCCCATGCCAGATGAGTCACGCGCTGTGACGTAATACTTTCATTTTCTTTTATTAAACGCTAAATGTAACCATAGTTATGAGATTTCCATAGATGAGATCGATTAACATTTACTTTACAAAATATTCCTTAAAAACAAAACAAAATAACCCTTAAAAGACGTGATATCGAAGGAACTTATTGACGTATGCGGTGAATATAAATTACTGCGCGTCATGACGTCAGTAAACATCATCGCACGCGCTTTTTGGTAAAATGTACAAAAACGCGCTTTCTTATGTATTTTCTTCACAAAAAATGTAATTAATGGTATGCTAGAAAAAAATATCTATCATGTGTGTCCGTTCCGGATGGAAAAATCCGACCCTCGGGCACGCTGCGTAGCCGGTAGCCGGGCTCGTTACCTGGCAACGCAGGTGCCCTCGGGTCGGATTTTTCTATCCGGAACGGGAACACATGACAGATATTATTAATAAAGGTCGATATGTTTCCTTTACAGCGTATATCTCATACCGGATCACCTTCGAACCCTGCAACGTATATATTACGTCGGCTTGTTTAAGCTTATCAGTTTATGGAAAATGTTTCAATTATTCATCGGATTCTTAAAAAAGGATGCCATTTCGGTACGATAGTATTTAGTTACCCAATAATGAGAAGTATATGGTCACGACATAAGCAGTCCTAGCGGGGCGTCATTCACGTTATTTGTGTGACATAGATTTTTACTAGAAAGAGTGTTTAATAATTAAATAAAAACAACACGGACAGGCTTAAAAGTACAGCTTCATTTCATATTGCGCCTCAAAAGTGTCAAATATATTCATGAATAGCGGCATAATTAACGCATACAAAAAAGTTCATATATGCTGACAAATGGCGGCATAATGTCGGCACACAGAGATACTTACATATATGTTGACATAAGGCGGCATAAATTACGCACACAGAAATGCCGCCTATATATGTGTTGATATATGGCGGTAAAATGTACGCACACACAAATACTTACATATATGTTAACATATGGCGGTATAATGTACGCACACACAAATACTTACATATATGTTAACATATGTCGGTATAATGTACGCACACAGAAATACTGACATATATGTTAACATATGGCGGTAAAATGTACGCACACACAAATACTTACATATATGTTAACATATGTCGGTATAATGTACGCACACAGAAATACTGACATATATGTTAACATATGGCGGTGTAATGTACGCTCACACAAATACTTACATATATGTTAACATATGTCGGTATAATGTACGCACACACAAATACCTACATATATGTTAACATATGGCGGTAAAATGTACGCACACACAAATACTTACATATATGTTAACATATGGCGGTTTAATGTACGCACACACAAATACTTACATATATGTTAACATATGGCGGTATAATGTACGCATACAGAAATACTGACATATATGTTGACTTTTGGTGGTATAATGTACGCAAACATATAATACATACATATATATTGACTTTTGTCGGCGTTATGTACGCACACATGATTACTTACATGTATGTTGACACATATCCCCATAGAATCCATGATGACAACTGCACACATGAATTCCGTGAACGTTATAACAATCCCCGTGGCCAGAACACGAGCTCAAACATGATCCATGTGTTATTTGCAACGCTGAATAACAAATGGTGAATATGCAAATTATTATATTTTTTGGGAAAACAAATAGCCGCACCTTATCTATTCAAGCGGTTAGTTTGTTGATTCTAGACAAACACCGAATGCCACATAATGAACCCTTATCTATTCTAGCTGTACGTCTGTGGATATATATAACTACACAGTATGCCACATAACCAACCCTTATCTATTCTAGCTGTACGTCTGTGGATATATATAACTACACAGTATGCCACATAACGAACCCTTATCTATTTTAGCTGTACGTCTGTGGATATATATAACTACACAGTATGCCACATAACCAACCCTTATCTATTCTAGCTGTACGTCTGTGGATATATATAACTACACAGTATGCCACATAACCAACCCTTATCTGTTCTAGCGGTACGTCTGTGGATATATATAACTACACAGTATGCCACATAACCAACCCTTATCTATTCTAGCTGTACGTCTGTGGATATATATAACTACACAGTATTCCACATAACCAACCCTTATCTATTCTAGCTGTACGTCTGTGGATATATATAACTACACAGTATGCCACATAACCAACCCTTATCTGTTCTAGCTGTACGTCTATGGATATATATAACTACACCGAATGACACATAACGAATACATATCTATTCTAGCTGTACGTCTGTGGATATATATAACTACACAGTATGCCACATAACGAACCCTTATCTATTCTAGCTGTACGTCTGTGGATATATGTAACTACACAGTATGCCACATAGCCAACCCTTATCTATTCTAGCTGTACGTCTGCGGATATATATAACTACACAGTATGCCACATAACGAACCCTTATATATTCTAGCTGTACGTCTGTGGGATATATACAAACACCGTCTTCCACATAACCAACCCTTATCTATTCTAGCTGTACGTCTGTGGATATATATAACTACACAGTATGCCACATAACCAACCCTTATCTATTCTAGCTGTACGTCTGTGGAAATATATAACTACACAGTATGCCACATAATCAACCCTTATCTATTCTAGCTGTACGTCTGTGGATACATATAACTACACAGTATGCCACATAACCAACCCTTATCTATTCTAGCTTTACGTCTGTGGATATATATAACTACACAGTATGCCACATAACCAACCCTTATCTATTCTAGCTGTTCGTCTGTGGATATATATAACTACACAGTATTCCACTTAACCAACCCTTATCTATTCTAGCTGTACGTCTGTGGATATATATATAACTACACAGTATGCCACATAACCAACCCTTATCTATTCTAGCTGTACGTCTGTGGATATATATATAACTACACAGTATGCCACATAACGAACCCTTATCTATTCTAGCTGTACGTCTGTGGATATAAATAGCTACACAGTATGCCACATAACCAACCCTTATCTGTTCTAGCTGTACGTCTGTGGATATATATAACTACACCGTCTTCCACATAACCAACCCTTATCTATTCTAGCTGTACGTCTGTGGATATATATAACTACACAGTATGCCACATAACCAACCCTTATCTATTCTAGCTGTACGTCTGTGGATATAAATAGCTACACAGTATGCCACATAACCAACCCTTATCTATTCTAGCGGTACGTCTGTGGATATATATAACTACACAGTATGCCACATAACGAACCCTTATCTATTCTAGCTGTACGTCTGTGGATATATATAACTACACAGTATGCCACATAACGAACCCTTATCTATTCTAGCTGTACGTCTGTGGATATATATAACTACACAGTATGCCACATAACCAACCCTTATCTATTCTAGCTGTACGTCTGTGGATATATATAACTACACAGTATGCCACATAACCAACCCTTATCTATTCTAGCTGTACGTCTGTGGATATGTATAACTACACAGTATGCCACATAACCAATCCATGTCTATTCTAGCTGTACGTCTGTGGAATATATAACCACAAAGTATTCCACATATCCAACCCTTATCCATTCTAGCTGTACGCCTAGTGAATATATACATACACAGTATGCCACATAACCAACCCTTATCTATTCTAGCTGTACGTCTGTGGAATATATACATACACAGTATTCCACATAACCAACCCTTATCTATTCTAGCTGTACGTCTGTGGGATATAAAACCACAAAGTATTCCACATATCCAACCCTTATCCATTCTAGCTGTACGCCTGTGGAATATATACATACACAGTATGCCACATAACCAACCCTTATCTATTCTAGCTGTACGTCTGTGGAATATATACCTACACAGTATGCCACATAACCAACCCTTATCTATTCTAGCTGTACGTCTGTGGGATATATACATACACAGTATGCCACATAACCAACCCTTACCTATTCTAGCTGTACGTCTGTGGAATATATAACCACAAAGTATTCCACATAACCAACCCTTATCTATTCTAGCTGTACGTCTGTGGGATATAAAACCACAAAATATTCCACATATCCAACCCTTATCCATTCTAGCTGTACGCCTGTGGAATATATACATACACAGTATGCCACATAACCAACCCTTATCTATTCTAGCTGTACGCCTGTGGAATATATACATACACAGTATGCCACATAACCAACCCTTATCTATTCTAGCTGAACGTCTGTGGAATATATACGTACACAGTATTCCACATAACCAACCCTTATCTATTCTAGCTGTACGTCTGTGGAATATATAACCACAAAGTATTCCACATATCCAACCCTTATCCATTCTAGCTGTACGCCTGTGGAATATATACATACACAGTATGCCACATAACCAACCCTTATCTATTCTAGCTGTACGTCTGTGGAATATATACATACACAGTATTCCACATAACCAACCCTTATCTATTCTAGCTGAACGTCTGTGGAATATATACATACACAGTATTCCACATAACCAACCCTTATCTATTCTAGCTGTACGTCTGTGGAATATATAACCACAAAGTATTCCACATATCCAACCCTTATCCATTCTAGCTGTACGCCTGTGGAATATATACATACACAGTATGCCACATAACCAACCCTTATCTATTCTAGCTGTACGTCTGTGGAATATATACATACACAGTATTCCACATAACCAACCCTTATCTATTCTAGCTGTACGTCTGTGGAATATATAACCACAAAGTATTCCACATATCCAACCCTTATCCATTCTAGCTGTACGCCTGTGGAATATATACATACACAGTATGCCACATAACCAACCCTTATATATTCTAGCTGTACGTCTGTGGAATATATACATACACAGTATTCCACATAACCAACCCTTCTCTATTCTAGCTGTACGTCTGTGGAATATATACATACACCGTATTCCACATAACCAACCCTTCTCTATTCTAGCTGTACGTCTGTGGAATATATACATACACCGTATTCCACATAACCAACGCTTCTCTATTCTAGCTGTACGTCTGTGGAATATATACATACACCGTATTCCACATAACCAACCCTTATATATTCTAGCTGAACGTCTGTGGAATATATACATACACCGTATTCCAGATAACTAACCCTTATATATTCTAGCTGAACGTCTGTGGAATATATACTTACAACCTATTCCACATAACCAACCCTTATATATTCTAGCTGAACGTCTGTGGAATATATACATACACAGTATGCCACATAACCAACCCTTCTCTATTCTAGCTGTACGTCTGTGGAATATATACATACACAGTATGCCACATAACCAACCCTTATCTATTCTAGCTGTACGCCTGTGGAATATATACATACACAGTATGCCACATAACCAACCCTTATCTATTCTAGCTGAACGTCTGTGGAATATATACGTACACAGTATTCCACATAACCAACCCTTATCTATTCTAGCTGTACGTCTGTGGATATATATATAACTACACAGTATGCCACATAACGAACCCTTATCTATTCTAGCTGTACGTCTGTGGATATAAATAGCTACACAGTATGCCACATAACCAACCCTTATCTGTTCTAGCTGTACGTCTGTGGATATATATAACTACACCGTCTTCCACATAACCAACCCTTATCTATTCTAGCTGTACGTCTGTGGATATATATACATACACAGTATGCCACATAACCAACCCTTATCTATTCTAGCTGAACGTCTGTGGAATATATACATACACAGTATTCCACATAACCAACCCTTATCTATTCTAGCTGTACGTCTGTGGAATATATAACCACAAAGTATTCCACATATTTAACCCTTATCCATTCTAGCTGTACGCCTGTGGAATATATACATACACAGTATGCCACATAACCAACCCTTATCTATTCTAGCTGTACGTCTGTGGAATATATACATACACAGTATTCCACATAACCAACCCTTATCTATTCTAGCTGTACGTCTGTGGAATATATAACCACAAAGTATTCCACATATCCAACCCTTATCCATTCTAGCTGTACGCCTGTGGAATATATACATACACAGTATGCCACATAACCAACCCTTATATATTCTAGCTGTACGTCTGTGGAATATATACATACAACGTATTCCACATAACCAACCCTTCTCTATTCTAGCTGTACGTCTGTGGAATATATACATACACCGTATTCCACATAACCAACCCTTCTCTATTCTAGCTGTACGTCTGTGGAATATATACATACACCGTATTCCACATAACCAACGCTTCTCTATTCTAGCTGTACGTCTGTGGAATATATACATACACCGTATTCCACATAACCAACCCTTATATATTCTAGCTGAACGTCTGTGGAATATATACATACACCGTATTCCAGATAACTAACCCTTATATATTCTAGCTGAACGTCTGTGGAATATATACTTACAACCTATTCCACATAACCAACCCTTATATATTCTAGCTGAACGTCTGTGGAATATATACATACACAGTATGCCACATAACCAACCCTTCTCTATTCTAGCTGTACGTCTGTGGAATATATACATACACCGTATTCCACATAACCAACCCTTATATATTCTAGCTGAACGTCTGTGGAATATATACATACACCGTATTCCAGATAACTAACCCTTATATATTCTAGCTGAACGTCTGTGGAATATATACTTACACCGTATTCCAGATAACTAACCCTTATATATTCTAGCTGAACGTCTGTGGAATATATACTTACAACCTATTCCACATAACCAACCCTTATATATTCTAGCTGAACGTCTGTGGAATATATACATACACCGTATGCCACATAACCAACCCTTATATATTCTAGCTGAACGTCTGTGGAATATATACATACACCGTATTCCACATAACCAACCCTTATATATTCTAGCTGAACGTCTGTGGAATATATACATACAACCTATGCCACATAACCATCCCTTATATATTCTAGCTGTACGCCTGTGGAATATATACATACACCGTATAACATATAACCAACCCTTATCTATTCTAGCTGTACGTCTGTGGAATATATACATACACCGTATTCCACATAACCAACCCTTATATATTCTAGCTGAACGTCTGTGGAATATATACATACACCGTATTACATATAACCAACCCTTATCTATTCTAGCTGTACGTCTGTGGAATATATACATACACCGTATTCCACATAACCAACCCTTATATATTCTAGCTGAACGTCTGTGGAATATATACATACACCGTATTCCACATAACCAACCCTTATATATTCTAGCTGAACGTCTGTGGAATATATACATACACAGTATGCCACATAACCAACCCTTATCTATTCTAGCTGTACGTCTGTGGAATATATACATACACCGTATTCCACATAACCAACCCTTATATATTCTAGCTGAACGTCTGTGGAATATATACATACACCGTATGCCACATAACCAACCCTTATCTATTCTAGCTGAACGTCTGTGGAATATATACATACACCGTATTACATATAACTAACCCTTATATATTCTAGCTGAACGTCTGTGGAATATATACATACGCCGTATTCCACATAACCAACCCTTATCCATTCTAGCTGAACGTCTGTGGAATATATACATACACCGTATTCCACATAACGAACCCTTATATATTCTAGCTGAACGTCTGTGGAATATATACATACACCGTATGCCACATAACCAACCCTTATCTATTCTAGCTGTACGTCTGTGGAATATATACATACACCGTATTCCACATAACCAACCCTTCTATATTCTAGCTGAACGTCTGTGGAATATATACATACACCGTATTCCACATAACAAACCCTTATATATTCTAGCCGAACGTCTGTGGAATATATACATACACGGTATTACATATAACTAACCCTTATATATTCTAGCTGAACGTCTGTGGAATATATACATACGCCGTATTCCACATAACCAACCCTTATCCATTCTAGCTGAACGTCTGTGGAATATATACATACAGAGTTTGCTACTTAACCAACCCTTATCTATTCTAGCTGAACGTCTGTGGAATATATACATACACAATTTACTACTTAACCAACCCTTATCTATTCTAGCTGTACGTCTGTGGAATATATACATACACAGTTTGCTACTTAACCAACCCTTATCTATTCTAGCTGAACGTCTGTGGAATATATACATACGCCGTATTCCACATAACCAACCCTTATCCATTCTAGCTGAACGTCTGTGGAATATATACATACAGAGTTTGCTACTTAACCAACCCTTATCTATTCTAGCTGAACGTCTGTGGAATATATACATACACAATTTACTACTTAACCAACCCTTATCTATTCTAGCTGTACGTCTGTGGAATATATTCATACACAGTTTGCTACTTAACCAACCCTTATCTATTCTAGCTGAACGTCTGTGGAATATATACATACACAGTTTGCTACTTAACCAACCCTTATCTATTCTAGCTGAACGTCTGTGGAATATATACGTACACAGTTTGCTACTTAACCAACCCTTATCTATTCTAGCTGAACGTCTGTGGAATATATACATACACAGTATGCTACATAACCAACCCTTATCTATTCTAGCTGAACGTCTGTGGAATATATACATACACAGTATGCTACATAACCAACCCTTATCTATTCTAGCTGAACGTCTGTGGAATATATACGTTCACAGTTTGCTACATAACCAACCCTTATCCATTCTAGCTGAACGTCTGTGGAATATATACGTACACAGTTTGCTACTTAACCAACCCTTATCTATTCTAGCTGAACGTCTGTGGAATATATACGTACACAGTTTGCTACTTAACCAACCCTTATCTATTCTAGCTGAACGTCTGTGGAATATATACTTACACAGTTTGCTACTTAACCAACCCTTATCTATTCTAGCTGTACGTCTGTGGAATATATACATATACCGTATTCAACATAACAAAGTACACTTTTGTCGGTTGCTCAATATTCTGGAATCGTGTACATAGGATGAAAGGTTGCTTTTGTTAAACTATGTTTTACCCTTAGTTCGTATTATAAATCTAGCTCGGATATGAAACAGTAGAGCAACAGAACAAGGGAGTATTACAGTATAAGTTGAGTTTAAAGCCAATGTATTAGACATTAAACGAATTCATTCCATGGGGAACCACATCGACCGATGAATATGTTTGCTTTATGTGTTATGCATGAGCTAGTATGATAACAAACATTTAGTTTATCGTCCAAACCTAAGTGAGAAGATCATTGAGTATGACGTCACGACCCAATATGTTACGTAAGACAATAACCGTATATATTTTGCTCCTCTGATTAGCTTGCTTGGGTCGATGACCTTCTAGCATAAGCAAATGGTGAAAATCACATACCAACGTGTTGACACTTTGAACTGTAAAAGCCAGGGTAACATTGGCACTGTATATTGCTGGTGTCACCATCTAAGTAGGTACAGCTGCCTTTTTCGGAACACAGGGACTCAGAACATGCTGTAAGCATAATTAAAGTTAAATCTATAGAAAACACAGTGTTAACCAACTTACTCAAACATGTTTTGGACAATGTCCTTTAGAAAATATAAAGATACACGAAACATTATGTAAGCCGATCTACTACACAGTGACCTCCATTTACTTGCAAACAGGTATTTTTTGAAAAGTAGTTTTACATGTATTAATGTTCGGATAAATAACGTTGATTCCAAAATTATGAATATTTTTAAATTGCGACACGTGATTTTTATCATCATCACGTGATTAACTGACGACATGGCAGTGATTTCTGCATGGCATTGGAAGTAATCGCTGTTTAGAGATTCGCTGTAATCATTTATTAAAGTATATATATATATGTATCGAGTTTGGGCAGTACTAAATCAGGGAAATATTGCAGCGTAGCAAGAACGATAACTTATACATTAAAGTAAATTTATGATATTTTCGAATACAAGCTTGTGTGAATTTCTGTCGCCAGGCTGTTGTTATTTGTTTGAGATGATAGCTAGGGGCGTTGTAAGCTAACGAGACTAAGAAGATGGAATATGTTGCAATATGGAACATAAAACAATTAAAGCGTTAAACCAATTCCCTTTTATTTGAACCAATAACAGAAAGGCAATACAGGCATTTCATGTTACACGCTTGTGTATTGAAGGTCACAATATTGTCTGAATCATAAACATACTTTGTTATAGAAATAATTGTTGGCTTCCATGGAAACTGAGTCATATTTCGTTTCTGTTTGAATTAATTCTTTCATTCTAGTTGCCAACCTGCTTACCACAACTGCTTACCAAGACGATGATATTGTTTAATATAATGGCATACATTATACATGTTATTTTCACCATTATGATAATGGATTGATACTACCCCCTTTAGTCATTACAAGACAAGTACAAGGTGCCTCTCTTGCAAAGAATTGAATCTCAAAAATAAATAAAAAAATAATTATAATTTTAAATATTCGCCTTTTCATTTGACAGGCAAGATTCCCATTGTGGCACAGGGCCTATACGTTGATTTAAACATGTAATGCAAATACTTGGCAATAGATTATTACTTATAAAACATGCATCGCGGTCCTAGACCTTATAAAAGAAAACAAATACGCAAATAACAGAACCGATCTTACTTGTATGCTGACACTGATGTCCTGAATATCCAGAGTGACATGTACATGTTTGTTGTCCGTTAACGTCAGAGCAGTCGCCATGGTGATTACAATATTGACTAGCACATGTATGTGCGGTATGGGTTTGTCCATTGAAATTCGACTGGGATCCGGTCACTTAACGAGAGATATAGTTATACATTTTATCAGGTTTTTTATCAGAAGTTTCGGAATGTTTCAAACTACATGTAAAGATGGTGATTTAGCACATACTTAAAATATCGACTATCAAAATTGTTAAAACTTTATTAAAGGAATGATATATGGTTTGAAATTGTTCCCATCAGCGGCACCCCGTTGCCACTGACAGTTTAAATGCCGTAACCACAATACATATTGCTTACGAGTTTTGATGTTTTATTGGGGGGGGGAACTTATATTAGCCACCCACTAGCCTAGTGATTATAAGCAAAGACCAAGAGGCAGGGTTTCGGTATAACCACGCGGTTTGTGTGCACTATCTGTCTGACCACTTTGCTACGATAACTATGCAACGTGTAAAAAAGGTATATTTTTTTCGTTGCTATACACGATAATTCCGTTTTTTATGTAGAAATAAATACATACATGAAAAACAAACCGATTAGAACTTCAATTTTACACGCTGACATTTAGAGAGCTACTTGAAGTGTGGTTAGTGGTAAATGTATTGGCAGAAAGTCAGCTACATTGTTTGTTCGTACCCTGTGTGTTGAAAAACTGTCCAGTGTACCCTGCGTCACATGTGCACAGAAAGTGTGGAAAGTGGTTAATGTATTGTTAGAAAGTAAGCTTCATGGTTTGTTTTTACCCTGTGTGCTGCAATATTGCCGAGTGTACCCTGTGTCACGTGTGCACAGAAAGTGTGGAAAGTGTTTAATGTATTGTTAGAAAGTAAGCTACATGGTTTGTTTTTACCCTGTTTGCTGCAATATTGCCGAGTGTACCCTGTGTCACGTGTGCAAAGAAAGTGTGGAAAGTGGTTAATGTATTGTTAGAAAGTAAGCAACATGGTTTGCTTTTACCCTGTGTGCTGCAGTACTGCCGAGTGTACCCTGCGTCACATGTGCACAGAAAGTGTGGAAAGTGTTTAATGTATTGTTAGAAAGTGAGCTACATGTTTCGTTCTTACCCTGTTTGCTGCAATATTGTCGAGTGTACCCTGTGTCACGTGTGCACAGAAAGTGTGGAAAGTGGTCAATGTATTGTTACAAAGAAAGCTACATGGTTTGTTTTTACCCTGTGTGCTGCAGTACTGCCGAGTGTACCCTGTGTCACATGTGCACAGGAAGTGTGAGGAATGTTTATGTATTGTTAGAAAGTGAGCTAATATAAATGGTTCGTTCTTACCCTGTGTGCTGCAGTACTGCCGAGTGTACCTTGCGTCACATGTGCACAGAAAGTGTGGAAAGTGTTTAATGTATTGTTAGAAAGTAAGCTACATGGTTTGTTTTTACCCTGTGTGCTGCAGTACTGCCGAGTGTATCTTGCGTCACATGTGCACAGAAAGTGTGGAAAGTGGTTAATGTATTGTTAGAAAGTAAGCTATATGGTTTTTGTTACCCTGTGTGCTGCAGTACTGCCGAGTGTATCTTGCGTCACATGTGCACAGAAATTGTGGAAAGTGGTTAATGTATTGTTAGAAAGTAAGCTACATGGTTTGTTTTTACCCTGTGTGCTGCAGTACTGCCGAGTGTACCTTGCGTCACATGTGCACAGAAAGTGTGGAAAGTGTTTAATGTATTGTTAGAAAGTAAGCTACATGGTTTGTTTTTACCCTGTGTGCTGCAATATTGCCGAGTGTACCCTGCGTCACATGTGCACAGAAAGTGTGGAAAGTGGTTAATGTATTGTTAGAAAGTAAGCTACATGGTTTGTTTTTACCGTGTGTGCTGCAGTACTGCCGAATGTACCCTGCGTCACATGTGCACAGAAATTGTGGAAAGTGGTTAATGTATTGTTAGAAAGTAAGCTACATGGTTTGTTTTTACCCTGTGTACTGCAGTACTGCCGAGTGTACCCTGCGTCACGTGTGCACAGAAAGTGTGGAAAGTGTTTAATGTATTGTTAGAAAGTGAGCTACATGGTTCGTTCTTACCCTGTTTGCTGCAATATTGTCGAGTGTACCCTGTGTCACGTGCGCACAGAAAGTGTGGAAAGTGTTTAATGTATTGTTAGAAAGTAAGCTACATGGTTTGTTTTTACCCTGTGTGCTGCAGTACTGCCGAGTGTACCCTGCGTCACATGTGCACAGGAAGTGTGAGGAATGTTTATGTATTGTTAGAAAGTGAGCTAATATAAATGGTTCGTTCTTACCCTGTGTGCTGCAGTACTGCCGAGTGTACCCTGCGTCACATGTGCACAGAAAGTGTGGAAAGTGTTTAATGTATTGTTAGTAAAGTAAGCTACATGGTTTATTTTTACCCTGTGTGCTGCAGTACTGCCGAGTGTACCCTTTGTCACATGTGCACAGAAAGTGTGGAAAGTGGTTAATATATTGTTAGAAAGTGAGCTACATGGTTTGTTTTTACCCTGTGTGCTGCAGTACTGCCGAGTGTACCCTGCGTCACATGTGCACAAATAGTGTGAGGAATGTTCAATATATTGTCAGAAAGTGAGCTACATGTTTCTTTCTTACCCTGTGTGCTGCAGTACTGCCGAGTGTACCCTGCGTCACATGTGCACAGAAAGTGTGGAAAGTGGTTAGTGTATGTTAGAAAGTAAGCTACATGGTTTGTTTTTACCCTGTGTGCTGCAGTACTGCCGAGTGTACCCTGCGTCACAGGTGCACAGAAAGTGTGGAAAGTGTTTAATGTATTGTTAGAAAGTAAGCTACATGGTTTGTTTTTACCCTGTGTACTGCAGTACTGCCGAGTGTACCCTGTGTCACATGTGTACAGAAAGTGTGGAAAGTGGTTAATGAATTGTTAGAAAGTAAGCTTCATGGTTTGTTCTTACCCTGTGTGCTGCAGTACTGTCGAGTGTACCCTGTGTCACATGTGCACAGAAAGTGTGAGGAATGTTCAATGTATTGTCAGAAAGTAAGCAACATGGTTTGTTTTTACCCTGTGTGCTGCAGTACTGCCGAGTGTACCTTGCGTCACATGTGCACAGAAAGTGTGGAAAGTGTTTAATGTATTGTTAGAAAGTAAGCTACATGGTTTGTTTTTACCCTGTGTGCTACAGTACTGCCGAGTGTACCCTGCGTCACATGTGCACAGAAAGTGTGGAAAGTGGTTAATATATTGTTAGAAAGTGAGCTACATGGTTTGTTTTTACCCTGTGTGCTGCAGTACTGCCGAGTGTACCCTGCGTCACATGTGCACAAATAGTGTGAGGAATGTTCAATATATTGTCAGAAAGTGAGCTACATGTTACGTTCTTACCCTGTGTGCTGCAGTACTGCCGAGTCTACCCTGCGTCACATGTGCACAGAAAGTGTGGAACGTGTTTAATGTATTGTTAGAAAGTAAGCTACATTGTTTGTTTTTACCCTGTGTACTGCAGTACTGCCGAGTGTACCCTGCGTCACGTGTGCACAGAAAGTGTGGAAAGTGTTTAATGTATTGTTAGAAAGTGAGCTACATTGTTCGTTCTTACCCTGTTTGCTGCAATATTGTCGAGTGTACCCTGTGTCACGTGCGCACAGAAAGTGTGGAAAGTGTTTAATGTATTGTTAGAAAGTAAGCTACATGGTTTGTTTTTACCCTGTGTGCTGCAGTACTGCCGAGTGTACCCTGCGTCACATGTGCACAGGAAGTGTGAGGAATGTTTATGTATTGTTAGAAAGTGAGCTAATATAAATGGTTCGTTCTTACCCTGTGTGCTGCAGTACTGCCGAGTGTACCCTGCGTCACATGTGCACAGAAAGTGTGGAAAGTGTTTAATGTATTGTTAGTAAAGTAAGCTACATGGTTTATTTTTACCCTGTGTGCTGC
Source organism: Mya arenaria (assembly GCF_026914265.1). Lineage (NCBI taxonomy): Eukaryota > Metazoa > Mollusca > Bivalvia > Myida > Myidae > Mya > Mya arenaria. The sequence goes on along the minus strand of NC_069128.1, from coordinate 2,304,270 downwards.
AGTACTGCCGAGTGTACCCTTTGTCACATGTGCACAGAAAGTGTGGAAAGTGGTTAATATATTGTTAGAAAGTGAGCTACATGGTTTGTTTTTACCCTGTGTGCTGCAGTACTGCCGAGTGTACCCTGCGTCACATGTGCACAAATAGTGTGAGGAATGTTCAATATATTGTCACAAAGTGAGCTACATGTTTCGTTCTTACCCTGTGTGCTGCAGTACTGCCGAGTGTACCCTGCGTCACATGTGCACAGAAAGTGTGGAAAGTGTTTAATGTATTGTTAGAAAGTAAGCTACATGGTTTGTTTTTACCCTGTGTGCTGCAGTACTGCCGAGTGTACCCTGCGTCACAGGTGCACAGAAAGTGTGGAAAGTGTTTAATGTATTGTTAGAAAGTAAGCTACATGGTTTGTTTTTACCCTGTGTACTGCAGTACTGCCGAGTGTACCCTGTGTCACATGTGTACAGAAAGTGTGGAAAGTGGTTAATGAATTGTTAGAAAGTAAGCTTCATGGTTTGTTCTTACCCTGTGTGCTGCAGTACTGTCGAGTGTACCCTGTGTCACATGTGCACAGAAAGTGTGAGGAATGTTCAATGTATTGTCAGAAAGTAAGCAACATGGTTTGTTTTTACCCTGTGTGCTGCAGTACTGCCGAGTGTACCTTGCGTCACATGTGCACAGAAAGTGTGGAAAGTGTTTAATGTATTGTTAGAAAGTAAGCTACATGGTTTGTTTTTACCCTGTGTGCTGCAGTACTGCCGAGTGTACCCTGCGTCACATGTGCACAGAAAGTGTGGAAAGTGGTTAATATATTGTTAGAAAGTTAGCTACATGGTTTGTTTTTACCCTGTGTGCTGCAGTACTGCCGAGTGTACCCTGCGTCACATGTGCACAAATAGTGTGAGGAATGTTCAATATATTGTCAGAAAGTGAGCTACATGTTACGTTCTTACCCTGTGTGCTGCAGTACTGCCGAGTCTACCCTGCGTCACATGTGCACAGAAAGTGTGGAAAGTGGTTAATGTATTGTTAGAAAGTAAGCTACATGGTTTGTTTTTACCCTGTGTGCTGCAGTACTGCCGAGTGTACCCTGCGTCACATGTGCACAGAAAGTGTGGAAAGTGGTTAATGAATTGTAAGAAAGTAAGCTTCATGGTTTGTTCTTACCCTGTGTGCTGCAGTACTGTCGAGTGTACCCTGTGTCACATGTGCACAGAAAGTGTGAGGAATGTTCAATGTATTGTCAGAAAGTAAGCTACATGGTTTGTTTTTACCCTGTGTGCTGCAGTACTGCCGAGTGTACCCTGCGTCACATGTGCACAGAAAGTGTGGAAAGTGTTTAATGTATTGTTAGAAAGTAAGCTACATGGTTTGTTTTTACCCTGTGTGCTGCAGTACTGCCGAGTGTACCCTGTGTCACATGTGCACAGAAAGTGTGGAAAGTGGTTAATGTATTGTTAGAAAGTGAGCTAAATGGTTTGTTTTTACCCTGTGTGCTGCAGTACTGCCGAGTGTACCCTGCGTCACATGTGCACAAATAGTGTGAGGAATGTTCAATGTATTGTCAGAAAGTGAGCTACATGTTTCGTTCTTACCCTGTGTGCTGCAGTACTGCCGAGTGTACCCTGCGTTACATGTGCACTGGAAGTGTGAGGAATGTTTATATATGGTTAGAAAGTAAGCTACATAGTTTGTTCTTACCCTATGTGCTGCAGTACTGCCGAGTGTACCCTGTGTCACATGTGCACAGAAAGTGTTGAAAGTGGTTAATGTATTGTTAGAAAGTAAGCTACATGGTTTGTTTTTACCCTGTGTGCTGCAGTACTGCCGAGTGTACCCTGCGTCACATGTGCACAGGAAGTGTGAGGAATGTTTATGTATTGTTAGAAAGTAAGCTACATGTTTTGTTCTTACCCTGTGTGCTGCAGTACTGCCGAGTGTACCCTGCGTCACATGTGCACAGGAAGTATGGAAAGTGGTTAATGTTTTGTCTGAAAAGTGAGCTCCATGGTGTGTGCTTACCATGTGTGTCGCAGTATCGTCCAGTGTAACCTGCGTCACATGTGCACATAAAGTGTGGAAAGTCTTTAATGTCTTCGCACTGTGAATGACCTCTACAAGGAAGACCCAGGCAATAGTCTGTGGACAAATGATATATATCATAATGCTAATTATAAAAGAAAGAGGCATCCTCCAAATCAAGAGATACCTATTAATTGAGCATGCGGTAGACATTTCTTCATTGAGTATTTCTTATTGAAACATGCGTATGTCATTTCTTTATGAAACTTGCGTATGGCATGTCTTCATGGAATATTTATTCGGTACAGTTGTTTATATGAAGTATTAGATCAAACGTAATCACTATGTACATTAAGTGTAGTCACGTTCCACAAACATTGTTCCTATACCCCAGTTTTAAAAAAACTTAAGCTACATCTAAAAGGCTTTCGAAATTGAATGTGTACATTGCAAAAATGTGTTCAAAATCCTTTAAGATATATTAAAACTGGCTTCATTTTCCAAAGCAAGTTTGTCCATTTAGTGTTGATAATCATACACTCTATATAAACATAGATGATGAAGTTTTAAGCAAATAAACAAAAATGGCTGCTTTTTTTAATTTATCATAATGATATAAGATAGCGCAGGGTGAATATTTGTAAAATTTATTAATATTGGAACTAGGTACCTTACCAGTTAGCTCGCATCGGTTTCCAGCGAAATTGCGACGACAGTGACACGTGACAAGGCCATTCACCTCGGAACAATCTCCATTGCCGCTACATGTGTATTGATGACAACCTATATATAGAATAATGCCATAATGGGATTCAGCTTCAAACAATTATTACACTTATTTTATCGAACGTTTTTTTTTGTATTTGAAAGTATATGAAATGTTTAAAAGATATTCCCACATAAATAAACGGTACTACCACATAAGCCCACCACAATGGTCCCATATCAGCCCACCGCAGTGCTTCCACATCAGCCCAACACAGTGCTCCTACATTCCGTTTCAGCCCAACGCAGTGCTCCCACATCAACTCGCCGCAGTGCTACCACATCTGCCCACCACCGTGCCACCACATCAGCCAAAAACAGTGCCCCCACATCAGCCCACCGCAAATGCTCCCGAATCAGCCCGCCGCAGTGCTCCCACATCAGCCAACCGCAATGCTCCTACATCAGCCCACCGCAGTGCTCCAACATTAGCCCACCAGAGTGCTACCACATCAGCCCGCCGCAGTGCTCCCACATCAGCCCACCGCAGTGCTCCCACATCAGCCCACCGCAGTGCTCCCACATCAGCCCACCGCAGTGCTCCCACATCAGCCCACCACAGTGCTCCCACATCAGCCCACCACAGTGCTCCCACATCAGCCCACCGCAGTGCTCCCACATCAGCCCGCCGCAGTGCTCCCATGTCAGCCAACCCCAGAGCTACCACATAAGCCCACAATAGTGCTCTCACATCAGCCCACCGCAGTGCTTCCACATCAGCCCACCACAGTGCTCCCACATCAGCCAACCGCAGTGCTCAAATACAGGCCATCGCAGTGCTCCCACATCACCTTATCGCATCACCCATTCATCCACATACTGTATTGCTGCTACACCGACCCACCGCAATGCTCACACATTACCCATCGCACTGCCCGACCATCCTTCCTACCGTAATTTTCCCCTTATTCTCTACCGCAATGATCTTATATCAACCTACCGAAGTGCTACCTCATCGCACATCTCACTGACACCACTCTCTCAAAGCACTGACCCCACATCTCCCTACTGCAATGCTCCAACAAAGACCAGCCGCTATACAATTATCCTACATTATCAAATGCTCTCTCCTCATTTAACCCTAGCACAGTGGTCCCATTTGCCCCCAATAATTGTTCCGACTAATTCCCACTGCAGCGTCTCTACATTGTTCCATCGTAGTGCTACATCATCCCCCACGGAAATGCTTCCATATATCCGATAACTCTACATTACCCCACATAACTCAACCTTAGGGTGCTCCCACATATCATCATCGTACGGTTCCCACATCGCCCGACCGCACTGCCAAATTTTTTCCAACATCTGCCCACAATCGATTCGCCCCAGCGCAGTGCTTCTATATGTTCCACATACCCCACACAACCAACATCACCATACTTCAGTACTCACATATATTACACATACCCGGCATAATCAACGCTTCCCCAAGGCAATGCTGCCATTTATTTATATTATTAATACTCTTCAAAACTAACACTTGCCGACCGCAGTGCTCACCATATATTCAACATATTCTACATAACCAACATAGCCCCATTGCAGTGCTCCAATATATTTCACATATCCCACAAACCAACACCGCCCTAGGTCTGTGTTTCCATATATTCTACATACCCAACATAACCAACGCTAGCCCACCGCAATGCTCCAAAATATTCCACAAACCCAAAATAACCAACACCGCCCCAGCTATATGTTCCCGTATATTCCACATACCCTACATAACCAACGCTAACCCACCGCAGTGCTCCCATATATTCCCCATACCCAACATGACCAACACCGCCCCACCGCAGTGCCCGTTCAATCGATGTATTATTAAAGCTCATTCTCAATATGCACGTCAACCTAATTCATTTATGTCAAATGTATAGATAAAACATATTTCAATACCGTTACTGTTTCCTTTGATGGCACACGTCAAAGTTCAACACCAATTAATCAAAATCGTGATAGGCTTAAAAATCTTATACAATTTGACTATTGCAGATATTCAACAAATAAAGGTTGATGAAGGTATAAGGAACTTAGGGTAATTCTAGAAATAGGGGCCGAGTCTCTCCCGTGTTCTATAAGTATATAGTTAAATAAGAAAGACTCACGATCGTCCAACAAGAAGCTTTCTATTGTCTGCCATGTTAAGAAAACAGAGAAGATTAAAACCAGTCCTGGAAATATACATTGGCAAAAAATCATACCAAATAAATATGTTCATGGTCTTTCATAATACCAAGCGGGTTTGTCAGATCAATTATTTAAACGTTTCATAATATTTTATTCAGCTTCAAAAAGGTTTGTGGGGCAAGATGTTATTTACTTTTAAAACATACTTGTGTGAGTTTTAGAAGTGACCAAATTTCACAAAATAATGTGGTATAAGAGTTTTGCATTTTTATGAAAAGATATTTGGACATTATGAATGTAGTGCTGTGTTTAAAATTGCAACACTTTTCATTCAACAATAAGGTTTTGATATATGTTTTCAATGAAGAAAACTATTGAATGAAACATAATGTCTTAGATTCATTTCAGGAAAATAACATCGTGAGTAAATTACTTTAAAACCACAATGCCTTATAGGGTTCATCTCCTGGTCATGGTCAACATATATGTACTTAAATACTAAAGCGTTGTAAAAGCTACTGTACCGTTGTATAGATAATAAATTTGTTCCATATTCACTCTGAATATTAAAACTTTATCGAATAAAACCAATGTCATATAAGGTCACAACTCATCCTTATTATAATGGAATATCTTAAAAGAGCGTAATTATACTTAAAATGCGTGCAATCATAATCGAAATAAATGTGAAACGAAAACTCACCAGCCATTGTTCAAACTCTTAAACGAACTGTATGAATTTATTCTATACGCAGGCTGTGCCTTTCTTATCAGTTTACATATTTGGCCAGACCTTATATATATCGTTAATGAAATGTACTATACTAAATGAATTAAATGAGTGCATTTTGACTTGAATTTTACAGCTAACCAGTTTAGAGACAAGTATTTAAGTTAGAATTATGATATCAAGCTCTTAAGTATATTCCATGGCTGGAAGTGTAAGATTATAAGTATCTTCAATGGCCGGGAGTGTAAGATTGTAAGTATATTCCATGGCCGGGAGTGTAAGATTATAAGTATCTCCCATGGCCGGGAATATAAGATAACAAGTTAATTACATGGCCGGGAATGTAACATTATAAGTATCTTCCATGGCCGGTAGGGTAACATTATAAGTATTTTCCATGGCCGGGAGTGTAAGATTATAAAGATATTCCATGGCCGGGAGTGTAAGATTATAAGTATCTTCAATGACCGGGAGTGTAAGATTATAAGTATCTTCCATGGCCGGGAGTGTAAGATTATAAGTATCTTCCATGGCTGGGAGTGTAAAATTATAAGTATCTTCCATGGCCGGGAGTATAAGATTAAAAGTACCTTTCATGGCTGGGAGTGTAAGATTATAAGTATCTTCCATGGCCGGTAGTGTAAGATTATAAGTATCTTTCATGGCTGGGAGTGTAAGGTTATAATACATGCAAATACTAACAGGTACATACTGACATGTAAATACTAACATGTACAAACTGACATGCAAAAACTTACGTTTACAAACTGACATACAAATACTTACGTGTACATACTGACATACATATACTTACGTGTACATACTGACATACAAATACTTACGTGTACAATTTGACATGCAAAAACTTACGTGTACATACTGACATACAAATACTTACGTGTACAAACTGACATACAAATAATTACGTGTACATACTGACATATATATACTTACGTGTACAAACTGACATGCAAAAACTTACGTGTACATACTGACATACAAATACTTACGTGTACAAACTGACATACAAATACTTACGTGTACATACTGACATACATATACTTATTTGTACAAACTGACATGCAAAAACTTACGTGTACATACTGACATTGACATACAAATACTAACAGGTACATACTGACATACAAATACGTACGTTCAATACTGACATGCAAATACTAACATGTACTTATTGACATGTAAATACTTGCGTGTATCAAACTGACATGTAAATACTTACGTGTACATACTGACATGCAAATACTGACGTGTACAAACTGACATGCAAAAACTTACGTGTACATACTGACATACAAATACTAGCATATGTACATACTTATTTTTACATGCATGGCAACATGTACATACTATTCAACGGTTTTTGAGTAAAATAAATTACCTCAAATATTCAGCATATAACATTATTCTGCCGGGATCGTATTCAATAAGCAACTAGGATTAAACTTTACATTAAGATAAGAAACTAAGCGTTTTGAATGGCCTATATATTTAGCTTATTTAGCAATAGACTGAATTGTATGGCTGAAGCATTTCTAACAATGTTTGATTTCATTGTTATATCTTATCGTAAGCATATCTGCTGTGAACTTTACTAAGACCAAAAGATGAAGACCAATATGCCCAAATCCAATATAAGTGTATTAATAAGCGAATTAAGTGGGGATGGGTCAAATTTCTTTGGAGTAGTACCCCCAAATCCCTGTGCCAGCACTTTCAACCAAATAAATTTTGGTTCTGAGGTAAGGGCGCGGGGCATAAGGCCACCTAGTTACACCTCTTCTAACAACCAATCTGGGATCCGCCCCTGGTATCATTATTGATTGCACAAAAAAAACATTCACAACTTTAGTTATTTTGATTTTCGTAATCAATCTCTATTTGAAAGGAACACAATTTCTCTTTTTGTGAAGATGCAGCTATAACCACAAAATTCCAGATGAGTCTGCGGTTTTGAAAGATATGTATAAATATGTATGTACTGTGAACACACAGTTTAAGTGTATCGTTGATTATCACCTTGCTGTCGTCAAAAGGTGAGGATGTTTTCTATTTGTTGTTCATGGTGATGTTGTTGTTGTTGTTGTGTTGTTGTTGTTGTTGTTGTTTTTGTTGTTGTTGTTGTTAATGTTTGGATTTGTAAATTCAATTTAAACGTTTAAGATAAAATATGTTTCACCATTCAATTTATCAATAAACGATATGTTTTAAAGCATACTTAAACGGGAATAGATGTTCATTTCAATCTGTAATGCTTTATTTTACAATTGAAAGATTCTAAAAGGAAAGAATGTACTATGATCTTAAATAACAGGCAAATTTACAATCGGAAAGAGATGTGTAACCGTAGCGGTGGAAATGGCATATTAAACAGAATGTATAATATCAGTGCTCATTCAATAAGAGTGTTCTACTATTGGAGCAAATGTGTTTCTGTAAGAGCTTATAGTGTACACTTGTTATATTTACGATAATCAATGGCGTTTTTCCATGGTGGTGATGCCATTTATGAACAAAGTAGTTGTTTCTTGTGTCTTCTATGATTGATTGGTTGATTTAATGGTAATTGTTCAAGGTCAAACTCACGCAAAATACATTTTGTAAAACAGTAGAATAAATCTTAAAGTATAGCTTAAGTGTACAGCAATCGTATTACAACATGCTTACTTCTACATGACAGGCAGGTGTGTGTATATCACGCGGAAAAACTAAATCCTTACTCAATCTCCTGTTGAGAACGGAGCTAGTGCAATGTAAAGGGCACACAATGCGCTATGTTTCATTAAAAATAATGAAAAAGTAAAAAAGTAAAAAGTTACCTTTGATTTTCGTCCTAAAGAAAAGCAAAATGTTGCCGTGCGTCATAGCATTGTGACTGCTCTTATCACGTTATATACACACGTTGGTTTATGTTAGCGCAAACACTATCAGGCGATAAGTGTGTTTACCAATTTGATAGCAGTGCTTGCCTTTTGCTGTCCAGTATATTTATAGTTAGTTACAGTACTAGCACTCGTTATAAAGCTGTGTTTTCTTGACACAATTTCAAGCATATGGACATAAGTATTGGCATTCATTTGTTAGTTGAACTCCTATTACCTAACACAGGAAAATTGGGAGAAATTGGGCCCAGGTGCGCAGGAAATGTTTAACCAAAAACTATCCATTACATTACTATGACCATGGATCAGGAAACTACATTCATTTGCCTGATAACGGCATTCTGAGAAGGACAAACATATTGTACTTTGATTAAACATCCATAATATTTTAACCAACTTTATCATGAACTAGATACGGTTGGTTGATAAGCATCCTCTGCCTTACACAAGAACTTGTAATTTTAATGTCATATTTTCAGGACCATGTATCATTTAACAAGATACGCTGCCCTGATAATTAGCCTCTGCCTAACACAAGTCATCCTTGGTCAGTTCGACCTTCGGTTGGGTCCCGCTCCTGGCGGTGGGATTAGAGGAGATATTGGCTGGACCAGGTAAGACAAAAGAATAGCAATACTTGTCTCTACTGTTAACAACACTATCAAGCTCCATTTCACACCTAAGAAAGGAATATTCCATTATAAACCGTACCCGGAATAGAATAAATAATGACATGTTTTGATTCTTCGTAGCATACAATACCATATAGGACAATGGAGTGTTGAAAGACATAGTGAGATGGTATAACAACTGACTTGTATGTGAAGGGTGAACTATACCCAAACAGTAAAAGCCGGAGTATGCAAAATCAAAGACGGCTTTTGGAAAAGCATAACGTTTCTAGGCGTAGCTATAAGGCAATTTGACAATATCTTCAGATTTTTCCGTTTCCATGTTTTAGTAAAGAACAATACAGAAAAAATATTTAGATGATGCAGGTCAAACATTATAAACTCTGTGTAATTACTGCTCAGATATTCATGACGGATTGTTAACGAACATATAAGAAAGTAATAAATTTAAAAGTCTTTTGACTTGAACTTTAAAAAATGAACATCAATGCTAAGAAGTTTTTGAACGCTGGTTTATGCCATGGTTCCTATACTGGACTTTATTGGTTATCTTTTAGGCATAGATCGACATTTAGTATCGGAGCCAGCTTTGATGCCAATAGAAATTGGGCTGGATATGCAGGATTCGCGTGGACATTCAGGAGGGCTGTGAAGGTATATCTATAGTTGTATGACTATAACCATGATTGTCCATTCATTTGATTAGGCCACGACATGCCACAGAAGTAGATCGTTGATTCATATTGATCATAATCTGTCGTCATATGATGATTTAGATGCGGGATTTTTCAGTAAAACTTTGGCCCGTTAATTATGGGAAAGTGTAAACGCTTAAAATTGGCAAAAATAAGCAGTGTTTTGCATGAAGGCTTCAATCTCATTTATTCAAGTTAATGACATATTGAAAAACAAATAGAAACAAAAACACAGCTATTATAACATCAAGACAAAAACATTTTCTTGATTTAAAAGTAAGCAAAGATTTTTGTTTATAATTGTTGAGAAATTCAGTTTTGATGTAACGTTCCCCTCATCATCTTTATACATGCATGTCATATTTAAATTTTATCGCTAATTTTCTATGTCTTAGGTTGTATTTCAGGGACATTTTATAAATATAACATAATGAAATATATTATTTCCTGTTTGATCAGATTTTTCAAAGCTTTAATGTGAAATTCATGGCTGATCCCTGCAAGTTTGACTTCTACGACAAAGATAAAGATGGCAGCATTTCAAACGCTGAGATGTGGTCGGTATTTGGAAACACCGCCGAAGCTAGCATGCTCTTGAACGCTTTAAACAAGGAAACAGGTAATTTCAAACAGCATTTATTATGATAGTTTTGTATAACAAATATATTTTTCCTACAGGAAATGGAGTAGTCATCGTACTCCCTTCTCAACCTGGCCCCAATTGCTCGAAACATCTTGAGCTGAACAGGCTGAAGTAGCCTATTTAACTTAGCCAAAATACATACTTAAATTTGATTTTGATTTTGATGCATGAAAAGTGTTTAGTTTTTTGTGATTATCAACAGCTTAGTTCCTGTTTTAGTTTACAAAAATATTACACAAATCATAGGGAACAAAAATAGTAAATCAGCTTAATCTTGTTATAAGAGACATAATAAGTTGCGAGAAATTGGGCCCAGGTGTGCATAGCTTGGTTTCTGCCCTTACATGTTAGTTTGGTTCGGACAAGTGGGCTTCCAACGGGCACAGCTGTTTCCAAGAAAATACCAAAATAAAGTCACACTTTCGCGCAACCGCGTACAATTGACTGTGACCTTGCCTTCTACGTCGATATCTGTTCTTCACAATCGTAAAGTTTATCAATATTAAACTAATCCTATAATGTATTTCTGCTTTCAGCGTAAATAAAAGTTTATAACAGCTGTAAAAAACAGTTTCTGTACAACGCATTTTTCTTTATTTTTTGCGCAATGCATTCCAGTCTTTACATACTGTTTCATAAATAAATAATTTCGTGTTTAAGTTGGACTTCTTTAATTATCACCATAGTCTTTACATACCGAATATTCTTTGAAATAACCTAAATATCGCTTACCGAAAACGAGAGTCAGTTTTAGTAACGTATTCCATGAACAATTAAGCAAATGTCAGATGTTTGGTTACACCACATCATTTTGGAATCACTTAAAAAGGTTAGATGAGCAGAAAAAGAGTTAAAAACATATACTGAAACTCTATTAAAAACTCAAGTTTAATTCCTTATTCAAAGTGCAATTTCAGTATTTTTTCTAACCTAAACATTAGTAGTCAGCATTCAAAAACGCTTCAAATGATACCACAAAAGTATGGGTTCAACAGAAATGAACATTTACTTTTATTGGTTATAATAGCTTGATGAAAAAACTTTTGAAACATCCATTTTGAACATCGAATACCTTAAGTACCTTATATTGTTGGTTTCCGATTCGTTGATCGTTCTACGGCGGTGACCCAAATATTTATTGGAAAAGTTATTTTAATGACTTTGTGACGTTTGTATGTCTCAAATAAGGTATGTTTGGCATTGAGTCTCGTGGCCTTAAATACAGTTATTGTGAACTGATTTTGGCAACTGGACTTGTCCATAGTGCTAACCACTGTATTGCTGATATTTCAGTTGACGATACAATTAGCAAAGACGAATTTGATACTTTTGCTCCTATCCTGATTGACAACTGTTTCCGGAATAGGTTTGAAGGTGCAAAGAATGGACAATAATTGGGAAAGAATTTCACTCAAATCGATGAAACTCTATTCCATTACAATGGTTTTGGATCTTACCACGTCATTCGATCAAATATCAAAAGTTCACAACGTTATTTGTTTTCATAATTTTATTCGATCAAATATTATTTTACTCTAAAATTGTTTCTGGCTGAATACAACCATCGTGTGTGTTTTTTTTGGTGAGAACAAAAGTAGGAAAACACTGACTTTATTTGCAAAGTTCCTTTAGTTCTTACGGGGTTTCCGTTCTTCTTTACTTTTGATTATTCCTAATTAGAACAAAGTAAATGAATTTCAATAAAAACGGTAGAAAAAACCGCAACTTGTTGTAGTTTTTGCTTTTGTAACCGAAAGGTAAGCGAAAAAATGTCATGCCACTCGTCAGACCGTCTTATCTTGCAGTCAAATCTTACTTTAAATATAAATGAAGCTTCACAGGGAGACAATTTTACAAATATCCGCCATTACTCAAAAGACTCAAAGTATTGGCCACATTATCAAGAAAGACAAAAACCCCCAGATCATGTTGTGATTTAGCTCACGTTTTACCTGAGATCGGAGAACGTTAAAAGAATGTTTAAGGAATGATATTAGAATTTCAACATCGAAAAGAGTATATGCAAACGTAAAGAAAACTCTTTTAATATTTTTATTGATCCTTTCATATATGAGGGTAATAATTAAATATTCGACCCGGTGGATATACGGAAGCCTGTAACGAGGTATGCCGAGTAACTGGCCACGCAGCGTACACGATTTTCGGAGTTGTCTGTCCGTCCCGCATTTACGTAAATAATAATAATATTGTTCTTACATATATTTATCTCTAAATATGACAAAGATAATGGCGAGCACCAAAACGTGCATGCCTCGTTCATTACTAACCTTGACGTCATGACGCAATATAATTAAAAGTCGAAAAACATAGCCGTTTCAAGTTTTTCAAATAAATCATATTCTTTATTTATATTTTATTTTACCATACTTTTGATCGCCTATCCATTCAAATATTATTCTGAGAATGTGGGTCGTAGCTCGTGAGTCTATAGCCCAGTGCTGGGAAGAACAGGTGCAAATATGGAAACGCATCTATCGGAAAACCTCGGCCATTATCCAACATACCTTGAAAACCTGATGTTTTTATGACGCCATATTGTTACTAATTGGATAGGCAAGGAAAAATGACGACTGAAACGAGCCAAACTAGTCTTTAATGCCATTCATACAAGTCTATGTATAACGTTACTTCTCATTACTGGACAGTATAATAAGCATTTGGATCTAGCTTTCCTGAAGCCCCGTTCTCAATGTGCAAGATCGTTGGAGACTGGTCACAAGACTGGGTTGCAATCTAAAATCAGAACACACAGTTTTGTCATGAATGCATTCATTTGACAAATAAACTCATCATTCGTATAACAATGTATTTTTTACGCCTCTTTGAGCTACTAGCTAAACATAAGGCAACATACAGTAATCCGTATACCGCTCCATTGCATTACGCCCGTATTGCACTCAGCTGAGGTCACGTCATATTATATAATGCTTTTTTTGTCTGAGCAGTCATGAAAATGCAATTTATCAATTTATATGTTATTTTGTGTATGCTTTGTGGTTTTAACGAAGTACAGCGTTTTGACCCGTGAGGGGATATTCGACTTCGTGTAGTCCGAGACGGCGAAACACCAGTTGAGTTGAATCAGCGTCATTATTAGTAACACTGTCGCATATGTACAAAATATTTACCAAATAAATCTAATTTTAAGACCCTCTATTGATGTATATCCGGCAATATTTCGAACCGTTCGAAGTAAAACATAAAATTTCTTTCTATTTACGACATACCTTGAACCCATTTGGAAGGCACTCAATGAAGACTCCGGCCAAGTCATTGATTGAAAATGTACCCTCGAGAAACGTTGCAATGGGAGTGAAAGCTGGTATGTTGGAACAACCGGTAGCCACCTAAATCAAAGAGAAACAGATAAGGTTAGGTTATATAAAAACACAATTTACGTACACATTTACAGTTCGGCGAGAGACTACTCCAATATGAAATTTAAGTGTTGTGATATGTCCAATCAACACAATATTATCAATAAAGCTCTGCAAAATGTATCACAAACTTAAATTTAATTTTTATGTTAGTTTTTCAAAGTTGTTGCAACCTTTTTCGCATCGAAACGCCAGTTAACAACACCAACACGCTTGTATTCGTTCATACCTGATTTGAAAAAGGGTTATTAAGAAAACGTTTAGGTATCCTAGATTTTTTTTTGTATGTATGCGATCCGGGGGCCGTTTTCAATAAACAGCTTAAAACTATCATAAGTTTCAGAGTAGATTCTGAGTATTTTAATTCGATTGAAAAGACAAAACATATCTTTAAAATGGATAAATGGTGATCAATTTGAAAAACAAGGTCATGAAGAGTGTATATTGGAACGTTATATGCACTTAGTTTTATATAAAAAAAAATGTAGAGTGTTTCAAGTATTGCTGAATTCGATTTTTCAGTTTTACACAAATTTCTGTCGCAATAATATCAATAGCAGAATTATAAGAACATGTGCATAATTACTCTGAGCTGGTATGTGCCAAATATGATTTTAATATATATACGGGAAATAAAGAATGATTCTTATTTTTTGTGCGTTCATGCAGTATGCATATGGAAAATATGCAAAATCGCGGCCGAGCTTTCATACTGCATAAACGCACAAACATAAGAATCAATACTGATACTTACATTTTTCCTTTTTATTTGTTTATTTTTTCGACTGAATAGTGTTTGAGAACAAGTCTTTAATTACAACAAAGGAGAACAAAACGTGTAGAGCGAATGTAAATGGTAACAGCACTTGTCGCCCTTGGTGCTTTAGCTGTGCCTTCTTTTTATCCACCGCATAATAAAAAGTCCGTAAGTAATTTGCAGAAATTTGGTAGTTTCTGTAAAATATGTAGAGGTAATAATGTTTTTGTTGTAATATATTCATTTTAGTCAAGGAAACTTTCGATAGATTTAAACTCCTGTTTTACATATGCATGACCCATGTGAGTGGGCATAAAACATGTGGTCACGGTGATTTTATCGATTACTTCCAGTTCAAGGTAATTATAACGTCATAATTTCATTTATTTTTTTGTTATCTTTTAACTTTGGCAAAGATATTGAAGTGGTGTGATGTGCTAGTCTTCTCGAATTGTCAATATTTAGACGTTTGTTCGTACTCGCGAACATTCATGACACTTTGACCGTCTCCAATCATTTTAGGTAGAAATTTTAATGTAGATAAACTGGACGAAGATATCGCCTAAATCTATCGTAGAAAGATATTCATTGTGTGAATTCGATAATGGATCATACATTTGTCCTAGAAATCGCCGAACTCAGAATCATCAGCCATGTTTGTTCTGATAGTTGTTGCATACGAACCGTCATAAAAACCGCGTAAGTCAATTTTAATTTGTTTTTATTATTTTTCAATGCGTGTTCTTTTGTTACGAAATGCAAAATCAAGAATTTTTTAAATGATATTTCTAGAAAATAATGTCTTTCATTTAAATTCTTCGTAAAACATCAAAAGAAACATGTAAACAAGCCAGCATTCAACGGAACATGTACCCTGCTATATTTAGCAATAAAGTAAATCGTAGTAAGATCACTACGCGCAGTGATTCACCAGCGCCCAATCAGAGCGATGCATTTCTTGCCAAACTCCGCCTACAAAGGTCACGAAAGATCGACCGGTTCATGCAAAATGATCTCAATTTTTATCGTTCAGAAAATCAAGTACGGATGTAAATATAACGGATTAATCGTCAATATGTAATTAATTGTTAGTAATATTAAGGACTTTTACAAACAGGTCTTAAAACGCGTTTTTTTCAACAGCAAACAGTCATGCTGTTTATGAATCGTAGCTACTAGGCCACCTCTGGCAAACCTCATCTGACATGGCCCGAAGTTTTCACACGAATATATTAGTAATATTTATGGAGGTCAATCTCATGGCGAGGCTGCGATTATTGGTCTATCTTCGCTTTGTTTACAAATAAGAACACAGTAGATTTATTATTATTCGATTTTGTTTCAGATTGGTGAAAATAAAATATTGCTGCTTTTTTTCTGAAAAATGGGGAAATTCGGAGGCAAATTGTAAGAAATAAACATGGTCCTTGTTTTATATAGATAGGTAACCAAAGTATTCCGATTAGAAACATACGTTGTATTTTTTGTTTTTACCATCCGATTTCAAAACCTCGTGCCTCTCGTAAGCTCACCGACTTAACTATAAACCTATCAACACGGTTCATTTCCGTTATTTCTTCTACATTATTCAGAAAACACAATATATGATTGGTCTACAATCTAAACCATTTGACCTTTACATCTGGGTCAAAACTGAGGTTAAACAGCTATTGCCGAATAAATGGCCAATGTTATCACCTAGGCTAATCTAGAGATAAGGATAATAATGACATTAGTTAATATGCCAGTTGGATAACATTGATCGTGTACATGCTTCATCTTCAAACGCCTTGTTTTAGTGCTAAGACTGAATGTTGCGCATATGTAATGTAATGAGTCACATCTGACACTTATCATACAATATAACTACAGGGACGAACCCAGTAGCCAAAATGTTAAAAACAATATTATCATGATATATGTTTAGCTGAGAAAAAGCGGAATCACGGACCGTTCCAAGGAAATATCTCACACGTTCGGTTAAGCAACATTACAACTTGTACGTACTTGTCTCCCTTGTGTCCACTGGTATGTAACAGTAACGTTGCAATTGTCAAGAACGAAAGCGTCTGATCCGGTATGACTTCCACTTGAACATTGAAACGCAGTACGTTGTTCCACAGAGTTATTATGTGCGAGGTCAGCAACAGTCGAGTATTTGTTGCAGTGGGAATAGGCTGCAAACGAGTATTAATAACAGTCTGAAAGGGTATTTGTTAAAGTGTGGATAGGCTGCAAAAGATTATTGATAACAGTGTGAAAGGGTATTTGTTACAATGTGAATAGGCTGCAATAGAGTATTAATAACAGGGTTAAAGGTTATTTGTTGCAGTGTGAATAGGCTGCAAAAGAGTATTGATATCAGTGTAAAAATGTATGAAAACATATTACAATGTGAACGCCTTGAATAGCAGAAAATATAAAGCATTTGTTGCATTGTGAACACTCCGAAAATGAGTATCTGTGAATAATATGTAAACGGTATTAACTGCATTAGTTGTTGCATTATGAATTTACAGTATATCTTGTTGTGTTGATGCACTTAAATAGGGAATGAGTTGTAGTAGCAAACGCTAAGAAAGTTTCGGTGGTGCATTTCGAATACTCTGAAGAAATATTTGTATGTTGCAGTGTAAACTGTGTGAAAATAAATGTCTTCTTATATGAATACTTTGAAAAATTATTTGTTGCAGTGTGAATAGAATTTTTTTGTCGCTGTGAAAATTTGTTAAAAAACAATTTTGTGGCGATGTGAATTATCTAAATATATATAAATACACATTATTTTATCACCCAGATTTTTTTCCATTATTTTACATTTCTATTAGAATATTTTATATAGTATGGCCCTCGTCCATATCGTGCCATATTGTTTATAATCATCCTTAACAATTACAATAGATATAATCAGCATATCAATTAAAAATAAATACATATGCGTGGTACTGAAAGAGCTACATTTAAATATTTCATATCATTAGTGCCATTTACGATAGGGTTGGGTCGTTGTTGCTGCCGTTGTTGATGTCACCGATGAAGTTGGCGTTGTAGCTGAGGATTGAGGAGTCGTGGTTGTTGTTGTAATTGACGATTCTAGAATTTAAAACAAAATGTAAGCGAGAACGTTCAACAAAACGAATAAACGCCGTATTGAGACTATTGACAGTGTTGATATTTCCAATAATGTTAACGCCCTCTAGCGCCTGTTTACGGGATCTTTTTCCAAGAATATTCACCCATGCAATGGAAACTTAGCCAAATGATTAAGGAAATTAGCTTTTATTTAACTCGATTACATTCACAATTCATACCTGATTATGGAAAGCAAAATGAACAATAAACAATAAGTCTATTAAATTTTGCATGTAAGTTTAAACTTTATCTATTTTACAGCGAATGTGAAGAAAGTTGTATTATCTTAGTCACTCTCGTTGGCACACCATTACGCGAGATTGTGGTCTTGTGCTGTGGGGAAAACCGGAGTACCCGGAGGAAACCCACTTTTCTGGCTTGGTGATCATAAAGAAACTCACATGTGCCCTGGCGGGGAAACGAACCCGGGTCGCCTAGGTGAAAAGCGAGTGCGCTCACCACTGCGCTAACCGAATATCAAGTACATAATACACTGAGAGAACAGCCACACGGCAAGCTGGGAAGCTGCACAATGGGTAAAAAATGAAAGACCTTTACCAGAGGTTTGGGTCGTTGTTGATGTCAAAGGTTGATTTGTTGAGGGTCGAGGTGTCGGGAGTTCAGCTGTTGTTGTAATTGGTGATGCTCAAAAGCAAATATTAATAACAATTCACAAGTAAAACAGAAAATTGTAACAATAGTGCAATATACATGGAAAAACTAATTTGACAATCAGTAGGTGCATGGGTGCAGGCTACACAATTGAGTCCAATTTAAGTGGGTACATGGTTCTGGCGTGGAAAATTTAATTTGACAACCAATGGGTGCACGGTTACAGGCCATATAATTGAGCGGAACTTTATTTTGTCTAATGGCATATAATTAAACAATTTGAAGAGCCGGTAAATATCTGACCCTATCTGAATTAATTAAAATTATTTGTGTGTGTCGGTTACGCCAGCACAGAAGTTAGTGCGTTTTTTTCAAAAAGGATACTCCTCCAGTTATGTGTTTTCTGAGCGGCAAGCGTCGGTACTACTGGTTACCGTTCTTATCGCTAATCCATAAACAAAACCATATTAAAACACCCCAATGTGGTACATTATTTACTGTGATTTTCCCCTCAGTTAGAATAATTCGACGATTCTTACATCTATATTGACATTTATTTCCGTAGAAGTCATCAAAGCATAAACATCTCATCTGACCCTCGATTATTTCACAGTCTCCGTTATGATTGCAGTACACTTCGTCACAGTAGTGAACTGTATTTGCTTGTGGGGCGATCGTGGTGATTGTGGCGGTGGTGGTGGTTGTACTCGTGGTAGTTGTCAAAACTGTTTGATAGTTAAGTCATTTTAAAAAATCTGTTCTGAGAGTTCTCATCGTATTTAAAAACGTTATTATTGAAAGTACATATGAATAATATAATCGCATTTAACATACTAAGATATGCATATACAAAAACAATTTGGAAGTATGAAGTAAATGAATGTTGTAATATATTTACTATACACCGTAATATCTAGTTTCCGAAGGAAACACTATATTTTAAATAAGTAATTCATAATGAAACAGTCCAGTTGTAACAATTGTATGTCAAATGGAAACAAAAGAATAAAAAAATTAAACAAATGCTGATCAGTAAAGTATTACGGTAATGTACAATATAAGAAATTCATTTCGTAGACCGTTTGCAGGATTTTAGTCGTAACTTAAATACTCTGAAAATTGTATTGAACACGACCCAAGACTAGCAATACATTCCTAACTTACATCTTTCATGCAGAATTATCATCAGACAGTCCCAATCAAAGGTAAAAGAATCCGTAAACTTCATTGCTGGGTTCTCCATAAACGACATAGCGCTTAAACGCAACACGCGATTCGTTGATGATTCGGATATTGTTAGTAACGGGGTAAGTAGGCGCTCCGATATGAGATATACGGTGCACAGGAAGCCATATACAATTCTATATGTTTTCCTATACAGCGTATATTTCATATCTGGTCATCTTCGGATCC
The DNA here is from genome assembly GCF_026914265.1 of Mya arenaria. Taxonomy (NCBI): domain Eukaryota; kingdom Metazoa; phylum Mollusca; class Bivalvia; order Myida; family Myidae; genus Mya; species Mya arenaria. The sequence continues at coordinate 2,284,446 of NC_069128.1, read as the reverse complement.
TGTTAAGAAATACTTAAATAAACGCTAACATAATGCACACAGAAATACTTACATATATGTTGACATATGGCGGCATAATGAACGCACACAGAAATACTTACATATATGTTGACATATGACGGCATAATGAACGCACACAGAAAAAAAATGCTGACATATGATGGCATAATGTATGCACACAGTAATGCTTGCATATATGTTGACATATGGCGGCATAATGTCCGCACACAAAAAACTTACATATATGTTGGCATATATCGGCATAATGTCCGCACACAGAAATACTTACATGTATGTTGACATATATATGGCGGCATAATGAACGCACAAAGAAATTCTTACATATATGTTGACATATGGCGGCATTAATATACACACACAGAAATACTTACATATGTGTTGACTTTAGTCATCATAATGTACGCACACAGAAATACTTACATATATGTTGACATATATATGATGGCATAATGTATGCACACAGTAATGCTTGCATATATGTTGACATGTGGCGGCATAATGTACGCACACATAAATACATATATATATATGTTGACTTTTGTCGTCATAATGTACGCACACAGAAATACTTACATATATGTTGACATATGTCGGCATAATGGACGCAGACAGAGATACTAAAATACACCCTGACATAATGCACACAGAAATACTTATATATATGTTGACATATGGCGGCATAATGAACGCACACAGAAAAACTTAAATGAATGCTGACATATGATGGCATAATGTATGCACACAGTTATGCTTGCATATATGTTGACATATGGCGGCATAATGTCCGCACACACAAAAATACTTACATATATGTTGGCATATGGCGGCATAATGTCCGCACACAGAAATACTTACATATATGTTGACATATGACAGCATAATGAACGCACACAGAAATACTTACATATATGTTGACATATGACGGCATAATGAACGCACACAGAAAAAAAATGCTGACATATGATGGCATAATGTATGCACACAGTAATGCTTGCATATATGTTGACATATGGCGGCATAATGTCCGCACACAGAAATACTTACATATATGTTGGCATATGGCGGCATAATGTACGTACACAGAAATACTTACATATATGTTGACATATGACGGCATAATGTACGCACACAGAAATACTTACATATATGTTGACATATGGCGGCATAATGTACGTACACAGAAATACTTACATATATGTTGACATATGGCGGCATAATGTACGTACACAGAAATACTTACATATATGTTGACATATGGCGGCATAATGTCCGCACACAGAAATACTTACATATATGTTGACATATGGCGGCATAATGTCCGCACACAGAAATACTTACATATATGTTGACATATGGCGGCATAATGTACGTACACAGAAATACTTACATATATGTTCAATATATCGGCATAATGTAAACACACAGAAATGCTTCTGTTGACATATAGCGGCATAAAGCTCACACACAGAGATACCTACATATATGCCGACATATGGCGGCATAAAATACGCACACAGCAATGTTTACATATCTGTTGACATATGGCGGCATAATGTACACACACACAGAAATAACTACATGTATTCCGACATATGACGGCATAATATACGCACACAGCAATGCTTACATATCTGTTGACATATGCCGGCATAATGAACGCACACAGAGATACTTACACATATGTTGACAGGTTTCCCCATAGTAGTTATGATGACAATTGCACACATGAATCCCATGAACGTTATAACATTCCCCGTGGCCAGAACACGAGCTCCAACATAGTCCATGCGTTATACGCAAATCTGAATTTCACATGATGAACATACAGATTTAATAATTTATTTTGTTGGAAAATTATAAACACTTAAAAAGAATACTTATACTTATCGAAATCTTCTTAAATATAAATGATTCGCTTGTAACGTCAGAGGTAACACGTAAAAATGAAACACGTGATTGGCGTGTTAGTTTAGTGTCACAAGATCATGATCAATATAGACTTTGCTTCGATTTTAATCAAACCATCATTGCAGATAAAAAGATCGGTTTAATTATGCATGCAAAGTATGTACGTCAGATAATTTTAAGAGCAAATTATTGATTGGTAAATATTTAGGTGTGTGCTTCGGCAAATGCCATTGATTTTATATCTTGTAAATACACCTCCGAGTATTCTCTCATATCGCGCAATTATACCGCATTCTGACAAGTGTATGGGTTATTTGTATTCGCTAATTAACAAAAAGGTTTAAAAATTACCTACATTTCTTATGAAAATTTTATCTATTCTTACTGTGCATCTGTCTCTCATATCGCACAATTATACCGCATTATGACAAGTGCATGGGTTATTTGTATTCGCTAATCAACAAAAAGGTTTAAGAATTATCTTCATTTCTTATGAAACTCTTATCTATTCTTGCTGTGCGTCTGTTGAATGTATACATAAACAGAATTCCACATAGACAACCCTTTATATTTAATCTGTACGTCTGTGGAATATACACATATACAGTATTCCTCATAACCAACCCTTATCTAGTCTAGCTGTACGTCTGTGGAATATATACATACACAGTAATCCACATAACCATCCCTTATCTAGTCTAGCTGTACGTCTGTGGATTATATACGTACACAGTAATCCACATAACCAACCCATTATCTAGTCTAGCTGTACGTCTGTGGAATATATAACTACACAGTAATCCACATAACCAACCCATTATCTAGTCTAGCTGTACGTCTGTGGATTATATACGTACACAGTAGTCCACATAACCAACCCTTATCTAGTCTAGCTGTACGTATGTGGATTACATAAATACACAGTAATCCACATAACCAAGCCATATCCATTCTAGCTGTACGTATGTGGATTATATAACTACACAGTATGCCACATAACCAACCCTTATCTATTCTAGCTGTACGTTTGTGGATATATATAACTACACAGTATGCCACATAACCAACCCTTATCTATTCTAGCTGTACGTTTGTGGATATATATAACTACACAGTATGCCACATAACCAACCCTTATCTATTCTAGCTTTACGTCTGTGGATATATATAACTACACAGTATGCCACATAAACAACCCTTATCTATTCTAGCTGTACGTCTGTGGATATATATAACTACACAGTATGCCACATAACCAACCCTTATCTATTCTAGCTGTACGTCTGTGGATATATATAACTACACAGTATGCCACATAACCAACCCTTATCTATTCTAGCTGTACGTCTGTGGATATATATAACTACACAGTATGCCACATAAACAACCCTTATCTATTCTAGCTGTACGTCTGTGGATATATATAACTACACAGTATGCCACATAACCAACCCTTATCTATTCTAGCTGTACGTCTGTGGATATTTATAACTACACAGTATGCCACATAACCAACCCTTATCTATTCTAGCTGTACGTCTGTGGATACATATAACTACACAGTATGCCACATAACCAACCCTTATCTATTCTAGCTGTAAGTCTGTGGATACTTATAACTACACAGTATGCCACATAACCAACCCTTATCTATTCTAGCTGTACGTCTTTGGAATATATATAACTACACAGTATGCCACATAACCAACCCTTATCTATTCTAGCTGTACGTCTGTGGATACATATAACTACACAGTATGCCACATAACCAACCCTTATCTATTCTAGCTGTAAGTCTGTGGATACTTATAACTACACAGTATGCCACATAACCAACCCTTATCTATTCTAGCCGAACGTATGTGGATATATATAACTACACAGTATGCCACATAACTAACCCTTATCTATTCTAGCTATACGTCTGTGGATATATATAACTACACAGTATGCCACATAACCAACTCTTATCTATTCTAGCTGTACGTCTGTGGATACTTATAACTACACAGTATGCCACATAACCAACCCTTATCTATTCTAGCTGTACGTCTGTAGATTATATAAATACACAGTATTCCACATAACCAACCCTTATCTATTCTATCTGTACGACTGTGGATATATATAACTACACAGTATGCCACATAACCAATCCTTATCTATTCTAGCTGTACGTTTGTGGATACTTATAACTACACAGTATACCACATAACCAACCCTTATCTATTCTAGCTGTACGTCTGTGGATATATATAACTACACAGTATGCCACATAACCAACCCTTATCTATTCTAGCTGTACGTCTGTGGATACATATAACTACACAGTATTCCACATAACCAACCCTTATCTAGTCTAGCTGTACGTCTGTGGATACATATAACTACACAGTATTCCACATAACCAACCCTTATCTAGTCTAGCTGTACGTCTGTGGATATATATAACTACACAGTATGCCACATAACGAAACCTTATCTATTCTAGCTGTACGTCTGTGGATTATATAAATACACAGTATTCAACATAACTAAGCCTTATCTATTCTAGCTGTACGTCTGTGGATTATATAACTTCACAGTATGCCACATAACCAACCCTTATATATTCTAGCTGTACGTCTGTGGATATATATAACTACACAGTGTGCCACATAAACAACCCTTATCTATTCTAGCTGTACGTATGTGGATTATATAACTACACAGTATGCCACATAACCAACCCTTATATATTCTAGCTGTACGTCTGTGGATATATATAACTACACAGTATGCCACATAACCAACCCTTATCCATTCCAGCTGTATGTCTGTGAAATATATACATTCACCTTATTCCACAAAAACAACCCTTATCTATTCAAGCTGTATGTCCGTTGAATATATACATACAGTATTCCATATAACCAACCCTTATCTATTTCAGTTGTACGTCTGTGGATTATATACATACACAGTATTCCACATAACCAACCCTTATCTATTCTAGCTGTACGTCTGTGGATGCATATAAATACACAGTATGCCACATAAACAACCCTTATCTATTCTAGCTGTACGTCTGTGAATACATATAACTACACAGTATGCCACAAAACCAACCCTTATCTATTCTAGCTGTACGTCTGTGGATTATATAAATACACAGTATGCCACATAACCAAGCCTTATCTATTCTAGCTGTTCGTCTTTGGAATATATATAACTACACAGTATGCCACATAACCAACCCTTATCTATTCTAGCTGTACGTATGTGGATTATATAACTACACAGTATGCCACATAACCAACCCTTATCTATTCTAGCTGTACGTCTGTGGATACATATAACTACACAGTATGCCACATAACCAACCCTTATCTTATCTAGTTGTACGTCTGTGGATACTTATAACTACACAGTATGCCACATAACCAACCCTTATCTATTCTAGCTGTACGCCTGTGGATTATATAACTACACAGTATGCCACATAACCAACCCTTATCTATTCTAGCTGTACGTCTGTGGATACATATAACTACACAGAATGCCACATAACAAACCCTTATCGTATCTAGTTGTACGTCTGTGGATATATATAACTACACAGTATGCCACATAACCAACCCTAATCTATTCTAGCTGTACGTCTGTGGATTATATAACTACACAGTATGCCACATAATCAACCCTTATCTATTCTAGCTGTACGTATGTGAATTATATAAATACACAGTATGCCACATAACCAACCCTTATTTATTCTAGCTGTACGTCTGTGGATATATATAACTACACAGTATGCCGCATAACCAACCCTTATCTATTCTAGCTGTACGTCTGTGGATATTTATAACTACACAGTATGCCACATAACCAACCCTTATCTATTCTAGCTGTACGTCTGTGGATACTTATAACTACACAGTATGCCACATAACCAACCCTTATCTATTCTAGCTGTACGTCTGTGGATACATATAACTACACAGTATGCCACATAACCAACCCTTATCTATTCTAGCTGTAAGTCTGTGGATACTTATAACTACACAGTATGCCACATAACCAACCCTTATCTATTCTAGCTGAACGTCTGTGGATATATATAACTACACAGTATGCCACATAACCAACCCGTATCTATTCTAGCTATACGTCTGTGGATATATATAACTACACAGTATGCCACATAACCAACCCTTATCTATTCTAGCTGTACGTCTGTGGATACTTATAACTACACAGTATGCCACATAACCAACCCTTATCTATTCTAGCTGTACGTCTGTGGATTATATAAATACACAGTATTCCACATAACCAACCCTTATCTATTCTATCTGTACGTCTGTGGATATATATAACTACACAGTATGCCACATAACCAACCCTTGTCTATTCTAGCTGTACGTCTAAGGATACATATAACTACACAGTATTCAACATAACCAACCCTTATCTAGTCTAGCTGTACGTCTGTGGATATATATAACTACACAGTATGCCACATAACGAAACCTTATCTATTCTAGCTGTACGTCTGTGGATTATATACATACACAGTATTCAACATAACTAAGCCTTATCTATTCTAGCTGTACGTCTGTTGATTATATAACTGCACAGTATGCCACATAACCAACCCTTATATATTCTAGCTGTACGTCTGTGGATATATATAACTACACAGTATGCCACATAACCAACCCTTATCTATTCTAGCTGTACGTATGTGGATTATATAACTACACAGTATGCCACATAACCAACCCTTATATATTCTAGCTGTACGTCTGTGGATATATATAACTACACAGTATGCCACATAAACAACCCTTACCTATTCTAGCTGTACGTCTGTTGATACATATAACTACACAGTATGCCACATAACCAACCCTTATCTATTCTAGCTGTACGTCTGTGGATACATATAACTACACAGTATTCCACATAACCAACCCTTATCTAGTCTAGCTGTACGTCTGTGGATATATATAACTACACAGTATGCCACATAACCAACCCTTATATATTCTAGCTGTACGTCTGTGGATATATATAACTACACCGTATGCCACATAAACAACCCTTATCTATTCTAGCTGTACGTATGTGCATTATATAACTACACAGTATGCCACATAACCAACCCTTATATATTCTAGCTGTACGTCTGTGGAATATATAGCTACACAGTATGCCACATAAACAACCCTTATCTATTCTAGCTGTACGTCTGTGGATACATATAACTACACAGTATTCCACATAACCAACCCTTATCTAGTCTAGCTGTACGTCTGTGGATATATATAACTACACAGTATGCCACATAACGAAACCTTATCTATTCTAGCTGTACGTCTGTGGATTATATAAATACACAGTATTCAACATAACTAAGCCTTATCTATTCTAGCTGTACGTCTGTGGATATATATAACTACACAGTATGCCACATAAACAACCCTTATCTATTCTAGCTGTACGTATGTGGATTATATAACTACACAGTATGCCGCATAACCAACCCTTATATATTCTAGCTGTACGTCTGTGGATATATATAACTACACAGTATGCCACATAACCAACCCTTATCCATTCCAGCTGTATGTCTGTGACATATATACATACACCTTATTCCACAAAAACAACCCTTATCTATTCAAGCTGTATGTCCGTTGAATATATACATACAGTATTCCATATAACCAACCCTTATCTATTTCAGTTGTACGTCTGTGGATTATATACATACACAGTATTCCACATAACCAACCCTTATCTATTCTAGCTGTACGTCTGTGGATATATATATAACTACACAGTATTCCCCATAACCAACCCTTATCTAGTCTAGCTCTACGTTTGTGGAACATTTACATACATAGTAATCCATATAACCAACACATATATATTCCAGCTGTATGTCTCTGGAATATATGCACCATATCCACCATGATAAAGTTCATCTACGGTCGATTGCTCAATATAATTGAATCTTTTGTTTATGATTAAAGGTATTCCGTCAACATTGTTTTACCCTTAGTTTGTATTATAAATCTAGCTCGGATATGAAACAGTAGAGCAACAAAACAAAGGAGTATTGCAGTATAAGTTGAGTTTATTTCCAATATATTAAACATTAAACAAATTCATTTTAGGGCAGCCGCAGCGACCGATGGAATATGTGTGTTATATTTGTAAAGCATGAGCCATTATGATAACCAACATTTAGTTTATCGTTTAAACCTAAGTAAGTAGATCTGCAAGTATGACGTCACGACCCAATATGTTACGTTGGGCATTAACCGAATATTTTTGGCTCCTCTGATTAGTATGCTTGAAGCGATGACCTTCTAGTATAAGCAAATGGTGAAAATCACATACCAACATGTTGACACCTTGAACTGTAATAGCCAGGGTAACATTGGCAATGTATATTGCTGATGTCACCATTTTCGTAGGTACACCTGCCTTTTTCGGAACACAGGGACGCAGAACATGCTGTAAGTATTATTGATTCCGAAGTTAAATCGATAACAAAATGTTAAACAACTCACTCAAATATCTTGAAGGTATTAAAATTGGACCATGCCATGAAAAAACATATACCGACCCGTAAGCCATTCTTCTTCACAGTGATCGTCTTTGATCAGCAGAGAATATCTTTTTTGAAAGCTATTTTACATGTATTGACTGTACGTGATTTTGATGATCATCGCGTGATTAACGAGACTTCACGGCAGTGATTTCTGCAAGGCATTGGAAGTAATCGCTGTGTTGAGTTTAGCTGTAAGCATTTATGAAAGTAGAACATGATCAAAATTGCCATATAAATATCAAGCATGTTTCAATGACTAGTAGTAGTGATACCATGACTCGTTTATTGCCCCTCCATGTTCTAGTGTTTTGGCAGTACTGAGTCATGGTGGGCTCCGCTTTCTTAGGTTACTTATTCGCAAAGAAATTACTTAATAAACTCTAACCTATACGTAAAACAAGATGGTGGATTCTGATAGCAATTTGACACTTGTTTTAACAATTACTTATACCTATTATTAAAGGAGATAAACACAATATAGGTGTTTACCGTCTGCCAATGTAATGCGTTTGAAACATTATTTCTCATAAAACTCCTAGACGCCTTGATATGGCAAAAATAAGTCGGTTACGTTTCATATAGGCAATCAACGTGATCTAACTTATTTGCGTACGTAACACAATAGGTCAAAATACACATTTGTTATCGTATGGAAAATATTACAAGAGAGCGTAGCGGGAACGAAAACTGCATTAAAGTAAAAATTAAGATTTTTCGAATGCAAACTGGTGTAACGGTCCGCTGTAGGCTGCGGATGTGCGTTCATAAAACAACTGTAACGGTCCGCTGTAGGCGGCGGATGTGCGTTCATAGCACAAGTGTTACGGTCCGCTGTAGGCGGCGACTGTGCGTTCATAGCACAACTGTAACGGTCCGCTGTAGGCGGCGACTGTGCGTTCATAGCACAAGTGTTACGGTCCGCTGTAGGCGGCGACTGTGCATTCATAGCACAACTGTAACGGTCCGCTGTAGGCGGCGACTGTGCGTTCATAGCACAAGTGTTACGGTCCGCTGTAGGCGGTGACTGTGCGTTCATAGCACAAGTATTACGGTCCGCTGTAGGCGGCGGATGTGCGTTCATAGTACAACTGTACCAATCCTCTGTAGGCGGCGACTGTGCGTTCATAGCACAACTGTTACGGTCCGCTGCAGGCGGCGACTGTGCGTTCAAAGCACAACTGTAACGGTTCGCTGTAGGCGGCGACTGTGCGTTCATAGCACAACTGTAACGGTCCGCTGTAGGCGGCGACTGTACGTTCATAGTACAACTGTAACGGTCCGCTGTAGGCAGCGACTGTGCGTTCATAGTACAAGTGTAACGGTTCGATGTAGGCAGCGACTGCGCGTTCATAGCACAAGTGTTACGGTCCGCTGTAGGCGGCGACTGTGCGTTCATAACACAAGTGTTACGGTCCGCTGTAGGCGGCGGATGTGCGTTCATATTACAACTGTAACAAGTCGCTGTAGGCGGCGACTGTGCGTTCATAGCACAAGTGTTACGGTCCGCTGTAGGTGGCGACTGTGCGTTCATACCACAACTGTAACGGTCCGCTGTAGGCGGCGACTGTGCGTTCATAGCACAACTGTAACGGTCCGCTGTAGGCGGCGACTGTGCATTCATAGCACAAGTGTTACGGTCCGCTGTAGGCGGCGACTCTGCGTTTATAGCACAAGTGTTACGGTCCGCTGTAGGCGGCAACTGTGCGTTCGTAACACAACTGTAACGGTCCGCTGTAGGCGGCGACTGTGCGTTCATGGCACAAGTGTTACGGTCCGCTGTAGGTGGCGACAATGCGTTCATAGCACACGTGTTATTGTCCGCTGTAGGCGGCGACTGGGCGTTCATAGCACAACTGTAACGGTCCGCTGTAGGCGGCGACTCTGCGTTCATAGCACAAGTGTTACGGTCCGCTGTAGGCGGCGACTGTGCGTTCATAGCACAAGTGTTACGGTCCGCTGTAGGCGGCGGATGTGCTTTCATAGTACAACTGTAACAATCCGCTGCAGGCGGCGACTGTGCGTTCATAGCACAACTGTTACGGTCCGCTGTAGGCGGCGACTGTGCGTTCATAGCACAAGTGTTACGTTCCGCTGTAGGCGGCGGATGTGCAATCATAGTATAAAATTCCGTTGTAGACGAAAGTGCGTTCATAGTGTGTATGTTTACTTGGATTGAGAATTTACTGTATATAAAGACCAACGGACCCCTTCAGGGTCGAGCATGCTTTTTCTCTGAAGGGATCTGTTGGTGTTTGTTGACGTCGCACGTTACACTGGAGTGAATTTCTGACACCAGGCTGCTGTATTTCGCTTTAGGTTTGAGATGATAGCTCGGGGCATTGAATGCGTACGAGAATAAGAAGACATGAATATGTTTTACTAAGAAACACTGCAATAAAGCAACATACCAATTCCATTTCATTGTAATCTATTACTGAAAGGTAATACACGCATTTCATAATAATGGCTTGTTTTTTGAAGATCCCAATATTGTTTTAATCATAAACCATATTTATGTTAAAGACGTACTTCTTGGTTTCATACTTTGTTTTAATTCTAATTCATTTAAATTATTTTTCAAACTGCTAACCACATTGCTTTCCAAGACCACAGGCGGCGGTATCGGTAAACATGGATGTTTTTTTTATATAATGATAAACATTATATATTGTATTTGACCATATAGACCAATACTGCCACTACACGCCGTGACAAGACATGTACTGTAGATTTCATTCTTGTAAATAATTGAACCTCAAAAATAGATGAAAAAATATGTTATAATTTGAAATATTTGCTGTTATATTTGACACACACAAGAGCTTCCATCGTGGAAGGACTTATACGTACTCTGATATACGTTGATTTAAACATGAAGTGCAAATACTTGGTAATTGTTGAATATTTATGAAACAAATAAAAATTTGTTAACACCTTATATCAATGAAAAGATACAATAGTTCTTACCGTGATGCTGACACTGATGTCCATAATATCCAGAGTGACAGTGACATGTCTGTTGTCCGTTAACGTCAGAGCAGTCGCCATAGTGATTACAATATTGACTAGCACATGTATGTGCGGTATGGGTTTGTCCATTGAAATTCGACTGGGATCCGGTCACTAAACGAGAGATGTAGTTATACATTGTATCAGATTATAAAGTTCCGGAATGTTTCAAAATTGTAGACATAAAAACGTATTCATAAGTTGCTTGACAACACGCCTGTATGTATGTTGTCTGGTGTTATCCTGTCCTGCAGAATTACCAAATTGATGTAATGATAAAAAGAACCGTGGTTGTTGATTTATCACATATCTAAAAAACTATCAACTATCAAAATTGTTAAATATTGTATAGTAGGACTAATAAATGGCTCAAAAAAAATGTTTCCATTCCGTAGTCACTGACATATTAAATGCCGTTAGCCAAATATATATATTGATTACCAAATTTGATGTTTTTGTGAGAACGTATTAACGTCAACCATTCGCAATGAGCGAGAGTCAGGATTTAGGTATACTCACAAGATTTGTGTGCAGTTACTGTTTTGACCATTTTTGTTAAGGTAACCATGAAATAAGTAAGTTGCGTACATTTTTATTGCAATATATCACCATTCCGTTTTGATTTGAAAATAAATGCATTCATTAAAACAAAATGATTAAAATTCCAAATATGCACGATAATAGTGAGCTACATCGTTCGTTCTTACCCTGTGTGCTGAAATACTGTCCAGTATACCCTGTGGCGCATGTACATAGAAAGTGTGGGGAATGGTTAATGTATTGACAGAAAAGTGAGCTATATCGTTTGTTCTTACCCTGTGTGCCGCAGTACTGTCCAGTGTACCCTGCGTCACATGTGCATAGAAAGTGTGGGGAATGGTTAATGTATTGACAGAAAAGTGAGTTACACCGTTTGTTTTTCCCTGTGTGCCGCAGTACTGTCCAGTGTACCCTGTGGCGCATGTGCATAGAAAGTGTGGGGAATGGTAATGTATTGGCAGAAAAGTGAGCTACATCGTTGGTTCTTACCCAGTCTGGTGCAGTACTGTCCCGTGTACCCAGCGTTACATGTGCATAAAAAGTGTGGGGAATGGCTAATGTATTGGCAGAAAAGTGAGCTACATCGTTGGTTCTTACCCTGTGAGCTGCAGTACAGTCCCGTGTACCCAGCGTTACATGTGCATAGAAAGTGTGGGTAATAGCTAATGTATTGGCAGAAACGTTAGTTACATCGTTTGTTCTTACCCTGTGTGCTGCAGTACTGTCCAGTGTACCCAGCGTTACATGTGCACATAAAGTGTGGGGAATGGTTAATGTATTGGCAGAAAAGTGAGCTACATCGTTTGTTCTTACCCTGTGTGCTGCAGTACTGTCCAGTGTACCCAGCGTTACATGTGCATAGAAAGTGTGGGGAATGGTTAATGTATTGACAGGAAAGTGAGCTACATCGTTTGTTCTTACCCTGTGTGCTGCAGTACTGTCCAGTGTACCCTGTGGTGCATGTGCACAGAAAGTGTGGGGAATTGTTAATGTATTAGTAGAAAAGTGAGCTACATCGTTTGTTCTTACCCTGTGTGCTGCAATACTGGCCATTATACCCTGTGTCACATGTGCATAGTAAGTGTGGGGAATGGTTAATGTATTGACAGAAAAGTGAGCTACATCGTTCGTTCTTACCCAATGTGCTGCAGTACTGGCCAGTATACCCTGTGTCACATGTTCATAGAAGGAATGGTGAATGGTTAATGTATTGACAAAAAAGTGAGCTACATCGTTCGTTCTTACCCTGTGTGCTGCAGTATTGGCCAGTATACCCTGTGGCACATGTGCATAGAAAGTGTGGTGAATGGTTAATGTATTGACAGGAAAGTGAGCTACATCGTTTGTTCTTACCCTGTGTGCTGCAGTACTGGCCAGTATACCCTGTGTCACATGTTCATAGAAGGAATGGTGAATGGTTAATGTATTGACAGAAAAGTGAGCTACATCGTTCGTTCTTACCCAATGTGCTGCAGTACTGGCCAGTATACCCTGTGTCACATGTGCATAGAAGGAATGGTGAATGGTTAATGTATTGACAGAAAAGTGGGGTACATCGTTCTTCCTTACCCTGTGTGCTGCAGTACTGGCCAGTATACCCTGTGTCACATGTTCATAGAAGTAATGGTGAATGGTTAATGTATTGACAGAAAAGTGAGCTACATCGTTTGTTCTTACCCTGTGCGCTGCAATACTGGCCAGTATACCCTGTGTCACATGTTCATAGAAGGAATGGTGAATGGTTAATGTATTGACAGAAAAGTGAGCTACATCGTTCGTTCTTACCCTGTGTGCTGCAGTACTGGCCAGTATACCCTGTGGCACATGTGCATAGAAAGTGTGGGAAATGGTTAATGTATTGACAGAAAAGTGAGCTACATCGTTCGTTCTTACCCTGTGTGCTGCAATACTGGCCAGTATACCCTGTGTCACATGTTCATAGAAGGAATGGTGAATGGTTAATGTATTGACAGAAAAGTGAGCTACATCGTTCGTTCTTACCCTGTGTGCTGCAATACTGGCCAGTATACCCTGTGTCACATGTTCATAGAAGGAATGGTGAATGGTTAATGTATTGACAGAAAAGTGAGCTACATCGTTCGTTCATACCCTGTGTGCTGCAGTACTGGCCAGTATACCCTGTGGCACATGTGCATAGTAAGTGTGGGGAATGGCTAATGTATTGACAGAAAAGTGAGCTATACCGTTCGATCTACCCTGTGTGCTGCAGTACTGTCCAGTGTACCTTGTGTCACATGTGCATAAAAAGTGTGGGGAATGGTTAATGTATTGGCAGAAAAGTGAGCTATATCGTTCGATCTACCCTGTGTGCTGCATTACTGTCCAGTGTACCTTGTGTCACATGTGCACATAAAGTGTGGGGAATGGTTAATGTATTGGTATTGGCAGAAAAGTGAGTTGCATCGTCTGTTCTTACCCTGTGTGCTGCAATACTGTCCAATACACGCTGTGGCACATTTGCATAGAAAGTGTGGGGAATGGTTAATGTATCGGTAGAAAAGTGAGCTTCATCATTGTTTCTTACCCTGTGTGCGGCAGTACTGGCCAGTATACCCCTCATTACATGTACACAGAAGGAATGGGTGATGGTTAATGTTTTCGCAGTGTCCATTAATTCCACAAGGAAGACCCAGGCAAAAGTCTGTGGACAAATGATGTGTATTATAATGGCATTTACAAAAAGCATCCGCCAAATCAAGAGACACTTCTTAATGGAGCATGTGGTAGACACTTCCTAATGGAACATGTGGTAAACACTTATTATTTAGCATGCGGTAGACACTTCTTATTAAGCATGCGGTTGGCACTTTTTGATGGAGTATGCGGTAAACACTTCTTAATGGAGCATGCGGTAGACACTTCTTATTAAGCATGCGGTAGACACTTCTTAGTGGAGCATTCGGTAGACACTTCTTAATGGAGCATGCGGTAGACACTTTTTATTGGCGCATGCAGTAGACACTTCTTATTGGCGCATGCGGTAGACACTTTTTATTGGCGCATGCGGAAGACACCTCTTAATGCAGCATGCGTTAGACACTTCTTACTAAGCATGCGGTAGGCACTTCTTAATGGAGTATGCGGTAGTCACTTCTTAATGGAGCATGCGGTAGACACTTCTTATTAAGCATGCGGTAGACACTTCTTAATGGAGCATGCGGTAGACACTTTTTATTGGCGCATGCGGTAGACACTTCTTATTTGCGCATGCGGTGGACATTTTTTATTGGCGCATGCGGTAGACATTTTTATTGGCGCATGCGGTAGACACTTCTTAATGCAGCATGCGGTAGACACTTCGTAATGGAGCATGCGGTATACACTTCATAATGGAGCATGCGGTAAACACTTCTTAAGGAAGCATGCGTCAGACATTTCTTTATGGAGCTTACGGTAGACACTTCTTAATTGAGCATGAGGTAGACACTTTTGAATGAAGCATGCGGTAGACACTTCTTAATGGAGCATGCGGTAGACACTTTTTAATGGAGCATGCTGTAGACACTTCTTAATGGAGCATGCGGTAAACACTTCTTAATGGAGCATGCGGTAGACATTTCTTATTAAGCATGCGTTAGACACTTTTTAATGGAGCATGCGATAGACACTTATTAATGGTGCATGCGGTAGACACTTCTTAAGTGAGCATGCGGTAGACACTTCTTAATGGAGCATGCGGTATACACTTCTTATTAAGCATGCGGTAGACCTTTTTAATGGATCATGCGGTAGACACTTCTTAATGGTGCATGCGGTAGACACTTCTTAATGGAGCATGCGGTAGACACTTCTTAATGGAGCATGCGGTAGACACTTCTTAATGGAGCATGCGGTAGACACTTCTAAATGGAGCATGCGGTAGACACTTCTTAATGGAGCATGCGGAAGACACTTCTTACTAAGTATGCGATAGACACTCCTTAATGGAGCATGCGGTATACACTTCTTAATGGAGCATGCGGTAGACACTTCTTAATGGAGCATGCGGTAGACACTTCTTAATGGAGCATGCGGTAGACACTTCTTAATGGAGCATGCGGTACACACTTCTTATTCAGCATGTGGTAGACACTTCTTATTGGAGCATGCGATAGACACTTCTTAATGGAGCATGCAGTAGACACTTCTTAATGGAGCATGCGGTATACACTTCTTAATGGAGCATGCGGTTGACACTTCTTCATGGAGAATTTCTTAATGAAAAACGCGTCTGACATTTCTTAATGGAACATGCTGTCGATATTTCTTCATGGACCATTCGGTTTAGCTTTATGTATGAAGTAATAAATTAAATGTATATACATTTCAAAACATCATTTAAGGTAGTCACATTCAGCAAACATTGTTTTTATAAAGTCGTATACAGTAGTATAAGAGAAGTTAAGCTTCTAAATGGTTTCCGAAATTGAATGTGTACAATGCATATCTTCAAATCACTGAACAGTATGTTAAACTTTGCTTTATTTTTCAAAGCAAGTTTGTCTATTTAGTGTTGGTAATCATACATTTTATATTAAATCGGAAGATGACATTTTAAGCAGAAAAAAAGGAAACTGGATCTGTGTTTATTTATTATGAAGACATATGTTAGCGGAAGGTGAATATTTGTAAAGCTAAAAAAAGTTATATTGGGGCAAGGTATCTTACCAGTAAGCTCGCAGTGGTCTCCGGCGTAATTGAGGTGACAGTGACACTTGACAACGCCATCTACTATGGAACAATCTCCATTGCCGCTACATGCGTTGTCATAACAACCTATATGCAAAATAGTTATACATAAGATATTGAGATTCTGTATGAAATCATCACACGTTATAATACCTACATGTAAACAAGCTGTGTGAAGTTAGCGAAACATACGACATTGGACATTGGACATTCAAAATCGAATGTTGTGCTGGCACGACATCGGACATTCAAAAGTAAAAGTCGTGCTGGCACGACATGGGACATTGGACATTGGGATTTTGAAATTGAATGTCGTGCTAGCACGACATTGGACATTCAAAATCGAAAATGTTTAAAAAATATGCTTTAATTATGCTTCACACTCACATGAAAATGTTTATAAAATTGTACAAGTTTAAGTCATTTATATCTCATGGATGGACTGTTATTCTGTGAAAACAACGACATATAGCTATAGATCTTCATTCTGTCAAGATGTTGCGTTTCCTGTACGTCGGCATCAAGGATGTGACAAGTGAAAAGTAATCCACACAGTAATGGAAGAGGTTATCCGCCAGGTTAATGCTGTTTTATTACATTTTAAATCTTTGTATACAAGTACATTCGTCTAACTGGTAAGTGCATTCGTGCAATTGTTTCGTGCCTATTCATAAATGACTACAGCATTTGTCTATATGTACTGCTTCTGGTTGCATTCAGTGCTTAGTTCCTGGGTTTAGATAATGAGTGTTAAGTATTAACTATTAATTAAGTCCTGTGTTTATCAAAACACAAAAACAACTACTTGCACGGCTACTTCTACGGCATTGGAATGGTCGGATGTCATGTTCAAGTTGTTTCATAGATCCTCTTGTATACAGTTTACCAGCATCAACCCACCGAAGTGCCTCCGGATTACCCATTGTACGGCACACACATCTTCCAGTCTCAGTGCTCCGATAACGCCCAAACGCAGTGCCACATAATGCCCAATCGCGGTGTTTCAACATCGCCTCAGTGCTACCACATCACTGCAGTTTTCCAACAACGCCCACATCGCACAACCCCACATCTCCATAACGTCATCTCCACCGACCCACCGCAGTACTCCAACATTGACCCATCGCAGTGCTCCCACATCGACCCATCACAGTGCTCCCACTTCGCCCCGTCGCAGTGCTCCCACATCGACCCGTCGCAGTGCTCCAACATCGCTCACTGCAGTACTCCCATATCGCCCACTGCAGTAGTCCCACGTCTATCTACCTCAGTGCTCCCACATCGACCCACCGCAGTACTCCAACATCGACCCATCGCAGTGCTCTCACATCGCCTATCGCAGTGCTCTCACATCGCCAAAACTAGGTGCTCCCATATCGAGACATTGCAGAGCTCCCACATCGCACCACCACAATACTCACACATCGCCTCACCACAGCACTCACTCATCGACCGCCGCAAATCACAGATCGACCCTCAGCAGTTTACTCACATCGCCCCCCCCCCCCCTTAGTGCTCCCACATCGACCCACCGCTGCACTCCGAAATCGATCCATCGCAGTGCTCCCATATCGCCCCGCCGCAATGTTCCCACACCGCACCACAGTACTGCCATATCCACATGACGCAGTATTCTCACATCGCCCCGCCGCGGTCTCCCAAATACACCCGACGCAGTGATCTCACATCGCCCGACACAGTATTCCCATATCGCCTCAACGCAATGCTCCAACATCAACATCGCAGTGCTTCCAAATTGACCCACTGTAGTACTCCCATATCCACCCAACGCAGTGCTTCCACATTGACCCACTGTAGTACTCTCATGTCCACCCTACGCAGTGCTTCCACATTGACCCACTGTAGTACTCCCATATCCACCCAACGCAGTGCTTTCACATTGACCCACTGTAGTACTCCCATATCCACCCTACGCAGTGCTATCACATCATCCTGCCGCAGTACTCCCACATCACCATCGCAGTGCTCCAAAATCGACCCACTGCAATGATTCCACATCGCCCCACCGCAGTACTCCAATATTCACCCGATACTGTGTTCCCACATCGCCCAATCGAAACGCTAACATATCGCCCATCGCACTGCCCTACCATCTACCTAACGCAATGCTCCCACATCCACCCGCCGCGGTGCTCCCACATCGCCCATCGCACTGCCTCTCCTATCTTACCGCACTGCCCCATATCTCCCTACTGCAGTTCTCCCACATAGACCCCCGCAGGTTTTCCACATCGCACCACTTTAGTGCTCCCACATCGCCCATTGCACTACCCCCACATTACCCTGGCGCAGTGATCGCCCCAAATTAGTCTCCCCACCAATCCGCACTGCACACCCTCACATCGCCCCAACGCAGTGTCCCCATATATTCCACACATCCCACATCGCCCAACATCGCCCCACCGCAGTGTGCTCCTACATCGCCCCACCGCAGTGGCCCCATATATTCCACATATCCCACAACGCCCAACATCGCCCCACCGCAGTGTGCTCCTACATCGCCCCACCACAGTGCCCTCACAATCGATGTATTAATGATGATGGTCCACGCCAAAGATGAATCAAGCACAAATTAATTAAAACAGTGATAGGATTAAGAATCTTTTTTTTTATTTGACCATTATAGCAGAATTTCAATATAAAAAGTGCATTATGTTATGTAAGGAACTTAAGGTTATTCCAGAAATATGGCCAAGGTCCGTTCAAAGGTTTATAAGTAATGGTTTTAAAAGAAATACTCACGATCCAGCATGAAGCTTTCGTTTGTTTGCCATATCAGGAAAACGGAGAGAATAAAAACCAGTCCTGAAAATATTCATTGGCTGCAAATCACGCTACATAAATATGTTTAGCGTCTTTCTCAATGAAAAGTCGGTTGGTCAGACCAATTATTAAAACCTGTCAAAATGTTTTATTCAGTTTCAAAATGTTTTGAGGTGCATTATGTTTTAATTTAAAACTATTCATTCTTTGAAACATGTTCATGTTTGTTATGGAGTTGAGCGAATTAAACGGAATAATGTGGTATAAGGGAGTTGCTGAAATTTTGTTTGCAACTTTACGGAAAAGTATTCCGACGTTATGAATATATTGTTGTGTTTAAATTGTCCACATTTTTCATTCAACAATAAGGTGTTGTGATATTTCTTCAATTCAAAAAAATATTCAATAAAATTGTGGAAAAAGTATTTTAGATTTATTTCAGGATAAAAAGAAAATCTTTAAATAGCAACAATCACCACAAAGTCACATTACCTATAGGGTTCATCTCCTGGTCGTGATCAACCTACTTAAATTCTAAATCGCTATACAAGTTACTGTTTCCTTGTAATGATGATATTTTTGTTCCATTTTCACTCTTAATTTTAAAACTTTATCTAACGGAAACAATGTCATATAAGGTCACAACGCATCTTAGTTATGATCGAATATCTTAGTAAAATGATTATACGTAAAATAGGTGCAATCATAAAAGTGAAATAAATGTGAGACGACAACTCACCTGCCATTGTCCAAGCTCTAAAAGGAACTGTCCGTAAATCTCTGAACGCATGTTGTGACTTTCTTATCAGTTTACATGTTTGGCCAGACGTTATATATATGTCGTTAATGACATGCACTATTCTAAATTAGTAAAATGAGTGCATTTTGACTTGTGTTTTTACAGCTGAAAAGTTTAGAAATTAGAAGGAAAGTACGAATTATGTTATAACGATTATTTTATAAGGTATTTTCCATGACCGGGAATGTAAGATCGGTTCATACCAACCCGAGCGTCCGGTGTTTTGCAAATATTTGGAATTTATTATATGGGGTGGGAGAAAATATGAGACAAGCATTATCGTGGCAATGAAAAAAAATAGTTAAACGTGCATGGACCATGCTCTATCTGGTCATTTTTTATAACGTAAGACCCTAAACTTTAAATATTACATGTACTGTTTCAAGTTTAACGGACAACATCGAGAATGAAAATGTTACATATGGTACGCACAAGTGATATCATTCTTCTACAAATGCTTTTTACACGCATCGAAGGAAAAACGTTTTACATAAAAGAAGTGTTCTTTAAGACTTCCTTAATAGTTTCTTTCTTCTTTGAGGTAAGAAGACGTCCAAGAACAAACACTTAACTTATATTAGTTCGTGTTAAAAACATAAGGAAATTGTTCAAAACCTATATACACTTAATACTAAAACACCAATCAGTTTTTGCCACTGACTAAACATTTCAAACATAAAGGAAATTCTTGATAAAATGTAAAGGATTGTAATTGTCTTTAGACACGATTTTAATAATTAATGGTCATTTCATGTAGTGGAGTACGCGATCTCTATTTTAACCTCTTAAAAAAAACTATTCAAACCTCTTGAGAAACGTGAAGACACCTATTTGCGAAAACTACTTAATAATGTGATATTAAACCAACTTCCGGTTAGACTCTCGACATCACTGGTTGTTTAAGCCTATAAATACTTGACATTACGGCTGCTTATACCATTGCTGCGTACCACTCGCATTTCTAAGACTTGTCGTTTGGTGAAAGCTCACGTGTAAAAGGTATGTTGCTGTTATTGTTTTAAATCTTGGCTATTTAGCATAAATTGACATACTCAAGTTCATTGAGACAAATCTTATGCATTATAAAGCATACACGATGGAAATATAATACATTGGTTTACTATTAAACATGTACGGGTTTCTTCACGTGCTCCGCGGTATCGTTAATATACATTTTAGATTGACTGTAAAATCGTTATTTGTTTGTATAACTAATTAGACACGAGTCATAATCATACGCTTTCTTAGAATGATTGAGAGAACTGCTGTGCATCTAAATCACACTTTACTTGTCGCATCTATTACCGAACGTTAACAGTATTTAGAATGTGCCGTTTATTGTAGAATTTCGCAAAATCGCACCATAATTCATGCGGTCATAACGTCTATCGTAATGATGTCTTCACGTCCATGCCCTGAGTTCGCTGACGTTTGATTTGGAAGTGATAGCAGGCTAAAATTTAAACCAAAAATATCAGTGCAAACTATCAAATTGTTATTTCATAGTTTAAAACAAAACAAATAGTTAATGTAAGTTAAACAGACTAGCAAACTCACATACTATTTGGCTAAATGTCATATATACGAGTATAAGATGACATGCGACATGAAGCATAAAGCTATATCGGAGCACAAATTTGGCAATTTTCGCGGATCAGGCCCAAATTTCTCGAAACTTCTCAAATGCCTTATAACAGGATTAAGCTAAGCTCACTATTTTTGTGTTCCTATAATTTGCGAATTTTTTTTAAGAGTGTTTATACTTCAGATAAGAATAATCGTTATGATAATCACAATAAACCATTTATCATTAATTAAAATCGAATTCAAGCATGCATTTTGATTTATTGAAATGAGCTACTTCATCCCGTTAAGGTTAGGAAGATTCGAGAAATTGGAGGCGGTACTTGTACGGCAGCTGAACGTCAGCATATTGCTAAGAACATTAGTGCATCGTCAAGACATCGGCGAAAAACTTAACAACGCCAACGATGGTATAAATTTTTGAGCATGCTCCAAAATGTCTGCCGTTACGCTGCCGGAGCAAGTAACGGGACTACATTGGCAGTAAAACGGCGGTACTTTGTTAAAGATGATTAAGTGCTCCCAAATAAGAATTACCAAAAATAATACGATCGTTTTGATATACCAGAAAGGATGAATAAACGTTGAAAACAATGCTCAAAAATGAATGCCCATGCACAACCGCGGCCATGTGATCGTCACCAATCGCAGGCATGAATTTATGATTACGATGTTTTTATTATAGTTTAAAACCATTTTGGAAGTGTCTTGTAAACAAAAAACAAAACGCTGTCATTCTGAAAGAAGCATTTTCAAGTATGAATATTTAAGTCATCTTATAAGTAAATCTTATTTTAAGTAATAGTTTGATGACATAAAGCAACATTTTAACATGATTAAGAATGGGCGAATTGAAGGTAGCGAACGAGCCATCCTTAATCGTGAAAATATTATGTAAGGTCATCTAAATATCTTAGAATACTTCCTCATTGGCTGACACAGAAGTATTTATCGGATGAGTTTGCGTTAGGCGGACCTTTAAATGCCAGCGAACGTTAAAACACTTAATGATTAAGCCTAGTACTTAATCTGCAATTTCATTGGCTGAAAATGAAGGCTGTATTTTTATAATATAATTTAAAAAAGAAATGTAATTACTTGATCATACAATCAAAATAAGTCTTGTTAAGTGAGTAAAGAAGTTGATTCTTAAAGCTGTGGGAAAATCGATACAATGCTTCGACTATATCGAAATTGATTAATTTGCTATTTGGTAATTCAGTTACTAAATTGGCTGAGTTATAGAAATAAAAAATCGTTTCTGGTTTACAAATAGATTGAATTTATATTTAATAAAATGTTTTGCTCAATTTTTGTTTGCAGACATAACGATTTGAAAGTATCTATAAAATTATCAAAACAGCATTCACATTACTTTTGCAATCGTATTTATAAATATGTGCGTGTTTGTGGTATCCGGCCAATTAATAAACAAATAATTCTCCGACATCGTCAATAACCATTAAGTTTTATTTTGATGTGTGGTGACCCATTTTGGTATCATTTAAATGCTGATTATACATTTATATTCTTAATGACCAAAAGTAAATTATGCATAGAGCTTCTACATTTTGCATATTTGCTCGTTATTTCATTTTCAACTGAGATGCGACTTTTAGTCGAAACTTGCTTTGTCGAACTCCTTTTATCTCGAAGTGTTTCCCGAGGCCCGGCGACTTTGACATAGCAAATGTTGAGTGTGAATGACATTCTTCGCAATCTTTTAAAGCTAAAATAATTTTGTTATAACATATGTATAGGTATTGTTAACCAACTGCTTATCAAATTTAATGGAGAAAAGGTTACATTTTTTTTTAGAAAATATAATCAATCAAAGCTGGGTATTAACAATTTATTGTTTTAATACAGTCAAAACCCGCTATATCGAAGTCATATGACTTTCGGGAAATACTTCGAGATAACGATGATTTCTATATAACCGAATTACCAAAGAAAACGTTATACTAAACCCAACACATATAAAGAAAGTTCGACCTAACCAGAACATCGAGAAAAAAGCGTTAGCCATGTCAAGTTTCGACTGTATGTTCATTATAGACTGGAAGTAAGGAATTAACATGTTGTAACATCTGCTGAAATAGCAGTTATCTAATGCACTCCAGTGTTAAACCAAGGCCATGAACAGGGGCTTATCAGCAAGGGACTAGCACGCCGAATAAGTTTACCTCGAGCGTTACGTGAACTTAGTTGATACAGAAATGTCATGTTATAGGACCATGGGGAATAAGCTGTTATACCTGCTGCTGGTGACTGTTATGTGCCTCACCCGAAGAGTTGTTGGTGGGGATGACCATAATGATCATGCGGGATGGAGCCATACTATAAATGTTGACGCCAATGAAAATGGAGCTCGTGCAGATCTTAACCTTGATAGGTAAGTAGGAAAACGTCTGATATTAATAAAACGTAGACGCCTGCATGAGGTACGCGGTACGCTAGAGTCTAATAACTGTACGGTATGCCGTATGCATGTTTTTTTTTGCATTCGTTGATGTCTCATGGATACAATTTACTTACATAACATTATGTCTACAGTTCCAATGGAAACATAAAGATAATTTTATGCTACATGGCTACAAGAAAAAGAATATAATATCCCAAAATCACAACGTTCACAAGCAATGCAGACTTTCACACTTTAAGACATAAGATTACACTAATTCCTTGGTGATGTCAAATTACAATGTTTCAGGTATGCAATTTTGCGTTCGTTAAGATTATGTGTATGAAAGGGTATATATCAACGGAATCTAATGGTAGAGTCTTTTTGAGTATTTGTTGAAGCCTGTTGCGTTATACTTTGTTGAAATTGGTTCATTTTACAAATTAAGTTTCTGTTATTTGTAGAAGGTTGCAAAACGGCTATATAGCAAGCCTCGGATTCATGGCAAATACTAACGGGGACTGGGAAAGGAGAGCAGGCCTTAGTAGGACGTATCCCAATGGGCAGTTCGGTATCCACGGACAAGTGAATTCTTATGGCGGTGTTGGTGTCCGTGCATCTTGGTCCCATAAGTGGCGACGATCTGTTAAGGCAAGTCTTGGACCGTTTATGTAAAGAATGTTATATGTAACATCCATTATCTTAAATATATATAAGTATCACTAGCTTCTATAACTTTGTTTTACTTTGTGCTCATTTTTAATACTAATTTAATTTCAATTTACTCAAATATATAGCAAAATAATGAAACTATATAACTAAGGTCATTTAAAAAAAAATCACTTGAACTTGAAGCATGTATCCTTGAAATCAAAGTATTTAAATATCAGTATGAGAACGGTGTTGTCCATTACTAATTTTCGATATACATGTATTCAAGTTTCTCAGCTCTGTGAGTTCATGTCACATATCAAGTATAAGTTGTTGTATTCACTTGGTTGATAAAAATAAATTATTTCTTTCACAATATGTAGGCTCAAAGGTTCAACGTGACGCTAATGGCTGATCCCTGTGATTTCGACTTCTACGATCACGACAAAGATGGCGGCATATCTAAGAAAGAGATGGCGACCATATTCGGGGACGAGGTGGGCGCTGATAGGCTATTTGATGCTTTGGACAGAGAAACGGGTAAGGTATTAAACTAGGGCATATGGTAAAATGACATATGCAATAAATAGGGTATTGATGATGATGATGATGATGATGATGATGATGATGATGATGATGATGATGATGATGATAATGATGATGATGATGATGAAGATGATGATGATGATGATGATCATCATCATCATCATCATCTCTTAATACATAATGTTTAGTGTAACATACAGTCGAACCTCGTTGGCTCGAACTCGATTGGCTCGATTTTCTCTTTCGTTACGCTTGGCTCGATTTCCTAGTTTGCTCGATCCGGATGTAAAGAATCGATTTCTTTTCTACTGAATGTAAGCATTCTCGCTTGGCTCGAGTTTGCGCCGTTCCCTGGGAGCTCAAGCCAAAGGATCCGATTGTATTAACATCTATGTGTCAAATGCCTTATTGAACGACCTTTGGGTATACTAGTGAATCTATAATATTTTAAGATGCTAAACACTTTTGAAGTATGTTTCATAAGGTACCAACTACTCTTTCAGTTGATGGGGTGATCATTAGGGAGGAATTCGCGTTTGCTCCGATGGTCATCAACAACTGCTTCCAGGACAGTGAAGAAGAGTAGCACGCAACGACTTACTCTCACAGATTGACAGTTTTCACTTTTATTTTATGTGTTGTCTCGGAATCAGATGATTTTGTCAATACACATGTACATTCAAATTAGTCATATAAGCTACCTCACTAATGAACATTCCTCAATTGTTTGGAAAACTGCCAAAACATTCTGATCTTTTGTCAGCCAAGTCTTATATCACTGATATCCAGACAGTAACGCAAAAATGGCTCATTCTCAGACAAAAGATGAAAAAAAATATCGAAACGGTCGATCTGTGAGAGTGTAGCTTTAAAAACCGTAGTCAACGTGTTCCTAAAATACAGCCAATTATAGCTTCACAAGTATATGCTAGTGTATAAGAATGACACATTTCGTATTAACACATTTTACAGAATTAGTGTATATATAAAAAACATATGTCAATGATTTGTTTCAAAATTAAATTAGATGAAATAAATGAAATCCTTACATAAACGCTGGATTTTATGTTTAAAAAAAAGTGAACATGCAGTTTTGTTTTACTTTTATTTTGTTTTATGAAATTCAATTTTTAGCATGACCAAACGTTATTGAATAATTTTCTGAATAAAAATGAAGCTATGTTCTTGTTGTTAATCGTTGTATCCTTAATTCTCGGGTTAAGTAATAATTGGCTATGCCCTATCAGATATGGCTTCAGTAATCGTGAACCATTATGTGAACCATATTGTGGATAGGAATTCTTGAAGGATACTAAAACATGACGTCGCACGCGCTTTTTGGTGAAACGTACAAAATGCGCTTTTATAGTATGATTTTTCACAAAAAATGCAATTTAACGTATGCAAGAAAACATATCAATCATGTGTTTCTGTTCTGGGTAGAAAATTGGGACCCTCGGGCACGCTGCGTATCCGGAAACGAGGCAAGCCTCTTTACTTGACATCGCAGGTGCCCTCTGGTCGGATTTTCCTACCCGGAGCGGAAACACATGATTGATATTATTAATCTGTGGTTGGAGAAAACTTGGGCATGCATTATCGTGACAATGACTTTCTTAATTAGTTAAACCTATTTGGGCAATGCTCTGTCTTGGTCCCCCTACTGTAAATATTAGATGTGTATTTCCATGTTGTATGGACACTGTCGAGATTGAACATATAACATATGGCACAGCAAAGGTGATATCATTTTTACGAATGTTTTGTACACGCAGCGATTTAAAACGTTTAACATAAGAAATGTTAGTGTTCATTAAGACTTCCTTAACATAATTATTTCCTTTTGGGTTAGAAGACTTTTATGCACAGACGCTTAACTTATATAAGTTCGTTTCAAAAACATAAGGAAAACTCTTCAAACGCTTAAAACACTTAATAAGAAAACACCAATTTATGTTTTCAGTGAACAGACCATTTAAAACACGCAGGAAATTCTTAACAAAAACAGAAGGATCGTAATTGCCTTAACACTCGACTTCAATCATCTCATTTAAAATAAACTTTACGAAAGTGAAGAACTAAAATATTTGCAACAGAAAACACATTCTCGGCTAAACTCTCAACATTTGACTTTGTTTGCGATAACTGAAAGGTATGTTTTGTTCATGTTCAAAGTTTAATCTATTTAGAACAAAATGACATGTTTGATTAAATTAATTGGGACAAATCTGAATAATTAAGCTTAGATTGATATACTTGCCTAGATTATCCGAGAGAAATATAGTGCAAATAAATCTTTATTTATTTTTCGCATCTATTAGCCAAAGTTAGACCTGAAAAAATTATTTTACCTGCAAAGCAAATGTTTTTGCCTTTAAAAGTATATATTTCAGTATTGATAAATGACTTTAAGTTAAACTAGGATAAAGATATTTACATCTCCGGAATGATTGAAGTTATGGAACTGATAGTTTGCACATGTTCAAAAAAGCAATAATTTGAAATCACTTTTGCATTTCGGTACATATACGTATATTTAAAAAAAAGTTTTAAACGTAACTATAGTGATGCTATATCGATTTGGTCGCATGATTGTCTGTATTTTGTAAGGGGAGTTAAGAACTTGATTCTATAATATACGGGGAAAAATCTTTGGCTATTGTAGAAATTGATTGATTTGGTAAATTAGTAAAGATGTGTGAAGTTAGCTAAACATATGTCATTGGACATTGGACATTCAAAAATGAAAGTCGTGCTGGCACAAAATTGGACATTCGACATTCAAAAATTAATTTCGTGCCAGCACAACATTGGACATTGGGCATTCAAAAATGAATGTAGTGCCAGCAGTGCAATTAGCAGGAGGTGCACAGCAGGGGATTGTAAAGCCTTTAAAATAGTCACTATCAAGCACTCATTATTATTATGTCGCGTCTTAGAACAAAGGCGTCAACAATAATCCACAAGTGCTTGCGGATTATTCTACTGGATAGAACGATGATAAAAACAAGACAGTACGATAGGAAAAACACGACATAACGATGATGAAAACACGACAGTACAATAGGAAAAACACGACATAACGATGATGAAAACACGACAGTACGATGAAAAAACAACGACATAACGATGATGAAAACACGATAGTACGATGGTAAAAACACGACATAACGATGATGAAAACACGACAGTACGATGGTAAAAACACGACATAACGATGATGAAAACACGACAGTACGATGGTAAAAGCACGACATAACGATGATGAAAACACGACAGTACGATGGTAAAAGCACGACGTAACGATGATGAAAACACGACAGTACGATGGTAAAATCACGACATAACGATGATGAAAACACGACAGAACGATGGTAAAACAACGACATATCGATGATGAAAACACGACAGTACGATGGTAAAAACACGACATATCGATGATAAAAACACGACAGTACGATGGAAAAGCACGACATAACGATGATGAAAGCACGACATAACGATGATGAAAACACGACAGTACGATGGTAAAAGCATGACATAACGATGATGAAAACACAACAGTACGATGGTAAAAACACGACATAACGATGATGAAAACACGACAGTACGATGGTAAAAGCATGACATAACGATGATGAAAACACGACAGTACGATGGTAAAAGCACGACATAACGATGATGAAAACACGACAATACGATGGTAAAAGCACGACATAACGATGATGAAAACACGACAGTACGATGGTAAAAACACGACATAACGATGATGAAAACACGACAGTACGATGGTAAAATCACGACATAACCATGATGAAAACACGACAGTGCGATGGTAAAAGCACGACACAACGATGATGAAAACACGACAGTACGATGGTAAAACACGACATAACGATGATGAAAACACGACAGTACGATGGTAAAATCACGACATAACGATGATGAAAACACGACAGTACGATGGTAAAAGCACGACACAACGATGATGAAAACACGACAGTACGATGGTAAAACACGACATAACGATGATGAAAACACGACAGTACGATGAAAAAACACGACATAACGATGATGAAAACACGACAGTACGATGGTAAAAACACGATATAACGATGATGAAAACACGACAGTACGATGGTAAAACACGACATAACGATGATGAAAACACGACAGTACGATGAAAAAACACGACATAACGATGATGAAAACACGACAGTACGATGGTAAAAACACGATATAACGATGATGAAAACACGACAGTACGATGGTAAAATCACGACATAACGATGATGAAAACACGACATATCGATGATGAAAACACGACAGTACGATGGTAAAAACACGACATAACGATGATGAAAACACGACAGTACGATGGGAAAAACACGACATAACGATGATGAAAACAAGACAGTACGATGGTAAAAGCATTACATAACGATGATGAAAACACGACAGTACGATGAAAAAACACGACATAACGATGATGAAAACACGACAGTACGATGGTAAAAACACGATATAACGATGATGAAAACACGACAGTACGATGGTAAAAGCATGACATAACGATGATGAAAACACGACAGTACGATGAAAAAACACGACATAACGATCATGAAAACACGACAGTACGATGATGAAAACACTACAGTACGATGGTAAAAGCATGACATAACGATGATGAAAACACGACAGTACGATGGTAAAATCACGACATATCGATGATGAAAACACGACAGTACGATGGTAAAATCACGACATATCGATGATGAAAACACGACAGTACGATGGTAAAATCACGACATAACGATGATGAAAACACGACAGTACGATGGTAAAATCACGACATAACGATGATGAAAACACGACAGTACGATGGTAAAAACACGACATAACGATGATGAAAACACGACAGTACGATGGTAAAAGCATGACATAACGATGATGAAAACACGACAGTACGATGGTAAAAGCATGACATAACGATGATGAAAACACGACAGGACGATGGTAAAATCATGACATAACGATGATGAAAACACGACAGTACGATGGTAAAAGCATGACATAACGATGATGAAAACACGACAGTACGATGGTAAAACACGACATAACGATGATGAAAACACGACAGTACGATGGTAAAACACGACATAACGATGATGAAAACACGACAGTACGATGGTAAAAACACGACATAACGATGATGAAAACACGACAGTACGATGGTAAAATCACGACATAACGATGATGAAAACACGACAGTACGATGGTAAAACAACGACATATCGATGATGAAAACACGACAGTACGATGAAAAAACAACGACATATCGATGATGAAAACACGACAGTACGATGAAAAAACACGACATAACGATGATGAAAACACGACAGTACGATGGTAAAAACACGACATAACGATGATGAAAACACGACAGTACGATGGTAAAATCACGACATAACGATGATGAAAACACGACATATCGATGATGAAAACACGACAGTACGATGGTAAAAACACGACATAACGATGATGAAAACACGACAGTACGATGAAAAAACACGACATAACGATGATGAAAACACGACAGTACGATGGTAAAAACACGATATAACGATGATGAAAACACGACAGTACGATGGTAAAAGCATGACATAACGATGATGAAAACACGACAGTACGATGAAAAAACACGACATAACGATCATGAAAACACGACAGTACGATGATGAAAACACGACAGTACGATGGTAAAAGCACGACATAACGATGATGAAAACACGACAGTACGATGGTAAAATCACGACATATCGATGATGAAAACACGACAGTACGATGGTAAAATCACGACATATCGATGATGAAAACACGACAGTACGATGGTAAAATCACGACATATCGATGATGAAAACACGACAGTACGATGGTATAAACACGACATAACGATGATGAAAACACGACAGTACGATGGTAAAAGCATGACATAACGATGATGAAAACACGACAGTACGATGGTAAAAGCATGACATAACGATGATGAAAACACGACAGGACGATGGTAAAATCATGACATAACGATGATGAAAACACGACAGTACGATGGTAAAAGCATGACATAACGATGATGAAAACACGACAGTACGATGGTAAAACACGACATAACGATGATGAAAACACGACAGTACGATGGTAAAACACGACATAACGATGATGAAAACACGACAGTACGATGGTAAAAACACGATATAACGATGATGAAAACACGACAGTACGATGGTAAAATCACGACATAACGATGATGAAAACACGACAGTACGATGGTAAAGCAACGACATATCGATGATGAAAACACGACAGTACGATGAAAAAACAACGACATATCGATGATGAAAACACGACAGTACGATGAAAAAACACGACATAACGATGATGAAAACACGACAGTACGATGGTAAAAACACGACATAACGATGATGAAAACACGACAGTACGATGGTAAAATCACGACATAACGATGATGAAAACACGACATATCGATGATGAAAACACGACAGTACGATGGGAAAAACACGACATAACGATGATGAAAACACGACAGTACGATGGTAAAAGCATGACATAACGATGATGAAAACACGACAGTACGATGGTAAAATCACGACATATCGATGATGAAAACACGACAGTACGATGGTAAAATCACGACATATCGATGATGAAAACACGACAGTACGATGGTAAAATCACGACATATCGATGATGAAAACACGACAGTACGATGGTAAAATCACGACATATCGATGATGAAAACACGACAGTACGATGGTAAAAACACGACATAACGATGATGAAAACACGACAGTACGATGGTAAAAGCATGACATAACGATGATGAAAACACGACAGTACGATGGTAAAAGCACGACATAACGATGATGAAAACACGACAGTACGATGGTAAAAGCATGACATAACGATGATGAAAACACGACAGTACGATGGTAAAAGCATGACATAACGATGATGAAAACACGACAGTACGATGGTAAAACACGACATAACGATGATGAAAACACGACAGTACGATGGTAAAACACGACATAACGATGATGAAAACACGACAGTACGATGGTAAAAACACGATATAACGATGATGAAAACACGACAGTACGATGGTAAAATCACGACATAACGATGATGAAAACACGACAGTACGATGGTAAAACAACGACATATCGATGATGAAAACACGACAGTACGATGAAAAAACAACGACATATCGATGATGAAAACACGACAGTACGATGAAAAAACACGACATAACGATGATGAAAACACGACAGTACGATGGTAAAAACACGATATAACGATGATGAAAACACGACAGTACGATGGTAAAATCACGACATAACGATGATGAAAACACGACATATCGATGATGAAAACACGACAGTACGATGGTAAAAACACGACATAACGATGATGAAAACACGACAGTACGATGGTAAAAGCATTACATAACGATGATGAAAACACGACAGTACGATGAAAAAACACGACATAACGATGATGAAAACACGACAGTACGATGGTAAAAACACGACATAACGATGATGAAAACACGACAGTACGATGGTAAAAGCATGACATAACGATGATGAAAACACGACAGTACGATGAAAAAACACGACATAACGATGATGAAAACACGACAGTACGATGATGAAAACACTACAGTACGAAGGTAAAAGCATGACATAACGATGATGAAAACACGACATTACGATGGTAAAAGCACGACATAACGATGATGAAAACACGACAGTACGATGAGGAAAGCGCACAATCACGTTGAAACGATGGTAAAAACACGACACTACGATGGTGAAACACGACAATACGATGGTGAAACACGATAGTATATCGTATTATCATCACTATACTATCACATTATCGCGTGTTCGTTATCGTACAGTTTGATTTTTATCATCGTACTCATTATTATTATGTCGCGTCTTAGAACAAAGACTTCAACAATAATCCACAAGTGCTTGTGGATTATTCTACTGGATAGAACGATGATGAAAACACGACAGTACTATGAAAAACGCGACAGTACGATAGGAAAAACACGACAGTACGATGATGAAAACTTGACAGTACTATGAAAAACCCGACAGTACGATAGGAAAAACACGACATAACAATGATGAAAACACGACAGTACGATAGGAAAAACACGACATAACGATGATGAAAACACGACAGAACGATAGGAAAAACACGACATAACGATGATGAAAACACGACAGTACGATAGGAAAAACACGACATAACGATGATGAAAACACGACAGTACGATGAAGAAAACACGACAGTACGATAGGAAAAACACGACATAACGATGATGAAAACACAACAGTACGATGGTAAAAACACGACATAACGATGATGAAAACACGACAGTACGATGGTAAAAACACGACATAACGATGATGAAAACACGATAGTACGATGAAAAAACAACGACATATCGATGATGAAAACACGACAGTACGATGATGAAAACACTACAGTACGATGATGAAAACACGACAGTAAGATGAAAAAACAACGACATAACGATGATGAAAACACGACAGTACGATGGTAAAAACAACGACATAACGATGATGAAAACACGACAGTACGATGAAAAAACAACGACATATCGATGATGAAAACACGACAGTACGATGATGAAAACACTACAGTACGATGATGAAAACACGACAGTACGATGAAAAAACAACGACATAACGATGATGAAAACACGACAGTACGATGAAAAAACAACGACATAACGATGATGAAAACACGACAGTACGATGATGAAAACACGACAGTACGATGATGAAAACACGACAGTAAGATGAAAAAACAACGACATAACGATGATGAAAACACGATAGTACGATGGTAAAAACACGACATAACGATGATGAAAACACGATAGTACGATGAAAAAACAACGACATATCGATGATGAAAACACGACAGTACGATGATGAAAACACTACAGTACGATGATGAAAACACGACAGTAAGATGAAAAAACAACGACATAACGATGATGAAAACACGACAGTACGATGAAAAAACAACGACATAACGATGATGAAAACACGACAGTACGATGGTAAAAACACGACATAACGATGATGAAAACACGACAGTACGATGAAAAAACAACGACATATCGATGATGAAAACACGACAGTACGATGAAAAAACAACGACATATCGATGATGAAAACACGACAGTACGATGAAAAAACAACGACATATCGATGATGAAAACACGACAGTACGATGGTAAAAACACGACATAACGATGATGAAAACACGACAGTACGATGGTAAAAACACGACATAACGATGATGAAAACACGACAGTACGATGGTAAAAACACGACATAACGATGATGAAAACACGACAGTACGATGGTAAAAACACGACATAACGATGATGAAAACACGACATAACGATGATGAAAACACGACAGTACGATGGTAAAATCACGACATAACGATGATGAAAACACGACAGTACGATGGTAAAATCACGACATAACGATGATGAAAACACGACAGTACGATGGTAAAATCACGACATAACGATGATGAAAACACGACAGTACGATGGTAAAAACAACGACATAACGATGATGAGAACACGACAGTACGATGGTAAAAACACGATATAACGATGATGAAAACACGACAGTACGATGGTAAAAACACGACATAACGATGATGAAAACACGACAGTACGATGGTAAAAACAACGACATAACGATGATGAAAACACGACAGTACGATGATGAAACACGACATAACGATGATTAAAACACGACATAACGATGATGAAAACACGACAGCACGATGAAAAAACAACGACATATCGATGATGAAAACACGACGGTACGATGAAAAAACAACGACATATCGATGACGAAAACACGACAGTACGATGAGGAAAACGCAAAATCACGTCGAAACGATGGTAAAACACGACACTACGATGGTGAAACACGACACTACGATGGTGAAACACGATAGTATATCGTATTATCATCACTATACTATCCCATTATCGCGTTTTCGTTATCGTACAGTCTCATTTTCATCATCGTACTTTCGCTTTTTCATCATCGTACTATCGAGTATCGCGTTTCAGATCCAACACACGCGATGGCTCTAACTGAATTCCGCAGGTAACGAGGCTTGCCGTAAAAACCTTTCTTGCATATCTAAAATGATCAATTAGTGGATAAGTTGACGTAGAAAATTCATTTTTTGTAAATTTCACCAAAAACCGTGTGCAACCAATTTTAAATCAATATTAAAGTCAAACGGTTCCGCCTAAAAATCGTGTTCGAACGATTATTTATTTTCAATTTTAATCAAAAGCCTTGCATACTTACATATGTCAATACGCTTTATTCAAATGACAAAATCTACTTTTCATAAACTATACAATAAAAGAAATAAGAAGTGACGTGTTGTTTTGCGTGACTCATTTTTGGAAATCCAGAAAAAAATAGCAAGAAACATTATAACAAAGGATTATAAAATAGCGGATTAAAAATAATC
The DNA here is from genome assembly GCF_026914265.1 of Mya arenaria. Classification (NCBI taxonomy): domain Eukaryota; kingdom Metazoa; phylum Mollusca; class Bivalvia; order Myida; family Myidae; genus Mya; species Mya arenaria. The sequence goes on along the minus strand of NC_069128.1, from coordinate 2,248,263 downwards.
GATTTTAATATGTTCATATCAACAATAAAAACAAGCTGGATTAAAACAATAATTGACGATTCCAACAGTGGTAGTTGGAAAGTACCGTACCTAAAGGAAATAAATAAACTTGGTGGTAAAATCTTACTTGAGGGAATATTTCACTGAAATATATGCTACCTGATAAACAGAATAAATTTCTAAAAGATATACTTACAAGTTGGACAAGGTTAAATTGTACTAAGGAAATAGAACATATTCTAACGCAAATACTTTGGTATAATGAATATATCAAAACATGTTAACATCTATTCTTTTACAAAGAATGGTATATACATGGCGTCATATACATACACCATTTATTTAAAAACACGACAAAACCATTTTACACATTTGAAGAACTTAAAATAAAGTATAATATACCAAACACAGATTTTCTCAAATATCATTCACTTATTTCAAGCATACCAGATAAATGGAAACGTACGTTAAAAAGCAAATGTAAAAACATGAGTCCAAAAGTCAAATTTATTGACAAAATACTAGGAATTAAAAAACCAAACAAATATGTCTATGAACATTATATGAAACAAACCATTAAAGGAGTGATTATTAAATCTAAAAATAAATGGAATAATATATTTGAAGACCTCGACTGTAAATCGATATATTTAAATCCCATTAAATGTACTATAGACACAAAACTTAGAGCGTTTCAATATAAGTATATCAATAGATTAGTGCCAACGAACACATATCTTTTCAATTAGTCCAATCTACCCTTTGTGATATGTGTGACATGAATATCGAAACAATAAAGCACTTGTTCTTGGAGTGCCATCATAGTCAAGTTTTTTGGTCAAATATCAAAAACTAATCGGTAAAAATAATATCCTAGAACTAATTGATTATAAAACAATATCATTTGGTGTAGAGCCTAAAACAGATTATTCCGTAATAAATTACTTCATTGTATTAGCAGCAAAACACTATATCTACAAGTGTAAGGTGAACCAATCTCAACTTAAATACGAATATTTTATTACATTTGTTAAAGAAAGAAAAGAAATGGAAGCACATATAGCCTTAACTAAAAACAAACTAAACATACATAAAAGAAAATGGAATCACCTGGTCTTGGAATAACCACATAAAAGTCAAGTTTCTCTTTGCAAAACATACCCTCTGCCTCTTACTATTATTAAAAAGTATATATGTTAATAGCAGTTCTATGTACAAAGCAGACTGCGATAATTTTTGTTCAGTTTTCACCCGGAACCAAACTATCTTTCTCTTTTTCTCCATTCTTTCTATAATTAACCTACCTTTAATCTTTCTCTAACACTCTCCTGAACAGCATTAGATATTGTTAACATAACTTGTATATGTTTTTGTAATATATATATGCATGTATATTAAAAACATGTAACTTGTTGAACAGTAGTATGTGTATAATATTTAGTGATACAATAATACATACAAAAGTTAATAAAAATCCCAGAAAACATTTTGCTACTGAGCTTGTTTCTGTAGTTTTTCGCATAAATATTACAATTCGATAACAAATAGCCTATATGCCAGAATGTGATTGATATGGCACTGCCTAGGCTTAATTAGAGCTGTAAACGGGTTTGTTTGGCTCCAAATGGGCTATATTGCTGCCAACATGTGGTCTATTAGGCATTGAGTGGTCTAATTATGATTTGCAGATGTGTATTTTGGCTCTAAATAGGCTTTATGGCTGCCGACATGTGGTCTGTCTGACACTGAGAAGTCTCAATGAGAGTTGCACATGGGTTTGGTTGGCTCTAAATGGACTTTCTGACTGTATGCAAGTGATATATTGGGCATTGAGTTGTCTATATTAGAGCTGCATATGTGTTTGTTTGGCTCTAAATTGGCTTTATGGTTGCCTATGTATAGTAAGTTTGGCACTAAGTAGTTTAAATTAGTATTGTTAATTGTATTTGTTTGTCTTTAAAAAGCTTTTATGGTGCCAACATGTGGTATGTAAGATACTAAGTAGACTGAACTAGAGTTGTGTATGTGTTTGTTTGGCTTTAAATAGCTTCTATGCTGCCAACATGTGGAATGTAAGACACTGAGTAGTCTGAACTAGAGTTGTATATGTGTTTGATTGGCTCTACATGGGCTTTTATGGTGCCAACATGTGGTATATCAAAATGAACATAAAACCTTGTGCGAAAATCAAAAAAAATTAAAACCTTACAACACATGTTGCATGTTTTAGGGCAGGCAAATTTCGCATATGTATGATCTTGGCATAGACTCGTGTCCCTCTGACATGCAAGGACATCGAGGTCAGCACATCCTTGTGTTCCTCCATTGTTGCTGGTGGTGGTTGGGGCAGCAGCGGTTGATGTGGCAGCAGAAGCAGTGGTGGTTGGGGCAGCAGTGGTTGACACAACTACAACAGAGATATTTGAAATACTTATTGTACAAGTGCGTGAACCTGTGGACTACTTTTCGTTCGCTTTTTCGCCCAGTGATCTGTATATTGTACAAGTTTAAAAAAAAGACCAGGAAATTGGAGTTCAACATGACTGTGCTAATGACTTTTAAGCATACGAACAAGTTATTTCTCTATCGTTAAACATCTTTTTTTGATGATCATTAAAGCATTGAAATTGACCCTGCAAACCCAAATGCAATCAAGGTACGGCTTCCTATTAGTTCAGGCTGGTATTACATATCATATTGCCAATGTAACAGGCTAGTGCAGTGACTAAGTCACAACTATGATCACCAAGCTTATCCAACTCAGTTAACTCCCGAAACTTACATTATCTCTCAGCACAACAAAGAGTTGGGACCAGTTTTGCCATTTAGGGGACGCTATACCCTACAACATGCATTCGTCGGGGTGACCGGGATGATATTAAGTCACCGGTTTCCAACGGTAACACCATGAAAAGGAACTGTAATGTTGTTATAATATGTTTTGAAATGGTTGTAGAGCAATGAAAAGCAGATGAAAAGTGAAATCATTATAAAGTTTTCAGCAAAAACATTGTGTGTTTTTTTAGTTGAAAATGAGTATCATGTTGACCCCCATTGTCCCGCTATTTGTATTATATGAAGGGTAAGGAAGGGTGTCAAAAAATGTTAAACTACATTTTCGTTCTTTCATGATATTTCCTTGGACCATGTTCAACATATCCCATGAAAATACGTCATAAAAATACGCTATAAAATAGTTCATGAATATGAATCGCGTTGTTGTTATCAATCAAAATAACTCTTATATTTTAAATGAAGGGGAAAATAATCATTTGGTAGAATTGCGACATACCATTCTCACAATGGTTTCCTTCTCTCCCATATGGGCATGTACAAGTGTAAGGATGGTTGACGTCAATCTGGTTTACACAGGTCCCACCATTCAAGCACGGCGACACAGCTCCACAGTAATCTAGACAATAAACACAAAAAGCGTTGCAAAACATCCACAATTCACAGTGTTCTCATTTGTCTTGAAATAACTCTTTTTTCCAGTAGTCTATTATCCTCATTTGTTGATGACACTCATAAAAAAAAAACACTTTTATTTTGCAGATCTATAAGTGACCGTAACTTAAAAAGACATCTGGTCAATTATGTTATGAGTTACGTTATTTCAATACAAATATATACAGTCGAATATAACTCGATAAGCGAACTCAGTAATCTCGGTGTTATGGTTATGTTAAACTATTTTTGAATGTGTTTGGTTCAGTTATACCAGTAGTGTATTTTGGTTATATCGAATGTTCTTATCTCGAAGTATTTTCCGAGGTCCGAACGACGTCGACAAAACGAATTTTGACTGTATATGTTATTGTTTTCGAATAAGAAAAGAATTACCCCATAGTGGCTAGAGCGGAAATACTTTGAGAAGAATGTATCATTGGCTAGAAAATCCTTTAACATGTTTCATCCATTGACGAAATAGTGACAAAAAAGAACCGTTTATCGGAATATTTCCGTAATCAACCTCACTGCAGTTGATGAATTGTTCAATACCAATCCTAATATAACATTGATTTATATTATACACATACTACATTATAATGCCATTGCATTAAACCTGTAACTTAACTAAACCAAAGAAATCATTAACATACCAAAATATTCACAGTAGTCTCCGTATCGGTTGGGGTAGCATTGACAATGTGGTCTTCCATTCTGCATATGGCACGTTCCTTCATGTGAGCAGTCCTCGCTATGGCAATCAGTGGATGAATGATTTGAGGCTAGACAATTGAAAAAAAAATCAGAAAAATCAGTACATGTATGATACTATGCAAACATATAGAGCCAGAAAAGTAGGTTTGTGCGTGGTTCCTGGCTAGAAAATTGAGTCTGACATTCAGTCTATGCAAGTTTCAAGGCTAAAATATTGGGCCTGACAATCAGTGGATGCATGGTTCAAGGTTAAAATATTCCGCCTGTCAATCATTGGATGCATGGTTCAAAGCTTAAATATTGGGCCTGACAGTCATTGGATACATACCTTTTGGCTTGAATATTGGGTCTGACAATCATTGGATACATGATTCAAGGCTAGAATATTGGGTCTGGCAATCATTGGATGCATGGTTCAAGGCTAGAATATTGGGTCTGACAATCATTGGATACATGATTCAAGGCTGGAATATTGGGTCTGGCAATCATTGGATGCATGGTTCAAGGCTAGAATATTGGGTCTGACAATCATTGGATGCATGGTTCAAGGCTAGAATATTGGGTCTGACAATCATTGGATGCATGGTTCAAGGCTAGAATATTGGGTCTGACAATCATTGGATGCATGGTTCAAGGCTAGAATATTGGGTCTGACAATCATTGGATGAATGGTTCAAGGCTAGAATATTGGGTCTGACAATCATTGGATGCATGATTCAAGGCTAGAATATTGGGTCTGGCAATCATTGGATGCATGATTCCTGGCTAGAATATTGGGTCTGGCAATCATTGGATGCATGGTTCAAGGCTGGAATATTGGGTCTGACAATCATTGGATGCATGATTCAAGGCTAGAATATTGGGTCTGGCAATCATTGGATGCATGGTTCAAGGCTGGAATATTGGGTCTGGCAATCATTGGATGCATGGTTCAAGGCTAGAATATTGGGTCTGGCAATCATTGGATGCATGATTCAAGGCTGGAATATTGGGTCTGACAATCATTGGATGCATGGTTCAAGGCTGGAATATTGGGTCTGACAATCATTGGATGCATGATTCAAGGCTGGAATATTGGGTCTGGCAATCATTGGATGCATGATTCAAGGCTGGAATATTGGGTCTGGCAATCATTGGATGCATGATTCAAGGCTGGAATATTGGGTCTGACAATCATTGGATGCATGGTTCAAGGCTAGAATATTGGGTCTGGCAATCATTGGATGCATGGTTCAAGGCTGGAATATTGGGTCTGACAATCATTGGATGCATGATTCAAGGCTGGAATATTGGGTCTGGCAATCATTGGATGCATGATTCAAGGCTGGAATATTGGGTCTGGCAATCATTGGATGCATGGTTCAAGGCTAGAATATTGGGTCTGACAATCATTGGATGCATGGTTCAAGGCTAGAATATTGGGTCTGACAATCATTGGATGCATGGTTCAAGGCTAGAATATTGGGTCTGACAATCATTGGATGCATGGTTCAAGGCTAGAATATTGGGTCTGACAATCATTGGATGCATGGTTCAAGGCTAGAATATTGGGTCTGACAATCATTGGATGCATGGTTCAAGGCTAGAATATAGCGTCTGACAATCATTGGATGCATGGTTCAAGCTAGAATATAGGGTCTGACAATCATTGGATGCACGGTTCAAGGCTAGAATATTGGGCCTGACAATCATTGGATGCACGGTCCAAGGCTTAAATATTGGGCCTGACAATCATTGGATAAATGGTTCAAGGCTAGAATATTGGGCCTGACAATCATTGGGTGCATGGTTCAAGGGGGTTAGAATATTGGGCCTGACTATAATTGGATGCATGGTTCAAGGCTTGAATATAGGGCCTGGCAATCATTGAATACATGGTTCTTGGCTAGAATTTAGGGCCTTACAATCATTGGATGCATGGTTCAAGGCTCGAATTTTGGGCCTGACAATCATTGGATGCATGGTTCAAGGCTAGAATATTGGTTCTGATAATCATTGGATTCATAATTCCTGGCTAGAATAGAGGGTCTGACAATCATTGGATGAATGGTTCAAGACTAGAATATATATTCTGACAATCATTGGATGCAAGCTTGAATATTGAGGCCGAATATGACTTTGTTTATCATTCCAAATTTCAATATTGAGACCGAATATGACTTTACTCATGGTTTCAGACTAAAACAGTGATCCAACTGATTCAACTGGGTCAAGGCCGGGAAACTTGGTCTGACAATTGATTGACGTATGGGTAAAAGCTTGAAAATTGGGTCTGAAAATCATTGATTGCATTGTTCAATGCTAGTGAGATGAGGTTGACTGTCAGTTGGTACATGGTTCCAGACAAGGAAAAAAAGTTTAACAGTTAGTGCAAATCTCGCTATAGCAATCACTGGATGAAAGGGTTGAGGCTAGAAAAATGAATCTGAAAGTCAGTCGATGCATGGTTGCAGGCTAGAAAAATCACTAGATGTATTGCCCGACACTAGGAAACTAAGTCTGACAGTGAAATTGAGATTACTAATCAGTAGTTGCATGGTTATGGCTAAAATATCGGATATGAAAATCTGTAAATGCAGGTTTCAAGGCTAGAAAATAGAAAATAAAATCTGAAATCAGTGGATGCATTGTTCCTGGCTAGAAAATCACTCGATGCTTTGCTCTAGGCTAGGAAGCTGAATCTGACAGTGGGTATGTGGTTTCAGACTAGGTAAATTAAGTTTATCCATCAGTTGGTGCATGGTTCCAGGCTAAAACAGAACTTCATTTGATCCATCGACATATTCAAACTATTTGAAGAGCAGATCAATATTCGACTCTTTTTTGTTAAAGTGTAATAGAATACTTAACGGCAATGACATTACGGCAAAATGCATACGTATTACCAAAAGGCTTGAATTGTTTTATTTTGACATACTTTGCTCAAGAACTACTTTTTTAGAATATTGAGCAATGGCATTTATCATTCTACTGAATAAGAGAACGTGCCTTTTGTGAAGACTACAAAAACATTATTTTGAATCAAGCTATGCTGTTCAAATAGCAAGTTGAGATTGAGATTAAAAAATGATTTTTTTTTTGTGAAACTGGTACCAGCCAGGGCTTATATTCAATGATCTAGGAACGATGAAGCTGATCAGAGTTCTTTTTATTATTAACTGACCAATACAGTGAATGAACTTATAAAGGATATATGACCATAAAATGAACTTAAGTTGAACATTGAATACCATCAAAGATGGCGTATTCAATCTAGTTCTTATTTTTATCTTTAACCAAGTCAAAGTTAAACAAATTTTACTCATGCGTTTGATATCAATCAAATATATTGAACATGACCCCATACCGATCAATATAGTCACATTTGATATCAGCCATTGTAATTCAAGGGAAGAAATACTTTTTTTATCGTAAGGATCTCCTAAAACTTACATATAGCGCTACCTGTGTAAAAGGCAATTTGTGCAGCAATTTCGTTAATTTTTTATTTTTCTAGTGTGTGATAAAAACTGGAAACAATTCGACCAAGCTCATTTAGCAACAATTGTTTAAGCTATCAAGTACAGTAGAATGCGACAGTTTGAATTAAAATTGCGTTTGAAGTGTGAAATTCGTTCAGATCTTCGCACACAGATATATTGTAGGGACATTGAAATATGTTGACATTTGGCGGTGTAATGTTCGCACACAGGAATACTTACATATAAGTTGACATGTTTCCCCATAGTAGTTATGATGACAACTGCACACATCAAATCCTTGAACGTTATAACAAACACCGTGGCCAGAACACGAGCTCCCACATGTTCCTTGCGCTATTTGCACATCTGAATTTCACAGCATGAGCATCCAGAGTATTATTTTTTTTCGAATAATATATAACCATTTAAGAAAATTAGTTATACTAATCGAAATTTTCTTTAAAATGGATGCTTCACCTGTAATGTCAGAGATAAGTTACACGTTAAAATGAATCACGTTATATCATGCATAAAATGTATGTATTTTAGTTTTAATAGCAAATTATTTAAAGAATAAATTGCAGGTTTGATGTCATTATCGGGTTATGAACGCAATTGGGCTGGTTAAAGTGAAGGACTCCACGTATACTTTGACCAGCCCAACTGCGTTCATATCCCCGAAAATGGCATCAACCCCGCAATTCATTCCTTACATTTACACTAATAGTTCATTACTTCATTCAAGAATTGTTAAAAAATACTTTATTTAATTTAAGAAAACCAGTAATCCTTTCTTACCCATTCTGTAATTAGAACGACCCGACTGTAACCGAAAACATTTATTTTAATGGCGTCACAATAACGCGGGAGAAGATCAACCACTTGAAATAACTTTTAAACGTAAAATTGAAACACTAATGGTAACAATACATTTTAAAAATAATAAACGAACACATTCTAATTTTTTTATTTATATTTTAAGGGACCTGCTGACACAATACAAACAATAACAAGATCAATAGTTTTCATGTATATTGTTATGCGATGAATTGCGATCCGAACATATTTGAAGATGTTGCGTTCATAGATTGATCAACGCAATTGCCGAAAGGCAGTTCATTTAAGCAATGGAAGTTGAGGTGTAAATATTGATTGGTTAATACTTAAGGTGTTTGCTTTGGCAGATGCCATACAGTTAATAACTTGAAAAGACATTTCCTAGTTACCTCTCATTTTGCGCATATGTACCGCGTTCTGTCAAGTGTCTGCGTTAAATGTATTCGCTATTCAATAAATAATTATACAATAATTAAAAATTCTTTAAACCCTCATTTATTTCAGCTGTACGTTTGTAGAATATAATCCACATAACCAAACCGTATCTATTCTAGCTATAATTCTGTGTAATATATACATACACCGTATGCCACATAACCAACCCTTATCTATTTCATCTGAAGGTGAGTGGAATATATACATATACAAAAATCCAGATAACAAAGCCTTATCTATTCTAGCTGTACGTCTGTAGAATATATACATACACCGTATTCCACATAACCGAACCGTATCTATTCTAGCTATAATTCTGTGTAATATATACATACACCGTATTCAACATAACCGAACCGTATCTATTCTAGCTATAATTCTGTGTAATATATACATACACCGTATTCAACATAACCGAACCGTATCTATTCTAGCTATAATTCTGTGTAATATATACATACACCGTATTCAACATAACCAACAAATATCTTTTTAAGCTGTACGTCTGTGGAATCAATACATTCACAGTGTTACACATAACCAACCCTTTTCTATTCTAGCTGAACATCTGTGAAATATATAAATACACCGTAGTTCACATTACCAGCCCTTATCTATTCTAGCTGCACGTCCGTGGAATATATACATATGCAGTTATCCACATAACCAACTTAATCTATTCTAGCTGCACGTCCGTGGAATATATACATATGCAGTTATCCACATAACCAACTTAATCTATTCTAGCTGCACGTCCGTGGATTATATACATACACAGTTATCCACATAACCATGACACGTTGCGCAACTTTCTTAGATCTATTGTATAGGATTAAAAGGATATTGTCATGTAGTTTTACCGTTAGCTTGTGTACAGTAGAGCAACAGATCATGAGATTATTGTTTTATTAGTTAATGTTACATCTAATGTATTACAAAATAAACGAATTTATTCCGAGGGAGCCGCAGCGACAGCTGGATTAGGTCTGTTTTATGTTATAGTGCATTAGCTTTTATGAACACCAACTTTTAGTATATCGTCCTAACCGAAGTAAGTATGAAATATTTAAGAATTACGTCACGACTTTGTACGATACGAAGGCCAATAATCTGTTTTCTTGACTCTGATATGGGTTCGAAGCTATGAACTACTAGTATAAGGAAATGTTCAACATCATATACCAACTTGTTGACACCGTGAGCCGTAATATCCATGGTAACATTGGCACTGTATATTGCTGGTGTCACCGATACAGCTGCCCTTTAGGGAACACTGGGACGTAGAGCATGCTGTAAGTATTTTTTGACTAAAGTTAAGATCAAAAACCGTGTTAAACAAATGACTGAAATATTATTTAGGTTTCATGATCGGACAATGTCTTTATAAAAATACACAATGACCCATACCATGCAGTAAGTCAATCTCCTATCTTGACTAGAAGATGACGTATTTTGTTGAAAACTATTTTAAGCCATTAAGTTTCATTAAATAACGTTGAATTCAAAGATGTTGTCTTTTAATTAATTAATAAAATAATATCTTTTTAAATGGCTCCAGGTGATTTTGATCATCATCACGTGTTAAACGTTGCGTCACGGCAGTGATTACTATACGGCAAGGGAACTAGTCGCTGTGTGGAGTTCAGTTCTAGGCATTAATCAAATGAGAACAATAAAACAGACGTGTAATACAACTTACTTAAAATTAAACATGTTTCAATTTGTAGCGACGTCCATGACACGTGTCTTGTCCCTTTTTATTACACCTTTTTATTACACCTTTTTATTACACCTTTGGCAGACCAAAGTAATGTTCTTTAAAGGTCATCATGTGAACAGTAAAGAACAAAATGGCTAATTTTGATAATTGTGGACACTTGCTTTTAACAGTTACAAAAACCATTTCTTTTAGAAGAAACATTATTATTCTAACACATTATACAGTGTTTAATTACGTCATGTATGCTACGTCTGAAGGCAAAATTTGCTTTAAATGAAGACTTAAATCAAAGATAACTTTTCTATTATTACACCATTTTAAATAAAACAAAGGGCAATCAATGCCGCTTAAAGAGCCTTGCCTTTCTTTTATTACTGAAGTTTGGTAAGGTGATGAGTTTCATCAAACACTTTGACAAGTTTCCAAAATAATGTTTTGACAGTGCTCCGTCAGACGGCCGTATTGTGAAAAGGTTTGTCGAAGTGTTTTAAGAAACTAAACTCACAATCAAAATCCGAAAAAGACCGAAAGCGTGGCTCCGTAAGCGGCGTAGACTGCGAATTTTTCTTTAAAATGGTGAAGAAATAGATAAGTTATCTTTGTTTAAAGTCTTCATTCGAAGCAAATATTGCCTTCCGACGTAGCATTTATGACGCAATATATTACGTGGTATACACACACTGTTATAAGTATTAAAAAGGGAAATTCCTCGTATTTCTTTTAATACAAACGTGTGTAAATTTGGTGACGTCTGCTAAAGATTCGATGCCTTGGAGTATTGTATGGAGTACACTAAGTCTCTTTATGAAACATTAAAGTATCATACCAATTATCAAATTAGTATCATATCATACTAATTCACTTTTTATCGGTATGCAATAACAGAAAGGCAATACAATCATTCCATAATACTCGTTGTTTATTGAAAATCACAATAGTGTCTAAAGCACATACATATTTATATGATTGAAGTACTTCTTCGTTTTGATGAAAACAGGTTCATTATTTTCATTTTTACAAAACTTTTTATAATGCATTCACATTTTTTGACAATCTGCTTACCACACAAAGACCACACGCGGCGGTATCGGTAAATGATGATGATGTTTTTAATATAATGATTTACATAAGAGGTGTAGTGTTTCACCATACTGGACCGATACTGTCACTTATGGCAAAGAAATGTATCAAATAATTGTCTGTATGTTTTATCCTAGCAAAGAAGTGCACCTAAAAAATAAATGAGTTTAAACTGTTTCGAGCGTTGCACTTAGACTTTAGATGGTACGCTATGTTATCAATTATTGCCTAATGTGAAAAGTACCATATAACTTAAGACCTTATTTTACTTAAACCAATCTGACTGAATTTAAAAATGACCAGCCAGAGTAATACTAAACAGAAAACTAGAAATAACAGCAATAATAGTCACTTTATTTTAGCAAACGTTCCGAAATATTATAAATGTTTACAGGAAAATGTATGAAAAATGTGGGTGCTCAATACAGAGCAACAAAACTCACCCCCAAAACGGGGTGTTATATTACGGTGAAGAACAAAATTGTTAAAGGCAAGCCAAGTCTGACGAATGTATGACTAAATACTTATAATTGCAAATTAAATCAGAATGGCAGTCAAAATGAACAAGTTAAAAATGAGATTAAGCAGGGCAAGTCCAAAGTACCACATGCTAGTGCTGTTTTAGATCCTACGTGAATTGTAATGGTGAATACTGGTGTTGAAATTGAACTGAGGCTATTGTCATCAATTGTCCACCATCAACCGAGAGGGTCAACAGGACTACCTGGTCAATCTCTCATAGACACCCAATAGTGCTGATAAATCAGATAGACAATTTGTAGGATATAAATATTTTAAATTAGAAGTCAATCTAGTAGTGGTCTACAAGTTGTTATAAAAAATGACAAAGTATTGCTTCACACATCTGAGGTAAAAGTTGGTGGCAGAGTTTTTTGTCAGATGTTGTCAGCAGGAAATTCTGGAGCAGAGTAGGGGGGGGAGTTTATTTACCCTCACCACCGGGTAATACCCATTCGGCGAGCACGCTACAGATTTCATTAAGTCTATAAGAATTAAAAACAATAACATCATAACTTTAAAAAGCAACAGTAAATGTAGCGTGGATGCTTTGGACTATAAAATATATCGACGTCCACACAAAAATAAAAATCTATAGTTAAATAATCAGTATTTTTAATATAAAATTATCGTCATAAGGTTATATCCATTACATGATGGTAAAAGGAACAGTATAAGTTTATCAATTGAAGACCTACATCGTATTTGTTTTCTTTTAAGGCTCATTCTACATGTATAAGGTATATTTCCTTGGCAGTATAAAAACTCGGTAGTTTGAAATTCATTAATATGAACGGATCTCATGCCGGCAAGTTGCCTAAACCTCCCCTATCAATGCAATGATAGGGGCGATGATTGCTGCTATGCACTGAGGACTATTTCACAGTGCGTTTGCCTGGATTTAAATATTCTTAGTTCTTTCTTTCTTTTTTTTGGTGGGGGGACTTTAATTTTAACCTGGAGCTACCCATGTGGTTGGCATAATGTGGTTTTTGATTTTACTTTATACCGAAGGGCCGATATGTGGCGCCTGTTCATAATAATGTGAAAATCTCGAGATATAACCAACCACAGGGGCCGCCCCAGGTTAGATTATACATTATAATCAGAAAAATGAATGCAAATAATTAAATATGTCGCTGTATTGCCAGGCAAACCAGGGTGGAGAATATAACCAGTCCCAGCATAAGACTCCACCCTTTAATGTAACAAATATGGAAGGGGTTTGCCAAGGAAATTTAAAAGTAGCATTTAGTTACTCCTCCTGGGTGAAATTAAAAGAAATACTAAGACCGTTTCCGGTAGATATTTTTGTTGGCGTAAACAAAGCCTATATATACGAATTGAAATCATGAAAATGATCCTTTTCAGGGCCACTGTTAAAATATAATATTATTAAGAATAATATTTGCATTAATTAGTGCTGCTTACATAGATGCAGAGCGTTATATACTAAGAAATGATCAGGGGTGAAGTAGATGCTCACACCTGATTGGCTTAAAATGCTTGCCCTTATTCACAATAAAAATATACATGAAATAGTCACTAAATTATCTACATCATACATCATGAAATATTCATTAAGGATTTATATAGTAAAACTTATACTCAAAGATATGTTAATAAGGGAAATCATAAAATATTAACTTCAGAAAATGATCAAATAGTCAAGCAGTAAAGACATCATTTTACCTGATAGGAACAAAAATATGCTGATCAAATAACTTAATATTTCCAGTCAAGTATAGTGTCCAACTTCACTCACTAATAAAGTCTTTAAGTATTTGCAAAGTTTTAATACATGAATAATAACTTACCAGTATAGTTAATCACAATATTCACTGAATAATAATTCAAATATCTGTCTGACCATGACACAATAGTGTCAACAAAGGCTCCAATGGAATCATCCAATGGGGCACTTGGTCCCTTTCTATTTATAAGCACAAAGGTATATTTACAGCACTAAAGTCTCATTATGTATAACAAGCATTTAAATGATCAAAATAGCATCAATGAAATCAAACACAAGCACTAATTATATAATGGAGATTAATAAGCAGAAATATTTTCAAACAATGGCCCCTAATTATAGAATTAAATCATTCTAATCACAGCTCTAACTGGACTGGGCCACTGCTGAAGCATCTAAATATAGACTGATTCCTTATCAACTAAAGGAAAGAAGATACTGGTTCAAATACACTAATTTATGTAATTATTTCTCACAAATGGTAAAACTTAAGGACTTATATAATTAAAACATTAAATATGGAAAAAGGCACCCAAATATGGCAAAATCATATAAAAATGTCTTTATAATAAAATATTGGCAAGAAAACTATATACAGGCAAGTAAAATGTCAGGGGAGGAGTTACCAGACTTGTATTTATGCATTTAGTTATTATATTAAAAAAAGATTGTTTCAAATAAGAAAATAGTATTCCTTATAATAAGTTATGAAATATTATGCAATCATGTTTAATTAAAACCTATTTTTACCACAATACGTTGAAATATTCGCTCTTGACAAACACACGTAGACCCATCGTTGCAAGGGCCTCGACGTATTTTGATAATTATATTGTGAAATGCTTGGCATTTGTTTGTTAGTAATTAATTAAGCAAAGTGGATTTACACCTCAACAAAGAAAAGATATATGTAAATAAAAGAACCGCCCTTACTTGTATGCTGACACTGATGTCCTGAATATCCAGAGTGACAGTGACATGTTTGATGTCCGTTAACTTCGGAACAGTCGCCATGGTGATTACAATATTGACTATCACATGTAGTATATGGCTGTCCATGTGAACTTGATTGAGATCCGGTCACTTAAACAGATGAGGTTATAAATTATATAAGATTATATAGATCCTTAATCTTTCACAAGTTATACAGGGATGTTTTATCATGAGTCGCGTAACGACAGGCATACCGTTACGTTGCATTGCTAAATATTCGCAACATAGATGTCCTTAGGACTGTAACTACCACTACATGGGGACACCGGGTACGCGTGTCCCGCGATTAAGCAGGCCGACTGTATGACGGGTTTGGCTACGTAATGCAGAGTGCAAAATCCGTCAAGCAAATCGCAAACCTAGTGTTACGGTAGGAACCAGTTTCTAGTGGCACCACAGGACAAGTTTGGTTGTGATTAAGGTTTGACGGCGTTATGTCAGTGAAGCGCTTGAAACGTACGTTCTACCGTTTGTTTGAAGAAAAGAGAAAGTTTACCTGTTTCAGAAAGAAAATGCACGCCCGCATTCCGTTAGACTGATTAAAAATTAGTATGTCAGTGATTTAAGACTGCTGACTTAAGATCAGATCAAATAGAATTTGTACCCAATGTTTCAGAGGATGGCATGGTCTGTAGTTTGTGTCATTGAGTAATAACTAATGAATTATGTCTGCTATTACCTTGTGTCCTGCAGAATTGCCAATGAATGTTGAGAAAGACAGGATGAATTGCCACCTTTATATTGAGAAAGATAGGATGAATTGCAAACTATAAGTTGAGAAAGAAATGATGAATTGCCAACAATAAGTGGAGAAAGAAAGGATTAATTGCCTACTATATGTCGAGATAGAAAGGATGAATTGCCAACTGAAAGTTGAGAAAGAAATGATAAATTGTCATCTGCAGGTAAAAGTTGAGAAAGAAAGGATGAATTACCAACTATATGTACAGAAAGAAATGACGAATTACCACCTATATATTGAGAAAGAAATGATGAATTGCCAGCTAAATGTAGTGAAAGAATAAATGAATTGCAAACTATTTGTTGAGATAGAGAGGATAATGGTTGGTGACTTGGATTAAATCCATAAACACTGACTTATTAAATTTTAAAATACCTTATCAGGGTGAGGAATTACTTGACTTAAAGGGGTTCTCACATGGGTTCCCACGGGTCACTACCGATGTAAGTGTGTTTAATTCCTAAATAACTTTTTCTGACAAAAATATATAAAAATAATTCTTTGCCTATAAATACTGTTTTATTTTCTGCTTCTACACATGCTAACTATTTTAGTTTATATTTTAATGATGCAACCCTTTGCCAAAATTTCAGGGTTGCATCGTTCTACACATTTCCGTCAAGATGATATTTTGGCCAAGGATTTCATCATTGAAATACAACCCGTTAAGTCACGTGATTCATCACCCTGCTTATAGAAAGAATGTGAATATAATTCGAAAACATGTTTGACCCAAGTTAACTACCGTAAAATCCCAAAAGTTCTGGTTAAATTAGAGTTAATTCTTGTTTGAGTTAAAATAACTGCAGCCAGTTTATATAAAGAGTATATATATATTGTACAACGAGTGCGAAGAGCGATTCATGTATTATAACGAGGCGTGAGGGTTGTTACTGTATTTGGCAAGTTTTTAATGCAATAAGTAAGCTGCGTACATTTAAATATCTGTATTGCTCCGCATTTTACTGTAGTAAATGTACCACTAGTTTCCGTCCGGATATAATGCATGAACGTTTAATACAGAAGAAACAACCCTTTAAAATGGCAAAACGATAATTTCAATCACGAGAAATGGGAGTAGGTACTATTGCTTATTATTTAATCTAGCTGACCACGAAAGAAGTAGGTTACTACTGCTGGTTTCTATTCTTAAAGTAGAATAAGATAAAAATGATACACATCGATAAATGGAATTTCAGTAATGTACGATGATATTAAGTTAGCCGCAATAAAGCGTCTTTAAGAACTTTTTCAACATTTAAACATTTCTTTTGTTCCCTGAGCTACATAATTGGTTCTTACCCTGTAAACTGCAGAACTAGCAACTGCACCGTGGTCACATGCACAAATAACATGTGTACAGAGGTTTATGTATTTGCATATATGTGAGTTACATAAGATGACGTTACCCTGTATGTCTTAGTTCTGGCCACTGCAACTGCGCCACACGCTCATAGAACGTGTGTACAGAGGTTTATATATATGCATTTGTACATTAAATGCCCTTAATCTGTATGCCTTAGTATTGGCCACTGCACCTGTGCCACATGCTACTAGAACGTGTGTACAGAGGTTTATATATATGCATTTGTACATTAAATGTCCTTAATCTGTATGCCTTAGTATTGGCCACTGCAACTGCGCCACATGCTCATAGAACGTGTGTACAGAGGTTTATATATATATGCATTTGTACATTAAATGTCCTTAATCTGTATACCTTATTATTGGCCACTGCACCTGTGCCACATGCTCATAGAACGTGTGTACAGAGGTTTATATATATGCATTTGTACATTAAATGTCCTTAATCTGTATGCCTTAGTACTGGCCACTGCAACTGCGTAAATGTTTAGTGTGCATTGAAAGTGGAGAAAGCGGTTGATGTTATTGTAGACATGTGTTCTTACCCTGTGTCTCGCAGTACTGCCTATTGTACCCTGTCTCCGTTGTACCCTGTTTCACATGTAAACAGAAGGTGTGGATAGTTGTTAATGTATTACTACATGGTTTGTTCTTATCCTGTGTGAGTACTGTCCAGTGTACCCAGCGTTACATGTGCACATAAAGTGTGGGGAATGGTTAATGTATTGACAGAAAAGTGAGTTACACCGTTTGTTCTTACCCTGTGTGCTGCAGTACTGTCACGTGTACCCAGCGTTACATGTGCACATAAAGTGTAGGGAATGGTTAATGTGTTGACAGAAAAGTGAGTTACATTGTTTGTTCTTACCCTGTGTGCTGCAGTACTGGCCAGTGTACCCTGTGGCGCATGTGCACAAAAAGTGTGGGGAACGGTTAATATATTGACAGAAAAGTGAGCTACATCGTTTGTTCTTACCCTGTGTGCTGCAGTACTGGCCAGTGTACCCTGTGGCGCATGTGCATAGAAAGTGTGGGGAACGGTTAATGTATTGACAGAACAGTGAGCTACATAGTTTGTTTTTACCCTGTGTGCTGCAATACTGTCCCGTGTACCCTGCGTCACATGTGCACATAAAGTGTGGGGAACGGTTAATGTATTGATAGAAAAGTAAGCTACATCGTTTGTTCTTACCCTGTGTGCTGCAGTACTGGCCAGTGTACCCAGCGTTACATATGCACATAAAGTGTGGGGAACGGTTAATGTATTGACAGAAAAGTGAGTTACACCGTTTGTTCTTACCCTGTGTGTTGCAATACTGTCCAGTGTACCTTGTGGCGCATGTGCATAGAAAGTGTGGGGAACGGTTAATGTATTGACAGAAAAGTGAGCTATATCGTTTGTTCTTACCCTGTGTGCCGCAGTACTGTCCAGTGTACCCTGCGTCACATGTGCATATAAAGTGTGGGGAATGGTTAATGTATTGACAGAATAGTGAGTTACACCGTTTGTTTTTACTCTGTGTGTTGCAATACTGTCCAGTGTACCCTGTGGCGCATGTGCATAGAAAGTGTGGGGAATGGTAATGTATTGGCAGAAAAGTGAGTTACACCGTTTGTTCTTACCCTGTGTGCTGCAATACTGTCCAGTGTACCCTGCAATACATGTGCACATAAAGTGTGGGGGATGGTTAATGTATTGACAGAAAAGTGAGTTACACCGTTTGTTCTTACCCTGTGTACCGCAGTACTGTCCAGTGTACCCTGCGTCACATGTGCACATAAAGTGTAGGGAATGGTTAATGTATTGACAGAAAAGTGAGCTACATCGTTTGTTCTTACCCTGTGTGCTGAAGTACTGGCCAGTGTACCCAGCGTTACATGTGCACAAAAAGTGTAGGGAATGGTTAATGTATTGACAGAAAAGTGAGCTACATCGTTTGTTCTTACCCTGTGTGCTGCAGTACTGTCCTGTGTACCCTGCGGCACATGTACACATAAAGTGTGGGGAATGGTTAAGGTATTGACAGAAAAGTGAGCTTCATCCTTTGTTCTTACCCTGTGTGCTGCAGTACTGTCCTGTGTTCCCTGTGTCACATGTGCACATAAAGTGTAGGGAATGGTTAATGTATTGACAGAAAAGTGAGCTACATCGTTTGTTCTTACCCTGTGTGCTGCAGTACTGTCCAGTGTACCCTGTGGCGCATGTGCACAGAAAGTGTGGGGGATGGTTAATGTATTGATAGAAAAGTGAGCTACACCGTTTGTTCTTACCCTGTGTGCTGCAATACTGTCCAGTGTACCCTGTGGCACATGTGCATAGAAAGTGTGGGGAATGGTTAATGTATTGACAGAAAAGTGAGCTACACCGTTTGTTCTTACCCTGTGTGTTGCAGTACTGGCCAGTGTACCCTGTGTCACATGTGCACAGAAAGTGTGGGGAATGGTTTATGTATTGACAGAAAAGTGAGTTACTTCGTTTGTTCTTACCCTGTGTGAGTACTGTCCAGTCTACCCTGCGTCACATATGCTCAGAAAGTGTGGTGAATGGTTAATGTATTGACCGAAAAGTGAGCTACACCGTTTGTTCTTACCCTGTGTGCTGCAGTACTGGCAAGTGTACCCTGTGTCTCATGTGCACATAAAGTGTGGGGAATGGTTAATGTATTGACAGAAAAGTGAGTTACACCGTTTGTTTTTACTCTGTGTGTTGCAATACTGTCCAGTGTACCCTGTGGCTTATGTGCATAGAAAGTGTGGGGAATGGTAATGTATTGGCAGAAAAGTGAGTTACACCGTTTGTTCTTACCCTGTGTGCTGAAATACTGTCCAGTGTACCCTGCGTCACATGTGCACATAAAGTGTAGGGAACGGTTAATGTATTGACAGAAAAGTGAGCTACACCGTTTGTTCTTACCCTGTGTGCTGCAGTACTGTCCCGTGTACCCTGTGGCGCATATGCACAGAAAGTGTGGGGAATGGTTAATGTATTGACAGAAAAGTAAGCTACATCGTTTGTTCTTACCGTGTGTGCTGCAGTACTGTCCAGTGTACCCTGTGGCACATGTGCACGTAAAGTGTGGGGAATGGTTAATGTATTGACAGAAAAGTGAGTTACTTCGTTTGTTCTTACCCTGTGTGTTGCAGTACTGCCCAGTGTACCTTGCGTCGCATGTGCACATAAAGTGTGGGAAATGGTTAATGTATTGAAAGAAAAGTGAGCTACACCGTTTGTTCTTACCCTGTGTGCTGCAGTACTGTCCTGTGTACCCTGTGTCACATGTGCACATTAAGTGTGGGGAATGGTTAATGTATTGACAGAAAAGTGAGCTACACCGTTTGTTCTTACCCTGTGTGCTGCAATACTGTCCAGTGTACCCTGCGTCACATGTGCACATAAAGTGTGGGGTACGGTTAATGTATTGACAGAAAAGTGAGCTACATCGTTTGTTCTTACCCTGTGTGCTGCAGTACTGTCCAGTGTACCCAGCGTTACATGTGCACATATAGTGTAGGGAATGGTTAATGTATTGACAGAAAAGTGAGCTACACCGTTTGTTCTTACCCTGTGTGCCGCAGTACTGGCCATTGTACCCTGCGTCACATGTGCACAGGAAGTGAAGGGAATGGTTAATGTATTGACAGAAAAGTGAGCTACATCGTTTGTTCTTACCCTCTGTGCCGCAGTACTGGCCAGTGTACCCAGCGTTACATGTGCACATAAAGTGTAGGGAATGGTTAATGTATTGACAGAAAAGTGAGCTACACCGTTTGTTCTTACCCTGTGTGCCGCAGTACTGTCCAGTGTACCCTGTGGCACATGTGCATAGAAAGTGTCGGGAATGGTTAATGTATTGACAGAAAAGTGAGCTACACCGTTTGTTTTTACTCTGTGTGTTGCAATACTGTCCAGTGTACCCTGTGGCGCATGTGCATAGAAAGTGTGGGGAATGGTAATGTATTGGCAGAAAAGTGAGTTACACCGTTTGTTCTTACCCTGTGTGCTGCAATACTGTCCAGTGTACCCTGCAATACATGTGCACATAAAGTGTGGGGGATGGTTAATGTATTGACAGAAAAGTGAGTTACACCGTTTGTTCTTACCCTGTGTACCGCAGTACTGTCCAGTGTACCCTGCGTCACATGTGCACATAAAGTGTAGGGAATGGTTAATGTATTGACAGAAAAGTGAGCTACATCGTTTGTTCTTACCCTGTGTGCTGAAGTACTGGCCAGTGTACCCAGCGTTACATGTGCACAAAAAGTGTAGGGAATGGTTAATGTATTGACAGAAAAGTGAGCTACATCGTTTGTTCTTACCCTGTGTGCTGCAGTACTGTCCTGTGTACCCTGCGGCACATGTACACATAAAGTGTGGGGAATGGTTAAGGTATTGACAGAAAAGTGAGCTTCATCCTTTGTTCTTACCCTGTGTGCTGCAGTACTGTCCTGTGTTCCCTGTGTCACATGTGCACATAAAGTGTAGGGAATGGTTAATGTATTGACAGAAAAGTGAGCTACATCGTTTGTTCTTACCCTGTGTGCTGCAGTACTGTCCAGTGTACCCTGTGGCGCATGTGCACAGAAAGTGTGGGGGATGGTTAATGTATTGATAGAAAAGTGAGCTACACCGTTTGTTCTTACCCTGTGTGCTGCAATACTGTCCAGTGTACCCTGTGGCACATGTGCATAGAAAGTGTGGGGAACGGCTAATGTATTGACAGAAAAGTGAGCTACACCGTTTGTTCTTACCCTGTGTGTTGCAGTACTGGCCAGTGTACCCTGTGTCACATGTGCACAGAAAGTGTGGGGAATGGTTTATGTATTGACAGAAAAGTGAGTTACTTCGTTTGTTCTTACCCTGTGTGAGTACTGTCCAGTCTACCCTGCGTCACATATGCTCAGAAAGTGTGGTGAATGGTTAATGTATTGACCGAAAAGTGAGCTACACCGTTTGTTCTTACCCTGTGTGCTGCAGTACTGGCAAGTGTACCCTGTGTCTCATGTGCACATAAAGTGTGGGGAATGGTTAATGTATTGACAGAAAAGTGAGTTACACCGTTTGTTTTTACTCTGTGTGTTGCAATACTGTCCAGTGTACCCTGTGGCTTATGTGCATAGAAAGTGTGGGGAATGGTAATGTATTGGCAGAAAAGTGAGTTACACCGTTTGTTCTTACCCTGTGTGCTGAAATACTGTCCAGTGTACCCTGCGTCACATGTGCACATAAAGTGTAGGGAACGGTTAATGTATTGACAGAAAAGTGAGCTACACCGTTTGTTCTTACCCTGTGTGCTGCAGTACTGTCCCGTGTACCCTGTGGCGCATATGCACAGAAAGTGTGGGGAATGGTTAATGTATTGACAGAAAAGTAAGCTACATCGTTTGTTCTTACCGTGTGTGCTGCAGTACTGTCCAGTGTACCCTGTGGCACATGTGCACGTAAAGTGTGGGGAATGGTTAATGTATTGACAGAAAAGTGAGTTACTTCGTTTGTTCTTACCCTGTGTGTTGCAGTACTGCCCAGTGTACCTTGCGTCGCATGTGCACATAAAGTGTGGGAAATGGTTAATGTATTGAAAGAAAAGTGAGCTACACCGTTTGTTCTTACCCTGTGTGCTGCAGTACTGTCCTGTGTACCCTGTGTCACATGTGCACATTAAGTGTGGGGAATGGTTAATGTATTGACAGAAAAGTGAGCTACACCGTTTGTTCTTACCCTGTGTGCTGCAATACTGTCCAGTGTACCCTGCGTCACATGTGCACATAAAGTGTGGGGTACGGTTAATGTATTGACAGAAGAGTGAGCTACATCGTTTGTTCTTACCCTGTGTGCTGCAGTACTGTCCAGTGTACCCAGCGTTACATGTGCACATATAGTGTAGGGAATGGTTAATGTATTGACAGAAAAGTGAGCTACACCGTTTGTTCTTACCCTGTGTGCCGCAGTACTGGCCATTGTACCCTGCGTCACATGTGCACAGGAAGTGAAGGGAATGGTTAATGTATTGACAGAAAAGTGAGCTACATCGTTTGTTCTTACCCTCTGTGCCGCAGTACTGGCCAGTGTACCCAGCGTTACATGTGCACATAAAGTGTAGGGAATGGTTAATGTATTGACAGAAAAGTGAGCTACACCGTTTGTTCTTACCCTGTGTGCCGCAGTACTGTCCAGTGTACCCTGTGGCACATGTGCATAGAAAGTGTCGGGAATGGTTAATGTATTGACAGAAAAGTGAGCTATATCGTTTGTTCTTACCCTGTGTGCCTCAGTACTGTCCAGTGTACCCTGCGTCACATGTGCATAGAAAGTGTGGGGAATGGTTAATGTATTGACAGAAAAGTGAGTTACACCGTTTATTTTTACTCTGTGTGTTGCAATACTGTCAAGTGTACCCTGTGACACATGTGCATAGAAAGTGTAGGGAATGGTTAATGTATTGACAGAAAAGTGAGCTACACCGTTTGTTCTTACCCTGTGTGCTGCAGTACTGTCCTGTGTACCCTGTGTCACATGTGCATATTAAGTGTGGGGAATGGTTAATGTATTGACAGAAAAGTGAGCTACACCGTTTGTTCTTACCCTGTGTGCTGCAATACTGTCCAGTGTACCATGCGTCACATGTGCACATAAAGTGTTGGGTACGGTTAATGTATTGACAGAAGAGTGAGCTACATCGTTTGTTCTTACCCTGTGTGCTGCAGTACTGTCCAGTGTACCCAGCGTTACATGTGCACATATAGTGTAGGGAATGGTTAATGTATTGACAGAAAAGTGAGCTACACCGTTTGTTCTTACCCTGTGTGTTGCAGTACTGTCCAGTGTACCCTGTGGCACATGTGTATAGAAAGTGTGGGGAATGGTTAATGTATTGACAGAAAAGTGAGCTACACCGTTTGTTCTTACCCTGTGTGCCGCAGTACTGGCCAGTGTACCCTGCGTCACATGTGCACAGAAAGTGAAGGGAATGGTTAATGTATTGACAGAAAAGTGAGCTACATCGTTTGTTCTTACCCTCTGTGCCGCAGTACTGGCCAGTGTACCCAGCGTCACATGTGCACATATAGTGTAGGGAATGGTTAATGTATAGACAGAAAAGTGAGCTACACCGTTTGTTCTTACCCTGTGTGCTGCAGTACTGTCCCGTGTACCCTGTGGCGCATATGCACAGAAAGTGTGGGGAATGGTTAATGTATTGACAGAAAAAAGAGCTACATCGTTTGTTCTTACCGTGTGTGCCGCAGTACTGTCCAGTGTACCCTGTGGCGCATATGCACAGAAAGTGTGGGGAATGGTTAATGTATTGACAGAAAAGTGAGCTACATCGTTTGTTCTTACCGTGTGTGCTGCAGTACTGTCCAGTGTACCCTGTGGCACATGTGCACATAAAGTGTGGGGAATGGTTAATGTATTGACAGAAAAGTGAGTTACTTCGTTTGTTCTTACCCTGTGTGTTGCAGTACTGCCCAGTGTACCTTGCGTCGCATGTGCACAGAAAGTGTGGGAAATGGTTAATGTATTGAAAGAAAAGTGAGCTACACCGTTTGTTCTTACCCGGTGTGCTGCAGTACTGTCCTGTGTACCCTGTGTCACATGTGCACATTAAATGTGGGGAATGGTTAATGTATTGACAGAAAAGTGAGCTACACCGTTTGTTCTTACCCTGTGGGCTGCAATACTGTCCAGTGTACCCTGCGTCACATGTGCACATAAAGTGTGGGGTACGGTTAATGTATTGACAGAAGAGTGAGCTACATCGTTTGTTCTTACCCTGTGTGCTGCAGTACTGTCCAGTGTACCCAGCGTTACATGTGCACATATAGTGTAGGGAATGGTTAATGTATTGACAGAAAAGTGAGCTACACCGTTTGTTCTTACCCTGTGTGTTGCAGTACTGTCCGGTGTACCCTGTGGCACATGTGTATAGAAAGTGTGGGGAATGGCTAATGTATTGACAGAAAAGTGAGCTACATCGTTTGTTCTTACCCTGTGTGCCGCAGTACTGGCCAGTGTACCCTGCGTAACATGTAAACAGGAAGTGAAGGGAATGGTTAATGTATTGACAGAAATGTGAGCTACATCGTTTGTTCTTACCCTCTGTGCCGCAGTACTGGCCAGTGTACCCAGCGTTACATGTGCACATAAAGTGTAGGGAATGGTTAATGTATTGACAGAAAAGTGAGCTACACCGTTTGTTCTTACCCTGTGTGCCGCAGTACTGTCCAGTGTACCCTGTGGCACATGTGCATAGAAAGTGTGGGGAATGGTTATTGTATTGACAGAAAAGTGAGCTACATCGTTTGTTCTTACCCTGTGTGCCTCAGTACTGTCCAGTGTACCCTGCGTCACATGTGCATAGAAAGAGTGGGGAATGGTTAATGTATTGACAGAAAAGTGAGTTACACCGTTTGTTTTTACTCTGTGTGTTGCAATACTGTCCAGTGTACCTTGTGGCGCATGTGCATAGAAAGTGTGGGGAATGGTAATGTATTGGCAGAAAAGTGAGTTACACCGTTTGTTCTTACCCTGTATGCTGAAATACTGTCCAGTGTACCCTGCGTTACATGTGCACATAAAGTGTGGGGGATGGTTAATGTATTGACAGAAAAGTGAGTTACACCGTTTGTTCTTACCCTGTGTACCGCAGTACTGTCCAGTGTACCCTGCGTCACATGTGCACATAAAGTGTAGAGAATGGTTAATGTATTGACAGAAAAGTGAGCTACACCGTTTGTTATTACCCTGTGTGCTGCAGTACTGTCCCGTGTACCCTGTGGCGCATATGCACAGAAAGTGTGGGGAATGGTTAATGCATTGACAGAAAAGTGAGCTACATCGTTTGTTCTTACCCTGTGTGCTGCAGTACTGTCCAGTGTACCCTGTGGCACATATGTGCATAAAGTGTGGGGAATGGTTAATGTATTGACAGACAAGTGAGCTACACCGTTTGTTCTTACCCTGTGTGCTGCAGTACTGCCCAGTGTACCCTGTGGCGCATGTGCACAGAAAGTGTGGGGGATGGTTAATGTATTGACAGAAAAGTGAGTTACATCGTTTGTTCTTACCCTGTGTGTCGCAGTACTGTCCAGTGTACCCTGTGGCACATGTGCATAGAAAGTGTGGGGAACGGCTAATGTATTGACAGAAAAATGAGCTACACCGTTTGTTCTTACCCTGTGTGTTGCAGTACTGGCCAGTGTACCCTGTGTCACATGTGCACAGAAAGTGTGGGAAATGGTTAATGTATTGAAAGAAAAGGGAGCTACACCGTTTGTTCTTACCCAGTGTGCTGCAGTACTGTCCTGTGTACCCTGTGTCACATGTGCACATTAAGTGTGGGGAATGGTTAATGTATTGACAGAAAAGTGAGCTAAACCGTTTGTTCTTACCCTGTGGGCTGCAATACTGTCCAGTGTACCCTGCGTCACATGTGCACATAAAGTGTGGGGTACGGTTAATGTATTGACAGGAGAGTGAGCTACATCGTTTGTTCTTACCCTGTGTGCTGCAGTACTGTCCAGTGTTCCCAGCGTTACATGTGCACATATAGTGTAGGGAATGGTTAATGTATTGACAGAAAAGTGAGCTACACCGTTTGTTCTTACCCTGTGTGTTGCAGTACTGTCCGGTGTACCCTGTGGCACATGTGTATAGGAAGTGTGGGGAATGGCTAATGTATTGACAGAAAAGTGAGCTACACCGTTTGTTCTTACCCTGTGTGCCGCAGTACTGGCCAGTGTACCCTGCGTAACATGTGCACAGAAAGTGAAGTGAATGGTTAATGTATTGACAGAAAAGTGAGCTACATCGTTTGTTCTTACCCTCTGTGCCGCAGTACTGGCCAGTGTACCCAGCGTTACATGTGCACATAAAGTGTAGGGAATGGTTAATGTATTGACAGAAAAGTGAGCTACACCGTTTGTTCTTACCCTGTGTGCCGCAGTACTGTCCAGTGTACCCTGTGGCACATGTGCATAGAAAGTGTGGGGAATGGTTAATGTATTGACAGAAAAGTGAGCTATATCGTTTGTTCTTACCCTGTGTGCCTCAGTACTGTCCAGTTTACCCTGCGTCACATGTGCATAGAAAGTGTGGGGAATGGTTAATGTATTGACAGAAAAGTGAGTTACACCGTTTGTTTTTACTCTGTGTGTTGCAATACTGTCCAGTGTACCTTGTGGCGCATGTGCATAGAAAGTGTGGGGAATGGTAATGTATTGGCAGAAAAGTGAGTTACACCGTTTGTTCTTACCCTGTGTGCTGAAATACTGTCCAGTGTACCCTGCGTTACATGTGCACATAAAGTGTGGGGGATGGTTAATGTATTGACAGAAAAGTGAGCTACACCGTTTGTTCTTACCCTGTGTACCGCAGTACTGTCCAGTGTACCCTGCGTCACATGTGCACATGAAATGTAGAGAATGGTTAATGTATTGGCAGAAAAGTGAGCTACACCGTTTGTTATTACCCTGTGTGCTGCAGTACTGTCCCGTGTACCCTGTGGCGCATATGCACAGAAAGTGTGGGGAATGGTTAATGTATTGACAGAAAAGTGAGCTACATCGTTTGTTCTTACCGTGTGTGCTGCAGTACTGTCCAGTGTACCCTGTGGCACATGTGCACATAAAGTGTGGGGAATGGTTAATGTATTGACAGAAAAGTGAGCTACATCGTTTGTTCTTACCCTGTGTGCTGCAGTACTGCCCAGTGTACCCTGTGGCGCATGTGCACAGAAAGTGTGGGGGATGGTTAATGTATTGACAGAAAAGTGAGCTACACCGTTTGTTCTTACCCTGTGTGCTGCAATACTGTCCAGTGTACCCTGTGGCACATGTGCATAGAAAGTGTGGGGAACGGCTAATGTATTGACAGAAAAGTGAGCTACACCGTTTGTTCTTACCCTGTGTGTTGCAGTACTGGCCAGTGTACCCTGTGTCACATGTGCACAGAAAGTGTGGGGAATGGTTTATGTATTGACAGAAAAGTGAGTTACTTCGTTTGTTCTTACCCTGTGTGAGTACTGTCCAGTCTACCCTGCGTCACATATGCACAGAAAGTGTGGTGAATGGTTAATGTATTGACCGAAAAGTGAGCTACACCGTTTGTTCTTACCCTGTGTGCTGCAGTACTGGCCAGTGTACCCTGTGTCTCATGTGCACATAAAGTGTGGGGAATGGTTAATGTATTGAAAGAAAAGTGAGCTACACCGTTTGTTCTTACCCTGTGTGCTGCAGTACTGTCCAGTGTACCCTGTGTCACATGTGCACATAAAGTGTGGGGAATGGTTAATGTATTGACAGAAAAGAGAGCCACACCGTTTGTTCTTACCCTGTGTGCTGCAATACTGTCCAGTGTACCCTGTGGCGCATATGCACAGAAAGTGTAGGGAATGGTTAATGTATTGACAGAAAAGTGAGCTACATCGTTTGTTCTTACCCTGTGTGCTGCAGTACTGTCCAGTGCACCCTGTGGCACATGTGTGCATAAAGTGTGGGGAATGGTTAATGTATTGACAGAAAAGTGAGCTATACCGTTTGTTCTTACCCTGTGTGCTGCAGTACTGCCCAGTGTACCCTGTGGCGCATGTGCACAGAAAGTGTGGGGGATGGTTAATGTATTGACAGAAAAGTGAGTTACATCGTTTGTTCTTACCCTGTGTGTCGCAGTACTGTCCAGTGTACCCTGTGGCACATGTGCATAGAAAGTGTGGGGAACGGCTAATGTATTGACAGAAAAATGAGCTACACCGTTTGTTCTTACCCTGTGTGTTGCAGTACTGGCCAGTGTACCCTGTGTCACATGTGCACAGAAAGTGTGGGAAATGGTTAATGTATTGAAAAAAAAGGGAGCTACACCGTTTGTTCTTACCCAGTGTGCTGCAGTACTGTCCTGTGTACCCTGTGTCACATGTGCACATTAAGTGTGGGGAATGGTTAATGTATTGACAGAAAAGTGAGCTAAACCGTTTGTTCTTACCCTGTGGGCTGCAATACTGTCCAGTGTACCCTGCGTCACATGTGCACATAAAGTGTGGGGTACGGTTAATGTATTGACAGGAGAGTGAGCTACATCGTTTGTTCTTACCCTGTGTGCTGCAGTTCTGTCCAGTGTTCCCAGCGTTACATGTGCACATATAGTGTAGGGAATGGTTAATGTATTGACAGAAAAGTGAGCTACACCGTTTGTTCTTACCCTGTGTGTTGCAGTACTGTCCGGTGTACACTGTGGCACATGTGTATAGAAAGTGTGGGGAATGGCTAATGTATTGACAGAAAAGTGAGCTACACCGTTTGTTCTTACCCTGTGTGCCGCAGTACTGGCCAGTGTACCCTGCGTAACATGTGCACAGAAAGTGAAGTGAATGGTTAATGTATTGACAGAAAAGTGAGCTACATCGTTTGTTCTTACCCTCTGTGCCGCAGTACTGGCCAGTGTACCCAGCGTTACATGTGCACATAAAGTGTAGGGAATGGTTAATGTATTGACAGAAAAGTGAGCTACACCGTTTGTTCTTACCCTGTGTGCCGCAGTACTGTCCAGTGTACCCTGTGGCACATGTGCATAGAAAGTGTGGGGAATGGTTAATGTATTGACAGAAAAGTGAGCTATATCGTTTGTTCTTACCCTGTGTGCCTCAGTACTGTCCAGTGTACCCTGCGTCACATGTGCATAGAAAGTGTGGGGAATGGTAATGTATTGGCAGAAAAGTGAGTTACACCGTTTGTTCTTACCCTGTGTGCTGAAATACTGTCCAGTGTACCATGCGTTACATGTGCACATAAAGTGTGGGGGATGGTTAATGTATTGACAGAAAAGTGAGTTACACCGTTTGTTCTTACCCTGTGTACCGCAGTACTGTCCAGTGTACCCTGCGTCACATGTGCACATAAAGTGTAGAGAATGGTTAATGTATTGACAGAAAAGTGAGCTACACCGTTTGTTATTACCCTGTGTGCTGCAGTACTGTCCCGTGTACCCTGTGGCGCATATGCACAGAAAGTGTGGGGAATGGTTAATGTATTGACAGAAAAGTGAGCTACATCGTTTGTTCTTACCGTGTGTGCTGCAGTACTGTCCAGTGTACCCTGTGGCACATGTGCACATAAAGTGTGGGGAATGGTTAATGTATTGACATAAAAGTGAGCTACATCGTTTGTTCTTACCCTGTGTGCTGCAGTACTGCCCAGTGTACCCTATGGCGCATGTGCACAGAAAGTGTGGGGGATGGTTAATGTATTGACAGAAAAGTGAGCTACACCGTTTGTTCTTACCCTGTGTGCTGCAATACTGTCCAGTGTACCCTGTGGCACATGTGCATAGAAAGAGTGGGGAACGGCTAATGTATTGACAGAAAAGTGAGCTACACCGTTTGTTATTACCCTGTGTGTTGCAGTACTGGCCAGTGTACCCTGTGTCACATGTGCACAGAAAGTGTGGGGAATGGTTTATGTATTGACAGAAAAGTGAGTTACTTCGTTTGTTCTTACCCTGTGTGAGTACTGGTCAGTCTACCCTGCGTCACATATGCACAGAAAGTGTGGTGAATGGTTAATGTATTGACCGAAAAGTGAGCTACACCGTTTGTTCTTACCCTGTGTGCCGCAGTACTGGCCAGTGTATCCTGTGTCTCATGTGCACATAAAGTGTGGGGAATGGTTAATGTATTGAAAGAAAAGTGAGCTACACCGTTTGTTCTTACCCTGTGTGCTGCAGTACTGTCCTGTGTACCCTGTGTCACATGTGCACATAAAGTGTGGGGAATGGTTAATGTATTGACAGAAAAGTGAGCTACACCGTTTGTTCTTACCCTGTGTGCTGCAATACTGTCCAGTGTACCCTGTGGCGCATATGCACAGAAAGTGTGGGGAATGGTTAATGTATTGACAGAAAAGTAAGCTACATCGTTTGTTCTTACCCTGTGTGCTGCAGTACTGTCCAGTGTACCCTGTGGCACATGTGTGCATAAAGTGTGTGGAATGGTTAATGTATTGACAGAAAAGTGAGCTACACCGTTTGTTCTTACCCTGTGTGCTGCAGTACTGCCCAGTGTACCCTGTGGCGCATGTGCACAGAAAGTGTGGGGGATGGTTAATGTATTGACAGAAAAGTGAGTTACATCGTTTGTTCTTACCCTGTGTGTCGCAGTACTGTCCAGTGTACCCTGTGGCACATGTGCATAGAAAGTGTGGGGAACGGCTAATGTATTGACAGAAAAATGAGCTACACCGTTTGTTCTTACCCTGTGTGTTGCAGTACTGGCCAGTGTACCCTGTGTCACATGTGCACAGAAAGTGTGGGGAATGGTTAATGTATTGACAGAAAAGTGAGTTACTTCGTTTGTTCTTACCCTGTGTGTTGCAGTACTGGCCAGTGTACCTTGCGTCGCATGTGCACATAAAGTGTGGGAAATGGTTAATGTATTGAAAGAAAAGTGAGCTACACCGTTTGTTTTTACCCTGTGTGCTGCAGTACTGTCCTGTGTACCCTGTGGCACATGTGCATAGAAAGTGTGGGGAATGGTTAATGTATTGACAGAAAAGTGAGCTATATCGTTTGTTCTTACCCTGTGTGCTGCAGTACTGTCCAGTGTACCCTGCGTCACATGTGCATAGAAAGTGTGGGGAATGGTTAATGTATTGACAGAAAAGTGAGTTACACCGTTTGTTTTTACTCTGTGTGTTGCAATACTGTCCAGTGTACCCTGTGGCGCATGTGCATAGAAAGTGTGGGGAATGGTAATGTATTGGCAGAAAAGTGAGTTACACCGTTTGTTCTTACCCTGTGTGCTGCAATACTGTCCAGTGTACCCTGCGTTACATGTGCACATAAAGTGTGGGGGATGGTTAATGTATTGACAGAAAAGTGAGTTTCACCGTTTGTTCTTACCCTGTGTACCGCAGTACTGTCCAGTGTACCCTGAGACACATGTGCACATAAAGTGTAGGGAATGGTTAATGTATTGACAGAAAAGTGAGCTACATCGTTTGTTCTTAGCTTGTGTGCTACAATACTGTCCTGTGTACCCTGCGGCACATGTGCACATAAAGTGTGGGGAATGGTTAATGTATTGACAGAAAAGTGAGCTTCATCCTTTGTTCTTACCCTGTGTGCTGCAGTACTGTCCTGTGTTCCCTGTGTCACATGTGCAAATAAAGTGTGGGGAATGGTTAATGTATTGACAGAAAAGTGAGCTACACCGTTTGTTCTTACCCTGTGTGCTGCAATACTGTCCAGTGTACCCTGTGTGACATGTGTGCATAAAGTGTGGGGAATGGTTAATGTATTGACAGAAAAGTGAGCTACATCGTTTGTTCCTACCCTGTGTGCTGCAGTATTGTCCAGTGTACCCCTAGGCACATGTTTGCATAAAGTGTGGGGAATGGTTAATGTATTGACAGAAAAGAGAGCTACACCGTTTGTTCTTACCCTGTGTGCTGCAGTACTGCCCAGTGTACCCTGTGGCGCATGTGCACATAAAGTGTTGGGAATGGTTAATGTATTGACAGGAAAGTGAGTTACATCGTTTGTTCTTACCCTGTGTGTCGCAGTACTGTCCAGTGTACCCTGTGGCACATGTTCATAGAAAGAATGGGGAATGGTTAATGTATTGACAGGAAAGTGAGTTACATCGTTTGTTCTTACCCTGTGTGTCGCAGTACTGTCCAGTGTACCCTGTGGCGCATGTGCACATAAAGTGTGGGGAATGGTTAATGTATTGACAGAAAAGTGAGTTACATCGTTTGTTCTTACCCTGTGTGTCGCAGTACTGTCCAGTGTACCCTGTGGCACATGTGCATAGAAAGTGTGGGGAACGGCTAATGTATTGACAGAAAAATGAGCTACACCGTTTGTTCTTACCCTGTGTGTTGCAGTACTGGCCAGTGTACCCTGTGTCACATGTGCACAGAAAGTGTGGGGAATGGTTAATGTATTGACAGAAAAGTGAGTTACTTCGTTTGTTCTTACCCTGTGTGTTGCAGTACTGGCCAGTGTACCTTGCGTCGCATGTGCACATAAAGTGTGGGAAATGGTTAATGTATTGAAAGAAAAGTGAGCTACATCGTTTGTTCTTACCCTGTGTGCTGCAGTACTGTCCTGTGTACCCTGTGTCACATGTGCACATTAAGTGTGGGGAATGGTTAATGTATTGACAGAAAAGTGAGCTACACCGTTTGTTCTTACCCTGTGTGCTGCAATACTGTCCAGTGTACCCTGCGTCACATGTGCACATAAAGTGTGGGGTTCGGTTAATGTATTGACAGAAGAGTGAGCTACATCGTTTGTTCTTACCCTGTGTGCTGCAGTACTGTCCAGTGTACCCAGCGTTACATGTGCACATATAGTGTAGGGAATGGTTAATGTATTGACAGAAAAGTGAGCTACACCGTTTGTTCTTACCCTGTGTGCCGCAGTACTGGCCAGTGTACCCTGCGTCACATGTGCTCATAAAGTGTGGGGAATGGTTAATGTATTGACAGAAAAGTGAGCTACACCGTTTGTTCTTACCCTGTGTGTTGCAGTACTGTCCAGTGTACCCTGTGGCACATGTGTATAGAAAGTGTAGGGAATGGCTAATGTATTGACAGAAAAGTGAGCTACACCGTTTGTTCTTACCCTCTGTGCCGCAGTACTGGCCAGTGTACCCTGCGTCACATGTGCACAGGAAGTGTGGGGAATGGTTAATGTATTGACAGAATAGTGAGTTACACCGTTTGTTTTTACTCTGTGTGTTGCAATACTGTCCAGTGTACCCTGTGGCGCATGTGCATAGAAAGTGTGGGGAATGGTAATGTATTGGCAGAAAAGTGAGTTACACCGTTTTTTCTTACCCTGTGTGCTGCAATACTGTCCAGTGTACCCTGCAATACATGTGCACATAAAGTGTGGGGGATGGTTAATGTATTGACAGAAAAGTGAGTTACACCGTTTGTTCTTACCCTGTGTACCGCAGTACTGTCCAGTGTACCCTGCGTCACATGTGCACATAAAGTGTAGGGAATGGTTAATGTATTGACAGAAAAGTGAGCTACATCGTTTGTTCTTACCCTGTGTGCTGAAGTACTGGCCAGTGTACCCAGCGTTACATGTGCACAAAAAGTGTAGGGAATGGTTAATGTATTGACAGAAAAGTGAGCTACATCGTTTGTTCTTACCCTGTGTGCTGCAGTACTGTCCTGTGTACCCTGCGGCACATGTACACATAAAGTGTGGGGAATGGTTAAGGTATTGACAGAAAAGTGAGCTTCATCCTTTGTTCTTACCCTGTGTGCTGCAGTACTGTCCTGTGTTCCCTGTGTCACATGTGCACATAAAGTGTAGGGAATGGTTAATGTATTGACAGAAAAGTGAGCTACATCGTTTGTTCTTACCCTGTGTGCTGCAGTACTGTCCAGTGTACCCTGTGGCGCATGTGCACAGAAAGTGTGGGGGATGGTTAATGTATTGATAGAAAAGTGAGCTACATCGTTTGTTCTTACCCTCTGTGCCGCAGTACTGGCCAGTGTACCCTGTGGCACATGTGCACATAAAGTGTAGGGAATGGTTAATGTATTGACAGAAAAGTGAGCTACATCGTTTGTTCTTACCCTGTGTGCTGCAGTACTGTCCAGTGTACCCTGTGGCGCATGTGCACAGAAAGTGTGGGGGATGGTTAATGTATTGATAGAAAAGTGAGCTACATCGTTTGTTCTTACCCTCTGTGCCGCAGTACTGGCCAGTGTACCCTGTGGCACATGTGCACATAAAGTGTAGGGAATGGTTAATGTATTGACAGAAAAGTGAGCTACACCTTTTGTTCTTACCCTCTGTGCCGCAGTACTGGCCAGTGTACCCTGTGGCACATGTGCACATAAAGTGTAGGGAATGGTTAATGTATTGACAGAAAAGTGAGCTACATCGTTTGTTCTTACCCTGTGTGCCGCAGTACTGTCCAGTGTACCCTGTGGCACATGTGCATAGAAAGTGTGGGGAATGGTTAATGTATTGACAGAAAAGTGAGCTATATCGTTTGTTCTTACCCTGTGTGCCTCTGTACTGTCCAGTGTACCCTGCGTCACATGTGCATAGAAAGTGTGGGGAATGGTTAATGTATTGACAGAAAAGTGAGTTACACCGTTTGTTTTTACTCTGTGTGTTGCAATACTGTCTAGTGTACCCTGTGGCGCATGTGCATAGAAAGTGTGGGGAATGGTAATATATTGGTAGAAAAGTGAGTTACACCGTTTGTTCTTACCCTGTGTGCTGAAATACTGTCCAGTGTACCCTGCGTTACATGTGCACATAAAGTGTGGGGGATGGTTAATGTATTGACAGAAAAGTGAGTTACACCGTTTGTTCTTACCGAGTGTACCGCAGTACTGTCCAGTGTACCCTGCGTCACATGTGCACATAAAGTGTAGGGAATGGTTAATGTATTGACAGAAAAGTGAGCTACATCTTTTGTTCTTACCCTGTGTGTTGCAATACTGTCCAGTGTACCCAGCGTTACATGTGCACATAAAGTGTAGGGAATGGTTAATGTATTGACAGAAAAGTGAGCTACATCGTTTGTTCTTAACCTGTGTGCTGCAGTACTGTCCAGTGTACCCTGCGGCACATGTGCACATAAAGTGTGGGGAATGGTTAATGTATTGACAGAAAAGTGAGCTTCATCCTTTGTTCTTACCCTGTGTGTTGCAATACTGTCCTGTGTTCCCTGTGTCACATGTGCACATAAAGTGTAGGGAATGGTTAATGTATTGACAGAAAAGTGAGCTACATCATTTGTTCTTACCCTGTGTGTTGCAGTACTGTCCTGTGTACCCTGTGGCGCATGTGCACATAAAGTGTGGGGAATGGTTAATGTTTTGACAGAAAAGTGAGCTACATCGTTTGTTCTTACCCTGTGTGTTGCAATACTGTCCTGTGTACCCTGCGTCACATGTGCAAATAAAGTGTGGGGAATGGTTAATGTATTGACAGAAAAGTGAGCTACACCGTTTGTTCTTACCCTCTGTGCCGCAGTACTGTCCAGTGTACCCTGCGTCACATGTGCACATAAAGTGTGGGGAACGGTTAATGTATTGACAGAAAAGTGAGCTACATCGTTTGTTCTTACCCTGTGTGTTGCAGTACTGTCCTGTGTACCCTGCGGCACATGTGCACATAAAGTGTGGGGAATGGTTAATGTATTGACAGAAAAGTGAGCTTCATCCTTTGTTCTTACCCTGTGTGTTGCAATACTGTCCTGTGTTCCCTGTGTCACATGTGCACATAAAGTGTAGGGAATGGTTAATGTATTGACAGAAAAGTGAGCTACACCGTTTGTTCTTACCCTGTGTGTTGCAGCACTGTCCTGTGTTCCCTGTGTCACATGTGCACATAAAGTGTAGGGAATGGTTAATGTATTGACAGAAAAGTGAGCTACATCGTTTGTTCTTACCCTGTGTGTTGCAGTACTGTCCTGTGTACCCTGTGGCGCATGTGCACATAAAGTGTGGGGAATGGTTAATGTATTGACAGAAAAGTGAGCTACATCGTTTGTTCTTACCCTGTGTGTTGCAATACTGTCCTGTGTACCCTGCGTCACATGTGCAAATAAAGTGTGGGGAATGGTTAATGTATTGACAGAAAAGTGAGCTACACCGTTTGTTCTTACCCTCTGTGCCGCAGTACTGTCCAGTGTACCCTGCGTCACATGTGCACATAAAGTGTGGGGAACGGTTAATGTATTGACAGAAAAGTGAGCTACATCGTTTGTTCTTACCCTGTGTGTTGCAGTACTGTCCTGTGTACCCTGTGGCGCATGTGCACATAAAGTGTGGGGATTTGTTAATGTATTGACAGAAAAGTGAGCTACATCGTTTTTTCTTACCCTGTGTGTTGCAATACTGTCCCGTGTACCCTGCGTCACATGTGCAAATAAAGTGTGGGGAATGGTTAATGTATTGACAGAAAAGTGAGCTACACCGTTTGTTCTTACCCTCTGTGTCGCAGTACTGTCCAGTGTACCCTGCGTCACATATGCACATAAAGTGTGGGGAACGGTTAATGTATTGACAGAAAAGTGAGCTACATCGTTTGTTCTTACCCTGTGTGAGTACTGTCCTTTGTACCCTGTGTCACATGTGCACATAAAGTGTAGGGAATGGTTAATGTATTGACAGAAAAGTGAGCTACATCGTTTGTTCTTACCCTGTGTGCTGCAGTACTGGCCAGTGTACCCTGCGTTACATGTGCACATAAAGTGTGGGTAATGGTTAATGTCTTTGCAGTGTCCATGACTTCCACAAGGAAGACCCAGGCAAAAATCTGTGAACAAATGCTGTGTTTTATCATGTGATCTATTTTAGAAAAAACAACAACACTGTCTCGCTCTTTATTTTACCCTGATTCATTGACCATTAGGTAGACACTTCTTGTTGGAACATGCGATATAGCTTCATATATAAGGTTACGAATCAAACGCAGGTACATTGAATGCAAAAATGTTTCCGTTTCAATACATCATTCAAGTTACTCACATTCTGCAAACATTCTTTTTCTTTTAAAAAAGCATACCCTTGTAGAAGAGAAACGGGACTTTAATTTAGAAAATAAATGTACAAAAGTATGTTTGAAACACTTATGAAAATTTATTGAACCATTTATTGTTTGCATATTACACATTTTATATAAAAATAGAAGATCCAATTTTAAGCAAATATATGATGCTGATTTATTATGGATGTTCATGACAGTGCTATCGAAATTCTGTTAGTATTATAATTTATATTGGAACAGGGTATCTTACCAGTAAGCTCGCAATGATAAATATGATATATGGGGTTGGAGTGGGACCTATATCCCCTGACGTGGGACTTTTTACTGACCATTTCGCGCAAACCTTAATTCATTTGTTCGCCTGGGCGTACTGGAGTATGCCTAGGTACGCCCCTG
The DNA here is from genome assembly GCF_026914265.1 of Mya arenaria. Classification (NCBI taxonomy): domain Eukaryota; kingdom Metazoa; phylum Mollusca; class Bivalvia; order Myida; family Myidae; genus Mya; species Mya arenaria. The sequence goes on along the minus strand of NC_069128.1, from coordinate 2,210,280 downwards.
ATATCGTAAATGAACACTTTCTAAAATGTTGATTTATATTTTACGGGAACTGCTGAGACAATACAAACAATAACAAGACAAACAATTTGTAAATATATGATTAAAGAACTTCTTCGTTTGGATGAAAACAGGTTCATTATTTTCATTAACAAAAGTTGTTATAATGCATTCATATTATTTGTCAATCTGCTTACCACACAAAGACCACAGGCGGCGGTATCGGTAAATGATGATGATGTTTTTTAATATAATAATTACATAAGAGGTGTAGTGTTTCACCATACTGGACCGATACTGCAACTTAACTCCACAAGCAGCACATTGCATACATACTATATATAAAAAACTAGGTATGCTATCAAGGATTGTTAGGTACCGCCTTGGAACGGTCAGTAAAATGTAAATTTACTGGGATTATTGCATTGTGCAATGCTTGGCATTTGTTTGTTACTAATTAATTAAACAAAGTGGATTTATATCTTAACAAAGAAAATATATACGTAAATAAAAGAAGCGCCCTTACTTGTATACTGACACCGATTTCCTGAATATCCAGAGTGGCATATACATGTTTGATGTCCGTTAACTTCGGAACAGTCGCCATGGTGATTACAATATTGACCATCGCATGTAGTATTTGGTTGTCCATGTGAACTTGATTGAGATCCGGTCACTTAAACGGATGAAGTTATATGCTATTTAAAATAATATAGATCCGGAATCTTTAAAAAAGAATATACAGATATGTATTATCGCGAGTCGTGTTACGTCTTGACTTCCGTTACGCTGTATTGCTAAATATTCGCAACATAGATGCCCTTAGGACTGTAACTACCACTACATGGGGACAACGAGTGCAAAGCGCGATTCATGTATTATAACGAGGCGTGAGTATTGTTACTGTATTGGCAAGTGTTTCATACAATAAGTAAGGTGCGTACATTTAAGTATTTGTATTGCTCCGCATTTTACAGAAGTAAATGTACCACTAGTTTCCGTCCGGATATGATAATGAATGCATGAACGTTAATACAAAAGAAACACCCTTTAACATGGTAAATGGATAATTTCAACCACCTGAATTGGCTGTAGTTATTATTGCATATTATAGAATCTAGCTGATCATGAAAGAAGTAGGGCACTACTGCTTTTAGCCATTCTTATATTAGAATAAGTGAAAAATGATACACATCAATAAGCGGGAATTTCAGTTCTGTACGCTTCATCATTTGCTCTTACTCTGTGTACTGCAGAACTGTCCCGTGTACCCTGCGTCACATGTGCACAGAAAGTGTGGATACTGGCTAATGTATTGACAGAAAAATGAGCTACATCGTTTGTTCTTACCCTGTGTGTTGCAATACTGTCCAGTGTACCCTGTGGCGCATGTGCACAGAAAGTGTGGGGAATGGTTAATGTATTGACAGAAAAGTGAGCTACATCGTTTGTTCTTACCCTGTGTGCCGCAGTACTGTCCCGTGTACCCTGTGGCGCATGTGCACATAAAGTGTGGGGAATGGTAAATGTATTGGCAGAAAAGTGAGTTACACCGTTTGTTCTTACCCTATGTGCTGCAGTACTGTCCAGTGTACCCTGTGGCGCATGTGCACATAAAGTGTGGGGAATGGTAACAGTATTGGCAGAAAAGTGAGCTACATCGTTTGTTCTTACCCTGTGTGCTGCAATACTGTCCAGTGTACCCTGTGGCGCATGTGCACAGAAAGTGTGGGGAATGGTTAATGTATTGACAGAAAAGTGAGCTACATCGTTTGTTCTTACCCTGTGTGTTGCAATACTGTCCAGTGTACCCTGTGGCGCATGTGCACATAAAGTGTGGGGAATGGTTAATGTATTGACAGAAAAGTGAGCTACACCGTTTGTTCTTACCCTGTGTGTTGCAATACTGTCCAGTGTACCCTGTGGCGCATGTGCACATAAAGTGTGGGGAATGGTTAATGTATTGACAGAAAAGTGAGCTACACCGTTTGTTCTTACCCTGTGTGTTGCAATACTGTCCTGTGTACCCTGCGTCAAATGTGCACATAAAGTGTGGGGAATGGTTAATGTATTGACAGAAAAGTGAGCTACACCGTTTGTTCTTACCCTGTGTGCCGCAGTACTGTCCAGTGTACCCTGTGGCACATGTGCACAGAAAGTGTGGGGAATGGTTAATGTATTGACAGAAAAGTGAGCTTCATCGTTTGTTCTTACCCTGTGTGCCGCAGTACTGTCCAGTGTACCCTATGGCGCATGTGCACATAAAGTGTGGGTAATGGTTAATGTATAGACAGAAAAGTGAGCTACACCGTTTGTTCTTACCCTGTGTGTTGCAATACTGTCCTGTGTACCCTGCGTCACATGTGCACATAAAGTGTGGGGAATGGTTAATGTATTGACAGAAAAGTGAGCTACACCGTTTGTTCTTACCCTGTGTGTTGCAGTACTGTCCCGTGTACCCTGTGGCGCATGTGCACATAAAGTGTGGGGAATGGTTAATGTATTGACAGAAAAGTGAGCTACACCGTTTGTTCTTACCCTGTGTGTTGCAATACTGTCCAGTGTACCCTGCGTCACATGTGCACATAAAGTGTGGGGAATGGTTAATGTATTGGCAGAAAAGTGAGCTACATCGTTTGTTCTTACCCTGTGTGCTGCAATACTTTCCAGTGTACCCTGTGGCACATGTGCACAGAAAGTGTGGGGAATGGTTAATGTATTGGCAGAAAAGTGAGCTACATCGTTTGTTCTTACCCTGTGTGTTGCAATACTGTCCAGTGTACCCTGTGGCACATGTGCACAGAAAGTGTGGGGAATGGTTAATGTATTGGCAGAAAAGTGAGCTACATCAATTGTTCTTACCCTGTGTGTTGCAATACTGTCCAGTGTACCCTGTGACGCATGTGCATAGAATGTGTGGGGAATGGTTAATGTATTGACAGAAAAGTGAGCTACATCGTTTGTTCTTACCCTGTGTGCTGCAATACTGTCCAGTGTACCCTGTGGCGCATGTGCATAGAAAGTGTGGGGAATGGTTAATGTATTGACAGAAAAGTGAGCTACACCGTTTGTTCTTACCCTGTGTGCTGCAATACTGTCCAGTGTACCCTGTGGCACATGTGTATAGAAAAAGTGGGGAATGGTTAATGTATTGACAGAAAAGTGAGCTACATCGTTTGTTCTTACCCTGTGTGCTGCAGTACTGGCCCGTGTACCCTGCGTAACATGTGCACATAAAGTGTGGGGAATTGTTAATGTATTGACAGAAAAGTGAGCTACACAGTTTGTTCTTACCCTCTGTGCCGCAGTACTGTCCAGTGTACCCTGCGCCACATGTTCATAGAAAGTGTGGGGAATGGTTAATGTATTGACAGAAAAGTGAGCTACATCGTTTGTTCTTACCCTGTGTGCTGCAGTACTGTCCAGTGTACCCTGTGTCACATGTGCACATTAAGAGTGGGGAATGGTTAATGTATTGACAGAAAAATGAGCTACACCGTTTGTTCTTACCCAGTGTGCTGCAGTACTGTTCCGTGTACCGTGTGGCACATGTGCACATAAAGTGTGGGGGATGGTTAATGTATTGGAAGAAAAGTGAGTTACACAGTTTGTTCTTACCCTGTGTGCTGCAGTTCTGTCCAGTGTACCCAGCGTTACATTTGCACATAAAGCGTGGGGAATGGCTAATGTACTGGCAGAAAAGTGAGCTACACCGTTTGTTTTTACCCTGTGTGCCGCAGTACTGTCCAGTGTACCCTGTGGCACATGTGCACAGAAAGTGTGAGGAATGGTTAATGTACTGGCAGTAAAGTGAGTTACACCGTTTGTTCTTACCCTGTGTGCCGCAGTACTGTCCCGTGTACCCTGCGTCAAATGTGCACATAAAGTGTGGGGAACAGCTAATATATTGACAGAAAAGTGAGCTACACCGTGTGTTCTTACCTTGTGTGCCGCAGTACTGTCCCGTGTACCCTGCGTCAAATGTGCACATAAAGTGTGGGGAACAGTTAATGTATTGACAGAAAAGTGAGCTAAATCGTTTGTTCTTACCGTGTGTGCTGCAGTACTGTCCTGTGTACCCTGCGTCACATGTGCACATAAAGTGTGGGAATTGGTTAATGTATTGACAGAAAAGTGAGCTACACCGTTTGTTCTTACCCTGTGTGCTGCAGTACTGTCCCGTGTACCCTGCGTCACATGTGCACATAAAGTGTGGGAATTGGTTAATGTATTGACAGAAAAGTGAGCTACACCGTTTGTCCTTACCTTGTGTATTGCAGTACTGTCCAGTGTACCCTGTGGCGCATGTACACATAAAGTGTGGGGAACGGCTAATGTATTGACAGAAAAGTGAGCTACACCGTGTGTTCTTACCCTGTGTGTTGCAGTACTGTCCAGTGTACCCTGCGTCACATGTGCACATAAAGAGTGGGAATTGGTTAATGTATTGACAGAAAAATGAGCTACACCGTTTGTTCTTACCCTGTGTGCTGCAGTACTGTCCCGTGTACCCTGTGGCACATGTGCACATAAAGTGTGGGGAATGGTTAATGTATTGACAGAAAAGTGAGCTACATCGTTTGTTCTTACCCAATGTGCTGCAGTACTGTCCTGTGTACCCTGTGGCGCATGTGCACATAAAGTGTGGGGAACGGTTAATGTATTGACAGAAAAGTGAGCTACATCGTTTGTTCTTACCCTGTGTGTTGCAGTACTGTCCAGTGTACCCTGCGTCACATGTGCACATAAAGTGTGGGGAATGGTTAATGTATTGACAGAAAAGTGAGCTACATCGTTTGTTCTTACCCTGTGTGCTGCAGTACTGTCCCGTGTATTCTGTGGCGCATGTGCACATAAAGTGTGGGGAATGGTAAATGTATTGACAGAAAAGTGAGCTACTGCGTTTGTTCTTACCTTGTGTGTTGCAGTACTGTCCAGTGTACCCTGCGTCACATGTGCACATAAAGTGTGGGGAATGGTAAATGTATTGACAGAAAAGTGAGCTACTTCGTTTGTTCTTACCTTGTGTGTTGCAGTACTGTCCCGTGTACCCTGCGTCACATGTGCACATAAAAAGTGGGAATTGGTTAATGTATTGACAGAAAAGTGAGCTACACCGTTTGTTCTTAACCTGTGTGCCGCAGTACTGTCCCGTGTACCCTGTGGCACATGTGCACATAAAGTGTGGGGAACGGCTAATGTATTGACAGAAAAGTGAGCTACACCGTGTGCTCTTACCCTGTGTGTTGCAGTACTGTCCAGTGTACCCTGTGGCACATGTGCACATAAAGAGTGGGGAATGGTTAATGTATTGACAGAAAAGTGAGCTACACCGTGTGTTCTTACCCTGTGTGTTGCAGAACTGTCCAGTGTACCCTGCGTCACATGTGCACATAAAGAATGGGGAATGGTTAATGTATTGACAGAAAAGTGAGCTACACCGTGTGTTCTTACCCTGTGTGTTGCAGTACTGTCCAGTGTACCCTGCGTCACATGTGCACATAAAGTGTGGATACTGGCTAATGTATTGACAGAAAAGTGAGCTACTTCGTTTGTTCTTACCTTGTGTGTTGCAGTACTGTCCAGTGTACCCTGTGGCACATGTGCACATAAAGTGTGGATACTGGCTAATGTATTGACAGAAAAGTGAGCTACTTCGTTTGTTCTTACCTTGTGTGTTGCAATACTGTCCAGTGTACCCTGCGTCACATGTGCACATAAAGAGTGGGAATTAGTTAATGTATTGACAGAAAAGTGAGCTACACCGTTTGTTCTTACCCTGTGTGCTGCAGTACTGTCCCGTGTACCCTGTGGCACATGTGCACATAAAGTGTGGGGAATGGTTAATGTATTGACAGAAAAGTGAGCTACATCGTTTGTTCTTACCCAATGTGCTGCAGTACTGTCCTGTGTACCCTGTGGCGCATGTGCACATAAAGTGTGGGGAACGGTTAATGTATTGACAGAAAAGTGAGCTACATCGTTTGTTCTTACCCTGTGTGTTGCAGTACTGTCCAGTGTACCCAGCGTCACATGTGCACATAAAGTGTGGGGAATGGTTAATGTATTGACAGAAAAGTGAGCTACATCGTTTGTTCATACCCTGTGTGCTGTAGTACTGTCCCGTGTATCCTGTGGCGCATGTGCACATAAAGTGTAGGGAATGGTAAATGTATTGACAGAAAAGTGAGCTACTGCGTTTGTTCTTACCTTGTGTGTTGCAGTACTGTCCAGTGTACCCTGCGTCACATGTGCACATAAAGTGTGGGGAATAGTAAATGTATTGACAGAAAAGTGAGCTACTTCGTCTGTTCTTACCTTGTGTGTTGCAGTACTGTCCCGTGTACCCTGCGTCACATGTGCTCATAAAAAGTGGGAATTGGTTAATGTATTGACAGAAAAGTGAGCTACACCGTTTGTTCTTACCCTGTGTGCTGCAGTACTGTCCCGTGTACCCTGTGGCACATGTGCACATAAAGTGTGGGGAACGGCTAATGTATTGACAGAAAAGTGAGCTACACCGTGTGCTCTTACCCTGTGTGTTGCAGTACTGTCCAGTGTACCCTGTGGCACATGTGCACATAAAGAGTGGGGAATGGTTAATGTATTGACAGAAAAGTGAGCTACACCGTGTGTTATTACCCTGTGTGTTGCAGTACTGTCCAGTGTACCCTGCGTCACATGTGCACATAAAGAGTGGGGAATGGTTAATGTATTGACAGAAAAGTGAGCTACACCGTGTGTTCTTACCCTGTGTGTTGCAGTACTGTCCCGTGTACCCTGCGTCACATGTGCACATAAAGAGTGGGGAATGGTTAATGTATTGACAGAAAAGTGAGCTACACCGTGTGTTCTTACCCTGTGTGTTGCAGTACTGTCCAGTGTACCCTGCGTCACATGTGCACATAAAGTGTGGATACTGGCTAATGTACTGACAGAAAAGTGAGCTACTTCGTTTGTTCTTACCTTGTGTGTTGCAATACTGTCCAGTGTACCCTGTGGCACATGTGCACATAAAGTGTGGATACTGGCTAATGTATTGACAGAAAAGTGAGCTACTTCGTTTGTTCTTACCTTGTGTGTTGCAATACTGTCCAGTGTACCCTGCGTCACATGTGCACATAAAGAGTGGGAATTAGTTAATGTATTGACAGAAAAGTGAGCTACACCGTTTGTTCTTACCTTGTGTGCTGCAGTACTGTCCCGTCTCCCATGTGGCACATGTGCACATAAAGTGTGGGGAACGGTTAATGTATTGACAGAAAAGTGAGCTACACCATGTGTTCTTACCCTGTGTGTTGCAGTACTGTCCCATGTACCCTGCGTCACATGTGCACATAAAGTGTGGGGAATGGTTAATGCATTGACAGAAAAGTGAGTTACACCGTTTGTTCTTACCCTGTGGGATGCAGTTCTGTCCCGTGTACCCAGCGTTACATTTGCACATAAAGTGTGGGGAATGGCTAATGTACTGGCAGAAAAAGTGAGTTACACCGTTTTATCTTACCCTGTGTGCCGCAGTACTGTCCCGTGTACCCTGCGTCACATGTGCACATAAATTTTGGGGAACGGTTAATGTATTGACAGAAAAATGAGCTACACCGTTTGTTCTTACCCTGTGTGCTGCAGTACTGTCCCGTGTACCCTGTGGCACATGTGCACATAAAGTGTGGGGGATGGTTAATGTATTGGAAGAAGAGTGAGTTACACAGTTTGTTCTTACCCTGTGTGATGCAGTTCTGTCCAGTGTACCCAGCGTTCCATTTGCACATAAAGTGTGGGGAATGGCTAATGTACTGGCAGACAAGTGAGCTACACCGTTTGTTCTTACCCTGTGTGCCGCAGTACTGTCCGGTGTACCCTGTGGCACATGTGCACAGAAAGTGTGAGGAATGGTTAATGTACTGGCAGAAAAGTGAGTTACACCGTTTGTTCTTACCCTGTGTGCCGCAGTACTGTCCAGTGTACCCTGCGTCAAATGTGCACATAAAGTGTGGGGAACAGTTAATGTATTGGCAGAAAAGTGAGCTACACCGTTTGTTCTTACCTTGTGTGTTGCAGTACTGTCCTGTGTACCCTGCGTCACATTTGCACATAAAGAGTGGGAATTGGTTAATGTATTGACAGAAAAGTGAGCTACACCGTTTGTTCTTACCCTGTGTGCTGCAGTACTGTCCCGTGTACCCTGTGGCACATGTGCACATAAAGTGTGGGGAACGGCTAATGTATTGACAGAAAAGTGAGCTACACCGTGTGCTCTTACCCTGTGTGTTGCAGTACTGTCCAGTGTACCCTGCCTCACATGTGCACATAAAGAGTGGGGAATGGTTAATGTATTGACAGAAAAGTGAGCTACACCGTGTATTCTTACCCTGTGTGTTGCAGTACTGTCCCGTGTACCCTGCGTCAAATGTGCACATAAAGTGTGGGGAACAGTTAATGTATTGACAGAAAAGTGAGCTACTTCGTTTGTTCTTACCCTGTGTGTTGCAGTACTGTCCAGTGTACCCTGTGGCGCATGTGCACATAAAGTGTGGGGAACAGTTAATGTATTGACAGAAATGTGGGCTACTTCGTGTGTTCTTACCCTGTGTGTTGCAGTACTGTCCAGTGTACCCAGCGTTACATATGCACAGTAAGTGTGGGGAATGGTTAATGTGTTGACAGAAAAGTGAGCTACACCGTTTGTTCTTACCCTGTGTGCTGCAGTACTGTCCCGTGTACCCTGTGGCACATGTGCTCATAAAGTGTGGGGAACGGCTAATGTATTGACAGAAAAGTGAGCTACACCGTGTGTTTTTACCCTGTGTGTTGCAATACTGTCCAGTGTACCCTGCGTCACATGTGCACATAAAGAGTGGGAATTGGTTAATGTATTGACAGAAAAGTGAGCTACACCGTTTGTTCTTACCCTGTGTGCTGCAGTACTGTCCTGTGTACCCTGTGGCACATGTGCACATAAAGTGTGGGGAACGGCTAATGTATTGACAGAAAAGTGAGCTACACCGTGTGCTCTTACCCTGTGTGTTGCAGTACTGTCCAGTGTACCCTGCCTCACATGTGCACATAAAGAGTGGGGAATGGTCAATGTATTGACAGAAAAGTGAGCTACATCGTGTATTCTTACCCTGTGTGTTGCAGTACTGTCCCGTGTACCCTGCGTCAAATGTGCACATAAAGTGTGGGGAACAGTTAATGTATTGACAGAAAAGTGAGCTACTTCGTTTGTTCTTACCCTGTGTGTTGCAGTACTGTCCAGTGTACCCTGTGGCGCATGTGCACATAAAGTGTGGGGAACAGTTAATGTATTGACAGAAATGTGGGCTACTTCGTGTGTTCTTACCCTGTGTGTTGCAGTACTGTCCAGTGTACCCAGCGTTACATATGCACAGTAAGTGTGGGGAATGGTTAATGTGTTGACAGAAAAGTGAGCTACACCGTTTGTTCTTACCCTGTGTGCTGCAGTACTGTCCCGTGTACCATGTGGCACATGTGCTCATAAAGTGTGGGGAACGGCTAATGTATTGACAGAAAAGTGAGCTACACCGTGTGTTTTTACCCTGTGTGTTGCAATACTGTCCAGTGTACCCTGCGTCACATGTGCACATAAAGTGTGGGGAATGGTTAATGTATTGACAGAAAAGTGAGCTACACCGTTTGTTCTTACCCTGTGTGCTGCAGTCCTATCCCGTGTACCCTGTGGCACATGTGCACATAAAGTGTGGGGGATGGTTAATGTATCGGAAGAAAAGTGAGCTACACCGTTTGTTCTTACCCTGTGTGTTGCAATACTGTTCAGTGTACCCTGCGTCACATGTGCACATAAAGTGTGGGGAATGGTTAATGTATTGACAGAAAAGTGAGCTACACCGTTTGTTCTTACCCTGTGTGCTGCAGTACTGTCCAGTGTACCCTGTGGCACATGTGCACATAAAGTGTGGGGGATGGTTAATGTATTGACAGAAAAGTGAGTTACACCGTTTGTTCTTACCCTGTGTGAGTACTGTCCTGAGTACCCAGCGTTACATTTGCACATAAAGTGTGGGGAATGGCTAATGTATTGACAGAAAAGTGAGTTACACCGTTTGTTCTTACCCTGTGTGATGCAGTTCTGTCCCGTGTACCCAGCGTTACATTTGCACATAAAGTGTAGGGAATGGCTAATGTACTGGCAGAAAAGTGAGTTACACCGTTTTTTCTTACCCTGTGTGCCGCAGTACTGTCCCGTGTACCCTGCGTCACATGTGCACATAAAGTGTGGGGAATGGTTAATGTATTGACAGAATAGTGAGCTACACCGTTTGTTCTTACCCTGTGTGCCGCAGTACTGTCCAGTGTACCATGTGGCGCTTGTGCACATAAAGTGTGGGGAATTGTAAATGTATTGACAGAAAAGTGAGCTACACCGTTGTTTTTGCCCTGTGTGCCGCAGTACTGTCCAGTGTACCCTGTGGCGCATGTGCACATAAAGTGTGGGGAATGGTTAATGTATTGACAGAAAAGTGAGCTACACCGTTTGTTCTTACCCTGTGTGCCGCAGTACTGTCCAGTGTACCCTGTGGCGCATGTGCATAGAAAGTGTGGGGAATGGTTAATGTATTGACAGAAAATTGAGCTACATAGTTTGTTCTTACTCTGTGTGCTGCAGTACTGTCCTGGGTTCCCTGTGTCACATGTTCACATAAAGTGTAGGGAACGGTTAATGTATTGACAGAAAAGTGAGCTACATCGTTTGTTCTTACCCTGTGTGACGCAGTACTGTCCAGTGTACCCTGTGTCACATGTGCACATAAAGTGTGGGGAATGGTAAATGTATTGACAGAAAAGTGAGCTACATCGTTTGTTCTTACCCTGTGTTTGCAGTACTGTCAAGTATACCCTGTGGCACATGTGCATAGAAAGTGTGGGGAATGGTTAATGTATTGATAGAAAAGTGAGCTTCATGGTTTGTTCTTATCCTGTGTACCGCAGTACTGTCCAGTGTACCCTGCGTCACATGTGCACATAAAGTGTGGGGAATGGTTAATGTATTGACAGAAAAGAGAGCTACACCGTTTGTTCTTACCCTGTGTGCTGCAATACTGTCCAGTGTACCCTGTAGCACATGTGCATAGAAAGTGTGGGGAATGGTTAATGTATTAACAGAAAAGTGAGCTACATCGTTTGTTCGTACCCTGTGTGCTGCAATACTGTCCAGTGTACCATGTGGCGCATGTGCATACAAAGTGTGGGGAATGGTTAATGTATTGGCAGAAAAGTGAGCTACACCGTTTGTTCTTACCCTGTGTGAGTACTGTCCAGTGTACCCTGTGGCACATGTGTAGAAAGTGTGGGGAATGGTTAATGTATTGACAGAAAAGTGAGCTACATCGTTTGTTCTTACCCTGTGTGCTGCAGTACTGTCCAGTGTACCCTGTGGCGCATGTGCACACAAAGTGTGGGGAATGGTTAATGTATAAACAGAAAAGTGAGCTACATCGTTTGTTCTTACCCTGTGTGCCGCACTACTGTCCAGTGTACCCTGTGGCGCATGTGCACACAAAGTGTGGGGAATGGTTAATGTATTGACAGAAAAGTGAGCTACATCGTTTGTTCTTACCCTGTAAGCTGCAGTACTGTCCAGTGTACCATGTGACGCATGTGCACATAAAGTGTGGGGAATGGTTAATGTATTGGCAGAAAAGTGAGCTACACCGTTTGTTCTTACCCTGTGTGAGTACTGTCCAGTGTACCCTGTGGCACATGTGTAGAAAGTGTGGGGAATGGTTAATGTATTGACAGAAAAGTGAGCTACATCGTTTGTTCTTACCCTGTGTGCTGCAGTACTGTCCAGTGTACCCTGTGGCGCATGTGCACACAAATGTGGGGAATGGTTAATGTATTGACAGAAAAGTGAGCTACATCGTTTGTTCTTACCCTGTGTGCCGCAGTACTGTCCAGTGTACCCTGTGGCGCATGTGCACACAAAGTGTGGGGAATGGTTAATGTATTGACAGAAAAGTGAGCTACATCGTTTGTTCTTACCCTGTGTGCTGCAGTACTGTCCAGTGTACCCTGTGGCGCATGTGCACACAAAGTGTGGGGAATGGTTAATGTATTGACAGAAAAGTGAGTTACATCGTTTGTTCTTACCCTGTGTGCCGCAGTACTGGCCAGTGTACCCTGTGGCGCATGTGCACATAAAGTGTGGGGAATGGTTAATGTATTGACAGAAAAGTGAGCTACATCGTTTGTTCTTACCCTGTGTGCCGCAGTACTGGCCAGTGTACCCAGCGTTACATGTGCACATAAAGTGTGGGGAATGGTTAATGTATTGACAGAAAAGTGAGCTACACCGTTTGTTCTTACCCTGTGTGCCGCAGTACTGTCCAGTGTACCCTGTGGCGCATGTGCACATAAAGTGTGGGGAACGGTTAATGTATTGACAGAAAAGTGAGCTACATCGTTTGTTCTTACCCTGTGTGCTGCAGTACTGTCCAGTGTACCCTGTGGCGCATGTGCACATAAAGTGTGGGGAATGGTTAATGTATTGACAGAAAAGTGAGCTACATCGTTTGTTCTTACCCTGTGTGCCGCAGTACTGTCCAGTGTACCCTGTGGCGCATGTGCACATAAAGTGTGGGGAATGGTTAATTTATTGACAGAATAGTGAGCTACACCGTTTGTTCTTACCCTGTGTGCTGCAGTACTGTCCTGTGTACCCTGTGGCGCATGTGCACATAAAGTGTAGGGAATTGTAAATGTATTGACAGAAAAGTGAGCTACATCGTTTGTTCTTACCCTGTGTGCTGCAGTACTGTCCCGTGTACCCAGCGTTACATGTGCACATAAAGTGTAGGGAATGGTTAATGTATTGACAGAAAAGTGAGCTACATCCTTTGTTCTTACCCTGTGTGCTGCAGAACTGTCCCGTGTAGCCTGTGGCGCATGTGCACATAAAGTGTGGGAATGGTTAATGTATTGACAGAAAAGTGAGCTACATCGTTTGTTTTTACCCTGTGTGCTGCAGTACTGTCCAGTGTACCCAGCGTTACATATGCACATAAAGTGTAGGGAATGGTTAATGTATTGACAGAAAAGTGAGCTACATCCTTTGTTCTTACCCTGTGTGCTGCAGAACTGTCCCGTGCAGCCTGCGTCACATATGCACATAAAGTGTGGATAGTGGCTAATGGTTTTGCAATGTCCATGATTTCCACAAGGATAATCAAGGCAAAAGTCTGTGGACAAATGCTGTGTTTTATCATGTGAATTATTTTAGAAAGAAACAACAACACTGTTTTGCTTTTTATTTTACACTGATTCATTGACCATTAGGTAGACACTTCTTGTTGGAGCATGCAATATAGCTTCATATATGAAGTTACGAATCAAACGCATGTCCATTGAATGCAAAAATGTCCCAGTTTCATAACATCATTAAAGGTACTCACATTCTGCAAACATTCTCTTTCTTTTAAAAAGCATACCATTATATAAGATAAATGAGACTTCAATTTAGAAAATAAAGATACAAAAGCATGTTTGAAACACTAAGGAAAATTTATTTAACCATTTAATTATAGGTATTTCATACATTTCTTACATTTTGTATAAAATGGGAGATCCAATTTTAAGCAAATATATGATGTTAGTTTATTATGGATGTTCATGATAGTGCTATTGAACTTCTTGTTTTATTATGATTAATATTGGGCAAGGTATCTTACCAGTAAGCTCGCAGTGGTCTCCGGCGTAATTGAGGTGACAGTGACACTTGACAACGCCATTTACTATGGAACAAGCTCCATTGCCGCTACATGTGTTGGAACCACAAGCTGTACATAAAACAGTTCTCGTTAAGTCTCAACTCTATTTCGAGGGGTGAAAGCGAAAAGGTCCTATCTCCTTCTTTATTTATGTCACTTAGTACCTTTCGCATTCGCCCCTCGATTTATTTATCACACTTTGAACCTACGTACATGTTAACATAAAGAACGTGTATTCATTATCAATATATACACCATACATGTATATTTTTGAATTAAGTCAATACGACCTAAGATGCAAACATTTAGGTAAACAGATATGTTTCAAATTGATCGTGCTATAATAATGCCTCCCGCTCAAACATGTTCAAATGCTGTTTTAACAGGTTTAGTTAACATTTTTGAAAAATATTGTGCAAGAAATGTGTATAAAATGTACATGTTTAAATCCTATGAAATCTAAAATAATATGGTTAAATAAAATGTGAAATCGACTCCAGATTATAAGTTACGGGGTTAGTATGTGACCCGATATTGGATATACGGGGCGCAGGAACCATATGGGGTGAGAGCTTCGAAATTCCGAATATGATTTCCTGCGCCCCGTATATCCCATATGGGGTCATCTACTAACCCCGTAACGTATATATCACGTCAACAACCTGTTTACAGGTTTATATGTTTCATTTATTCATCGTAAGATTAATCGGAATCGGAAAATAGACGCCATTTGGTACAATATGAATTTGGTGACCCAAGATGGAAAAATATGGGGTCACCGCAAGAACAGTCCTGGACCAATGGCATTGCGTCATTTATGTTGGAGGCGTGATATAGCTATAAATTAAGATTCTGTTCAGATTTTGAGCTTCTTTCATTTTAGATGGAAATCAAGGAGTTGGTATGTAAATCGTCCCAATGTGATATGTTAAGATCCTGTTTATTTTGCTGTATATGGGATTCAAGGGTTTGAAATGCGAAATCAACCTTATATATCCACAGTAGCTATAGTGGTTGCGTTTCTTTTATTATAAATTGGAGTAAAATGTTTAGCATAATAAGTGAACCCCATATAGCATCTGTTAGGAGTTTGCGGTTTTTTTTTCTTCATTTCTTTTCCAGATTGTGGTCAAGTGTTTGTCATGTGAAATCAGCCACATGTTGCTATATATTCAGATTATGTTAATATTTTGCTTTCTGTTATTGTTAATGCGAATCAAGTGTCAGAACGGTATGCGCCAGTCAAATGCAACAACGCCCCCCCCCCCCCCCCCCCCGGCCCGGGGGTATACCGTGGATAGCAGGGGAAATTGGCCGTGTTTTTGCCTTCCATGTGGCCGAGTGAATGCGGGGGTTTTGTTTTCGCGCCGAAAACAGCGGGGAATGGGGCTTACGGCGAGGATTGTACCAGCACTGTGTACGCGCAGGGCGGGGATATTACCGGAAATTTACTGAACCGAAAGTCAAAGTCCCCTCTATTTGCCGGACCTGGGGGTTGGGGCGTGGTTTCAATTGAATGATGCATTACAAAATGAGATTAATGCACAAACTATAGCCTTGACATAGCTTGTTTCTATGCCAAGATCTTTTTAGTATCTTCTAAGATTTTTAAGTACATGATTTTTAAACCAAATTGTAAACTACTCACAAGTACTCAACAAGTAGCTTTCGGTTGTCTGCCATGTTAATAACACGACAAGAATAAAACCCCATCCTGAAAAGATTCATTTGTTGGAAAACACACTTACCAGATATCCCTTTCTTAACACAAAGCCACAATACCTAATCTTGTTACATTTATAAGTTATAATGCAAATTGCTTTTTGAGCCAACCTCTCATAAAAAAATCGTAAACTTTTCTAAAATAACACAACATCTACACATCTATGAAATGAAACATGTATCATTCGTGCTAAATATTGAACCTTGAAATGATTGAAATGCCTTTTAAAGGTTTGATGTTCTTTTCCTTCACCACCCTTTTGCAATGTGGAAGGTCTTTATCAGCCTTTATATGTAGTCAATATTTAAAGGGTCTCTCTCACGTATGATAAAATAGCGAAAAAAAGAAAATTGTCGAAAACTGACATAAACTTTGCATCGATGTGTACAATCCATTGGAACTTACTAACTAAAGAACCACATAGTTTACAATCTATTTAAGTTTAGCGGTTATTTCGTATTTTTCCATTAAAAAAGATTACTGGGTATGTCTACCAGGTACAATTCATTCCTTATGCGTGATTGGCTATTCGGTGTTATCACGTGATATTACCGAGGTAGGTGTATAGGTAGTCTGGAGTTCCTTCCCCTAACTCTATCGTACTGTATGAACTATCAGTAAGCAGGGAACCAAACTAGGTGTATAGGTTAATTATGTCACCCGATTAGATTAAGCCTTTGTAACTCAGTGAGTAAGACACTGCACTTCGATTTTGGCAACGCGGGTTCGAACCCGGTCTCCGACACAATTATTTTTTACATTTTGGTACTTTTTTACAATTATGATATCAAAGCGTAAAACATTATATTAGATAATTGTCCTGAGAGTCGTTACAGAAATAAACTTTTTTGGTGCCAATCTGTGACACAGTCCCTTTAAACATTGATGAAACGCTCAAGAAAAATTAAAAGTGAAAATGTGTATTAATTGTATCGACTTCTTCAGTGTGTGTATACCACGTGATAAATAACGTCATAACTGCTACGTCGGGAAGTAACATTTCGTTTAAAATGAAGACTTAAATAAAAGATAACTTTTCTTTTACTACACCATTTTAAACGAAACAAAGTGCAGTCTATGCCGCTTAAAAAGTCGCGCCTTCGTTTTATTACCGGAGTTAGATAAGGTGATTAGTTTCATCAAACACTTCGACAAACCTGTTTCCAAATAAATGTTTTGACAGTGCTCCACCAGACGGCCGTATTATGAAAAGGTTTGTCGAAGTGTTTAAAGAAACTAAACTCTCAATCAAACTTTGGAAAAAGACCGAAGACAGGGCTCCGTAAGCGACGTAGACAGCGCTATGATTCATTTAAAATGGTGAAGAAATAGTGAAGTTATCTTTGTTTAAAGTCTTTATTCTCAGTCACAGTGTGTGTATACCACGTGATAAATTACGTCATATATGCTACGTCGGAAGGCCGCATTTTGCTTAAAATAACGATTTAATTCAAAGATAACTTTTCTATTTCTACACCATTCTATTTCTACACCATTTTAAATAAAACAAAGGGCAGTCTATGCCGCTTAAAGAGCCCCACATTCGTTGTATTACCGAAGTTTGATAAGTTGATTGGTTCCATCAAACACTTCGACAAACCTGTTAACAAAAAATGTTTTGACAGTGCTCCGTCAGACGGCCGTATTGTGAAAAGGTTTGTCGAAGTGTTTCAAGAAACTAAACTCTCAATCAAACTCTGGGAAATGATGAATGCAGGGCTCCGTAAGCGATGTAGACTGCGCTATGTGTCATTTAAAACGGTGAAAAAATAGTGAAGTTATCTTCGTTTAAAGTCTTCATTCGAGGCAAAATATTGCCTTCCGACGTAGCATTTATGACGCAATATATCACGTGGTATACACACACTGAGTCAGATGCTGCCTTTTAGACGTAGCATTTATGACGTAATTTATCACGTGGTATACACACACTGTTATTTATATTTATACATTTGAAATGAATCAAAAAGGGAACTCAAGTTTCTAGTGTCTTAAGATTGTAATGCAGGAAGGTACGAAATATTTTGAGTACGGAGTTGTTGTTTTTTGTTCAACCATACTTGAGTGAATGTTCATAACAGTTTTAAGTAATCACCCGAATCAAGTGATGAGAATTCATTATTTTTTCTGTGACATTCTTTTTCTTTATTTGTACTGTTAGGAACTTGGAAGTAGTTTATTACTGCGTACGCCGGCTCAGCAGACATCTTTCAAATACTATTAAATTGTATTTCCTTCGATTGTGAGAGAAATTATAGGGTGAGAGGAAAGGGTTTTGATGTTTCAGTACGTCGTCGAAGATATTACCCAAACCTTGTTTCGGATATTTTACGGAAACTCGAAAAATTCTTGGTTCAGTAAAATATCCAGCACTCGGACGGGGATACATCTATATTCCAATCCCACCCATGGAAAATACCTGTAATCGTTTGTAATGTTTGAAAATCTTTAACTAGTTCAGGTGTACTAAAGCGTTCCGGAGTTATAGAGGAATTTTAAGTGTAGAAAAAGTAATTTAATTGAATGCACTTTAATTTCAATGTATTAAACCTAAAATAAATCGTATGATACAACCTGCTTGTATGTCCATTTTGAGGAACGGTCTCGTGTTTTTGGTCGTGATAACAAAATGCACTCTCGCTTCGTCTAGCAAACATAGACACTTGTAAGTGACCTTGGCTGGTGTGTGTATCGAAGAAGATATGCGAAATTGGGTCGTCGAGTTAAAGCAGAAATGTTAAAGATGCACTCTCACTCCCAAATAAGATTTATCACTATTAATTCAATTGTTTTGAAATACCAAAAAGGAAGAATAAATGACGAAAACAATTGTTCTTATGAAGGATGCCGAGTTTAATTTGCGCAGAAAACATGGTAAATCTAACTTTAATATGAGACTATAGTAGACCACACTTAATCTTATAGCATTCATCAATCATTTAATATTTTTGCGCTTTCTGCTATTACATACACGGTAACAATCTTGTTGTCAGTAATTAATATGTTCCAAAAATGCATTATTTAGTAAATAGTTAAATGTGTATCACCTAAAATTTATGTTTGTTATACATGTGTATGTATTGATTTTGAATACGAGTGTCACTTTAACCAATTGAACGCAACGTCCAACTATACAGGAGGAATAACTGGAGAAAGGAAAGGAATTATAGATATGATCAAGAACAGGCGCGTAGCTGCCTATACTCGAGTACGCGGCTGAATTCACATGATTCTGACCAAAAATACAGCCAAAGCTACAGAATTCGTACTTGACTATACACGCTGTTGACATATGGACATTGACATTAAAATGTAATTATACAGATCAGCGGAAAATAGGACCGAACGTTGGACAATCTGAATGTTATTAAGTTAATCGGGGCTTATTTGTTTGCTATTTTGTAGCAAGGATCTGCCGAGTAAAGGGTTTATTTGTTGATTTATCATCCTAAAACTGTCCATTTTCCAGTACTAAATAACGACCCTCAGAACGCCCAGAATGCACAAGCCTGCACCATTGTTTACATAAATTCCAGGAGGGGGCATGTCCACAGACCTCCCTAGCACAATTATGAATCCACATGAATAAAGGGCTAGCTACGCCTCTGGCGAATAATCATCGATCAAGGTATTTCATAAGTCCAGCGGGATAACCCTTAATCAAGATGGATAACACTTTAATAAACACACAGTCTACCTTACTTGTAATTCACATGAATAACGTCAAGAGTCTAACATAATTTTAATTTTAAAAACCTATTTCATAAAGAAGTTTTAAGACAAACAGCATTAATCTTGAAAAAAGTGCACAGTCAGAGCCCTGCATTTAATATTCTCTTTAACGAGATACAACAATATTTATGTCATAAATACTTAAGGTTATTTGTAAATGAAAGTGGTACGTTAAAACAAACCTACCATTAGAAAATTCAAAGTTGGTTTAGGTTTCTTTAATGCTTCTCACTAGCATTCAACCTAGCGGCTATAAAAAGTATGACTTCGTTCTATCAGTGTGTGTATACCACGTGATAAATTACGTCATATATGCTACGTCGGAAGGCCGCATTTTGCTTAAAATAAAGATTTAATTCAATTATAACTTCTATTTCTACACCATTTTAAATAAAACAAAGGGCAGTCTATGCCGCTTAAAGAGCCCCACATTCCTTGTAATACCGAAGTTTGATAAGTTGATTGGTTCCACCAAACACTTCGACAAACCTGTTAACAAAAAATGTTTTGACAGTGCTCCGTCAGACGGCCGTATTGTGAAAAGGTTTGTCGAAGTGTTTCAAGAAACTAAACTCTCAATCAAACTCTGGGAAATACTGAATGCAGGGCTCCGTAAGCGATGTAGACTGCGCTATGTGTCATTTAAAACGGTGAAAAAATAGTGAAGTTATCTTCGTTTAAAGTCTTCATTCGAGGCAAAATATTGCCTTCCGACGTAGCATTTATGACGCAATATATCATGTGGTATACACACACTGTCTATAGTACGAGGATGTTTCCACAGTCCTTTAAATACAAATCCAACGTTGACGTCTTAGTTTTGAATATTAACGACATGTTATTTTATTTTAAAATTCATTTATCTGAAATTTTCTCTGCACAACAATATCCGTGACAGAGTGGTGTATGCTCGTGTCCAGTATACAATGCTGCATCTGTTACATTTCAGTCTATAATAGTGCATGATGTAAACACAAAATATGGAAACCGGAAAAAAGTCTGTATTTCTGATTCTTTATCACAAATTACTGAGTGAAGTCTAGTGCGCATGGGGAAATCTTTTTCCGCAATAATAGGCGAATGAAATAGGATGTGTGTTGTCTGTTTAAAATGTTTATTATTGGAAAGTGTTTATACAATTTATTTCATAAAAAATATTCCTAATACGGAAAGACACATAAGTCGGTTGATCTGTAGAATTGTATCGCTTCTCGTTGCTTGCGTAAAGATATTTCGCACTCAAACTTCGGTCTCGTGCGATGAGAGATTTTAATACGCAAACAACTCGCAGATCAACCGACTAACATAACACATGAACCTCTATTTCACAAATATAACTGAACCTCTATCCCCGTAACCTCAATATTTACTCTCTTAAAGCGCTTCCTTAGATAACGCATATATTTTTTTCAATTGCATTCATCTTCCGATGAAGTTTGCCAGTACAATTTAATTAACAAAATGAATAGACAAACATATAAAAAAATATTTGCAAATAAACAAGTGAAATTTATATCCAGGGTTTCTCGATCTGATACAATAACTATCCTCTTAATGATACAGACGAGAAACTGTTCATTTCGAATATACAAAACAAATGAATGCTTGTCTATTGTAGTGAAGCATTTTGACTCGTTAACAGTAGAAACAAATTTCATCAACATTAAATAAATTTTATTTCATGCATATTGGTGAAAAAGTGGAAAGTATTGGTATTTGACTGCAGACAACTCGGGAATATTTTTTTCATTTTTGTAAGATTTGTTTCCCTTGACTTAAAATAAATATGTAAAGAATACATGTTTGTTGTTGTCTGAACGACAGTAATGAAAACCATGACCGTATCGATGTTTGTTGGTGATTCTACTTTTTGTATTAATAAGAAGATAATGATTTTAAACATAACGACAGTGAGAATCATTCGAGCAAGTATGGTTTCCGACAGGTATAACAAGAAATTCAATTATGACTATGAAATAATATCATCAACCAAAGCAATTCTGCCTGTATGCAATGAAGAAAAATACCTTGGTGGGACTTTTGAAGATACTCTGAAATTTATTGAACATGTCCTTAACATGGAAAACCGTACAAAGAAACTTCCCTGGACTTATAAAACAGTCCTTTGCGTTTATGAACAAAAATAAGTTGCTGACTCTGTGTATAAGTCTAACTAGATATATTGTGGACTACGGAATGTTATACGGTATCCCTCCTCAAAAACAAAGCATGCAGTGAATCGAGAACATTACGAAGAGCGACTCGTGGCACTGGTAAGCAGTAAGCAGTAAGCAATAAACAGTAAGCAGCAAGCAGTAAGCAATAAACAGTAAGCAATTAGCAGTAAGCAGCCAGCAGTAAGCAATAAACAGTAAGCAATAAGCAGTAAGCAGTCAGCAATATGCAGTAAGCAGGAAACAGTAAGCAGTAAGCAATAAGCAGGAAACAGTCAGCAGTAAGCAGTAATAGTAAGCAGTATGATATAGGCAGTAAGCAGTAAGCAATAAAAAAGTAGTAAGTAGTAAGCAGCAAGCAGTAAGCAATAAACAGTAAGCAGTAAGAAGATAGCAGTATACAATAAGCAGTAAGCAATAAGCAGTAAGCAGTAAAAAGTAAGTAGCAAGCAATACGCAATAAGTTGTAAGCAGTAAGCAGTAAGCAGTCAGCAATAAGTTGTAAGCAGTAAGCAGTAAACAGTTAGCAGTAACCAAAAGGTAGTAAGCAGTAAGCAGAAGGCAGTATGCAGTAAGCAGTAAGCAGTAAGCAATTAGCAGTTAGCAGTAAGCAGTAAGCAATACGCAATAAGCAGTAAACAGTAAACAGTTAGCAGTAACCAAAATGTAGTAAGCAGTAAGCAGAAGGCAGTAAGCAGTGAGCAGTAAGCAATAAGCAGTAAGTAGTAAGCAGTGCGCAATAGGCAGTAAGCAGTAAACAATCAGCAGTAAGCAGTCAGCAGTAAGCAATAAGCAATAATCAGTTAGCAGTAAGCAGCACGTAGTAAGCAGTAAACAGTAAACAGTGAGCAGTAAACAGCAAACAGTAAGCAGTAAGTAGTCAGCATTAAGCAATAAGCAATAATCAGTAAACAATAAGCAGTATGCAGTAAGCAGTGAGCAATACGCAAAAAGAAATAAGCAATAAGCAATAAGCCATAAGCAATAAGCAGTAAGACCGTAGATGTGGTCCAATTTTATTCTGAGAACATTAACTAAAACACATGGAACAGATCCTGAAATAGCAAAAATAAAAGTTGTTAATACTTTTGATAGTTAAAGTATTCAGTTCATGACATCACTTGAGCTACGTGGAACGAGCCTTAGAAATTTTGTGAGCTCTGTTAAGAGACATCTTAGTCTTACAAACTCAAAAACATCTGTCACACATGATGTGAATTTGCTAAATGGGCAAAACCAACAAATCGCGAGCAGCCGAGGCTCTCACTGAAACGAATCTGGAGCAGATGTATCAGCCTCACACTCTCGAAGATGCCAGTGCACGAGTCGTGGAGGAGATGTATCAGCCCACACTCTCGGAGATGCCAGTGCACAAGTCGTGGAGCACATGTATCAGCCCACACTCTCGGAGATTCCAGTGCACAAGTCGTGGAGGAGATGTATCAGCCCCACACGCTCGGAGATGCCAGTGCACGAGTCGTGGTACAGATGTATCAGCCCACACTCTCGGAGATGCCAGTGCACGAGTCGTGGAGGAGATGTATCAGCCCACACTCTCGGAGATGCCAGTGCACGAGTCGTGGAGGAGATGTATCAGCCCCACACTCTCGGAGATGCCAGTGCACGAGTCGTGGTACAGATGTATCAGCCCCACACTCTCGGAGATGCCAGTGCACAAGTCGTGGAGGAGATGTATCAGCCCACACTCTCGGAGATGCCAGTGCAGGAGTCGTGGAGGAGATGTATCAGCCCCACACTCTCGGAGATGCCAGTGCACGAGTCGTGGAGGAGATGTATCAGCCCCACACTCTCGGAGATGCCAGTGCACGAGTCGTGGAGGAGATGTATCAGCCCCACACTCTCGGAGATTCCAGTGCACGAGTCGTGGAGGAGATGTATCAGCCCACACTCTCGGAGATTCCAGTGCACGAGTCGTGGAGGAGATGTATCAGCCCCACCCTCTCGGAGATGCCAGTGCACGAGTCGTGGAGGAGATGTATCAGCCCCACACTCTCGGAGATGCCAGTGCACGAGTCATGGAGGAGATGTATCAGCCCACACTCTCGGAGATGCCAGTGCACGAGTCGTGGAGGAGATGTATCAGCCCCACACTCTCGGAGATGCCAGTGCACGAGTCGTGGAGGAGATGTATCAGCCCCACACTCTCGGAGATGCCAGTGCACGAGTCGTGGAGGAGATGTATCAGCCCCACACTCTCGGAGATGCCAGTGCACAAGTCGTGGAGGAGATGTATCAGCCCACACTCTTCGAGATGCCAGTGCACGAGTCGTGGAGGAGATGTATCAGCCCCACACTCTCGGAGATGCCAGTGCACGAGTCGTGGAGGAGATGTATCAGCCCCACACTCTCGGAGATGCCAGTGCACGAGTCGTGGAGGAGATGCATCAGCCCCACACTCTCGGAAATGCCAGTGCACGAGTCGTGGAGGAGATGTATCAGCCTCACACTCTCGGAGATGCCAGTGCACGAGTCGTGGAGGAGATGTATCAGCCCCAAACTCTCGGAGATGCCAGTGCACGAGTCGTGGAGGAGATGTATCAGCCCACACTCTCGGAGATGCCAGTGCACGAGTCGTGGAGGAGATGTATCAGCCCCACACTCTCGGAGATGCCAGTACACGAGTCGTGGAGCAGATGTATCAGCCCACACTCTCGGAGATGCCAGTGCACGAGTCGTGGAGGAGATGTATCAGCCCCACACTCTCGGAGATGCAAGTGCACGAGTCGTGGAGGAGATGTATCAACCCCACACTCTCGGAGATTCCAGTGCACGAGTCGTGGAGGAGATGTATCAGCCCCACACTCTCGGAGATGCCAGTGCACGAGTCGTGGAGCAGATGTATCAGCCTCACACTCTCGGAGATGCCAGTGCACGAGTCCTGGAGCAGATGTATCAACCCACACTCTCGGAGATGCCAGTGCACGAGTCGTGGAGCAGATGTATCAGCCCCACACTCTCGGAGATGCCAGTGCACAAGTCGTGGAGGAGATGTATCAGCCCACACTCTCGGAGATGCCAGTGCACGAGTCGTGGAGCAGATGTGTCAGCCCACACTCTCGGAGATGCCAGTGCACGAGTCGTGGAGGAGATGTATCAGCCCCACACTCTCGGAGATGCCAGTGCACGAGTCGTGGAGGAGATGTATCAGCCCCACACTCTCGGAGATGCCAGTGCACAAGTCTTGGAGCAGATGTATCAGCCCCACACTCTCGGAGATGCCAGTGCACGAGTCGTGGAGGAGATGTATCAGCCCACACTCTCGGAGATGCCAGTGCACGAGTCGTGGAGGAGATGTATCAGCCCCACACTCTCGGAGATGCCAGTGCACGAGTCGTGGTACAGATGTATCAGCCTCACACTCTCGGAAATGCCAGTGCACGAGTCGTGGAGGAGATGTATCAGCCCACACTCTCGGAGATTCCAGTGCACGAGTCGTGGAGGAGATGTATCAGCCCCACACTCTCGGAGATGCCAGTGCACGAGTCGTGGAGGAGATGTATCAGCCCCACACTCTCGGAGATGCCAGTGCACGAGTCGTGGAGGAGATGTATCAGCCCCACACTCTCGGAGATTCCAGTGCACGAGTCGTGGAGGAGATGTATCAGCCCCACACTCTCGGAGATGCCAGTGCACGAGTCGTGGAGGAGATGTATCAGCCCCACACTCTCGGAGATGCCAGTGCACGAGTCGTGGAGGAGATGTATCAGCCCCACACTCTCGGAGATGCCAGTGCACGAGTCATGGAGGAGATGTATCAGCCCACACTCTCGGAGATGCCAGTGCACGAGTCGTGGAGGAGATGTATCAGCCCCACACTCTCTGAGATGCCAGTGCACGAGTCGTGGAGGAGATGTAGCAGCCCCACACTCTCGGAGATGCCAGTGCACGAGTCGTGGAGGAGATGTATCAGCCCCACACTCTCGGAGATGCCAGTGCACAAGTCGTGGAGGAGATGTATCAGCCCACACTCTTCGAGATGCCAGTGCACGAGTCGTGGAGGAGATGTATCAGCCCCACACTCTCGGAGATGCCAGTGCACGAGTCGTGGAGGAGATGTATCAGCCCCACACTCTCGGAGATGCCAGTGCACGAGTCGTGGAGGAGATGTATCAGCCCCACACTCTCGGAGATGCCAGTGCACAAGTCGTGGAGGAGATGTATCAGCCCACACTCTTCGAGATGCCAGTGCACGAGTCGTGGAGGAGATGTATCAGCCCCACACTCTCGGAGATGCCAGTGCACGAGTCGTGGAGGAGATGTATCAGCCCCACACTCTCGGAGATGCCAGTGCACGAGTCGTGGAGGAGATGTATCAGCCCCACACTCTCGGAGATGCCAGTGCACGAGTCGTGGAGGAGATGCATCAGCCTCACACTCTCGGAGATGCCAGTGCACGAGTCGTGGAGGAGATGTATCAGCCCCAAACTCTCGGAGATGCCAGTGCACGAGTCGTGGAGGAGATGTATCAGCCCACACTCTCGGAGATGCCAGTGCACGAGTCGTGGAGGAGATGTATCAGCCCCACACTCTCGGAGATGCCAGTACACGAGTCGTGGAGCAGATGTATCAGCCCACACTCTCGGAGATGCCAGTGCACGAGTCGTGGAGGAGATGTATCAGCCCCACACTCTCGGAGATGCCAGTGCACGAGTCGTGGAGGAGATGTATCAACCCCACACTCTCGGAGATTCCAGTGCACGAGTCGTGGAGGAGATGTATCAGCCCCACACTCTCGGAGATGCCAGTGCACGAGTCGTGGAGGAGATGTATCAGCCTCACACTCTCGGAGATGCCAGTGCACGAGTCCTGGAGCAGATGTATCAACCCACACTCTCGGAGATGCCAGTGCACGAGTCGTGGAGCAGATGTATCAACCCCACACTCTCGGAGATGCCAGTGCACAAGTCGTGGAGGAGATGTATCAGCCCACACTCTCGGAGATGCCAGTGCACGAGTCGTGGAGCAGATGAGTCAGCCCACACTCTCGGAGATGCCAGTGCACGAGTCGTGGAGGAGATGTATCAGCCCCACACTCTCGGAGATGCCAGTGCACGAGTCGTGGAGGAGATGTATCAGCCCCACACTCTCGGAGATGCCAGTGCACAAGTCTTGGAGCAGATGTATCAGCCCCACACTCTCGGATATTCCAGTGCACGAGTCGTGGAGGAGATGTATCAGCCCACACTCTCGGAGATGCCAGTGCACGAGTCGTGGAGGAAATGTATCAGCCCCACACTCTCGGAGATGCCAGTGCACGAGTCGTGGTACAGATGTATCAGCCTCACACTCTCGGAGATGCCAGTGCACGAGTCGTGGAGGAGATGTATCAGCCCACACTCTCGGAGATTCCAGTGCACGAGTCGTGGAGGAGATGTATCAGCCCCACACTCTCGGAGATGCCAGTGCACGAGTCTTGGAGGAGATGTATCAGCCCCACACTCTCGGAGATGCCAGTGCACGAGTCGTGGAGCACATGTATCAGCCCCACACTCTCGGAGATGCCAGTGCACGAGTCATGGAGGAGATGTATCAGCCCACACTCTCGGAGATGCCAGTGCACGAGTCGTGGAGGAGATGTATCAGCCCCACACTCTCGGAGATGCCAGTGCACGAGTCGTGGAGGAGATGTATCAGCCCCACACTCTCGGAGATGCCAGTGCACGAGTCGTGGAGGAGATGTATCAGCCCCACACTCTCGGAGATGCCAGTGCACAAGTCGTGGAGGAGATGTATCAGCCCACACTCTTCGAGATGCCAGTGCACGAGTCGTGGAGGAGATGTATCAGCCCCACACTCTCGGAGATGCCAGTGCACGAGTCGTGGAGGAGATGTATCAGCCCCACACTCTCGGAGATGCCAGTGCACGAGTCGTGGAGGAGATGTATCAGCCCCACACTCTCGGAGATGCCAGTGCACGAGTCGTGGAGGAGATGTATCAGCCCCACACTCTCGGAGATGCCAGTGCACGAGTCGTGGAGGAGATGTATCAGCCCCACACTCTCGGAGATGCCAGTGCACGAGTCGTGGAGGAGATGTATCAGCCCACACTCTTGGAGATGCCAGTGCACGAGTCGTGGAGGAGATGTATCAGCCCACACTCTCGGAGATGCCAGTACACGAGTCGTGGAGGAGATGTATCAGCCCACACTCTCGGAGATGCCAGTGCACGAGTCGTGGAGGAGATGTATCAGCCCCACACTCTCGGAGATGCCAGTGCACAAGTCGTGGAGGAGATGTATCAGCCCACACTCTCCGAGATGCCAGTGCACGAGTCGTGGAGCAGATGTATCAACCCACACTCTCGGAGATGCCAGTGCACGAGTCGTGGAGCAGATGTATCAACCCACACTCTCGGAGATGCCAGTGCACGAGTCGTGGAGGAGATGTATCAACCCCACACTCTCGGAGATGCCAGTGCACGAGTCGTGGAGGCGATGTATCAGCCCACACTCTCGGAGATGCCAGTGCACGAGTCGTGGAGGAAATGTATCAGCCCCACACTCTCGGAGATGCCAGTGCACGAGTCGTGGAGGAGATGTATCAGCCCCACACTCTCGGAGATGCCAGTGCACGAGTCGTGGAGGAGATGTATCAGCCCCACACTCTCGGAGATGCCAGTGCACGAGTCGTGGAGGAGATGTATCAGCCCCACACTCTCGGAGATGCCAGTGCACGAGTCGTGGAGCAGATGTATCAGCCCACACTCTCGGAGATTCCAGTGCACGAGTCGTGGAGCAGATGTATCAGCCCACACTCTCGGAGATGCCAGTGCACGAGTCGTGGAGCAGATGTATCAGCCCCACACTCTTGGGGATGCCAGTGCACGAGTCGTGGAGGAGATGTATCAGCCCCACACTCTCGGAGATGCCAGTGCACAAGTCGTGGAGGAGATGTATCAGCCCACACTCTCGGAGATTCCAGTGCACGAGTCGTGGAGGAGATGTATCAGCCCCACACTCTTGGAGATTCCAGTGCACAAGTCGTGGAGGAGATGTATCAGCCCCACACTCTCGGAGATTCCAGTGCACGAGTCGTGGAGGAGATGTATCAGCCCCCACTCTCGGAGATGCCAGTGCACGAGTCGTGGAGGAGATGTTTCAGCCCCACACTCTCGGAGATGCCAGTGCACGAGTCGTGGAGGAGATGTATCAGCCCCACACTCTCGGAGATGCCAGTGCACGAGTCGTGGAGGAGATGTATCAGCCCCACACTCTCGGAGAAGCCAGTGCACGAGTCGTGGAGGAGATGTATCAGCCCCACACTCTCGGAGATTCCAGTGCACAAGTCGTGGAGGAGATGTATCAGCCCCACACTCTCGGAGATGCCAGTGCACGAGTCGTGGAGGAGATGTATCAGCCCACACTCTCGGAGATGCCAGTGCACGAGTCGTGGAGGAGATGTATCAGCCCACACTCTCGGAGATGCCAGTGCACAAGTCGTGGAGCAGATGTATCAGCCCCACACTCTCGGAGATTCCAGTGCACGAGTCGTGGAGGAGATGTATCAGCCCACACTCTCGGAGTTGCCAGTGCACGAGTCGTGGAGGAGATGTATCAGCCCACACTCTCGGAGATGCCAGTGCACAAGTCGTGGAGCAGATGTATCAGCCCCTCACTCTCGGAGATGCCAGTGCACGAGTCGTGGAGCAGATGTATCAGCCCCACACTCTCGGAGATGCCAGTGCACAAGTCGTGGAGGAGATGTATCAGCCCCACACTCTCGGAGATGCCAGTGCACGAGTCGTGGAGGAGATGTATCAGCCCCACACTCTCGGAGATGCCAGTGCACGAGTCGTGGAGGAGATGTATCAGTCCACACTCTCGGAGATGCCAGTGCACGAGTCGTGGAGGAGACGTATCAGTCCCACACTCTCGGAGATGCCAGTGCACGAGTCGTGGAGCAGATGTATCAGCCCACACTCTCGGAGATGCCAGTGCACGAGTCGTGGAGCAGATGTATCAGCCCACACTCTCGGAGATGCCTGTGCACGAGTCGTGGAGGAGATGTATCAACCCCACATTCTCGGAGATGCCAGTGCACAAGTCGTGGAGCAGATGTATCAGCCCCACACTCTCGGAGTAGCCAGTGCACGAGTCGTGGAGGAGATGTATCAGCCCACACTCTCGGAGATGCCAGTACACGAGTCGTGGAGCAGATGTATCAGCCCACACTCTCGGAGATGCCAGTGCACGAGTCGTGGAGGAGATGTATCAGCCCACACTCTCGGAGATGCCAGTGCACGAGTCGTGGAGCAGATGTATCAGCCCCACACTCTCGGAGATGCCAGTGCACGAGTCGTGGAGGAGATGTATCTGCCCCACACTCTCGGAGATGCCAGTGCACGAGTCGTGGAGCAGATGTATCAGCCCACACTCTCGGAGATTCCAGTGCACGAGTCGTGGAGGAGATGTATCAGCCCACACTCTCGGAGATGCCAGTGCACGAGTCGTGGAGCAGATGTATCAGCCCACACTCTCGGAGATGCCAGTGCACGAGTCGTGGAGGAGATGTATCAGCCCACACTCTCGGAGATGCCAGTGCACGAGTCGTGGAGGAGATGTATCAGCCCACACTCTCGGAGATGCCAGTGCACGAGTCGTGGAGGAGATGTATCAGCCCCACACTCTCGGAGATGCCAGTGCACGAGTCGTGGAGGAGATGTATCAGCCCACACTCTCGGAGATGCCAGTGCACGAGTCGTGGAGGAGATGTATCAGCCCCACACTCTCGGAGATGCCAGTGCACAAGTCGTGGAGCAGATGTATCAGCCCCACACTCTCGGAGATTCCAGTGCACAAGTCGTGGAGCAGATGTATCAGCCCCAGTCTCTCGGAGATTCCAGTGCACGAGTCGTGGAGGAGATGTATCAGCCCACACTCTCGGAGATTCCAGTGCACGAGTCGTGGAGGAGATGTATCAGCCCCACACTCTCGGAGATGCCAGTGCACAAGTCGTGGAGCAGATGTATCAGCCCCACACTCTCGGAGATTCCAGTGCACAATTCGTGGAGCAGATGTATCAGCCCCACACTCTCGGAGATTCCAGTGCACGAGTCGTGGAGGAGATGTATCAGCCCACACTCTCGGAGATTCCAGTGCACGAGTCGTGGAGGAGATGTATCAGCCCACACTCTCGGAGATTCCAGTGCACAAGTCGTGGAGGAGATGTATCAGCCCCACACTCTCGGAGATTCCAGTGCACGAGTCGTGGAGGAGATGTATTAGCCCCACACTCTCGGAGATGCCAGTGCACGAGTCGTGGAGGAGATGTATCAGCCCCACACTCTCGGAGATGCCAGTGCACGAGTCGTGGAGGAGATGTATCAGCCCCCACTCTCGGAGATGCCAGTGCACGAGTCGTGGAGCAGATGTATCAGCTCACACTCTCGGAGATTCCAGTGCACGAGTCGTGGTACAGATGTATCACATGTTTTGGCATGATGACAACAGCTGAAGCTCGGAATATAACATGGGGTGGCTTTCGCTAAGTACTGCTGAAAATCTGAAATGAATAATACTAAATAATTAAATATACTACAAAAAACACTTCTTTATTTTCTGCTTATGTCCAGCTTGTGTCATTTCTTATGCAAAGCTAGTGGCATTTCTTATGTCCAGTTATTGGCATTTTCTTTTGTCCAACTAGTCCTTTGCTTAAATCCAGCTAATGTCATTTCTTATATCCAGCTTGTGTCATTTCTTATGCAAAGCTAGTGGCATATCTTATGTCCTGCTAGTGGCATTTCTTTATGTCCACCTAGTGGCATTTCTTTATGTTCAGCTAGTGGCGTTTTTTTTATGTCCAGCCAATGGCATATTCCTAGTGGCATTTCTTTATTTCCACCTAGTGGCATTTCTTTCTGTCCACCTAGTGACATTTCTTTGTGTCCAGTTAGTGGCATTTCTTTGTGTCCAGTTAGTGGCATTTCTTTGTGTCCAGCTTGTGGCATTTATTATGTCAAGCTTGTGGCATTTCTTATGCAAAGCTAGTGGCATTTCTTATGCCCAGCTAGTGGCATATCTTATGTCCTGCTAGTGGCATTTCTTTGTGTCCAGGTTGTGGTATTTTTAATATCCAGCTAGCGGCATCCCTTGGTATCCAGCTAGTGGAATTTCTTTGTGTCCAGCTTGTGGCATTTCTTATGCAAAGCTAATGGCATTTCTTATACCCAGCTAGTGGCGTTTTCTTTTGTCCAACTAGTCCTTTATTTAAGTCCAGCTAGTGTCATTCCTTATGACCAGCTTGTGGCATTTCTTATGTCCAGCTAGTGGCATTTCTTATGTCCAGCTAGTGGCATATCTAATTTCCTGCTAGTGGCATTTCTTTATGTCCACCTAGTGGCATTTCTTTATATCCAGCTAGTGGCATTTTTATGTACATCCAGTGGCATATTCCTAGTGGCATTTCTTTATGTCCACATAGTGTCATTTCTTTATGTCCACCTAGTGGCATTTCTTTGTGTCCAACTTGTGGCATTTCTTTGTGCCCAGCTAGTGGCATTTCTTATTTCCAACTTGTGGCATTTCTTATGCAAAGTTAGTGGCATTTCTTATGGCCAGCTAGTGGCATATATTATGTCCTGCAAGGGGCATTTCTTTATGTCCACCTAGTGGAATTTCTTTGTGTCCAGCTAGTGGTATTTTAATGCCCAGCTAGCGGCATTCCTTTGTGTCCAGCTAGTGGCATTTCTTTGTATCCAGCTTGTGGCATTTCTTGTGCAAAGCTGATGGCATTTTTATACCCAGCTAGTGGCATATCTAATGTCCTGCTAGTGGCATTTCTTTATGTCCAACTAGTGGTATTTTTAACATCCAGCTAGCGGCATTTCTTTGTGTTCAGCTATTTACATTTCTTTGTGTCCAGCTAGAGGCATTTCTAATGTCCAGCTAGTGGCATTTCTAATGTCCAGTTAGTGGCATTTTATTTTGACCAGCTAGTGGCATTTCTTATATCAAGCTAGTGGCATTTCTCTTTGTCCTGCTAGCGGGATTTATTCATGTACTGCAAGTGGCATATTCCTATGTCATGATAGTGGCATTTCTTATGTCCTGCTAGTGGCATTTCTCTTTGTCCTGCTAGCGGGATTTATTCATGTACTGCAAGTGGCATATTCCTATGTCATGATAGTGGCATTTCTTATGTCCTGCTAGTGGCATTTCTTATGTCCTGCTAGTGGCATTTCCTCTGTCCAGCTAGTGGCATTTCTTATGTCCTGCTAGTGGCATTTCCTCTGTCCAGCTAGTGGCATTTCTTATGTCCTGCTAGTGGCATTTCTTTATGTCCAACTAGTGGCATTTATTATGTCCAGTAAGTGGCATATCTTATGTCCTTCTAGTGGCATTTCTTTGTGTTCAGCAAGTGGCATTTCTTATGTCCTGTTAGTGGCATTTCGTATGTCTAGCTTGTGGCATTTCTTATGTCCAGCTAGTGGCATATCGTAATGTTCTGCTAGTGGCATTGCTTATGCCCAGCTAGTGGCATATCGTAATGCCCTGCTAGTTGCATTTCTTTTTGACCAGCTACTGGCATTTCTTTATGTCCAGCTAGTGTAATTTCTAATGTCCAGCTAGTGGCATATCGTAATGTCCTGCTAGTGGCATAGTTTTTATGTCCCGCTAATTGCATTTCTTTATCCAGCTAGTAGTGTTTCTTATGCCAAACTATCGACATTTCTGATATCCAGGTTGTGGCATTTCTTATGTCCCGCTTGTGGCATTTTTTATGTCCAGCTTGTGGCATTTCTTATGTCCAGCTTGTGGCATTTCTTATGTCCAGCTAGTGGTATTTGTTATGTCCAGCTTGTGGCATTTATTATGTCCAGCTTGTGGCATTTCTTATGTCCAGCTAGTGGTATTTCTTATGTCCAGCTAGTGGCATTTCTTATATCCAGCTTGTGGCATTTCTTATATCCAGCTTGTGGCATTTCTTATATCCAGCTTGTGGCATTTCTTTATCCAGCTAGTGGTATTTCTTATGTCCAGCTTGTGGCATTTCTTATGTCCAGCTAGTGACATTTCTTATGTCCAGCTAGTGACATTTCTTATGTCCAGCTTGTGGCATTTCTTATGTCCAGCTTGTGGCATTTCTTTAAGTCCTGCTAGTCAGTAGAATGAGAAATATTCAGGATTTTTTGTTGCGTTTCTTGGGCATGTAGAGTCTGTGAGTTCCTGTTTGACACAGGATCTCTAGTTGTCTCCGCATATTATTTATCTTTCGAAATTGTATACGATGTACTTATTGTGATAAGCCTTCAGGAAGATAATATTCCCACTGTTTTCTGGATGTTTACAGCTCGCGGAACAAAACTAACAAACATTAACTGCTCCTAATTGGCGGCTTTGTTTGATCTTTGCAGGTATTCTTTTGATGTTGCCGCCTGTTTAAGACAATAATTTCGGGATGTTAGACATTTTATTGTGATCAGCTGTCAGTTATCGCGGTTTCTGAGAAAATTACCGCAGTTCATTTCAGGACCGAGGCTAAAACGCAAAAACAATACTTTTCGTACAAATTAGAATAATTAGAGTCTTTGAATGCTTACTTTGTAAAACCTTAGAAAACGTACATGTTAGATGAAAAAGTATGTTATAAACGTGTGATATGTTTAATTAACTGACATGAATGAGGGTGAAAAAATCCCCTCTCCCAATATACAGCTTCAGGGTGTACCAGAATCCTGCGTAACACTAATTATTGAGAACAAATTTTGCGTTTCTGTGCTCTGGTTTCTGTACCATGCTCTACAGTGTCAAGAACCCCCTAAAAAGAAGCTAGATTTTGCAATCGAAACAGGGGAGGGGGAGAGGTCAGTCTCAGTCATAAATTTGCAATATTTTACGATTTTATCGAATGGAAATGCGGCCTGGAACAATATAGCTTATTTTAAAGTGAAATAAATATTCTTGAAAATTCCTTAAATTTTATTAAATTAGTTAACAGCATTATTTGTGTTCATTGAGCTCAATGCACTATTCATTTAGTAATTAGTAAACAGCGTTATTTGTGTTCATTGAGCTCAATGCACTATTCACTTAGTAGAAATAGATAAGTGCATATACGTTTTAACATTGAAATTTTTCAACTATCATCAATTTTTGTGAGACATTTAACAAACTTTACCGAAAAAATACATCTCTGTTGATGAAGTAAAGAATTAAATCAAATCGAAAACAGAACCACCGGCGGGACTCGAACCCGCAATCCCCGGCTTAGGAGGCCGGTGCCTTATCCATTGGGCCACGGTGGCGCATGGTCTGCACCGTCGTTTAACAATTATTTATAGCTAAACTATATTTAGATCGCTGTTGCTATGCGACCTTAACGACATTTGGCGCGTAAGTCTAAAAATTGATATATTCAGTACAATAAGCTATTTTAAACGTCTCTTTATAAAATCTAATATAATCATAGCAATTAAATACGTTTTAATACCAAATTATTTTTTGACTATGATAAAATAATGTAGACGAATTCAATTATAAAACACTTCGATCTTTTGTTGGTTAAAAAATATCATTTAATCTGTCAACGATTCCAAATATATATGAGGACCGTGAACTAATGTAATCAGTGGCGTAGTTCAATTATGCTGTGGGGGAGGGGGTTCGGGGGCATGCCCCCTCGGTAAATTGCAATCAGGTGCATTCTGGGCGTTCTGTGGTGCTTTATTTAGTACTGGAATACGAACAGTTTTAGGATCATGTAGTAAAGTAGGCATACTGCAACTTTGACTGTTTTTTGTCAGAATCATGTGGATTCAGCCGGGTCACGACTCGCGTATACATAGGCAGCTACGCGCCTGGTAATAATGCATCGAATTCTGCCCTTTTCAGTAGTCTACGAACCGAATACTGCCTTTTTAAAATAATAAAAGATTTTAAGAGCCGAATACCACCTTTTACGAACTGAATACTGTGAGTCTAAATAGTTATAAAATGTTTTAGACTTTTAATTTGATTGCAACAGATACGTTATGTCTGCATTATACTTCATGTTAATGTTTAAAAGAACATAGTTTTATGTATCTAATACAGATTTGATCAAAACAAACGATTTCCTTGTTTTTCATAATATATTTGTTTGTTTAATTATAAATATAAACTGAAATAACAAACTGGCATACAACAACAGATACGTTACATTTTACACATCTTGTAAAGCGTTTTGTTAGCTTCAGATTGTTATGTAAATCGCAATGACTATAGACTTAGTCTTACAGTTTTGCGTATAACAACGCTTTTAACATGCTTCATGGTGATATAACCAATAAAAATTTGAGGCAATTATAAATGTGTTAATAAAATTCGAGCCGTACATGAACAAAAGACAACATATTTTTTTATTTTCATTATTTATTTACATTGACAACGTTTTTATTTGCTAACAATGAATTTAAACTAACATTTTCAAGAGTTTGACATGCCTTATTTCCTTATATGAAAATGTTCATAAAACTTCATATGTCATGTAACGTATCTGTCGGTCCTTTCAGCTGGTCTTGCTACCATTGCTAAAACACAGTAATTTACAGTAGATTAACTAAAATATTTTTCAAAGGTGCCCTTCAAATATTAGTCTTTAACACGAAACATGAAAAAATGTTATTTAAAGACATGTCATACTGGACCAAAAACCCATGTCGTTTTGGACCTGTATATGGAGAATGAACGTATTATTAAAGAACTGCGCATGAATAAAAGCTTAAAAGGTATGCCTTCTTCAAGAGGCTACGAACTGAATACTAACCTGCGATACTCAATATACTACGAACCTTTTCAAGGCTCTAAGAAGTTAAAACTGCATTTTTTTTCAAGAGTCTCGGAACCGCATACTGCATTTTTCTAAATGTATCTGTACCCGTGATAGCATACCACCACCCTCCTGAATACCGGCTATCATCCATTAACAATTCTCATTAAATACTGCGTACCAAAAGTGTGTTTCAGTTTCTAGACTCGTCGCTGAATAAAAATAACGACAATAACTACAACAATTAAAACTGAGACATTCATTACAGCCCCGGCCTCCCTACACCGCACGGGACTGGTCAATATAATGAATTATTTGATTGGAATGCATAGGGCAAGGGGGTGGGGTTGCGGGTGAGTCATGATGTGTACACTTTGAATGCAAACTATACATGTGATATCCAAGCGAACATTTAACCGACATTTAGTTCGCGCCACTACACACTTTATTTTCGTTCTCTCTAGCTGGCATCATGGCATTATCTGTGCTGTTTACATTTTATATATGTGACCCGCTGCCCTTTCAGTTTGGTACTCAGTCTGATTGTGCTTATTGTCGAAGTAATGATTCACAAGCGGATCCGGGGGGGCACCCGGCGTCCCCCTTCCATAAACTCGTCTAAGTTAACCTCTTATTTCAATATAGGATAAAAAAAGTAATATAAACGCCCCAAATGTACCATTTCTGACTATAAACTGTTAAAATTTTCTTGAGGGAGTAGCCCCTAACCCCCTGCCAACACTTCAAACCAAACAAATTACGGTTCAGGCTGAGGAGGGGGCGCAAATCGAAAGGTTACGCCCCTAAGTTACGCCCGCTCTAAAATCGAATGCTGGAACCGTCCCTGTGATTTAGTGAAGCACAAATACACAATCAAATAACAAGTATACTTTATTAAAAAACGAAAATAACAACATAATTTAATATAATAATGTTCTAGATTGAGTGTTTTGCCTCGACTAAGTTGATCATGATCTATCCACCAAATGACGACAATAACTAATTACATGCAGTCGCGGAAACTTGATACTCTTTTGCACCTCGATGAACCTTATATCGTACTACAGCTTTCAAAAAGCGCATTGTGTCCATTTAAAATATTTTCTTTCAGGGGCCGCTGATTGCTTAACGATAAAGCATATCCGATGTCTTAAATTGCTATAGGAAAGAATGAGGCATCAGAGTTTTTATGATATTCGAATTATCGCGATATCTTCCACGGTAGGACACAACTAAGTGTTATGGATAAAGAATTCCCACAAGTTTTAAAATAGTTTGTAAATCTATAAACATGCCTCCAAATGTTATCGAATTGTACTTTTGATGGTGGGAAGTCTGTCTGTCTGTCTACCTGCCTGCCTGCCTGACCGTCTGACCGTCAGCCCGCCCGTCCGTCCGTGCGTCTGTCTGTCTGTCCGCGCGCCCACCGGCCAGTCAGCCCGCCAGTCCGTCCAACCGCTAGTCAGCCCGTCCAAACGCCCGCCCGCTCTATACCGTCCGCTCGTTCAGATTTTAGCTGTCTTATTAACAAAGGTATGTACGTGGATCTGGTCCAAATCTGGCATAAAACGTCTACAAAGATAAGATTCTTTTAACTTCTGGAAAAGCAGACAGAATGATCGTGTTTTTTTCAAGAATTGGTGAAAAATCACACGCACGTACGTCTTCGGCGATGCCATCTGGAATCACTTGAATAGAGTTTGAACTGAATTATCCTTTTTTATAGTAACCTCATAACTTTCAGGCCGACGATGTCTAAATACAAAAAAGTTGCCATAAATGTAATCTAACGGACGTTATCGATGGAATTTTTTTCCAGTTTAACTTTTCGAAGCTCCTTTCTCATAGACTTAATTTCTTTTTTAACATAAGCAGATCTATATACATATATGTAAGAAAATAATACTAAATGCACACGCCATTAGATATGTTTCCTGGCACTATATCATCCAAAGGGTCCGTAATATTGGATATAGGTTTCAACAAATGATGATGAATGAATGAATGAATGAATGCATGAATGAATGAATGAATGAATGAATGAATGAATGAATGGATGGATGGATGGATGGATGGATGGATGGATGGATGGATGGATGGATGGATGAAAGAATGGATGGATGGATGGATGGATGGATGAATGAATGAATGAATGAATGAATGAATGAATGAATGAATGAATGAATGAATGAATGAATGAATGAATGAATGAATGAATGAATTAATTAACGAACGAACGAACGAACGAATTAACGAACGAACGGACGGACGGACTGACGGACGGACGGACGGACGGACGAACGAACGAACGAACGAACGAAGCAAGCGAACGAACGCACAAGCGGATCCAGGGGGTTGTACCCCCCCCCCCCCAAATCGTCCAAGTTTACTTTTGATTCCAATACATTAGAAAAAAAGTAATTAAAATCGCCCCATGTGCACCATTTCGGACTAGATATTGGGGGGGGGGGGAAGTTCAGCCAAACCCCTCAGCGGTTTCGGATATGAGGGAGGGGTGCAAGCCAAAAGCTAACGTCCCTAAGTAAAGCTCCCTTTAACGTAGATGTCTGGACCGCCCCTGGAACGAACGGACGATTAATTTATCAATCTAACAAACTTTTTATTCACTTCATTATATTGATATTGCCACAGAACTATGTGTGGACACATGTGATACTGTCTTAAAATGGCCAAATAATGTTTATAAATACCAATGAAAACTTAATAAATAAATATTTTAATTTATTCTGTCTGCCAAAATAAAAGTTTGTGGTGGGAGTAAAATATATCAGCTACAATGATAATTGATTTGTAAAGACCAATCATTGCCGAGTAATAATTTTGCTAGCGGTTGTTTCTTCTACCCCACGATATGTGATATCACAGGCAACGAAGCAAAGAATACTTGCGGGGATCTAGAAACTGTCTGTGTTTGAATAGAGAAGAACAAAGGCAGCCATCTTGCAAACTGGAATCGATGAAAATATGTGATCGTAAATTTCAAAGTGGATTATTTCATTATAAATTGCACATTAATGTATAAACTTGTGGAATTAGAACTAAGATAACCCACTCGAATAGATGACATTGAAGTTTTAATTGATTTTAGTCATGGCGTGCCAAAAATCGCTCGTTTTTAGTGTGACATGTTTCGTGTTGTGTACTTTTCTGGGTTGTGCTTCTGGTGCTGGTTACACAAAAGTTGTGAACGGCGATATTATCGAGCCCCATGACCAATGTGAGCCCATAAATATCCCCTTGTGTAAGGACATCCAGTATAACCAGACGATTATGCCAAATCTTCTCACCCATACGAAACAAGAAGATGCAGGAATGGAGGTAATTAAGTAGTCTAATTGACAATTAAATTGATTTCTACTCAATTAAGCAGGTTTAGTTTTTATTTGATATGATATTGGTTGTAATATTCGATCAAACATTTTGAATGACATTTCAAATTTTAATATATTTAAAACTTCCAGGAGTATTCATGAGACATTTTAATTTACTGCAACTCCTGTCCTAAAATGCTTTAAATTGATGCTTGAGATATTGTTGAAAGATGGCATAAAAACCTCATGGCGGATGAAACACTTGGTCATTCTGATTCCATTTTATAACAGTCATTAATCAGTTTGTTTATGCAGTTCTGTGAATCTGTGCTTATTAATTAATCAATCAGTAGTTTTCTCTATATATACGCACCTCTTCTTATTTCAGGTTCACCAATTTTACCCGCTGGTTAAAGTACAATGCAGCAAGCAGCTGAAATTCTTCTTATGTACCATGTATGTGCCGGTGTGCACCGTTCTTCCTGAGGCGATACCTCCGTGTCGAAGCCTCTGTGTTGAAGCCCGGACAGGTTGCGAGACGTTGATGAACAAATTTGGTTTTGAGTGGCCATCTAGTCTTGACTGTGATAAGTTTCCAGTGAATGGATTGTGCGTAGGTGAAAATACCACAGATCCTCAAATTACGACCACGAAAACACCAACACGCACACGTTGGCCCACAGGCGGTGGTGGTGGCGGCGGGGGCAATAATGGAGGAGGTGGAAGTGGTGGTGGAACTTTCACAATCAATCCAAACTACCGCAATGAGCTACTGGAGTGTCCCTTGCAACAGAGCGTACATGACTATGATTATAAAGTGCGCATAGGCGACATAGTTATACCCGATTGTGGAG
The DNA here is from genome assembly GCF_026914265.1 of Mya arenaria. Classification (NCBI taxonomy): domain Eukaryota; kingdom Metazoa; phylum Mollusca; class Bivalvia; order Myida; family Myidae; genus Mya; species Mya arenaria. The sequence continues at coordinate 2,169,951 of NC_069128.1, read as the reverse complement.
CACCTTGCAAAGATATGTTCTTCAGCGAAGATAAGCGTGACTTTGCCAGACTGTGGATTGGCATATGGTCCTTTATATGCCTCGCATCCACCATGTTCACAGTCTTGACCTTCTTGATCGACATGCAGAGGTTTCGCTACCCAGAAAGGCCCATTATCTTTCTGTCGGGTTGTTATTTCATGGTTGCGCTGGCCTATGTTATAGGCTTTTTTCTGAAGGACGATTATGCATGCAGTGTGTTCACGCACAAAGACCAACACCACAATGTAATTCGGCAAACAGAACCACTGATTACTCAAGGAACGAAGAAAGAGTGGTGCACAATACTTTTCATGTTGCTTTACTTTTTCAGCATGGCATCTTCCATCTGGTGGGTCATATTGACCTTGACCTGGTTCTTGGCTGCGGGCATGAAATGGGGGCATGAGCCAATAGAAGCAAACTCCCAATACTTCCATTTAGCTGCATGGGCTGTGCCAGCTATTAAAACAATCGCTATTCTTGCCATGGGCCAAATTGACGGTGATGTATTGAGTGGCGTTTGTTATGTTGGAATCTCGGACGTTGATGCTCTACGCGGATTTCTCATTGCCCCACTGGTTGTGTATCTGATCATTGGAACATCTTTCCTTCTCGCTGGTTTCGTGTCTCTTTTTAAGATTCGCACAATCATGAAATCAGATGGTACAAAGACGGATAAGCTTGAAAAACTCATGGTCCGCATTGGGATCTTTTCTGTACTGTACACCGTGCCAGCTACTATAGTAATTGCGTGTTATTTCTATGAACAATCATCACGCGAGGCTTGGATGACCACATGGTGGCTTAGTCGTTGTAACGAATGGTTGAAGGAAACTGGCAGTGAATACCTGTGCCAGATTATGGACAACAAGCAACTTAAGCCGGACTTTAATGTTTTCATGATCAAATACTTAATGTCTGTAATTGTTGGTATTACATCTGGCGTGTGGATTTGGACTGGAAAGACGCTAAACTCTTGGCAGGGTTTTTACGGAAGACTGTGCGGAACGCGTACTCCTCGAGATCATGAAGCTGTGGTCTGAATGTTATCTTGAGTCAAATTTGGTGATTAATATACATGTGTATCATCTGAGTGAAACAAAGATATATATGTTTTATATTTTGAATAGCTAATTGCCATAGTGTCACTTCGGATCTTAAGAAGTGCTTGCATGAAGAGGCTTCAGCATCAGTTAAAAGTGAGTTGGGAAAGAAGTCACTTAGTGTTCAGGACATGTTGTGGTTTGAATTGCGCAATTATGTGCTAAAATCATAAGAAGTGTTTCGATGGTGCTGTGAAATATTGATATTAGTATAGTCTGTAGAAAGTCGTCATTGAATGATGAAGGGCTTACTATGTCGTACCCAACAGTCAAACAGGAAAATCTGTGGTTTTAAATATAATATTTCAGCCGATTACAAGTGAAACAAAGTGTAACTTTATTCTCCCCTCTGAAAAAGACAAGTACTTGTTGCCAGATGACTCTGGCCCTCTGAATGAGACAAGTACTAGTCACCAGAAAATGTGCCCTAATCATCAGAAATACAGAGTAGCTGAGCCTGTCTTGAAAACTGAAAATACCTTCTGTCAAGCTAGAAATTGTTCATTGTCACACTGTGCACTGTGGGGCTTTGATCGGAGATTTGAATTGTCTACCTATTTCAAGAACTTAGTCAACAGTTGAACATTTATCTTAGTAGTACAATGTAGACATACATTATGAGGACATGTTCTTGAACATGTAGTTTTAGACTTTGTTTTAATAATATGCTTTCATCAAGTGTTGCTTTCAAAGAAATAGTGCCAGTGATTTGAACGTTTTTGTCGTACGTCATCGCAATATAAGCGAACATACTGTACAATGTACAATGTAGTACAGTGATTGAGTATTTAATTTTATGATTCGTATTGAGATGTTCTGTTGCCTTTCATGATTATAAAATGTTTTTTTGAGCCTAATTGATCAGCAATATACCATATTTAAGGTCCCAACTTCTTGAAATTTCTTAGCTTTGAAACAGTTTTTAAATAGGTTATTTCAATTAGCTAAAATATGGGGGTAAATTATTGTTTTGATTATTATAAAGACAATCACTATTTAAAGTCTAAAATCATCAAGAAGTAAATATGACACATATTGTTATAAAAATAAAAATAGTGAGCTTAGTTTAATCCTGTTCTTTATAAGGAATTTAAGAAGTTCGAGAATTTGGGTTAAGTCTTTTAACGGGGTCTGAAACACAAGAGTCTTGGGGCCTAGTTTTCAAGTCAAATTAGGATTAGATATTGAATGAAGGCACTAACCCTTGGTTTGTTTAAAAATTTGATTTCTCTTTTTCTCATAGAAGGCAGACATTAACAGTAACTTCAAAATGTTTTGAAGTATTAGTTCATGTAAGGTACATGTGTATATTGCTAATTAATTAGTGTTTAACTTCAAAAGATTTAAACTTATCATGTTTGTGTGCAGATTACAAGTACATGTATAATGCTGTTTGTGAAAAATTGACTCATACTGAAGTTTTATTAGTTACTCTGTGATTTTCAAGTAATTTCACTCTTACATTTTACTAATAGGAATATTTCCTAAACGGGGTCTATTTTTTATTTTTTTAATACAATTTTGACTCTATATAAGACTGTAAATGGCTAAATTTTTAATTTATCTAAAATTATTTTTGTGGCATCGCAGTGGAAGTGGTCCATTGACTATAGGTTAAGTCATTTCTTTTGTTAAATCAATATTTGGTTGAAAATGAGTTTGAGGATAAAATAGGCTGGCATAGTATGTTCTATATTCCATTGTGTCCATATCTTTTTTCATCTTATTTTCTTCAGACAGTGAGTTAGAGAGTGATTTGTTACAGTTAAATAGGTTATATGCTCGCTGAATGGTTACAGATAGGACAGAAAAGTTTCTGTTTTTTAATTATTTATAATTTATTTATGTGTAATGATAAAAATGACAATTAGGTTGTGAAAATGTACATGTTTCATACTATTGTTTTTTCAATTTATTTAAAGAGTTGTGACTGTATTATTTATTAATTAAACAACGGTCATTTCATTGTATGGTTAAAAATGATTCAGGTTTAAAAAAACAATTAGTATTTTTTGTTTATTTTTTTTGTTTCATTTAAGATTGTTGCTTTGAATTTGGCCTTTTTAAAAAATTCATATTATGGTTAACACGATATATATGGACAACTTCAATTTAACCCCTCCAAAAAAATACTCTGATACAATTCTGAATAACATGTGTACAGCTTTGTAACAGCTGATTAAACTATAAATTTCAAGAAATAACTTAAACCTGGAACTGAACACAGCACAGATTCTCAAGATTACATTATGACTAAGTTTCCTTTGAAGGTTGGATGTAGGAGCATCTGTTTGTAAGCATACGATGGAAGGTAATAGGGGAGGGTTTTTGTACGCAATTCTGTGAAGCACATCATTTTCAGCATTGCACAAGAGAAACCATAAAACTACACAATTGCAGTGTCTGTTTTTGCTATAATTTTAGGAAGCAAGAATTTCTCTGAGCTTCCCTGGGGGAAAATTGCCATTTACACATGAATAATTACAAATGAGCTGGTTAAAGTAGCAGACAGTGAATTTGAAAAACAGCAGTCCTAGAAATAACACATTGCGATGAACATGCCTGAATTCTAACACTTCTGCTTAGCATTGCAAACATTCAACAAGTCCTTCTAATTAAAATTCAGAATTTGAATTTGAGTAATTCCAGAAAGCATTTAATTTGTGCAGCGGTTTGTGCATATTGCCACCACTGAAATAGGAATGTATAAATTGTCATGTTGTTAGCATTAAGGTCGTAGTAGTGTATTATTTTGTCTGTAAGAGAGTACACACATGTACATATTAAGTATTTTGATTTGGACCGTACAGTATGAATATTATACTGAGATTTTGTCAACACAAACACATCTAAAAACATCACAGTACTGACTTCAAGTTAATTGAAAAATTTAGTATGGTCAAGTAACTAACTGAAGTTACTAGCAGAGTTATCTAATTGTACACTTAACTGCCCACATTTAACAAAAATAATTCCCGAACATTAAGACGCCAGATTGAGAGTTTGTAGGCAAAAAACATCAAGAATATAGTACATGCTCACTGATGATGGCTCGTGATGAATTTCTTGGTGAGATATATTGACTTCCATATGTCTGCCTGAACCTGTAAAACTATAGCTTCCACAGCTGTGGAATTGTCGACAAGTGAATGAGCGAAATCTCAGAACAGGGATTGAGGAAAAGGTTTTCGGTTCTGTTTTTACAGCTATGTTAGACATTTTTTAGTGTAATCCTTGTTTTATGACTTGTATGATTCAGTGCATGACTTTTATACATGCTTTAGATGATGTTAATTTCTTCCAGTTCCTGCTCCTAGTCAGACTGACTTTGACTTGAAGAAACAGTTTTTTGTAAGGAGTATAACTATCATACTCTGGTATTGAAGAGTAAATACATATTGAAACTTAATTTGATTGTAACCTATGCATCAGGAAGTTCGAAAGTATATTTCTCCCTTAAAATGGACAGAAACATGCAAAATTAATCTTTGGAAACACAGAAACATCAATGTTTTGAATGAAGCCCTGTCTGTGTACTTTTTAAGAATTTAAGATCAACAAGCCTGAATTCTAACATATATATTTCTAAGAAGTTGTTACAAGCTTTGCTATATATAAATTCTTAAGTTTAAACAAGCCTGGGTGAATTTTTTACCGCCTCTGCTGTTTCGTAGAATTAAAATGTTTGGATTAGCTAAGACCTTACATTGTAGATATAAGATGTGAACCACCAATGGCTGGGTGACCAGAAAACCCCATTGACCAATGGCTACTAACATTTTAAAAGTTTTGAACAAAGCAATGTTTAATCAGGTTTTTCAGGAAAATTGCTACAAACTGACATATTGATCTGAATGAATTAACAGATTTTGGCTACTTTTAATTTCTAAGGGGCCAGCTAGGAACCCTGAATGGAAAATAACAGATCTGGACTGATGATTCACAAAACTGACCATTTCTGAGTTGATTATAGCACATTTGTGTTTTTTTTCTGTTACTAAATCCAGTGAGTAATGTTATGGTTTGGGATTAGGAATGGAGAATAGAAGCCTAAATCAATATTCTCCAGCCAAGATAGAAGCTGGCATTGTCTGAATTACCAATATCCTGTTCCAAGACCAGAAAAAAAAAGTCTGAAGCTAGATACAGTGTTGTTTGCAGTCCTGGCAACAAGCTATGTTTTTCATTTAAATTCACAATGGTACACTCATGTTTTTGTGCGATGCATGTCTGAGTAGTTTATGCAAATTTGAAAATGCTAATTATGTCCTTCGTAAATTACGACTTGATTTTTGTAAGAGTTACAATGTACATTTGCTATTCAACTGTAGAAGCATTTAGGAGTTTTTGTACGCTCATCTGTTTGGTTCAAAGAAAAACAATCCGGGTATTTGCAAAAACTTTAACATTGACCATAACACTTAAAAGGTTCAAGATATTCATATGAAACTTGGTAAACATGTTGCCAGAGGTAATATGCACACAATTACAACAAGGCCCGTCACTCTAGCTTCAAGTTGTTGAAACATGCCCCTTGTTTGATTGAGAAAAACAACAGAGAAGTGTTTGTGTTCTAGCCTTGTTGCTTTTATTCAGAAAACTGCTACGGTTACAGTAGTTGAAATTAGCACAAGCCCGCAAGCCCTGCACTGGCAAAATGTCTTCCAGGCTTGCTCACATTCTGAATTTTATATAGCAGGGCTTGTTCATAAATATGATTCCATGCAATAGTATAAGAATTCGGGCTTGTTCATCCAAAATTCTAATTTCGATGACTGCGGTTAAAGTTCTTATATTTTCCATGATGACATAGCTGTATTAACTATGTATCTTCTATTTTTTTAGCAATATTGTAACAGTCATCATTTTATATGGAAATCAAGCTGATATGATATTTATTCCTTTATTCACAATAAATAATACAGAAGAACTATAGATTATATTTCACAGATTTGATTAATAATAGCTATCCTAGGCTGTGTATAATGTGTTATCATCAGTAAACGATCATGAAACTCCCTCTATAACAATAATATTGATATATTGATTGCGAATAGAAATAACTTAACCTATGAATCACTTAAGACCATTCAATATCAGGGAATTTTCATTCTAGACTTGAGGAGTGTGCAAAGCCATTTTCTTCAAAAAACAACTTGTAGTTTTCAAAGATTTCTGATTATTCTGCAGTGTTTTCTCCCACTTTTCTGTAAATGGAGGGAAGGTCATAAGAATGGTAAAATTTAAGCTTCAACATGTCTCAATTCTTGAATTTACACAAGTTTTATTTCAAATATAGAAACATAGCAAAGCCTGCTTAAAGCTCCTGAGTTTGAAGAATTAAATAGCCTAAGATTGAATTGAAAGTTTAAAACATATTTGTACTAGCTTTTAAGTAGAAAAAGTATTTGTAGCTGGAGTTTTTCACTGTACTGATGCAGTGGATCTGGTACATAGTTCTCATGTAAGATCCTCCATTTCATGGTTCATGCTTTTTATGCTTTTTGGAAGGAAAAAACAACATTGATATACTTCTTTAAAAAAAGGTTGTCTTTATTTTAGAGTTTAGACATTAAATATCTCTTCATCAAGATATTTGTTGCCATGGTATACATTACAGAAGGGCACTTTTGTTCTATTTTATGCTAAGGCATGGTTATCTTCTGAAAGTTGATACTATCAGATAGTGTTAATTATGGTAATTTGCATAAATTAGCATTTATTGTAAACTTCAAAGGAAAAAGTAAGATAGCCTATAATTTGAATGAAGTTAAAGTTTTTTAGGTGAACTTGTTGGGTTATTAAACTTGATGCATAATATTATTAGTCATATTTCATCATTAAGCATAAAATCCTTCCTCTACACTGTTCGCAAATAAATTATATGACACACTTGTAAACAAATTAAAAATTAATTTCAGAAAAGATGGTAGCTTGTCACTTTGTTTACAACATTTTAGTATAAAGCCCAGTTAGCACATCAAAGTTTTATTTGTCAAATTCTTCATTATACTTTCAAATTTATGTTAACTATGCTTTTGCCCTGGCTAGCTTATGACTGTGTCTTTGTGTTTATATAAAATGTCAACATTGAAAATGCTAATTGTTGCTAGAATTTATACAAGATCGTTTGTCATTTCGTATAAAGTTCTTGTCAAGATGAAAAATACCATAAATTAGAATACTCCATTAATTTTAAGTACTTTTCATCACTAAAAACATTGTGGCTGACTTGTTAATGATGAAAACTGCTCCTTTTAATGGGCATTAAGTAATCACCAGATCAAAATGTCATGTTGGGTTTAAGAACAAGAGGATGTCCCAACCCCCCCTCGCCCCCTTGCCATACGCCCCCAAACAACCCCCTTCCCTTCCCCATTTGGTACCCCCCTCTCCCTAATGCACCTAATACCCCATCATTTTCTACCCAAATCCAGCAAATTAGATATTTTTTTAACATTTAACTATTTTTAGAGTCTGCATACAAAATAATGAAACATACCACCTACCTGAGTAACTCCTTAAAACCCCCTTGAATACTGCATACCAAACCTGGGAGTTACAGCCTCAAATATCTAAGGCAATTAATAGATAAGAAAGGTAATGTTAAATACTAGTTAATAATGCATTTATTTAAGTGTTTTTAAGCCTTAACTTCAGTAAAGGTATTTCTTTCGTCATGACTATTTGACAGTTGACACAAATGGTATTCTTGTAAAAATCTTGACTGGGGAAATTTAAAAACTGGAATGTCAAGATGAGAGAAACATAAAAACCAGGCCAAGAATGTTAAAAGGTTTTGCTGTTGTATCACAGATACAAATTAATTAACTTTTCAAGATGTTCTTAGGAGATGTAACAGTGTTTTTCATTTTGTTTTATCATTTATGGCTAAGCAGGTTTGGCAAATTAAATAAGTTTCATATTTTATTGTCTATAAAAAATAGTGCGCTTATGATATAGCCTTGATCTGTTGGGAAGAATTGATAAAAAAGCAGCCATGTTAACATGTACAAAAAATAACTTTATATGTAAATCTTCTGCTTTGCATGCATAACAGGAAATATCATACAGTGTTTTAAATGCACATAAGCTAATCATTGTAATAAATCACAGCAAGTGATTTATCATGTGCTGATCAATTATAAATATTTTCGAATGGTGAACTGGTACATCATTTCTTGCAATAAAATGCCATTGAATAATGTGAAAAGGTTAAAAGTTGAAATGAGTGGGCTCATTTGATTGGATAAAAGACTGTGTATGATATACATATGAGGTAAAATCATAATAAACATCATGTACATGTTTACATATATATGTGTTTGCATGTGGTGATGACTTGACATGAAATAGAACTCAAATGTACAACATTTACAGGCGCATAGCTAGGGCTAATTTGGGATTACGCCCATCGATGAAGGACAGCATATTAGCCCTTCCACCCCCTACCCCTTTTCTTTTTTCATTTCAAATTCAGGGTTTTTGGTATAATAAAAGTTTGACCTGTCAAAATTTCCTTACGCAAGGGCATATTTTCATACAGTCAGCTACGCGCATGATTTAAGATGTGTGTTATACCAGTATATTTTCCATATTTTCAATGAGTGCTGTAAGAAATTTAAGTTATTCAGCTAATTCAATGGGACAGCCTCCGCTTAGACAAAGCATATCAAATATAAATTTCATTATAATAAAGCTATGCTAATTTTAGCCTGGGGATGAGTGAGCATGGATTATATATTTTCGTGCTACCAGGACATGTATGTCAAGCCAGGCACATTTTCACTAAATAATGCAAGAAGTTGAAATTAGTTTTCCTAGTTTGACAGACAGTAGAGCTGGGAACATCTGACATTTGATCAATAGTCCAGTAATATGACCCCAAAATCCCTGTGAATGGTGTAAAACCAGTGGCTAAGGGGAATTTTGAAATTGGTCATTCATTGGTGAACATGTACTCTTGTGGTCTCGAATACTTGCTTTGTAATGTGGTGTGTATTTTGTTTGTGGGTATTTGAACTTTTAAACTACTGAAGCAAAAACTGTGCACTGCAATTTATGGGTAGTTGGAGGAACTCCACCTTATGTTAATAGAAGAAAACAAATCGGTTCTAACTGACAATATATTACTAAAGCATTTAAAACAGTTTAGCTTATAACACTCATTTTACTGCATATTTAAAATGCAGTTAATTTTTATTTGCAATACTTATGAGGTAAATCTGGTTTAATTACGTATTCTATAATTTTATATTGTGCCATAATGTTGATGTACATTTGTGGTACTGAAACCTAAATGTCTTTTTAAAGCAATTAATCATAATGACCCGGTTAGTTTAAGTTGACTTGCACTTGGTATGATGAATATTATGCAGCATACAAAAAACTGTGTCTGTCATTAAACACATTACAACAAAGAAATTACCTTCAAATGTTGAAAGACAAACGGTGAGTTATGAATTATGTGATGTCACTTTTCCTGGTTCAAAACATTTTTTTTCATTTAATTTATTTTTGAACGTCGGTGATTGTAAGTGTATAGGAATATCATCCAGCCTACAAGTATACTAATGGCCAAAAGTCGTGTCCGGTATGGGTTTCATTTGTGCCTTGCAAATCCTCAATGCCAATTTTCAACACATCACTGTACCGGCAGTTCTGGCATAAATTCCAAAATTCTTTTTTCATTGAATGCAAATTAATGTCCTCTTTTCATCGATACCAAATTTATGAGTGTGCGATATAAAACAAAACAGATATTGTAGTTTTTGTAGACCGGACAAGACTTTTGGCTATAAGTATATAAAGTGAAATTTCTCAGATCTATGAGTTTTCAACTGAAATGCACCAATAACATGTACACACACATACGCATTCACACAGTGTACCTACACATACATGTACACATAGTGTTTCACAACTGTCTATCTTCTCTTTTAATACACAATTGTTTCATTAGTTCACTTTTATTTTGCTGACAAAACTTACTCTATGCTGTATATTTATTTTGAAAAAAATCTTGAGATTGTTTTTTCATGTACACATTCTGGTCTTAATATTATTAAGTCTGATCCTATTTTTAGTTTGTATGAAGTGTTAAATCATTTAATATATTGTGAAGACTTGCATCATATCGGTTATCCTGTCAGTTGAATGTGTAACTGTATTAACTATTTATGAATATTCAAAGATTTGATGCAGTTTGCTTTTCACACAATGGCTGCTTTTAGTGTTGTAGAAATCTTTGAAGTCAAAGACTGAGATGTCATTTGATAATGTATATTTTAATTCTGTATATTTGAGTGTATATATTTTATAATGATACAATACCTTGCATGTATGTAGGGTTTCAAGTTTTGAACTATGTCACAGTATTTTTTCTGTGTTTTGTGTAGTGCAAGTGTTTTTTGAGAGCTTAGCGCACGACCGTTGTAAAACCTTCAATTACTTTATTCAGTTAGAACCATCATGCTATAAGCCCGTGTTAAGTGTATCTGGGCATTTTCGAAGTAGTTTTATAGAACGGAATTAAGTATAAAAGATGTATCCTTGCAAACTGTGTAGGGCATTCAGACAATTGGAGAATATATAATGAATTTTATAATGACTGTCTCTGTTAGTAGATTATAAGGCTACCTAAAATATCTTCATTACTGTGAATTTGATTTATATTTCAGAATAAATAAGAGCAAAGTATATTTTATGTACGTGTAGATGAACAAATAATATTGAAAGTAAAGTTTATTTAACACAAAATGTGCTATCATATTGAAAAATAAATAAAACTATTATTATACACAGATTATCAAGATTCTAATACATGTATAATTCAAAGTTTTTTTAATACAAGCTCAAGTAGCATTATATTATAGTTACATGTAGAACTTCAATGGTCTTAAGGGTACTGAAAATGAATGATATATTTTTCTGTTTATCACCACTTTGATGTACAATACTGTGTACTGACATAGCTGGTAGTATCGGTCAGCGATGGGATTTTTATATGAATAATATATAAATATATGTATGTGTTATATAATATACATACTTTTTTATATAATTCTATACAGGACAATTGTTATGTATGTAATTATTATGTAATTATGTATATATAATCCCCACCCCTGTCTGATGCTGCCACCCATGGTGCTAGGTACATTACAAGCAAGCATGCTAGAATTATTAATTTTATTAATTGGGAAAGCAGGAACTTTCATCTTTTTGATATCAGTTTTATTATTAAACATTGTTGACATACTTTGGATGCTGTTTTATTTTCTTAACATTTTACATTTGTGCTTTTATGGCATTTTTAAAGAATTTTTCTGAGACTAGTTGGAAATCATGTTCAGAATGTTCAAACCTGTTTGAATATGCGATTGTAATAACATTCAGGATTGATTCTGAACAAAGGATTGTGAGCTATTAATTTCAGACTTAAAATATCATACAGTTGTAGAGTTGTGTTTTTTGGCTGAACATTTTTTATTAAAAATAGAAGTACCCTGAAATGGAAATAAACAGATTTAGAAACAATTTTGTTTGGGGCTCAACCCTGCTTCGACCCCTAATCCCTCTTACTCTGACAAAATCTACAGGATCTGGATTTTTTTCTTTTATCATTCTTTTCTGTGTGCTACAGAGTATGTTTCCAAGGTTGTATGAGAATTCCTATACTTTATTGTATAATCTTTTCATGTTCTAAAACTTGTGATAACAAGTTGATAATATGTTAAATGCTTATGTAAAATAGCAGATTTAATATACTCAATCGCAGTTTTAAATGTAAAATTGATGTTTTATCTTTGTAATATTCCAGTATGTAGATGCTTTAGTTCAGTTTTATTCTGTTTGTCAGAGGTGTAGACAATGTCTGCCAATTTTTCGAGATACTTGCGTCTCTTGCAAAAACAATTTAGCTGTGAGAAAATGTAGAAATGCCGATGGGGTTTGGTTTTATCTTTTAACTGTTGCTATAGTTACCAATTTTTACCTCATTTTATAGAAAACAGATTTCGCGTGCCCCATGTTGTGAATACGCAATGCTGCAATTGAAATAGTTAAGATATATTAGTTCTGTGTCAGAAGTTAACACTTTTAACTGTGTTGTGTTTTTAGTTTTATGGGTCTGCCAAATTTAAGAGGCTACTTGTAGTTTTTGTGGTAATCATTTTCATTTTGCATTCTCGTGCACTTGTTCATTTTTCTCAGCAAAAAAACCAACTTATTTTTGTTATGTTATTTCTTATTTTTGTACACCAGTCATTCTTGGCAAGTAATTGGTATTTTACTTGCTTTTGTAAAACGTTTGTTCGACTTGTATAAAATAACAAAAGATGTCCAGTACCGATGTTCCTTGTCAATCACTCTCCCTTGTAAATGCGGACATAAAGATCCCAATGATCATCATTACTTGCTTGTCATAAAAAGAACTGTTGATCAAATCTAGGTTTGCTGGTGTCCGTCTGGCATCGGCGTCTTGCAGAAACTGGATCACCGTTAAACTGTCCATGACTAAAATCGTTCAAGACTCTACATGTATATATATAAAAAAACGTTTAAGATTCCATACATAAAAAACGTTCAAGATTCCATAAGTTATGACGTTCAAGATTCACATAAACTTGAGTGCAGATGCTAACAATGACAGTATGCAAAAATCTTAAAAAAGGCGTATAACTCTTGACACTTTTATTACTGATGGGTTATTGCTCATTCATTGAGAAAAAAAAACGGACGAACGTGCATAGGTTTTCTTTGATTTTGATAGTGTAGGGAACGGAGTCCTTTCTTATCTGAGGAGCATCCCAGAATGCAATCGTTACGTAAGATTGCCAAATCTTAAATTTCATAATTGATAAAGAAATAAATACGTGATAATGGTACGTTGCGCAGTAAATGCCATGCCGGTATGAAGTAGTGTCAAAAATGACGTCCGTAAATGAGATGTAACTGCAATCCTCTTCATTTGAACTGAATTGAATATATATATTCAAATTTCAGAACTGTGTTTTCAGTTACGCTTAAGAGTTCCTGGTATTGTCCAATTCCTTTCATTGCATACGTCGCCACAGAATACCAACCAGTGTTCAGAGTACATATTATCATGGGGGAATTGCATAGGAGCGCCCTTCAATGTTATACAAATGTCAGCCTTGTGGCTAGTGGTGACTCGATATACTGCCCCCCCCCCCCCCCCCAAGTCACAAAAACAAAACCGCAACTTTTCGCTCAAGGAAGAGTGAGCTCAATAAAAGCGTTATATAAACGGACATGGTATTGACCGGTTATAATAGCATTGTTTAACGAAATATTCGCAATGGTTAAACAAATATCTAGTAAGGTCAAAACCCATGTACATAACTATTGTGCAAGCAACTATGTCTTCTGATCCACGCCATGAACGACGACCCAGCGACGAGCGTATTAAAAAACATGTTTGGCTACAATATTAAAGTAACACTTAAAAGACAGTTAATTAATACTTAATACTTGTTATATTACATATTTAAAGAACCAAATTTGTCTACGTTGGCCGAAACTTTGATAAGTACTGCCAGGCCAATAGCAGCATGATGCCATACCTATTACCTCGAGGGAAGTACTACATGTTGTACTACACAAATATTCGCCAAATTTGATGGTATATAATGAAGTCCCAAATGCGGAATCCATGGCCTTATGTTTTCGCTTTCCTACTAAAACCTTTCCCAATATTAATATTCAACACAGTCATCATAAAGCGTTATCATGTTGATCATCTCCTATAAGCTACCTGTATTATGGGTATTGTCATCCCGAAGAGACGGGATTTTGTGGGAGAAAACTTCAAACAAAACGAGACATAAAAGAGATATTATTTGAGTATCAATTTTCAAGCCTTGCTATTTAAACAAGGCTATGGAATTTCGCCTGTGATGTTTACATCTCAAACTATGGCCGACTTTGGGTGACATCCCTTATTGTGAACCAGCGCTAGCGTCTGATACAACTTCGTCTGAATTTAATTAACTAATGGTGAAACCTGTTTTCTTACCAATTAGTGGTTAATGAAATAGATGTTACCTGAGTTACTTGTTTATTTTACTGAACGGACACGGCCGGGATCTGGTATTGTCAATGTACCTGTAGCCACATTGAAAATTGATCTCGCATGTTTTTAATGAGTTTGACCAAAATCTGAAAAACTATTTTCTCACGTTCAGATTATCCTGAACATTTTTGTTTACTGTGTAAGATGACAAACAAAGCGTCTGAAACTGAAGATGATAACGGAAACATTGCGAAACATTACGTGCACGAGAACGTATCGACTACTTTTTGTGCATTACGTCATCCCTGTATGTGTACGTGTCGACTATTTGTTGTACACGTCATCCTGGTATTTGTACGTGTCGACTACTTTTTGTGCACTACATCATCCAGGTTTGTGTATTGTGTACATATTTAGAATGACACGAAATAAGTGATTTTTGAAAGCGAGAATCATCGGGTCTTCAAGTACACATTCAATGCAAACGCAAACGGATTTCAACCTCTATTGCAACGTTTACATCTGATACGTAGTAGTTATTATAGTCCAGGTGTGGCTAGACGTACGTTAAATAATTAAACACCGATCATATATCAACTGGTGTAAGGCATTACTAAATGCTTGTTTAGCGTCAGCGGACAGATTTATATGATCAACGGTCTGGTCGAATAGTTTTTAATTTCATTTGACTATAATTCCGACTATAGAACACAAGTGCAAACAGCATGCATCATACTTTGCACTAGTATTCTTGGCATTTGGTATTAGAATATGGTGCATTCTGTGTGATTCCTATGATCAACGCACTAAGATAAAGTTTTATTTGAAAACATTTTGCAGTGGAAATCTTACAATTTGTTGACAATAATGGTCAAAAATGGGGAAACTAAGGAAGCTCTGTGTTCTATATCATACTGATTCAGTTTTCGTAATTATTCGGGGGATCGTTTGTTTGCAAGATAGCTAGATAGGTTAACGTACTGTTTGGGTTAACGCTGTACATAAAAACAATTTAGCATGGCCTTATTTTGAGGCTGTCTCTAGAAGCAAAGAACACGGTATATACGAAACGAAATAAGAATTCCGTTCAATCAGACAAAATAAAAAAAACTGTTCGAATTTCGCACTAAATGAGAAAAAACGTAAACACATGCAGCTCAAAACAACGTTGCAAACGCAAGCATGGTTGAATGGCAACTATAATTAACTCTGTCCGATACTCACAGGAGACCTGGCTTACGCTTAAGGTCTTCTTTGTGACAGGATCAAGCTAAACTCACTTTTTAATGGTAAAATTTGTGTAATTTTCTAATTTTAAAGGGTTTCGCGACTCTTAATGGCCATGGGCCCGGCGTGTCAACAATTAATCTAAGTCACAAATCTTCCAAATGCTCAGATACAACCGTTAAATAAAGTGACGAATACATGTGACAAATGTCCTGGCGATATTCGTATTGAAACACAGTTTACGCCCAAACCAGGCTTTACCTTCTTTTATTGAATCGGTGTCCAGAGGGAGAATCGTCGGCTACGACTACGATCTGCGAAATATACAACGGGGAGTGCCGGTGTGGGGTTGGAGGGGGTCGGGGGAGAGAAGGAAGGGGAAGGGGGTCGCACATGTTGGACACAATCATTAGTTCATGCTCAATAACCGACAAGCAGACAAATAAACTCCACAAAAATAAGAAAGAAAACACACAATCAGAATGATAAAATGGTCCATTTAAACATACATAACAAACAATAGTAATAGTATCTCAAGGTATCAAATAATTTCTCAAGATCACAAGGTAGCAGAAAACACCCGCCATATAAGTGTGTTCGGTCTAATGGTTAAGTATGCGGACCATATGGCCAGGGCATATATGAATATGATGCAAGTAAGTCAAATACAAAACTACTACGTATCATAATTCTATGCACTTATCATTATTTTTTGCAAGTCATTAAGAATGTATTTTATATAACGGATCTCTTCAGGACATGTGTTTTAAAACACTTTAAGCAAAACATTCCAATCAAGCCCTCTGGTTTCAAACAAAACGATGGAAACTAATCGATCTACGTGTGCTGTCTGATGGGGGCGATTGGCTTTGAAGAATGGAATGCGTGCCGTCTGAACTCTGAAGATATGATACCACGCCATTCGAACTTACATGTGAAGAGGAAGCGCTCAGGTGTTTTGAAATCTGATAAAATGATAGGTAAACAAGCTATAGGTTATAACCGCCAGTTTAACACACAACCCCATAACTATTTGTTTGTTTTCACCATGTCGCTGTCCGTCAGCGCGGGCAAGGAATGACTTGCGAATACGAAAATACGTCCTCTCTTATCAACCAGCGTTCAAAAAATATCGCAAATTGAACACTAAATGTGGCAGAAATCGTAAGTCGTAAAGGAAAACTATCTAACGAACTAAGCGATACCGGACGTACGAACTAAATGTTACCGAACGTACGAACTAAACGCTACCGAACGTACGAACTAAATGTTACCGAACGTACGAACTAAACGCTACCGAACGTACGAACTAAACGCTACCGAACGTACGAACTAAATGTTACCGAACGTACGAACTAAACGCTACCGAACGTACGAACTAAACGCTACCGAACGTACGAACTAAATGTTACCGAACGTACGAACTAAACGCTACCGAACGTACGAGTACGAACTAAGCGATACCGAACGTACGAACTAAACGATACCGAACGTACGAACTAAACGCTACCGAACGTACGAACTAAACGCTACCGAACGTACGAACTAAATGTTACCGAACGTACGAACTAAACGCTACCGAACGTACGAGTACGAACTAAGCGATACCGAACGTACGAACTAAACGATACCGAACGTACGAACTAAGCGATACCGAACGTACGAACTAAACCTTACCGAACGTACGAACGAAACTAAGATAAGTATTGTTTTTGTTTTTTTTAATTCGGCAGCGGTCTTGTACTCGGCCAAATAAGTAAAGCAAAAACAACAATAATCATCTCAAAAATAGCTGCTGTTTTAAACCCTTTTCGAAATTAGTTCCTAAGGTTTTGTAAAAGAAAATAATTTTATTCAGGATTTTAAACACAGAACACAGTTTAGTCACATTTAATAGGTGTCATGTTTTTGAATTTATAATAAACACATGAACTAGCATGACATTATTGTGACTGTTTCACATAAAAGATACAGGGTGAAGTTTCAAAGCGAGCGAACAGAAGAAGCGCCTGTGCCTATTCACGTTACAACTTACTGCTGTGGGAATTCGCATAAATATAATACACTTTGGAATGTGAATACAGTCCTCCAAAATTGTCGTGAAATTACTTGGGCTTAAGCGATCAAAACTATTGCAACATATATTTACATAATGGGATATACATAGAAGATAATGGTTTGTTTCAGTTCTAGTGTTTCAGTGTTTCTGACCATGAAACCAAAAAAAAATCTTCATTTTATTTAATGTCTAAAGAGGATATTAAATTAGAATTAATTTTTTTTTTCAGAAAACCGCCAAATTGTTTGAGAACTAAATAGATAACCTCTATGAATTTGCGTCCTAGCCATGTGCGCACTGAGGCTACTATAAATTAATTACTAGATTTTCAACCCCTCGCCCGCCCCCTCTTTTTTCCGCCGCCCCGTGCCTTAAATTTTATGGACTCAAATAAAAAATGTTGATCTAGAGTCTGTATTTGCGAATCAGTCCGATACTGTCCGGAAACGGCGTTTATTCAAACCTTAAGTGTCGATGTAAGCATTGACCTGTTGAAAAGGAGAATTATTACGATCGTGTTCGTGGTTCGTCTAGAAACACATGCATATGGTTCCTCTCGCAATTTATTTATATCGGTCTGATGATAGATTTGGAAATGAAAACGGGCTAAAATCTTACATTTAATCATAAGATCAAAACAAACAAAAACACATCATCTTCAAGGGCAAGAAATATCCTAACATATAAAGGGAGGAAGTTGATCCGTTGAAAGACTAATTTCGTAATTCGTGACAACTGTTTTACCATATTTTCTCTATATAACTCTGTAGGCACTTTCGCTACGCTGGATTTCTCCTAATTTGGCAATGAAATAGTTAGAAATATCAAAATTATGTTTCAAAGTCAAATATCATTTTATTTTCACTGATAAATCTCTTTTAATTGGATGTATAGGAAAACGTGCAACAATGGAAGGGAGGGAAATCTTATTTTTGATGACTAAATTTTGTACGCAGTGACCTCCCCTGAAATAGAAAATAAACACAGTTATCTAACGTGCACATTATAAAACACACCTTATGATTTAGCCGTAGCCAGAAGCGACAAAAGCCGAGGTAGTCTATGACGGTCAGGGGGAATGTTCCCTGGGGTTGTTTTTCTATTACTTTTTTATGCGTCCTGGGCGACACTTCTGCTATGTCCATGTTCTGTGTCTTCTTACTATAAAGCGCTGAAAATGCGTTCGCACGAAAGTAACCGACAGGTTTGTTTAAAATAAGCTGAAAAATGATAGTAGTTTTTGTCACACATTTGAAATCCTTCTTTTAAACACAGGTTTTTTGCTTCATTTTTTCATTAGTGTGTTTTCAGATTATAACTTCGGTTTCAAATTGGCTTACCGTAGGAAGGTCGTTTAAAAATGTTTGTTTGATTCTGTCTTCAATGCTTTACGTAAGGTGGTCATGGTTTCCAGGTTACAAATACAGGAAAACGAGAAATAAGGTGCTATTGTACATGGCCTAAATATGAATAGAATTGACTGATCATCACTGATCTATGTTTACGGCACTTGCCCTGTTATTTTTTTCTTTCCCCGGCACTTTACTTATTTGTGTAGTTTTTTTCACTGACCTGTCATAAATCGTTTCAAAATAACCAGATTTGGTTCTTAAAAATAGGATATTAGCAAGGCTGTAAGGTTAAGTTTCTATTTCAAAGGAATTCACCGCCAATCTTAGTCTTGCTAAAGGAGTTCAATGATATTAACAAATGTGTATCCATTATGTCCAATACTAACAGTCGGTCTATAAGGAATATCTCCAAGATCGTATTCAATGCAGTGTCAACTCTTGCTGTCATTGCTTTTTGATGTTAATGAATTGGTTTATACATTTGATATGCAAAGACTTTGTGAAGCTACAACTTATACTTGTCAGATATTCAAGAATCTGTATTATTTTTTATAGTGTCGCCATCTGTGTATGTTATGACGTTAGTGTTTGGCACGTTTACTATACTACCGATAAGCTGAAACTGAAAGAAACTGCATGGTAACAGGTTGTCAAGTACTTGTTACCACAGTGATTTGGAGGGAATGAGCTGAATTTTGACCTTTACAAAATTTAGTGACATTTTACCTAAAATAACCTAAAAATATATTATTTTTTTCCTTCAGATTCATCAAAGGGGTCACTCCTACCAACTATCTAGCATAAAAAACTATGAATTACGGCACTTTTACCAAATCAGAAAATCTCGAATTGTACTCTATTTAGACCACTTTTGAACTATGAAAGACCCTAAACATCGTACATATACCCAGCTGAATATCTCAATAAAGATTTACTTTTAATTACCGATACTTGAGGATACAAGTACAAAAGTTGCTGCAAGATGCAGCAATTGGATGTTAGCGCGGGCCAACTATTGGTTATGCAAGTCTGTATGTAGGGTCAGAACGAAGTAAATGAAGTAAGGACTAACATTGATTGTAGATGTCAGTGAAATGAAGTTACTTAAAAGATGACAGAATTTGGCTGTTGTTTTGAAACGAAAATAAAACTTAACACAATACCAATTGTACAACTGATGGTATATCTATGACAGAAACCATAATTGTATCAAATAACTTTATTCATGAACTGTATCAATATACACACATTTAAAAAAGACAACATGGCCACAGTGGTGGTTTTCTTTTGGAGTGGCTGATATGATAGCTGAAATGTTAAATATGCCAACATGATTTGGTAAATTCTGGGCAAAGTTCGAAACGTTGAGAATTTGTACTTTGATGAAATGTTGACTTTAACCCTTTCGGCGCCAAAGTCGCATAATTGCGACAACTAGGCTGACCGCCAAAGTCGCATATTTGCGACAAAACGATAGGGTAGTGTTTTCGCTATTTTTACGCTCAAATATTATTACAGAGCCGAGTGATTTCTACTTTCGATTCAGAACGAGGCTTTTTCATGTTACTTCCGCATTCTTAAATAATTTTTCACGTAAAATTGAATTAATTACAGTCTTCTAAAGTGAATTAAAATCGCAGAGCGATCTGGACAATTCAAGATGGCTTCCAGGAAAAGGAAGCGGGCTTATACTTGCAAGGAAGTGCTAAATACGATCTGTAATGACAGTAATAGTAATATTCCGGACATCGAAATTGAATTCGGATATGTCAAATGAAAGTTCGGATGACGATATTAGTGAGAAAACTGTTTCAAATCCGTCATCCAGACCACAAACACCTTCAGGTTAGTTTGAATAATGCTTTTTTTCTGTTATTATTGATGTTTTATCCCCATGAAAATGTCAAATATACCATAAATAAAGAAATAAGCACTTGGCAGCTAAGTAATTCAATATAATATATATATAAAAGAAGACTAAATTTAAAAAAATATATGGATGAAACTTTGCCCAGTAGGTTGAGAGGTTGGCGGTCGTTTTTTTTTTATGATATCTTCAAATTCGTCTGTTTTTGAGTTCTGGCTGCTTATTTTGATCAAATTCTCAATTTATAATGCAGTTTGATAATTAAACATATGCCTATATTGATTTATGACTGTTATAGAATTATTTATTATTTATTTAAGACCACGGACAAGAGGTTGAGGGGACAAGGTAGAGCGATCGGGAGAGGGGAATATTCGAAAAGAAGAAGCATCGACCAGATTGTGCAGTGCGAAGTGACAGACAGACTCCTGGATGGAGTATAAAACAAACATATTTTAAATGCAATGAGTGCAACATTCCTATGTGGGCAGCCCCGTGTCATTCACACAAACAAGAACTTTCAGGAAGCTGGACGCGTGGTCCATAATGTTGATGCATAACTATCTAGATGTGTTGTTTGTACACATGTAGATTTGTTTATAAGCAAAAATGTTTTCATTTTAACATAGTCATTTTTTCTATTGTATAAGAAGTAAAGAAAGGATATGTACACAAATGTAATCACTAAATATTTATGAACTTAATGATATTTTTTCATTTTTTTAAATTTATTATGTAATTTATTAAATATTTTGTACAATAAAATTTCAAAAAATCATATTTGTTTTGATCTTATGTTTAATATATTATTTAATTAATTTACTGTGAAAATTTGAAGAGAAAAGCTTTATAAATAAAAAAGTTATGGTCAAGTGAATAGCCTTGGTAGAATTCTCTTAGACTTCCAGGAATTAATTTGGCACTGAGATGAACTTTTGACTATTTATTTGGCGCCGAAAGGGTTAAACAGGAGTAGCACCAAACGTTAATCCAAAAAACTAATTAAGGACATATGTTTAAAAGAATGTTTACTTTTGGCTAATAATCCGCGAAACAAGTTGACCGTTATAATTAAGTGTTACAAAGTCATTGTTTCTAACTGAAAAACACATAAAACTGTTTGCTTATGAAACAGATTTTAACACAATTAAAAAAATACATTTAACATAAACTGAAAAAAGTTGGTTATACATGAGCTGAAAGAAAGAAGTCTGATCATCATTATTAATGTCATTTTCCTTGTTCTGTGGCGTAGATGATTTATAGGCACGCAGGATGTTTTAAACAAAGGAAAGAAGTTAAGCATATACTGACACTTACAGGTAATAAACATTATGTAATGATCATGCATTATGCACTTTTAAGGCATAAGATATAAGAATGATGAGCAGAATGTGATGCAGGTTGATAGTGGTATGACTAGGAAGTTAATCACTTAATGTGTATGGAAATATAATGACACAAAAGATTTATGAAGAAAGTGCTGAAAATTATAGGTTACAATGAAATGAAGTGAGGAATATGTTTTAATACATGAAAAGTGAAGCATTTGTACAAAGTTTGGTGGAAATGTGTTAATGTTACTTTGCCTGTAAAACTTTTCAATTCTTTAAAATATGACATTGAAATATAAGAATAAATACTGCATTGAGTATTACTGAAATGTGAAAATATATACAAATATTTAAAGAAAGAACATGAGCAATATGACATTTTATATACATTTTGTATTCAACAAAGAGTAATAAGCATGATAACAAAATATACAGAGTTAGTATGTATGCTGGGAATGGTAGAGTTGTACTGAAATGTAATAAACAATAGAAAGAATATTTGTTATAATTTGGTGTAAGTGCGACATATACAGACAAATTAATACAATACTAAAATAAATGCTGGTACTATTTCATAAGCAATGAAATAGAACAGGTATGAAAGAAAAGAATATAAATGAAAATGCATGAAAACCTAGTAATATGTACCCAGTATGCAAATGCACAGTATTTGAATGAAACTATTAATAGGGTGATAAATATCTTTTTCATGGGGGGGGGCTTAAAAAGACTCAGGTTCAGTTGTTATGTTGGAATGAATTGGGTTGAAAATAGGTATATTTGTTAAATGATTTACTAACTTAAAAGTTGAAAGTTGTCAAACCCAAAACTGTGAATGATATGGCTGGAGTTTTATATTATCAGTATAAGCATTGCTGATATGGTTGATAGCCAAAAGGACATTATTTTTTAAAGTTTGAAAAGTCATAAATCACGAAAATGAAAAACAACAACACACAATAGAATGGTTAAGGGTAATGCAAAAAAAAGCAGGGTAAGTTGAGAAGTTGAAACAGGCATACTTTTTTAAGCATTATGAATTCTAATGTTTGTAAATGGAGAGTCAGTGCCTATAAAAGAGACATTGAATGATATATTCATCAGAGTTAAAGCTGCACTCTCACAGATTGAATGTTTGACAACTTTTTCATTTTTTTACTTAGAACGAGCCATATTTTGCGAAAATCCATTGAAACCAGTTATATAAGACAGCTGATAAAAAAAGTTCAAAAATTGATGTTTTATGCAATTTTCTTAAACTGGTAGTAACAGCTTTAGCCATAAGACATTAATTTTCAAATGGAAATATGAAAATCTGTGATTTGATCTTTTGTCAGTAATCTTAAATCATTTGTTTGCGGATATTAACACAAAATTTGCGCTTTCCAAGACAAAAAAATAAAAAAAGTTGTTCAAATGGTAAATCTGTGAGAGTGCAGCTTTAAGCATAACAGGTAGTAAAGAAGGGTGACATGGCAAAATGACATAGTGATATAAATACAAGTATTTCTTGTAAATTAACATTTTGTAACTGTTTAATTGAGATGTTGAAAAACAGAACATTGTTAAATATATGTACATATGAGAAATTAATTTAAACATTAATGGGAATTAAACTTAGCAAAAGCATAGTGATATCTACAGAGCATTATGCAAACATCAGTGTTCAGATAGACAAAACCTTGAATGAGAATTCTTATAATACTGTCAAATGTCTCTGATTTTAGGAACATGTTTTGTAAATAATTATTGAAATTGCAGAACATTTAAGAAAACAATAGGAAGGTAAGTAATCATTATGATGAGGTTATTAAATAATGTTACGATTCTGTAAAGTCATATATGGTGACTGTAAGATATTGGCACAACTGTCACTTAACATATTGACAGAATGGTAAAACAGAACAATGGCAAAAATGTAAGTACACTATTTTATAAATATCAAATTTCAAATCCCCCGCCACGGAGTGGGGGCACGGAGTGGGGAGGGGATTACAGAAACACTTCATCAGTCTGTCTGTTCGTCTGGCTGTAACATTTCGTGTCCGTGCTATAACTTACTTATGCATTGATGGATTACCATATTGCTTGGTACAAATGTTATCCTCATTGAGACGATGAGCAGTGACATTGACCAGGGTCCATAACTCAAAGATCAAAGTCACACGAGATATTTAAATGTCAGAGTACACATACTCGTGTCCGCGCTATAAACTCTTCCTACATATATCAATTGTTCACAGTATGTCAGCCTTAACTGAAACAGTAATCTATTTTTAGTAACAGTGACAACGACGCTAGGGGGCCAAAAAGCATCCATTAAAGCTCTGCATGAACTTGTCCTATATACCAAGTTTGGTCACACTATGTCAATCCTTACTTGAGTTATTCAGTACTTACCATACATTTCTATTTTGACCTTGACCTAGACCATAACTCTCGGGGCCAAAAACACAATCTCAGGAAAGGTCTCTATAAACTCTTCCTATATACCAAATTTGGTACCAATTAGAAGACCCTTACTTAAGTTATTCAAAACCAACCCTTTTTCTATTTATAGTAACCTTGACCTTGATCATAGGGGCCTCAAACGCATTTCCATAAAAGGTCTCCATAAACTCTTTGCATACACCAAGTTTGGTCTCTGTATGTCAAACCTAACTAAAATTATTCGATACATAAGGTGACTTTGACGCTGCTCTAACACCAGCCCACCCGAACAATGACACAGGTCATTCAAATATCTCAAATGTGATAATATATTTATAGTGTTTTAGCCAGAAATTGAAAAGGGCAGGGTGGGCCCAAAAAGGGGCAGGGTGCTTTCTTAAAAGGGGCAAAATAGTGCGCGCAATATTTGATTGTGAAACAGCCATATACCTTAAAGTCCATCTTAGGTTGTTGTCAAACTGTGACTTTAAGTGTGTCCTTATGCCTAAAAGAGTTAGCAGTATGTGTAAATCAACAACAAGGAGATGCAAGTTAACAGTTTTTATTGTATTTTTTATATTATCCAAAAGACTGTAGTAATAGCACGAAGACAGTCAGTAGTCACAGGAAATACACACAAAATTATCATAAATGATAATAAATAGTATAATAAAAAAAATCAATGAGATCAAACAAGACTGTTACAATGAGGCAACCAGACAACAATTACCAAGGGGGGACAAGTTCATACAAATAACAAGAATACAATTGTGTGCCTACATTTGATAAGTTATGGCATGCATATTGCAATATTTTAAAGATAAATATTTAATTAAACCACCACTCAATTATATACATTAAAACAACAGAGCAAAACATCTCTTTTCGATAAAAACTAAAAATTGTCAAAGTCATAATCTAAAAACTAGCATTTCAGTTCATATAAGTTTAAAAAAAAATTGATTAAGCTCTTCAACCATTTGTTTTTATATCTTTTCAGGACAATAGCACAGTGCAAATACAGAGGAAATGCAGAGATAAATGATAACTTATTTCATAAATAAAAAAAGACCAAACTTGAGTAAAACATGGCATCATTTAAAACTTATTTCAGCATTCAGGGACTTAAAATGGCACTAGCATGAATGCAGTATTGCATATGCCATATATATATGGCTAGGCAGATAAAAAAATAAACAAAATCAGTCAACTGAACATTTGATACTCAAATCTCTTAGAATGCCTCAAGTGTTGTTTCTTAAGTATGGTTTAAGCATGGATATCCTTAACATAACTAACTAATTCATTTTGTCAATTTTGAAAGTTTTGTCAAGCTTGACTCCAACAACTTCAACTCATAATTTAATAGAAATGAAATAAGATTTGGACTCCAGTAGCTCTCAAGTAGCATTTTATTGGGTGTTAAAATTCATGTGCATGATTTTAGCCAATTCACAATAATCTAAACTTATCAACGAGGCTATTCAAGAAATTCAATGTCTTGGGGTTAAATCTAAATTCGTCTGTTTTTCATTTTGTACCATCTTCGTACACATTTGTCAAATGCCAAGTATTTATCGTTCCTATTTATCATCAGGAGTTGGTGTACTGTGTCAACCTGCAACCGATTCCTTAGGTCTGTCTTGGTTCTTGCCAATTCTGAAAACACACGTTCTACTTCTGCAGTGCTTACTGGCACAACTACTGCTGTTGCACACAGTCTTTCTATGTTTGGGAACTTGTGTGGTCTTATTTTCATCATGGCCTTGATGAGTCTATGTGGCCCTCTGATGACTTCAGGCGATGTTGATGAGATGGCATTTTTGAAGTCATCCCACTCTTCTGTGACCTCATCAGCGTCCAGCCCAAAGTTGTCGGCAAGGCAGGCTATCTCATCATTGCCGTAGAATGTTTCAGTTTCATCCATGTTAAAAACAGCTAGCTGATCAATGACATCTGATGAGGCCAGTCGAACATTGATGTTGTCGACAAGTTTGTCCAGAAACATGGTTCTTGCATTATGAACAGACTTCAGCTGCTGCTCTGTTGCCTCTAATCCAAGGTCTGCCAAGAGCTTATCACATTTTCGCTCACTGCTTCCATATGTCTCTTTCAAATTTTTAAGCCCAGATATAGTGGAGTCTTTCCTTGGTTTAATAACAGAAAGGTTAATGTCATTCCTTTCAAAGACCAGTGTCAGTGCTGTAAGTGGTCTTAAAGCATCACACAGAAAGTGAACAATCTTTGCAGTGGCCGGATTTTTAAGCTTCTTAAGCAGCCCACTTGCACTTGGACCACTCCCCATTCTGACTTTATCGGCACCGGATGCCTCCGCATTTTCGAGGTCGATGAGAACAGCCTTGTAGCAGTCTCGTAGAGAGGTGACGGCTGCTTTGTGGGAAAGCCAGCGAGTATGGCCTGCCTGTTTTATGGTTTTCCCTTTCTCCTCTAACATAGTCTGTATCTTCTGTAGGGAGGCAGTTTTATTTGCAGAGTAGTGGTAATACTTGAAGACATGGTTCAGGAGATCGTCTGTATCTCTCATGAGCGGGATCGATTCAAAGCTGTCCTTGGCGGCCAGTGCCAATCGATGGTTATGGCAATGGACAGTTACGAGGCCGGGTTTAATTGCTTTCAACCTTGTTGCAACCCCTGTCTTCTTGCCGATCATGGTCTGGCATCCGTCTGAGGCATATCCGACAAAATTGCTTAATCCAAGCTCTTCTACCACTTTCTCAGTCTCTTTAAAGATGGTTTCAGCCTTTCCGTCGGTAATTTTCACATCTTTTAAGTAATCTATACAGGCGTCTCCATTTTCAGTGTTGATGTACTTTACACAGAAGGCAAGATGTTTATTATTTGATACATCGGTTGTTTCATCACTCATTATGGCATATCCGGGACTGTCTTTTACTCGTTGCTTCACTGTCTCCTCGATGTCGGTAGCCATGGAGTCCATGAATTCATCTGCTATTGTGGGACTTGTGTATGTCGCGTTTTTTCCTTGTTTTAGGTGTTGCAGGTCTTGGCATTGTAGTTCATTTGTAGCAAAATTGACAAAGTCTTTAAACAAAGTGGTGTAGGGAAGGTTGTGGCTTATAAGAAAATGCAAGATCTTTGTTGCACATGTCAGTGCTTTGAACTCATTTTCGCCCATTGGCATCTTCTTCTGCTGGAAGGCGTCACTAATGTTTAGCTGGACCTCCGTTTCAACTCGTAATGCAGACCTATGCATCTCCGAGTTCTGATGACTAACAATCTTGTCGAGCCGAAGTGTTGTGCACCCATTGGTGTTCCAAGTTCCATTGCCATTTCTCCCTTTCACTTTGTGTTTTTGGCATAGTCTGCAAAACATTACATCAAGAACGCCAGTATCAGTCTCTTCCGTTGCGCAGTATAGCCATGGTCTACCATCTGTCCACTTTGGATCAAATCCAATTTTGTGTTTGGCCTTTTTGCTCGAAGTTGCATTTGCTGTCTGTTTGGTCGGCAATTGTGGGTTGATTAACTGAGTTTGATGAGAGTCATTGGTCGACATGGGCGTGTGGCACAGATCTGCGGCCGACAGGTGCGTGTGGTGAGAGTCTACGGCCGGAGGGGGTTTCTGGTGCGGGTCTGTGGTCGACAAGTGCGAGTGGTGCGGGGCTACAGCCGGCAGGGGCGTTTCATGCGTTTCTTCGGCGGGCGAAGTGGTGAAGCACGAGTCTAAGGTGGGCCGGGGCGGATGACACGTGCCTGCGGCGGTCGAAGGAGTAAGGTGCGAGTCTGAAGGCGGCAGGGACATGAGGTGCGTGTCTCCGGCGGGCGAAGTAGTGTAGCGCGAGTCTACGGCGGGCCAGGGCGTATGACACGTGCCTGCGGCGGTCGATGGAATTTGTTGCGAGTCTGCAGCCGGCAGATGAGTGTCGCGCGATTCTACGGTCGGCCGAGTCCCATGACGGGAGTCTGCAAGGAACGAAGGAGTGCCACGCGAGTCTGTATCAGGAGGGGGCTTGGAAAGCGAGTCTGTTGTCGACCATCCTTGTGGGTCACTGGCATCGGAAGGTGCTGATTTCGTGTATACACTGAAAATGAAATAATTGTTTATTTCTGTTTGATTTAGCAAATAAACATTTCCATGATATCGTTCTTAATATGAATTAAATATAAACAGAAATATAGAAAAGACTGTGTTCAGATTAAAAGGTTTAAAGAATTGTTTTCTACAGTTTTAATTAAAACTTACGTAGCTCTATATGACGAAGTGTACAAAATGTACAAACAAATGTCTCCTTTATATCGAAATAAAAGTTTACACTCCCTGAATTATGACTGCTATTTAAGTTTTAACCATTATCATATGAGAAACAAAAGGGAAAACAAGTTATACGTATCCATCCTTGTGTGCATCCAACACGGTATACCGTCATTGGCATATACATGAAACGACATAAAAGAGCACGTGGACTTCATGTTGCAAATTTCCCGCCAAAATGAAACTCGTTCTTAAACTTATTTAACGTCGCGAACAAGTTTACTTTTTCAACAATGAATAGAAACGCAATTGATTTTTTCGTAGGTAATTTATTTTTATATTTAAATTTACGAAGATTGGCGAAGACTGCAATGTTTAGCTAATGTAATGGTTCGGAGCCATGCAAGGTGTTGCGCCTAACTATTTTTATGACAAATACATTTTCTTTTGAATTTATTGTTGTTTGAAAATACAATGAACTTTTCGTGATAAATAACCTCGGTGTCCTGCTATTGATAACCTCATATTGACAATTGTCTCTTTGCGATACTATATATCGGGTATGAAAATCTCAACTTGTAACACTTTGAACATAATAAGCTACGACGACAGTATCACGAACAGCCTCATTTTTATGCTCCAACTTATGTGAAAACAAATGTTACAATTACATTCAAAGTATTCTAGGCACGTTGAAAATACTCGGAATTCTCGGAAGATGGGACACGTTCGGCCCGGAAGTTAAATTGAACGGCGTAACAAATACGTCCTTAATGCGATATCTTACTAATCATTAAATAAAACCTAAATGTAATTGGTTGTAATTGGAACCGGTTGGTACATGTATTAACCTTTGGTTAATTATTAAATGGAATTCTAGATTTATGTTAACATTGCCGCGCACTTTTGATGGACGTGCTTTGCCAAAAGACAAGAAAAATATTTGTGCGTACAAGTTCGCCCGGATTCCTCGTGTTCGGTCTGTAACTTTGTGGAGTAAGCGATTTTTAAATAACTTTGCATGTGTATTTGACCTAATAATAAAATGTTTCGCGTATCAAGTCTTTTTGGATATACCTGACATTCGTTATTTATTTTTACGTAACAATTTGTCGTATGTTAATAATGGAATTGTGTATTCCTCGTATACAAAACCGTATATACACATTCAAGTAATATTAACGTAAATAAACAAACGAAACAAAAACACACTTTACTTAAGAACATAACGAAAAATTCTACCTGTCGACTTTAAGCACATATTTGGCTAAAGTATGATTAGTCCTTTTTATCTTAGCACGTTCCTTTTCAAGATCAAAGAATTTTCGTTTTTTAGACGGCATTTTCACATACAGACGAACATGAATGAAGTGAAACTATGATATGATTAAGATTTTTTCTTTCTTTTTTTCACCTGATAAAAAAGGTCTACGACACCAAAATATGACATGTGCGTCAATTAATTAGTTTGTAACAACATCCGCATCAAAGATGGACATTAAGGGGTACAACTTTCATGTCACAGACAACGGGGCCCACGAATAATGTGTCATAATGAACAGCAATTAGCACCCTGATAAACGTGAATTACCGTTAATCCGACCCGCGGTGATGATGGTCGTATGCCTTATCACGTGCTGATCTGTGACGGATTAGGAGACGGCGACACTGACCAATAAAATGTTTTGAGGGAGCAACTTTGTGGTAAAGAACGATCTGAATGGCCAGATGAGCGTAAGAGGGCGGGGAAAAATACGATAGGGCGGGAAATAAGGGGCAGCGGGGCGGGGTCAAAAAAGGGCAGGGCGGGCCGCCCTTCCATTCCGCATTAGCTAAAACACTAATTTATAACATGTGTTTTCTCAAAAACAGTGGAACAAGGTTATGACATCACCACAAAATATATGTATCACTTTATCGAAAATACTTAAGGCTTGCTATTTCATCGATGTTATGAATCAAGTACTCATTTTCCTTTTTTTTAGCCAAAATAACCTTGACATTGATCTTACCTACACTACACACAATATGTATAACTTTAACGAATACTTTTTTCATGTTCAAATATTCAAGAATATTTTAGGTTACTGATCATACAACTTGTATTTCTATATTCTTGACCAGTGGTTGTGTACAATTTTGATCAGATTCAACATACCGGTCAGGTTGCGAGAAAAACAAATTGCCTTGTGTTGACTTGATGTAGTGTCAGCTAAAGCATTGAGGCAGGTTGTTTCGTTAAGAATAAATTGGTCCTTTCACACTTGCAATGACAAGTTTTTCATTTTCAAACTTTCCTCTAGCGTTTATAGGGAAGAGCACTGTGAGGTAGAAGTGAAGTGCAGGATCATCACCGATTGTTTTCAGTTCAGGTATTGTGATGAGGAGTAACTCAACTGTTGAAGATCAGGTTGGAACAGTTTCCGCATTTCATACCTACTGCTGCGTTTGATAACAACCTCAGCTGTGCAAAAGTAGGCCACTTGTGTAAGGGACTGGCTCTAACATAGAGGAAATTTGTCAAGGTCCATTTACTTGTTGCCACACTCTAAAAAGATATGAAAGGAGTTTGTTATGACATCATGATAAGTGAATGTAGCACTGAAGACCTGATAACATGAAACATGAGAAATGAAATAACTCTAAACATTAAACTGAGGTGAATTTGTTAGGTTTCAAGGTTGATTTCATAAGCTTTATTCGAAATGTGAATTGACAGGTAATTTGCAATTTGATGTCAATTCTGAATCAGGTTATACAAATCAAACATTGATGCATGAATTACAGAATAATAATTAAGATTAAGTATTTATATACAAGTAATGATTTCATTCCTTTATTCAGCTATTGAGTTAAGCAATTTTGTTAGAAAAAGTAAAAAAATGTTATTAATTTTAAGGAAGGCTTGTTATTAGGTCATGTATTTTGTGCGAAATAAAAATCAAAATGATGTCTAAAAAAAGATTATATTGTGAATTAATACCAAAAGCAATGCTATTTAAAGTTGCAGTTAAAAACTTAGCAAAATATTTGCCTAGCTTTAGTTGTGTTACATAACAACACAAAATGCAGAAGGTTTGGGATTTCATTTTTAATATGAATGCTGGCTATTGTTCTGAAACCATAAAGTTAACAGGAAACTAAGAAAGAGAACAAACCTGGTTTTGGGCAGCGGGGCAGCACTGATATTTGTGGGCTGAAGAATACTCATTTCTTGGAACTCCTCAGTCCTGGCCCATTATTGTTGGTGGCCATTTCTTGCAGTTTTCATCTTGAAGATGAAGCCCTTTCTGTTCAATATTTACAACTCTTGTGGTAGAAACTGGAATGTAGGATGATAAATATAAATATACATTTTATTGAGACAGAATCCCGTAAAACATGTTTATTATTTTAAACTAATGCACCAGTCAATTGTAACCACGACCCCAAAGGTCTGGGGGTATACCGGGGATAGCCGGGGAAATGGACCATGTTTTTAACTTTCAGGTGGCCCTGCATTGCCGGGTGAATGGGATGGTTGTGTCTCGCTTAAATTATAGCGGGGAATGGGCCTTACCTAGGGCCCCTGGGGTGCAGGGCATTTTGCGAGATTAAACCATCTGTTCATCCCCGCAGGACGTGATTTTAGCCAAGATTGGCTGGACCTATGGTCAGGGTCCTCGCTATTCCCCTGACCGGGGGGGGGGGCGTGGTTTTAATTGACTGAAGCATTTGTCTAAAATAATAACTGGTGCATAATGAAAACGATGCAAAAATGTAATGACTACGAACAAATCACCTTAAACTCGTTACATACAGACTGACATGCAAACTTTGCGTATGCATTACAAAGAAGGGCTTGAAATATCATCCCTACCATTGTGACTCATTCAGTTAGACGCGTTAATGTCCAAATCGAACGTTTTTGTTGCGGTATTTCACTTCGATTCAGCCTCTCGCAATTTTGACCTTGACCGCACATTCGCCTAAATCTGAAATGCAAGAAGCGTTTTCATTGGACGGCAATCATTCCTGGTTTTAATGACGCAATTTGGAAAAGCCTTCAATGTTGTCCAAAATGAAAGTAGGAATACCGCAAACAAACCGTGCTACTGTTTAAATCGAAAGACACGAAACCTGCTTTTAAAATGATAAATATAAAATAACAATAGTTTTTCAGTTCACTACGTAAAAAGAAAATGAAAATACCTTTCCCCAACCGCCAGCGTGTTGACCTCGATATCCCTAATCTACTGGACGCTTGCATCTGACCAGTACGCGTCATGTAATCAGATAATAGACTGGTTCACCGATTTTCTAAGATTATACATTCTGCGCATTCGTGGTTTATTCTTTTATGTTAACATATTTAAACTAAAAAGAGAAGTTTTCTCAACAACTGTGCATTTATGATATTTTTTCTCTAAAAGAGTTATTTAAAAAAATCTCTGGTTTTAATTTGCCTTATATTTTCAAAGCTTCACATATTAGAAGATTACCAATCTTCTATTGCAAAATCGAACAGGAACCAGTCTAATGGCGAACTGCTTCGGAATTATCCGAGAGCGGACGGTAAGAAACGGCGCATGCGCGATCAAAACGATGAAAACGCCGCATGCGCAAGCCCATTGCACCAGGGACACTTCTAAAACAATCAATATATGCGCCGGGCGCCGATGCGCCCGCGCAATAAAATGTTGCATTTAATCTTAATGTATCTAAGGGACGCAATTCTTTATAGACTACAGCATATTTCTCTATTGTAGTTATTCATACTGAATACTATGTTTCATATATAGCTATGCCTTAGTATTGTATTTCACTTAATGCTTGGGTATGAATGAATAAACATATAACTCCATTTGAGATCTTATGAATCTAACCCATTCCACAGGTTGTTGTACGAACTAAACCAACAACGCAACAATATATAACAGAAATGACACCTGAAACCTCATATCTGATGCTCCCTGAAGCGAGTCATACTTTTAATAGTGCACTTGCACGAGAAACTTGATTGAATATTAGATATATTGCGATGGCGATTGAATTACGGGGGTTTCCCTTGGTTTTCCAGCTGATGCCCAGTTTCTTATTACACGGCGTTTTTCGCATCTTTTATTGGCAATTATTGGATGTTTGTGGAACCGACCTTAGGAGACCTTTTAAAATACGTAAGTTGATTAATATACTCATTATTTATTGTTTAATTTACAACACAACTTATGTATGAATCGAATGTTTTACATAAGGTTAACAAATTTTGAACAAACACTCTATTCAGAAAACGAACTTGACAGATGAGGGAATGCTAGAGATACGGAAAGAAACACTTAGGCAATTGAAATAATTTGCCTGCATCGGACATTTAAAACTTCAAGTAATTTTCCTTATTGTTCGTATCATTGAAATGCCGGTTTATGGTTTACGGATTAGTCTGTTACTTAGTGGCATATGGTAATATGTTGCGTAATTTCTGTATTGTTTTCAGTTTTATATATATTTGTAAGTAAGTTGTGGGACATGTCTGTATTTATTGGAATATATTTATACGGTTTATTGTGCTTTTTGACTGTTGCAGAAAGCTATACTAAAACCATCCAATGGGTGATACAATGACAGAGATGAAGACTGTTCTGGTCATTTGCATTTACACTTCATAAACCAGGAATTTTACATGTAATGGCTGAGAGACCCAGATCAGGAAAACCTTTAAACAAGAACTGGTGTCGATGTTGGCAAGGTGTGTGCATTGCACAGGAAGTATTTGCAGACGTAACCACAGATGGCTTTGGAGGACTGCAAGGAGAAATTATTGATGCCATCAACACCACCAAAAGTTTCGCACAGCACACACTTTGCACTTCTTGCAAAACTCCTAATTTGCTACCATGTAGGACCAAACAATTTTGCAAAGGACCAATGCGAAGTTGCGCCAGCCATGCAAGCCCAGAGTTGGTATACACACCATGCAAGACCAACGGGTTTTGCGGCGAGTTTGTCATCAAGCTTAAAGAAAATCATCGTTTTGTAAGTCCAGTATGGAAGAATACAGACGCTTCCAAATGGTGCACAGATGCCTGGGAGATTGCGAAATGTTTCATGTCTCCGGATGGTAAGCAAACTTTATTTTCTTTGAATATTTCTATTGTTTTAAGTGTTTAACGCATGCCTCCGTCAATGGCAAATTCACATTTAATCATTTAGAAGGGCTCAAACAACCAAAACTCCATATAGCGGTTTACAGTCGGATTTCCATAAAGTAACGACTTTAAGACATTTACTGGTTTTTATTGAGTGAATTATTTAGAAACTCGCGCATGCGCAGAGTGTATTATAGAGGCATTTCCGAGGCTTTTTACCCTGAAAAATTACCAATTGTTTTGGTCTTATTAAGGATAAGTTGACGCTGGGCTGTGCCCGGCTTATCGTCTTAATCGTTTAGAAAACCAAAATTAAACACTAAATATTACATAAAATACGATTTCATATTTTGTGAAACGTAAAGCAGCTATTATAACGTAATGCCACAGTTGATAGTAGACCATTTTTGTCAATGTAAAGGTCTGACAAATTATTAAATTAATAATACTTTCTTATTTAAATTGAAGCTGTTTAATCGTTTAACTTGAGGTCATCTTTCTGAATTAGAATACAATCTCAATGGCTTACACATTGCCAAAACAAAATATGGCACAGAGATTTTAAATCCGATGAATTGCAGTAGGCGGACCTTTCAACACCCGCAAAAGTTGCAATTATAAATGATTAAACCTTAATTTCATTGGCTTAAAAAGTAGATTGTATTCTAACATAGTTTAGGCTACAAATTCAACCTATTGTTAACAATGCTTTAATTTTTATATTGTTAACTTCAACACTGTAATCAAAAAAGTAGCTTTCGGGGACAGTATCTAAATTCCTGGACTTTCGTTATCTTGCTTCGAACCATTTTTAAAGTTACTTTTATTATTTCATACATATGCAAAGACATGAATAGAACTATTTCATCACAACGTTATTGTAGTTATACAATTTTGATTGACATAAATAGTAACAAAACATCTGAATATATATGCAAAAGGCTACAGAAACATGCCCAGTAGCAAAAAGTTTAAACATACACCCGGTTTAGTGGCAATGGGAAACGCCAAAGACATAGAACACAAATTCAGAAACAAGAAACATAGAACAGCACACAACTCTACAAACAGCACAGTGCATAAATAATATATATATATATATATATATATATATATATATATATATATATATATATATATATATATATATATATTTACTGGGGATTTAAACCAGTTTATGTGCACAAACCTCACTCATATCCCAACAATTCTTAATAAAGATAAAACGCAAAAGATAAATCTTATCAAAGTATGAAAACGAAACACATATCATTACACAATGAAGACCGTTTCAAAACACACAGCACAAAACATAATTTATACAAACGTGCTTCTAACCTAAATAACATGTGAGCCGTTCTTTCAAGACTCCTTTACGCGCTTCGTTTAGTTTCTATTGTGAAAATATGTTGGTATGAATTTAAAACTCTGATTGTTTTACTACTAATAATATAAAAAAATAGTTTTCCTCAATACTCTAAATAATACAAATACGGCACGATAACTTTTGCAATGTAGTTGAAAAGCTCTCACCAATACACTTACTTAAATAACGCACTAAAGATTACTACGCACGCTTGAACAATCTTTATTCAGAAGTTAATTGTAATGCAGAGTATGAAAATGCAGGTGACATTAATTAACAAGATGTAAATTTAAAAAGATACTCGGCCGTGGTAAACCAACGGGATGGCTAGTGTCCGAATGGCTTGAATGTGTCCTAACAGTGTCTATTATCTCCTAGTTCCATCCTTATATTTATTTCCTGTAAGGTGATTTGGATGGTATTAACGATGAAAGTACGAGTGAATTAGATAATTAGTGAAATACAGGTCGGTATTTGCTCATTGATACATCACTATGTTTATGCGTTTCAAGCTGCATATGGTCAAAATAGGTCTTAGTTTGATACCTTTTGTTCTTTTGTTTACATATTATTTGAAATTCTACAGAAAAAATAAAATCCATCTCCGAATTGAAAACATTAAATACCGAACTATTTCCATTGCCGTTGGTGTTAGCTAAATGAGTAAATTAGTCTGTATTTTCGACGGTTGATGTGCCTACTTAAGGTACTGTCCAAAAATGTTTGTATGCGGTAACCCGACCGACTTAGTTTATCGGCCCAACTCACAATACAATTTAGTCGTCTTCGGTGTCAATATTGTTTCCGTTTATTTCACACAGAGGGTTTTTAGCAGTTAAAAGATGCATACTCGAGGTGGTTGGGGGATCCCCACTTAACCAAACCAAAGATTGAGGGAAGGTTAAACGCAAACAACCATTTGTTTAATTGTGGCCTAAGCTAGGATACTTGATGAAATGGCCCTGAGAGCCATTGAAATGCACTTTGTTTTTATTTGTAAACCCGGCAGAAAACCACACTATGCACTGTCATTTCATTATCAAGGTTATGCCGACAAAGCCAATGCAAAGGAAACCGATTTTAACGGGCTTATCAGCTCCATCATGAACTGCACGTATTTCCAGAAATACTTTAGCGACGATCTATCAAAGGCAGAAAATATCGCAGAAAAGGTATGTATATACAAGTCGAGGTGTGAAGGATAGACACCCGATGTGACTTAAAAAAATTAAACTTTTTGTCCTTTCGGTTAAGTGCTCCGCCTTAAGGAGATTTATAGATATCAGCTACTTTATAAGTTGTAAAGTACAGTTTCTCCCATAACATTTAAAAACAACATTCATCCATGTTAAAAGTAGGTAAGTTAAATATAGAAGAAGCAACTTCTTCAGATCCAGAAACTGGTCAATAATATTGTCAGATAAATCATCCGTCTTTTCAAAAGGAAGTTAGCACTTCATTTGGTTGCCCCACAAGGATGCTGATTTAGTTTCAGTTCCGATTTTTAAGATGTCCATGTTCATGAACATGTGTATTGTCTTTCCTTCAAATGCTTGGCTCCTAATCTTGATCTGTAAACAGTAATAAATGCCTAATTGTATAAAGTTTTGAACATCAACACAAAATGAAAACTGTCGAGTTGTTTGTGAACTACATGTTATTCTTTTTTTTAACTGGAGCTCATTTTTCAAATGTTCCATTCCCGTTTAATGTGTTATTCACATGCATATAACATGCCTTGAATTATTTTAATAAAACCTCAAGCTGATCTTGGAAAAAGAACCAATATAAATTTGTAGGTATGCATTTAAAACTCTGAATATTTTTTTGTTTGCCTTTAATATAGATAATAACTTGGTTTTGTAGAATGTAGTTGAATAGCTCTCAACAATACACTTAGTAAATAACGCACTAAACATCACTACACACGCTTGAACAATCTTTATTCAGAAGCTAATTGTAGTGCAGAGAATGAAAATGCAGGTGACATTAATTAACAAGATGTACATTTAAAAATATACTCGGCCGTGGTAAATCAACCGGATAGCTAGTGTCCGAATGGTTTGAATGTATCTTAACGTCCGATTATTGGTCAGTTATTTAGCACGACCCGAAATATCGTTTTGATTAAGTAGGTATTAAGTAGGTATTCACGAAAGGAATTCAGGAAAACAAAGAAGGACGCGTACAACACCAAAAACACTCAATACCCCCCAAAAAAGTATAATTATTTTAGCGTTTCACTACTCGTGTTACCCTCAAAACATGACCTGTCTTACATTTCTGGAAAAGAAGTTCACGGTGAAATGAAATTCTACAACTTCTAAACATTCATATATCTAAAGAGCTCGTTTCCGATACTTCTTTATCTTATTTGACTATTTATACAATGTCCAATGGGATTTCTACTTTAAGTTTATTATGACCAATTGAAATCTTATTCAAATCTGTGATTTTCATAGAACAGCAGGGTTATTTCAGACGGCTTAACGACCGAAAACTAAAACAAAACATTTTCCTTATATCATTAGGCCAAGAAACACGTGACTAAACTACGTCA
Source organism: Mya arenaria (assembly GCF_026914265.1). Lineage (NCBI taxonomy): Eukaryota > Metazoa > Mollusca > Bivalvia > Myida > Myidae > Mya > Mya arenaria. The sequence goes on along the minus strand of NC_069128.1, from coordinate 2,131,237 downwards.
TAATCCTGACATGGAGGTTACAGATGACCAGACAACGTCTTTATTAGACGCCTTCATCAACTTGCTGAATGATGAAAGGTATCTGAGAAATAACAAAAAGGCAAAAAGTGCTCGAGAACACTTGGAAAAGGTAAAACATAAGTAAAGTATCTGTTTATGATAGTGTCACTCTTCTTAATTAATAAGTACTATTTAACTAGATACTGGGTCAGCAATTGGCCATATTAGAATCAGACCCTATAGGGACTCAAACCTTCGCACTCCCGCATCGCAGGCGAACGACTAGACCACTATGCATATTATTCTTTATTCTTATTATTCTGATATAATACATTCGGAACTCCTCTGCCATTTTTATCGAAAACAACCTCGGATGTATTTGGACGGTTTACATACTAAAACAGAGGTACGTTTAAGTCCGCTGCAAGTAGATCGCATAGTGATTTTATTTAGCAGTTAAACTTTCTGACTTTACTCTTGGAAATCTTAATTATGTTTGCAATAATATACTTCACTGGCAATCAGTTTAACCTAAGATCAATAAATACAATTCTAAAACTCTACATTTCTAAAATGATTTAATTAAAAAAAATACGAACTACTTTAACTGATGTACCGGCATACATCCGAGGTTGTTTTGGAAAAAAATGGCCGAGGAGCTCCGAATGGATATAATAGTGATACATAACGAATAGCCCGGTCATGCGATGCTGGTACCAATGATGTCCTTAACTAAAAATCATACTATATAATGTGTTAATAATGTTGTTCTTGTTCTAACACCATCGCAATATGTTTTGTTGATCTCTTAACCCCCTCCCCATTTTGAACACGAATGATATCGAATTGGCAACCAAAACATTTGAAAATTATGCGAGATGATTTACATGATTTACACATTTTAGCTGAAGAGCGGTTCCATGGATATCACAGAGAACGAAATATCAACGATAACATCATACATCCGAAACGTAGAAAACCACATGAGAGAACTCCGATGCAGCTTGGAAAAGTTTATGATAGATGTTGACAAGCAACGGATGCATGTAAAATCTCAAATGTCTGTCGCAACTGCTCTAGGTAACAAAATAAAAATTGGCTATATGACAATAATAATTTGTAAAGTAAAACTGAACATTTCCAGCAAATGAGTAGAAGGGTTTGAGTTTGGACAATGACAAAACAGAACTATTTGAGATATTGTTAGAACGATTTAAATGATAGTTTAGACTGTCTTCAGATTCATCATTAACAGTCGTAGTTATTGAACGAAATCCTTCATAAACAGTTTTAAAGTTAGTAAAAACGGGCTACATGCACTGAAAACTACTGTGACAACTCCAGTAGAGAAACATAAAAAGACCCTGTTTAGAGGCACCTGAGTCGAAATCAAATTTTTGTTGATGCAAAGTGTATCGCATTTCAGATTTTAAGGAGGATTTGGGGAAGCTCTACATGTCACAATACAGTACACTTCCAGTGTACCCGTCCTTACCAGAAATTGACGACAAACTACACGACATATACGTTAAGCCAAAGGTCATCCAACTGGACAAAGGAAAGTACGACAGAGCATCATTTCGCGGTGAACATTTAAGACGTTCTGTGGAATTGCGCCAAAAGGATGTAACAGCGCTTAGGGACATTTTTTGTAAAGAAACAGAACAGCTGCAGAATATATACATACAAGGTGAGCCCGGTGTGGGAAAGACCTCCCTATGCAATGCCCTTGCAAACCTCTGGAGCAACCCAGAGTCACATGACGCGAACCCAGGGGCAACACAACCTCTATTCGATGACGTACAATCCATAAAGGAATTTGAATTTCTTTTTCTCGTTTCATTACGTGATTTCAGTGGTCGCGAATGTAACGTAGAGGAAATGATTTGGCGTCAAATTGTCAAATGTTTGCCAACAAAGCGTACTTCCTACTCAAAAGAAATGTTAGAAGAGGTCCTGGGCACATCCAAATGTCTTGTACTTCTAGATGGCTTAGACGAATGGATTCATCCAACAGGGAATTCGGAAAATTGTCTTTGCAAGGGCACAAAAACTCTGCCTTCTACTGTTCATAGGGAAAATTGTACGTTTGTAACCACTACTCGTCCTTGGAAAATGGCAACCGTATTCATCAAAGAATCAGAAATCGACCGACGGCTCGAAATATTGGGTGTGCACAATCCGAATGACCTAACAGGGAAGGTCATCAAAAGCTTGAACAAGATGAAAAGGGAATCAAAGACGTCGGATGACTTCTTTACGGCAGTTGAAACGAGAGGATTAAACAACCTCCTTGAAATTCCAATCATACACATGCATTTGCTTTGCCTTTGGCACGACGGTAGAACCCTCGAACCGTCTGTTTGCAAAATATACAGCAGTATGATTGACATGCTGTTTGGAAGGGCAAATGATAAAAAGCCACAACCGTATCAAAGTCATGAGTTATCAAAAGATATTCAACACTTTCCTGCAAGCCTTGAAGACGAAGAAAATGTTCAAGAAAACAAATCCCTTGCTGTTTCTCTAGCTCGCCTTGCGAACCATGTTTTGCAAATTCGCGAGAGAGAGTTTGCTGTTGTTTTCACGAAAAGACAAGTACAGTCGAATTTGTCAAATAGCGAGTTGGCGTTTGTATTGGACATTGGTATTTTGACACAGAGAGAATCCTTGTCTTCGACCAAGAAAGTTGTAACGTATTCTTTTCTTCACAAAACCTTTCAAGAATTCTTTGCTGCGTTGCATCTCGCGGTAAGCAATAACCCACAAATAGATAGCATCTTTATGATGCATGGACACAAAGACAAAGTCCATGACATATCGCTTCTCTTCAAATTTGCTTGTGGACTTTGCACTGAAACTTCACGAAGGATATCCGAATGTCTGATGCAGAAGATAACCATTGAGCTTGAAAAGGAATTGCATCATGTCGGAACAGAGACAAAGTTAGACCTGAACCGCCATTTTGATGAAATACGATCTCTTCAGTCGTTAGTGCTCGAAGGGTTGCATGAATGCCGGAATAACGGAAATATAGAAAATCAACTTGTACTGACTCACGTTACAAGTCATGAGCCAAAAAGTGGCAATTGTTTGTGGAAAGATCTTGTCGAAATGAATAAGGAGCACATCGTATCTCTGAATATTTGCAAAAGCTCATCATCAGGGACTGAAGACGTCAGCTTATTGCAGGAGATCATTTTGGGCTCTAATGATACGTTGAAATATGTCACCTTCAGAAATCTGCACAACTCATACGACATGAAGGCGTGTGGCCAAATTCAATACCTGCATATTGAAAACTCAATCCCACACGATTCCCACTCTCGTATAGATATTAACCCAGGGGAACTCATTTCTTGCATGTTGGACCACGTCACTGCTGAAACGGAACAATCCATTTTACCGGCCCTGTCCACTGCCAGAAAACTGCATACATTACAGATCAACGGTTGTAGAGATAGTCGTTTGTTTTTCGAAGCACTTCCGGAAATAAGAAGTTTAAAACAACTGAAGCTGTGTAATACTGCAGTTGAGAAGGACTTGGTTATATCATTACCCGCACATATTGAATACCTTTACTTTTTCAGAGTGACTGTTTCTTTAGAAACACTTACTAAACTGGCTGACATTTGTAAACACGTTCCTCATTCAATCACAATCAAACTGAAGGACTGCAGTGCCTTACTAGGTAAGAAATTTGCTAAATTTAAAGAAAGTATCCAGGCTTGCGCTGATGAATTTAAGGTAATCAAAGATGGATTCAAGTACAAATTTGAAGATGAAAATGAATACCATGTTTTCAAATTTACAACTGTGCGTCACTGAATTGAAAAATAGCAATATGTATCGATGTGACTCTTTATGAAGGGATTCTTTTGTTAACGCGTTTGGAATAGAAATGCGATTGCTGAAAGGCGAATTACATTACAAATATTTAGAAAAGGTGTGTGTATTTGACAACCCGACGACTACATTAAAGATATGTCAGTAAACGCCTTCATTCTGATAACATTATCGACCTGAATGTGTTGAGATTGACAAATGAATGCACCAAAACAGTTCCAATGTCTGCGTGTATGTACGTTTAATTAATATTCGATTGATATCTATGTATTGTCCATATGTATAATGATATTTTTTCTCAATAAATGTGTTCTTATGATAGAACGCTACATGCTATTGTATCTTTTTTAATTTCTTGATAACTTAACTGAAATCATGTTGAAACTGAACGGCCGCTGCCAATGATGTTTTTTTGTAGCCAATGATACAATAACTAGTGTTACGGTATTTGTAAGGGACGATTGTAAAACCGGGGTTGAGCCGAATTTATCTTATAAAATGAAGACTACAGGGTATAGCACAACCATATTAATATAGTTGTGGCCATTTTAAATGGCGGAAGGGCCACTCAACATCACACGATCATATTGCATTGTTGGGAGTAAACGAGTGACGATGACAATCGTAACAACTCAGTGATCCTCGGTAAGCTCGGGAGATAACAAACTATTGGTCGACGTGATCCAAGCGCGGATTAACATGTGTTTGCTAAACACGATACGATGTAAGAGTTAGTTGACTTGCCTTCGTACCCATTGCAAAGTTCAGACCCGTCGTCAGCGAGGAGAATGGGGGATGGGGACGGGATGTCCGAATTCTGTTCAGTCGTTTTGTTTATTTGAATGCGTGTAGGACCGTTTTCTGGCTCATTTTTTACTATTGACCTTACAATTTGGGAAGTTTGATTTAATCCGAATTCCGACGTAGAGCTTTGAAAGTCATCAATTCGAAATACACTACCATTTTAAGCTACCTTTGTTGGTTAACAGATTGGGTTAAGTCCGGGAACTACTTTGTATTGTGTTTGTTTTGCTTGTGGTATCCTAATCAGACAGACGTTTCCCTGTCTACGCTACAGCGACGTTTTCCTGACCGAACAATGTTGAGCATTACAATTTGAATAAAAAAAACGGAATTAAGTTGTTCTTGTCAAGAAAAAATGATACGGTTGTTTGTAAGGTGCGTCTATGCTACTTTTAGCACTGTGTCCCTTCAAAACGTTTACAAGTTGCTATATAGTACAGAAACATTGGTCCAGGGTTCGCCATACCTGCAATCTAGTAATGAGAAATTTATACACGGTTCGCCATACCCGCTACATCATTATGAGACATTCGGCCACGGTTCAAAACACCTGGTATCTAGTAAGAGACATTCGGCCAAGGTTTGTTTATAGTATAATGATGGCTTTTTAGTCACTTTTTAAGTTGACTTTTCATTTCTAATCTGGTGTGTATCTAACATCAGAGTATAACTCAGTATGGTAGGCATTGTGCTTTCCTCGTTTTGTTTAATGTTGTTTTTAAAACTGTACGACACGGCGCAATCTAAATGCTTCTTTAACTTACAAGTAATGATTAGTCTTCGGTTGTCTTAATAGTCCATGAGAACTACAGGCACAAGAACACTAATCAAGATATCAAATATAAACCGTGTTAACAGGCACAAGAACACTAATCAAGATATCAAATATAAACCGTGTTAACAGGCACAAGAACACTAATCAAGATATCAAATATAAACCGTGTTAACAGGCACAATAACACTAATCAAGATATCAAATATGAACCGTGTTAACAGGCACAAGAACACTAATCAAGATATCATATATAAACCGTGTTAACAGGCACAAGAACACTAATCAAGATATCATATATAAACCGTGTTAACAGGCACAAGAACACTAATCAAGATATCAAATATAAACCGTGTTAACAGGCACAAGAACACTAATCAAGATATCAAATATAAACCGTGTTAACAGGCACAAGAACACTAATCAAGATATCAAATATAAACCGTGTTAACAGGCACAAGAACACTAATCAAGATATCAAATATAAACTGTGTTAACAGGCACAAGAACACTAATCAAAATATCAAATATCAACCGTGTTAACAGGCACAAGGTTAAAGCCAAAACGACAATGAAGGAGATACACAAACGTACATTAACGTACACACACCCAAACAGACCCCACACTCATCTTTGATAATCAATGATCGGATTACAGCCATAGAACGTATTGAATATAAGTATATTTCATGTGGTACGATGGTGAATACTAAACCTCGCAAATTGTATAAAACAAAAACTTGATACAATGAAAGTAACAGGGACAAGCCCTGTGGACAGATTATTTACGATGACCATGTTTAATACAGAAAGTTTTTACAGAAGAGCAGAAACAGGATCCATATTGTAGTGTGAACTGTGTGGAAATATAAAATATGAAGAAGAAGCGCGAATTGACTTTAATATAATACTGATCGAAACGTCTTCATTGTTTGCGGATAAAAATAGCGAATAGCTCATTAACTTGTATTATTTGTATGGAGATTTTTTTTCAGCCCACGTAGTAAATGTTGTATGCAGTGATTTGAAAGTTTTGCATTGAGATAAGACATAATACGCATTTGCAAAGTAAACACTTCGGTAACTCAGCAATAATTCATGTTTAAACTATTCAATATTTAATGCTATAAAAATACCTTATCATTCCTGTCTAATGCTGATCAAATTGTTATTTTGTAAACGACCAAAATGTTTATTACTTGATAATTGCATGTAAACTGTATGAAAAGTAACTTTTGTGAATGATATAAGGGCCCATGGGAATTGCCTCGACCCCATGGTCCCTAATTCGTGAAAATAAATCACAATGATCATTTTAAGATATCCCGTATCATTCTATGTAACAATTCATTCAGCCTCTGTTTCTTTCGTTCCTACGGGCAGAATGTATTATGTGCCTATGTGAAAATGTACTAATACATAAGAGTTCCGCGCAAAGCCTTTTCTAGGAAGACTCCTTGGGTCGGGAAGGAGACGAGAGCGCTTGATGATGGCTATGAAAGATCTTCGGTCTCTAAGAGGGGTCTCTTAAAAACATAAAAAAGAATGGTGAAGCGGGCAGTGGTCTTTTGAATTGGGCAAACGAATGCAGTGAGCCCAAACGAACGTCATATCCGTCACTGTGCATATCATGTTAGGGTGTGAGCTTAAACATTCATTTTTGCAGCACTTCAACTTGTCTCAAACACGTTGTGAGGAGTTTATATTTACTTTGCATTGCAGTATTTAAAATAATGCAATTTTGCATTCAAACATTTTTTATTAATTCTACGCCTTTCGAATACTGTGTTAAATATTTTGTCAGTTATAAACAAACAGCAAAGTGTCAAATGAGAATTTTTTTGATAACAAATAGCATTTTGTTATCATCATTTTGCAATAAGATAAAACATATTATTTTTTTCGAACGGCTTGATGCACTCCCACTCAACTTTTGTGACTGTATTGATGTGTTCTATGGCAAAGGGCAGAATGAATGCACTGCAAACTCGATTTAAATTTGGTTGCACAACATATGACAGATTTAGGAAATATTGATTCGCGAAAGCTTGTCTGTATTTATGTTAATTGGTTGTTACCAGGCGAGAAATTCATCGTTTGTAAAACAAGCATCTATCGCGTTTTCTTTAAAGAACCACCTTCATCAGTCGTATTAAAAACGTCCATAGAAACCACTTATTCGAATCCATTCAAATGATTTCTTCAAGATAGCTGTTTAAAGCGAAAAGCAAAATTTCCATCGCTTAACCGTTTCTCTGTTGTTCCCCCCGTTTTGCCGCTAAATATCATCCGTTTGTCTGATGTTTCCTTCGAATGTTGGAGGATTTTAAACGTTCTTTCTGCTGTTCACTTCGTTCATCGCTGAATATCAACCTTGTCTCTGTTTTCCCATCCGTATGTTGGTAGATTTTAACCGTTTTTCCCCTTCGTTTGCCGCTAGATATTAACTGACCCTGTCTCTGTTGTTTACTTTGATTGCCGCTAGATATTAACCGTGTCCCTGTTTTTCCCTTCAATGACCACTAGATATTCATCGTGTCCCTGTTGTTAACTTTGTTTGCCGATAGATATTAAACATATCTCAGTCGTTTCTTTCGTTGACCGCTATATACTCGTATTAACCGTTTCTTAGTTGTTCGCTTCGTTGACCGCTATATATCAACCGCGTCTTTGTTGGCCCTTCGATGTCCGCTTGATTTAAACCGGTAGTCTGCTGTTCCTTTGGTTTTAATATATTTGCACTATAACTGATTTCGTTTATGTGGATTCTGATTTAGAGTACTAGGGCATTGGTCTGATCTAGTAACTTCAAAGCGGCGATCTCCAAGACGATCTTTCATTTCAAGTTAAGCTAAGTTTGCGGTGACAAAGCGTATAAACCGTGTTAACAGGCACAAGAACACTAATCAAGACATCAGATATAAACCGTGTTAACAGGCACAAGAACACTAATCAAGATATCACATTCATCAAAATGGCTTTGACAATCAATTATTAGATTACCGCCATAGAACGTATTGAATATAAGAATCTTTAATGTGGTTCCGGTGGAAAAATTTAACCCAAAGGCACATGTAAAAGATACTTGCAAAAACTGGTATAGATGCTTGCTGAATAAATCGATCGAAATGAACCGGGTAAAGTTGGTACCATATGTATTTGGACGATTCATGCTTCAGTCTGCAATTCTAGTCAGAATATCGTGTGACAAGATGGCTGTTAAATGTATAAACGCTATTAACTTCTGGGATGATGTCTGAGTTATATTGGTTTAGATGGGTTTATTAAATGTTATCGACCAACGCAACCATCTGTATAACGATATTTATATCTGCCATATAAGGAATATTGATTTTCTGTCATGGAGTAAGTTGACGAAATTCAAAGACAAATAGTTGTTCGTTTTCAAAAAAAGAAATACATATACAGGCAAAGGCAATACTTCTGAGGTTCGTCATGATACATTTTAGCCATTGTGAAATGATACAGTTCTAAGCGCGAGTTGATTTAAATATAATTCTGATCGAAAAGTCTTGCGGATAAAAATAGCGAATAGCTCATTAACTTGTATTAATTTATTTTCAGCCAACGTAGTAAATGTTGCATGCAGTGATTTGAAAGTTTTGTATTGAGATAAGATATAATACACATGTACAAAGTAAACACATCGGTAACTCAGCAATAATTCATGTTTATACTATTCAATATTTAATTCTACAATAAATACCTTATCATTCCTGTCTAATGCTGTTCAAATTGTTATTTTGTAAACGACCATAATGTTTATTACTTGATAATAGCATGTAAACTGTATGAAATGTACCTGTTTGTGAATGATATAAGGGCCCATGGGAATTGCCCCGACCCCATGGTCCCTAATACGTGAAAAATAAAAGGGATCATAGATGCCTAAAAAGACTTCTGTGCAATGAATGCGGACAAAAACGACCACATTGATCAATTTAAGATATCCCGTATCATTCTATGAAGCAATTCATTCAGCCTTTGTTTCTTTCGTTGCTACGGGCAGAATGTATTAATATGTGCCCATGTCAAAATGTACTAATGTTTCTATTCGATGATTGTTCATATTGGTGTTACACATTGGAATTAGGCGGGAAGATGCATGTGATTCGCGAAGGTGTTCAACAGTTCCGCGCAAAGCTTTTCCAGGAAGACTCCTGGGGTCGGGAAGGAGATGGGAGCGCTTGATGATGGCTATGAAGGACCTTCCGTCTCTAAGAGGGGTCTCGTGTTGACTTGTCAGATCTACAAGGTGTAACAGAAAACATAAAAAGAGGGGTAAAGCGTGGAGTGGTCTTTTGAATGGGGCAAACAAATGCAGTGAGCCCAAATAAACGTCATATCCGTCCCTGTGCATATCATGTTAGGGTGTGAACTTTATCATTCATTTTTGCAGCACTTCAACTTGTCTCAAACACGTTGTGTTTATATTTACTTTGCATAGTAGTAATTACAAGCATGCAATTTTGCATTCAAACATTTTTTATTAATTCTGCGCCTTCCGAATACTGTTTTAAATATCTTATCAGTTACAAATAAACAACCAAGTGTCAAATGAGAATTTTTAGGGATAAAATATATGAAGGGATTATCCGCCAGTTAATACATGCTGCTTTATGACATTTCTCATTTTAAATTGCAATTGCATTCGTCTAAATGGCAGGTGCATTTGTACAATTGCTTCGTGCCTTTTGGTTATTGACAAAAACATTTGTCTATGTATACAACTTTAAAAGCCTTCACTTGATTGCTTAGTGTTAACGTCTAAACGACAAATGACATGAGTCAAGTTCTTACATTTAAATAACTAAATAACTAAATTGAGTACAAAACTACAACTTAACTATAAATACTAAATAACTAATAGTATTTATATACTGTAATAAGACCATTGGAAGCTAAATTAAAATTCATCAATAGCAGTATGCATTTGTCAATAACCATATAGACGATAGACGAATGCATCTAGACGAATGCAACTTAACGAATGGAATTAGAAGGGAACCAGTAAATATTGGTATCCTGCAGATTAGAATTTGGTTATGTGTCTAACTCAGTACCGAATAAAAACATCCCGGAAAAAATAATTAGCAGAAAATAGCATCTAGCAGTATTATATTTTTAGGTCCAGATAATGTCAGACATAACCTTTTCTAGATATAATTTTGACAGCTCCTGCACGAAAACTTTTGACTGCTACCATCACAAAAGTCGCGAGAGTGCTCTCCCGTGGATAAGAAGGGTACCAGTCTTTGGTTTCCATTTCCATTTAATATTGCTGTCGCAGGAAACCAATATTTACTGGCTCCCTTCTAATTCCATTCGTTTAGTTGCGTTCGTCTAAATGCATTCGTTATCGTCTACATGCGTATTGGTAAATGCATACTGCTATGTTTGATTGATGTATAATTAAGTTAGCTTTTAATGGTCTTATTACATTATATAAATATTATTAGTAATACTATTAGAAGTTTAATTGTACTCTTGTATTTTAATTAGTACACAATAGTCAATTAAAAGTAAAAACTTGACATCTGTCATTGATCTTTTAGACGTAGACACTAAGCAATAAATTGTAGTAAACTAAAAGTTGTACACAGTCATAGACACATGCGGTAGTCCATTACAAACACGAACGAAGCAATTGCATGAAGGCACTTACGATTTAATCGAATGCACTAGCAATTTAAAAAGAGAAATGTCATAATGCAAGCATGCATTAACTGGCGGATAATCCCTTCCATAAAAAATAGCATTTTGTTATCATCATTTTGCAATAAGATAAACAAACGAGTTTTTTTCGAACGGGTTGACGCACTCCCACTAAACTTTTGTGACTGAATTGATGTGTTCTAGGGCAAAGGACAGACTGAATGCACTGCAAACTCGATTTAAATTTGGTTGTACAACATATGAAAGATTTAGGAAATATTGATCCGCGAAAGCTTGTCTGTATTTATGTCAATCGGTTGTTACCAGGCGAGAAATGCATCATTTGTAAAACAAGCATCCATCGCCTTTTTTATATAGAACCACCTTCATCATCCCTATTAAAAACGAAAATGGAAACCACTGATTCGAATCCTTTAAAATGATTTCTTTAAGGCACCTGTTTGACGCTAAAAGCAAAATTTCCATCGCTTAACCGTTTCTCTGTTGTTCCCCCCGTTTTGCCGCTAAATATCATCCGTGTGTCTGATGTTTCCGTCGAACGTTGGAGGATTTTAAACGTTCTTTCTGCTGTTCACTTCGTTCATCGCTGAATATCAACCATATCTTTTCTTTTCCCCTCCGTATGTTGGTAGATTTTAACCGTTTTTCCCCTTCGTTTGCCGCTAGATATTAATCGATCCTGTCTCTGTTGTTTACTTTGATTGCCGCTAGATATTAACCGTGTCCCTGTTTTTCCATTCAATGACCACTAGATATTCATCGTGTCCCTGTTGTTAACTTTGTTTGCCGATAGATATTAAACATATCTCAGTCGTTTCTTTCGTTGACCGCTATATACTCGTATTAACCGTTTCTTAGTTGTTCGCTTCGTTGACCGCTATATATTAACCGCGTCTCGGTTGGCCCTTCGATTTCCGCTTGATTTAAACCGGTAGTCTGCTGTTCCTTCCGTTTTAATATCTTTGCACTATAACTGATTTCGTTTATGTGGATTCTGATTTAGCGTCTAGGACTTTGGTCTGATCTAGTAAGTTCAAAGTGGCGTTCGCCAAGACTTTGGCGAACTTTCTTTTCAAGATAAGCTAAGTTTGCGGTATGATTCATTTACTGCTGACATAGTATGCGCTACGATATAACAGTGATACTAGACAAACCGTAACGGAATGAATGTACTTCAAATGTTGCCGACATGAAATCTATGAACGAGTCCCTTTGATCTTGATCCGTGTTCTCTTAGTTATTCATTTTGTTGCTTTTGCTGCTGAGTCCTAGACCCTGCTTAGTTGTTAAGTATCCATTACGTTTCTGCTATGATCTATACGAAATGCAGTGTGCGCTAAAACGGGGTTACGCCAAGAAATTTACGATCTTAATCCTTCCGACTGAAATCTTATAATTGACTTTGATCACCTATCTGATTAGACAGTTCTTGTTTGTGCCTATTTGGATGCCGGAAAACATATTCGTGTCTTATGGCGTTGTTAAAAAAAACAAACTATACTGTATCATATTCTTTAACATGTGCATTAGCAGGATGCATTGTTCTTAAGCAATGTATTTAAGTTTAAAACTATGCTCGCCACTCAGCAACCATGCAGGGCCATTGCTATGGAAATACGTGTCGTGCAGAGGAATGCATTCAAGCTGATATGAAAATGAATCACTCGACCCGTGTCATTAAAAAAATATATCATGGTGTGGTTAAAATTGGCAACTATACTGTGGTAAATTTTTGCACACGCTGCATTGCGTTTCTCACAAAACATATTTTTTTGCTGTGTAGTGGTAAGATGTCGACTGTATATGGGTATGTTACGTAGCCATTTGCGTGGCTCCATATTTCTATGGTTATTTTTAGATCAGGTGAATGCGTGTGGCCAGTTTATAGTTATGCATAAGGCTAAGTTAATATATTAAAAAAGTAATTTAATGCAGTTTTGTCATTGAAATTAGTTATTATAGTTGCACTTGAAGATTTGGTTAACATTTCATATAATGCAGACGGTCAACCCTCTCAAGAAAGCAAAAAGGTTCGTTGTTACATTAAGTCAAAAGGCACATAGAAAATGTTCGCCTCCTTCCCTTGGAGTACAAATATAGTATTTTCAGAATAAGAGTATATCAAATTTTACTTTCGATGGGGTCTTTATTATAATAAACAGCAACTCGTAAAATGTACATTTGAATCAAACTGTTCAAATACGCGTATATATAGATGTTATTGCAGATGCATTCACTTATTATCACTTATCTGAACCTTTTAACTTATGGTTACTAAAAAGGACACATGTAACATTGGCAGGGATTATGGTATGCTAAATGCCAGTCTGTTATTATGATCAACTTAGCAAGGGTCTGATATAAAGCAGGTATTTTACATTTGTTATCATTTTATTCTAAAATTGTGTGGGTTAACTTCTTCGACGATTCGGCTTTATTAGGTGCAGCTTTTGACAGGGTCAATATTATATTACATTTTTTCATCACATGTTCGTCAAATAGTTAACCGATTGCATAAAAATGCTCATGTGACGTCAAGGCTGGAGCATTTGACATTTACATTGCTAAATTTAGACTTAAATTATTTAAATGATATGTTTCTAGTTTTATTTTGGATACCGTAGATTGTCTGCGCGCGCATTCCTAATTGTAGTTACCACTCGTATATAAGGCAGTGATTGCTTTACGGACATTAGCATTTAAGAAACTTTGCAATTTCATCGCAAAGTAAGTAATTCTGTTAAATATTAAAACAATACATTTTTGCTAATTCCTGAGGCATATGGTTATCTTGTTTGCTTCACTTTCGTAATAAAAGTGATATAAAATAAAAAGTGCAAACGACATTTTCATCCTAGATGATTAATTATAATTTTTATTTAATCGCATCATCGGCATATTTTTATTAGTTAGAAACCATTAATCTATAAACGCGTTTTCTTCATTTTAGAAAACCCTTGGACATACAAGAAAAGCAAACATGTCGACACTAACTGCAATTTCGTGTGTCTTATTTATTTCAACACAAGGTATGTTTTCTTTATATCATCATAACCATAGTATTATTAGTGTTATTAGTATAAGTGTTATTTTGACCACCAGAATAATGCACTAGGTATGATTATAAGGTCATACTGCATGGTATGTGTTTGTGTATTGTCTTCCTGTCTATCTGTCTGTCTGTCTGCTCAAAAAGTATTATCAATTATAGTTTAGCCTCCGAAAAAGAAAGTGATAAACTGACATCAATTGATCTTCAAAGTGTTAAATTGCATATTAGAAAACGAATGTGACATATCGTAATTTTTTATCATTGCGAGGTATTAACATAAAGTTACTGATTTTATTTTTGATTTGTTTAACGCGATCAGGGAAACGCATAAACTATGTCTTTTTCAATAAAGGCGTTAATAAGAGGTTAGGATTGTTGCTGCACGCCAATATGCGATGATATCCCGCAGTCTTCTATAATGGCATCAAGCACTAACAATGTAAAAAATATCGTGTTCGTTTATTCACATGCTCATTATGAAAATAAAATTGTCGAGCACGAGCCGGTTGATATTGCTTATTAAATAAAAAAATGTGTTTTTTGTTACTATATATTGTAACGCCAGTCTTAATGCAAGTTCGTAATGTTTAGTCCACGGCGCGAACTATATATCTAAAATGTATTAATGGTAGTTCGTAGCGTTCAAGTAGTATTTTAGCGAAGTGTAGATAACTATCGCATACGGAGACAGTTTCATTGGTCCACGGCGCGAACTTTATACTTTAACATATATATTAATGGCATAAAATCATAGCTTTCAAGCAGTACGTAAGCGTAGTGAACAACATTATCACATACGGTAAACATTTCATAGGTGCATGGCTAGTATTCAATATTGATCTTATCCTTATCCTTAGACATGCCTCAGTGATTCCATTCAGCCTATTGATCAGCCAAATATAAATGACCAATCAAAACATTTAGTTTATAGTCTTAAATTTAAGTTCAATTTAAGTCGCTTATTGAATACGGCCCCATAGCGCGGACGTATGTGAAAGCATGTACACAACGAATCGCCCACATTAAAAATGTACGCGAAAAATACAATGTAATTACATACGTAATAATGGTAGTTCATAGAGTTCAAGTAGTAAGTTAGCGTAGGGTTGAAACCTATCGCATACGATGCATAGGTCCACGGCGCGAAAGTATTCGAAAACATGCGCATAACGAGCCGCCGCTCATATGGAAAATGTGTGCGAAGTATATAATGTAATTACATACGTACTAATGGTACCTCGTAGCGTTCAAGAGGAACGTTAGCGAAGGGAAGAAACCTATCTCATACGATGAAAGTTGCATAGGTCTACGGCGCGAAAGTTATCGAAAGCATGCGCATTAATAACTGCTAACATTGGAAATAAACGCAATTCAAACTTGAAACGCTTTATCACATGAGGGTCATGTTATCATTCTAAATATATCAATATTGATTCCGTGAACATCGAATACCGCAGATATAGTTTTGCAGTATACCGTGCAATGGTATTTTTCTTTACAAATAAGCATGACATAGATACTAGCCACTAACTGTAAGCATTATTCACGTATTTGAAAGTGGACGGATGTGGTGATCGTTTGAACTTTAACGTCTTTTTGAACAACTCTAAAATAAAACATTACATTAGGCGTCTTTCAAAGTATTCTTAAATTGAGATCGTTTAACAAATGTTTGCATTACCGAACTGAAACGGTCAGCGAAAATACTACGAAGTACAAATTATTTTTTAAATGATACCGTAAACTTCAATGAGCCTTTTTATTCAAATATCTTATTTCTACTTATTGCTGTTGTATCCACTCACACAAAACTGAATTTCAGTGCAGTATTTTAATGTACAATAAAGTAAGCACATGCAGTTACAAAATCATAACGATGTAAGCACTTTCAATCATAAAATCATAATTAAGTAATCAGTTGTAGTCAGTATTGCATTGCCAAACAACCAAAATATGTCTACGAAAACTTTAATGCCAGAAATAGATCTTAGATCAGGACATTGAATAAAATGTGTAGATTTATCAATATAAATTTAAAGCTGGTATACCAAGAATTAAAGTTGGCGTTCGTAATGGACGAAAAAACGCCATTAACTGTAAAGCATACTGCTGCTGTGAAGGATGGTAGAATAAGGTGATACAGGGTTTAGGATAATACTTAAAGAGTTGGGATTTAATTTCTATTCCGACAAAGAAAACTGGATGTAAATTGATATTTTCCTTTCACATGACAATTTCCCCTTCCTCTACAATAAAAGGGAGTGGGGTGGTGAGTTTAGAAAATAAATTGAGCTTGAATCTTGTGTCTATCTTTTATATCTGGATTACTGTCTACTCGTCTTATTTCATAGTCTCAATGGCGAATGTATTGTACTAGAAACATACTGTGCCAGTGCCTTAATCATATAATCAGGATATACCACATTAATGTTTTTAGAAACGATTTGTAGGTTGAAAAAACCGTTTATAGACACAGAGATCAAATGCTACCGCAAATCTGACAACCAACAAGGCACTTACATCAGTTGTTATCTCATTCAACTGTGTGATATTTGCTACCCTGAAAACGGACTCGAGGGTTATTCATATCGCATAATAACCAGTGTGTGTATACCGCGTGATAAATTGCGTCCTAAATGCTACGTCGGAAGGCAATATTTTGCTTCGAATAAGACTTTGAACAAAGATAATTTCACTATTTCTTCAACATTTTAAATAAAACATAGCACAGTCTACGCCGCTTACAGAGCCCCGATTCGCTCTTTTACCAGAGTTTGATTGTGAGATTCTTATAACACCTTTCACAACACGGCCGCCTGACGCCGCACTGTCAAAAAATTAATTTGGAAACAGGTTTATCGAAGTGTTTATTGAAATTAGTCACCTTATTAAACTTCGGTATTAAGAAACGAAGGCGGGGCTCTTTGAGCGGCATAGACTGTCCTCTGTTTTATTTAAAATGGTGTAGTAAAAGGAAAGTTATCTTTGATTTAAATCTTCATTTTAAGCAAAATTTGCCTTCCGACGTAGCATATATGACGTAATTTATAACGTGGTATTCACACACTGATAACTGTCACCACATTTGTTCTACTCTAAACATTAATCTTCTATATGAACACACTTTTCAGTTCTCGGGGCCGCCATAGACCGGTCAGTGTCATTTTCGGCCGGTTTGACGAGCACACAATACATGATGGATGGCGATACAGTTGTGTATGACCAGGTCTTTATCAACGACTACAATGGATACAATCCCAATACTGGCATCTTCACATGTCCTATCGCAGGTAAATGTAACTATAAGGGTCTGTCTTTATTCCACCAAAGGATGGTCAGGTATGAGCGGATATTCATATTGACGACCTCAACGGATACAATCCCAATATGGACATCTCCACTTTCCCTATCCTCGGTAAATGACTCTAGTTAGTTCATAAATCAGTCAGATGTTACAAGCACAGCCTCCTCCAATCACAAGTTTTTTTGTGCTTGTGTCTGACAGCTTGCTTCGTGTACTTAGTACTCTCTCCATTCTAATTTGTTTTTTCGAAACCTGTACACTTTTGATTGAGGAATATCTGCATTTATAGAAGCGTCCAATAGTGTGTTTTTTATCATTTGTAATATGATTCTACAATTATCTTTATAGACAAGAGAACAACTCATATGCTAATTGCCACCCAGTTATTGATTTGTTGATTTCACAATGAAATAACGCCACTGACCAATAGCATCGGGTTGGCTACTTTGCATTTGAATATACGTCAACAAAATCATGCAATGTGTCTATCCATGTTTATAGTAATCGCTGAAGGTCGACGGGCTCATTGAAACAAGGGAAGTCATTCTAATCAACCGTGCATAATGTTAAGGGTGGCTTACTTCCCTTGATACAAACAGCACTTTTGAAAGATGCTTATTTGCTGTACAAAGCAGTAAAAAGACAAAGGCAATTGTAAAGTTCTCTATTCTTCTGGATAAATTGTATACAGATAACAATACTCCTTATAAACATGACACGGCACAGTCGTTTTCATTGGCCAAATTTGGTACAGAATCAACACTGTTAATATTCTGTGTCATTTCGGATTTTATAGCTACTTCCAATCTAAAGATTGTATTGGTTTAACTCTGACGTGAGATACCTAACTTAAAAAAACAACTTAAGTTAGGAACGGACTTAAAATGTTTTATGCATACCGGCCCAGATATATAACAAGCATTTTGCAGAATAGTCGCTTATGCATCCCAACTCGACCATTTTAAAAGCCTGTTTGAGTAATTACCCGACGGGCATCTAAAAGATAAAATTGATTTGCAAGGTAAAGTCGAACGTTATCGCGAATTAGTAAATATAGACGTAGTCATACTCTTTTGACTATTTGTATTCAGGTGTGTACATCTTTCACTTCCACGGCTACTCCCAAAACAAAGACACCGTTATGTGGCTGGACCTCAAGCACAATGACCAAAATGTGGTCGGTGTCAGCGGATACAACTCTCACACTGTCGGGAGCAATACTGTCATGCTCAAACTTCGCAAGCAGGATATAATCCAGGTATATTCTACTGTAAAACGTTCATTATTGTCTTGTTCTTTTTCCATCGGCGAAACGGCAATAACAGTTCATCCAACTGGAAGTAAACGGTCAAGACAAAGGACATAATGAAAAACAACAACAACACTATGTATCATTAACGCAAATCGTGGCGTTACTGCGCGTGCAAAACGTGCTATATTTAACGAAAACCTTAGTGCGCACATTGAATTGCAAAAAAGGGACCGTTAATTTTTCAAAACACCAATTCTTGTTTAGCACATAAAGCTATGTAAGTGTTGCACATACGTGTGGCTATATGCATACTTTTGTCGAGCATATGTATATGTTTCTACAACAGTTTCAAATGAAGACGCATGCAAAAGCCGTTTAACTTGAATAATTACAGGTCCAATCCAGGGACAAAATCCAGTTCGCTCTATTTGGCCTGCCAACCCAAGTGTACTCGACATTCACGGGCTATCTTGTGCACGAGGACCCGAACAGCCATTAAATGGACAGCGGGTCTTTTTGGCTACTTTTCGGTTAAATGACCGGAAACTAGTCTTATGTTGTAAAAGGGACATTTGTGTTGCTGCCAGGCATTTTTTTATAAACAATTAACTTATGATTAAATTTGTTGACGATTCAGACGACATATATTCTGTAATTCCACTTATATTAACTCTTGGTTTATATTTAGTCTTCCAACAATTGGTATATCTTTTAAAATTGAGCTCCTTTGATTTAAAATTAAGCAAATACTTTATTCAAATTATTTCCTTCAACGTAACGAACGGATACATGCATTTTTACAGCAAAGTTCTTAAAAACCTAAACTCGTGTGCATTGACCATAACGATTGTATTTCAAATACCTTCAGTTTTTGTTTGAGAGTAAGATAAATAAAATGTTTTTAATATTGGAACGAGATTTATGTGCTTAGTTCTTTTTGTTTTACTTGCTATCGATCAATTGTGGTTTTTAAATATATGTAAACAAAACACCAGTTAAAAACTATTATATTTTAGTCGTCAATTTCAAAGGGTTATAATATTAAAAGAGGTTATTCTTAATTCGTATTGTTTTGTTTTGTGAACCTACAAGCCCAAACCTTTCAGTACGTTCAGTACTTTGATTTGACTTTAATGGGGAGAATTGTTAAGATAACCGACTTGTCTCGAAGATTTTGTTCTCATAATTTAAATCGAATAACAGACACTACAGGGACCAGCACAGCAGCATTTAATTTAACCACAATATTGATAAGGGCCAAGGCAAAAACAACAACAAGAGAAACAGCGTTACAAGATTGCAAACATAAACAAATTTATTGTCAAAATATCTACGGTCACTGCTAGCGTGTCTTGATTGTTTTCACACAAATAATTCATACGACTGTATATTTTAAGTCAAACAACTGCTGCAATATGCTTTGATGATAATGGTTCTATGTAACCATCGTCTAATGTAAAGGGATGCGATGCTTTACAAAACAGGTAGGACAATCAGGGGGAGTTATCTTTCAATAATGGTGAAACAGAGACCGCGTCAATATAAAATTATAATCCCTTAAAAAGTTTAAGGTATTTCCAGATTTTTATCGATTTACCTTATACCGTGAAATACGTAGGTTGTGACTTGATTTCTTGATCTATTTTTTATAAGATCAGCATAAAGGATATGTTTGTGTCATCGATACTTTTCCCAAAAAATGGAGAAAACAAAATGAAATTGTTCAACAGCATTCGGATTTCCCGCAGCATCTGATGGACAAAACATATCTAAAATTACCGTTCAATTTACATAAGCCGCCAAATACTAATTTACAAAGCCGGAATAGCCAGACATATCCTGATTAAATTTCTGCTTAATTTCATCAAATAAATGAACTCGTTCACCACTTGTATTAACTTTTCGATTGTTCCGGCAACAATATCTTAATCTGCTTAAGCGAAAATGCGTGTTTTTCAGTGGCAATGTTTTAACTGTTATGGAACAAGACCAATTCGGAAACAAATCCAAATATATGATCAACTTCACTCGGGACTTAATGACAATTATTTTAAGGCACGATGAGGCTGTCGTAGAAATATTTGTTACTTGAAAGCTCTAGCATATGGCTATACACCTTGCATGAAAAGCAATGAAATGAATTTGCGTCCATACCTATTCTATAAAACTCTCATGTTGGAAACTTAAGTTTCTTTGTTTAAACGAAGTTTTGTTTAAGCGAGATTTAAAAAAAAACAACAACGCATAATTAAACCCAATGAAAATTGGGCGAAAAGAGGCCGAACCAATGATCGTCGACGCCGTTGTTTTGATCGGGGTCTTCCGCTTAAATAAACACTCTAACATTTTATATATTGAGTGTTCGAAAAATATTGAAGATTGTCAGCAATGAACATTGTTAGGCCGTAATAGATCTAATATAAGTGTGGAAAAAATGTACCTATGTATCCCGATGACTTTGGATGCCGCTATGGTCAAAATAATGAGAGAAAGGTACATTCTGTGACCGTGAAAACATAGATAATGATGGATTATACCATTTCAATAAAACTAAACAATGAGTTACCTTGCACACGACAAACTAAATTAATTCATTAACCTGTATTGTTATGAAAATGGATGTTATTGTTATACATGATTATACATGATCATATTGTATGCAGTGCGCATGCCCAGAACCTTACAGATAATCCCGCGACTACAGTAACATCCTGGCAGTTGTAATAGAATAAAGCATAGTACAACACGTATGGCGTGGACTCTGTCTATATATAACTCCAAACATAACATGGTGTCAGAAGTGGGATTAACTGCAAGGTTATGGGCATGCGCACTGCATACAATATGATCATGTATATACATGTATAACATTGGACTCTCACTTTTAACGGTTATCGGACGGGAACAATACTTATCATGAACCATGCCGACGTGTATGTACAAAGTAACAAACGAATATATAAATACACTAATAGCATACCAAAATAAAACATGTGACATGTATCATTTACAAATACATAGCATGGTCATGAGTACAGGTTCCATGATAAATCATGTCTTTAATCAAACACAATGATATTGTTTGTCAACCAAAGAACAGTAAAGGTTCAATAAACGCAAATAATGAAATATCTATGCCATTTATCATTTTAAAGTAAGTTATTACAAGATGCAACTAGTTCTGCTGATTCTTTCATTTCCTTATTTTATTGCAAAGTAAACATATTTTGCAAGATTGTTTACATGTATGTTTTAACATATATGCTTGAAGCACGCATTTAAAGCTTGCCTTATCGTGTGAACTGGGTCTTTTTTTGCAGAAATCACCTAAGCAATGGGCCATAATTTCTCAACATTTAAATACGCGTGTAAAATAATTCGCTTAGTTCTTATATACGGCAATGTAAGGAATTAAAGAAAATTCGTTTAAATTATATCTTTATAATACTAACAGTAAAATAACACTACATGTGAAAACACATCTTACAAAAATGATTTAAGATGTCTTATATGTACACGTACGTTTTGCAATAATTATTTTGCTCCATATGTTTATATTCTAAAATCTGAGATCACTTTGAAAAAACAAGAACATTCAGGTAGAATTTTCATATATAATTCCTCACCAATCTTGTTTTAATAATGTTTATATCAAACCTCTTCCTCTTCAAATATCTAAGGTGAAAACTAGCTTAAATCAGATTATCTATCCGAATGTTGTAAATTGATAACTGAAATTATTTTTGTGACGGTTTTAGAAAATCAGCACAGTCAATTAATATCAGCTTATATTTTAAACTTCGTGCATACCGAGTTTCAATTACCGATGCTTTAGGATCGAAGACGAACATGCAAACGACATGACATCTGAAACCACATATTTGATAGGTTTTTATATTCATGACATGATTTTATATTGATATCGTATAAATAGCTATGCCCCCTTAAATGAGTCGTCCGTTCTATAGTGCAGACGGCACATTTGATTCAATATCAGATATAGAGCATTCGGATTGAATTACGGGATTTTCCACGTTTTTCCAGTTTTTCCAGTTTCTTATACGCAGCTGTTATTGACAAGTATTGTTTGGTGAACCAACCATGGGAGACATGTTAAACTATTGAGTTGATATATATTATTCTCATTTGATCTTGTTTCAATTTAAAAACAAAACACACATTTGAAGGTTCAATCACATGATTATTAGAAATAAGTGAACTGTAATCATCATGTATAAATCAAATGTTTTACATGGTGTGCAATCCATGAACAAAGACTGTATTCAGAAAAAAGACAATGACATAGAGGCTAACGCTAGACTGATTATATAAAATAGCGTAATACTTGATAATTGGGATCGGGATAAGGAAGGAAACACTTGGGCAATCGAAACAATTTGTCTGCTTCTGACATTTTAAACGTTTTATGGTTTATGGATAAATCTGTTAGTTAGTGGCATATGGTAATTTCGGGTTTGTTTTCAGTTTTATATATATTTGTAAGTTAGTTGTGTGATGACATTTCTTTATTTATTGGAATATGTTTGTACGGCGTATTATGCCTTAAGTGTTGCAGAATGCGATACTAAAACCATCCAATGGGTGATACAATGACAGAGATGAGGACTGTTCTGGTTATTTGCATTTACACTTTTTGAAGCAAGAATTTTATATATAATGTCTGAGAGACCCAGATCAGGAAAACCTTTAAACAAGAACTGGTGTCGATGTTGGCAAGGTGTCTGCATCACTCAGGAAGTTTTTGCAGACGTAACCACAGATGGCTTTGGAAAATTGCAAGGAGAAATCATTGATGACATCAACACCACCAAACGTTTCGCACAGGACACACTTTGCACTTCTTGCAAAACTCCTAATTTGCTACAATGTGGGACCAAAAATCTTTGCAAAGGACGAATGCGAAGTTGCGCCAGCCATGTAAGCCCCGATTTGGCATACACACCATGCAAGACGAACGGGTTTTGCGGCGAGTTTGTCATCAAGCTTCAAGGCTATCATCGTTCTGGTAGTCCAGTATGGAAGAATACAGACGCTTCCAAATGGTGCACAGATGCTTGGGAGATTGCAAAATGTTTCATGTCTCCGAATGGTGAGCAAACTGTATTTTCTTTGAATATTTGAATTGTTTTTAAGTGTATAGGCTTATTCCCCACCCGAATGGCATCGCATTCTGATTAAATCATTAGGAAGAGCTCAGACAGCCAAAAAACCTTTAACAGTGTTCAACCTTTCCATAAAGTAACAAAATTAATATTACCTCCAACTTCCCATTTAGTCATTTATTGGTTTTATAAATATAAAGAGACCCATGCATGTGCACTGACTAGTACAAAGGCATTTCGGTTATCATTTATTTTGGTCTTCTAAAATATTTGTCTGCGCCGTGCTGCCCGCAACTATTACATATTATAGTAAAACAACGAACTTCCACATTTCTTTTTCTTTCTATGAAAACATCTGACAGATTAAAAGACTTTGATTTAATTTATTGAAACGGTTTGTACACTCGGTCTACGGTTTATGCATCAATTTCATCCTATTGTTGAACATGCTATATTTATCGCTTCTATTGGATCAAGGACTCCTGTTATCTTGTTTCAAACTGTTTTTGTTCTTGAAAAGAAAATTCCTTTATACAACTATTCATCATAACAATGTTATAGTTATACGATTTTGATTTGAAAAAAGTAACATAAAATCTATATTAAATAACTTCCAAAAACACACAACAAAAACCGTTAAATGATAAGAAGTTTAAAACAATAAAACAACACATGATCTAAAATCTTGCTTCGAACAAGGTCGTGGGAGCAGTTTCATCAAGGCGTCTTACAGTGCCTGCTGTTGGAAATTTCTGCTATGGCAAAACAGAAAATCTTTATTAACGGTTATCAGACCGATTCAGTAAATTAAAAATATAAATGGGCGGTGTCAATTTTGTAAGATGCAAAACGTTACGATTTTTAACCCCTTAACTACCCATTCCCAACATTACGGGTAGGGTTATCACAAACAAACAAATTTAAATGTGTGGCCTTGCGTTAGATACTTGATGAAACCGCACTGTGGGTCATTGTTTAGTGTGATTCTAGTATGATTCTTAAACTTGGCGTTAAACTACGCTTCATATTTTCTGTTCATTATCAAGGTTATGCCGACAAAGCCAATGCAAGGGAAACCGATTTTAACGGTCTTATCAGCTCCATCATGCACTGCACGTACTTCCAGAAATACTTCAGTGACGACCTATCAAAGCCAAAAAATATTGCTGAAAGGGTATGTTTATACATGTCGGTAAAGCAAAAACATCCTATATGCGACTTAAAATATAAAGCTATTTTGTTGTAAGCTACACTCATAAATGTAAACAAAACAGATTTGAAGATTAAAAAAGTACTTAGCAATAGTATTGGTAAATAAATATAATAAAGAAGAGTCAAATTGGTCTTAAGTTTCAGTAAATAATAAATCATTCAGATGTATGATGTGTAGTCATCTTTTCCGTTTGCTTAACAAGTTCAGTTTCCGTTCCGTTGTTTATGTTTTCTGAGATGTCCATATATATCAACACGTGCATTGTCTTTACTTCAATGTTTTTATGTTTAGCTCATAATATTGATAAATAAACAGTTATATTGTATGTTGTTTTAAACGTCAACTTTTAACGTCAACACACTATCAAAACTGTTGCGTTGTTAGTGTCCGATTAATGTGTATTTTACATATACCTAACATGACTTGATATTTTAACTTCTAAAACT
The DNA here is from genome assembly GCF_026914265.1 of Mya arenaria. Classification (NCBI taxonomy): domain Eukaryota; kingdom Metazoa; phylum Mollusca; class Bivalvia; order Myida; family Myidae; genus Mya; species Mya arenaria. Next base: position 2,105,728 of record NC_069128.1, on the reverse strand, counting down.
AAACGATTATAAAATTGTCGGAATTGATTTTAAAGCACTTGCATATGTTTTTATTCTGATACTTATCGAGAAACAAAATGTGCCTTAAAACGTACGTGATCACGGTCACCGACAAAAGAAACTTCTTATAGTCAAAATTGGTATTTGTTATACATGCTACTGAACCGCTGTTAACTCATTGTATTGTCCGTGACAGATTTTTAATAAACGATATCGATTGTAATTCTGATTTCAGTTCGAATACCATTTCTGTTTTACAATTAACAGAATGAACATACTTGAGCCATGCTTATGTTAACGTTATTTACAATTAATACTTTTCCTATTGTGTATGCGTTATTCAAAAAAATTAATATACTGCAAAATATATTTGAATAGCTCTCAAATTTCACTATAGAAAATAACGTACAAAACAGTCGCTTTATTCAAAAGAAACTACAAATGCTGGGTATCAAATTGCAGGTTGCATTAATAAATTGATTTTATCTTGTTTCTTTCACATTATTAGGCCAAGGAACAAGTGAATAAACTTCGTCATAATCCTGACATGGAGGTTAAAGATGACCAGACAACGTCTTTATTAGACGCCTTCATCAATTTGCTGGATGACGAAAAGAATCTAAGAAATAACGAAAAGGCAGTTGGTGCCAGAAAACAGTTAGAAAAGGTAAAGTATAATTAATCTTTGTGTTTATTATATTGTCACCTTCATAATTAGGGACCAGTCCGCTGTACTTGTGACAAATATTGATTGATAAACATCTTTACGCCCGGTTCTTATTCTATATGCCGGGCGCTTAGCAGAAAGGCAACTGATACTCATTTCTAAATACCCATTACTATGTCAGCAACAGGCCATATCAGAACAAGCCCCTAATGGATTTCGAACATTCGATCTTCCGCACCGCTCCGGACGCTATCGTCAATAGCCAGCGGAGACGGTTAAATATGCATATGTATTTGAAATCCTCGGTACATTTGGAAGATTATGTTGATAAGAAAGTTAATCAAAGTATTTTAAGGCCGGATAGGAAAGTACTCTTATGAAAAAGTTCCCTAGTATCCGCTTGCTTTATGTACTAATGATATGTAATATATAGCCCTGGATAACACAAGTCATGGTAAACTGACACCAAAAATGCTCTTTTATTAAACACCATACCATAAACACAATAACAGTTCTGTTTTGGTGGATATTTAACAATATGGCATTGAATAGTAATTGGAGTTTGTATTAGCTCTAATATTGTCCATTTTAACACTGACATTCATACCGAATGTCATCTAAAAGATATAAAATTTATGTAAGTAACAGCCTATATACGTTAACATAATTTACCCGTATTAGTTGAAGATTGGTTCCATGGATATCACAGAGAACGAAGTATCAACGATAACATCATACATCCGAAGCGTAGAGAACCACATGACGGAACTCAGATGCAACTTGGAAAAGTTTATGATAGATGGTGACAAACAACGGATGTTTGTGAAATCTCAAATGTCTGTCGCAACTGCACTGGGTAAAAAATAATTACGTTTTGACATATGGAAATACTAATTCGTACAGGCTTACATCAAATGAATGGAAGGGGTCATGTCAAAACAGAAGTCTTTGCAATTTGGGCATTTTTTATATCATTTTCAGATTCAACATTAACAGTAATACTTTAACCAAGTTATTTAACGATTGTTTTCATATCCGGTTTTATGGTTTTTAGGGTATATGTCCAGTAGTAAGAAAACTGTTTATTGATGCAAAGCGTATCTCATTTCAGATTTTAAGGAGGATTTGGAGGAGCTGTATATGTCACAATACAGTACACTTCCAGTGTACCCGTCCTTACCAGAAATTGACGACAAAATACACGATATATACGTTAAGCCAAAAGTCATCCAACTGGACAAAGGAAAGTACGACAGAGCATTATTTCGCGGTGAACGTTTTAGACGTTCTATGGAATTGCGCAAAAAGGATGTAACAGCGCTTATGGACATTTTCTGTAAAGGAACAGAACAACAGCAGAATATATACATACAAGGTGAGCCCGGTGTAGGAAAGACTTCCCTATGTAATGCTCTTGCAAACCTCTGGAGCAACCCAGAGTCACGTGACACGAACCCAGAGGAAACACAACCTCTATTCGATGATGTACAATCCATAAAAGAATTTGAATTTCTTTTTCTCGTTGCATTACGAGATTTCAGTGGTCGCGAATGTAACGTAGAGGAAATGATTTGGCGCCAAATTGTCAAGTGTTTGCCGACAAAGCATGCCTCCTACTCAAAGGAAATGTTAGGAGAGGTCCTCAGCACATCCAAATGTCTTATACTTCTAGATGGCTTAGACGAATGGATTCATCCGACAGGGTATTCAGAATATTGTCTTTGCAAGGGCACAAAAACACTGCCTTCCACTGTTCATAGGGGAAATTGTACGTTTGTAACTACTACTCGTCCTTGGAAAATGTCAACCGTATTCATCAAAGAATCAGAAATCGACCGACGGTTCGAAATAGTTGGGGTGCAAAACCCAAATGACCTGACAGGGAAGGTCATCAAAAGCTTAAACAAGAGGAAAGGGGAATCAAAGACGTCGGATGACTTCTTTACGGAAGTTGAAACGAGAGGATTAAACAACCTTCTTGAGATTCCAATCATACACATGCATTTGCTTTGCCTTTGGCACGACGGTAGAATCCTCGAACCGTCTGTTTGCAAAATATACAGCAGTATGATTGACATGCTGTTTGGAAGGGCAAATGATAAAAAGCCACAACCGTATCAAAGTCATGATTTATCTAAAGATATTGAACACTTTCCTGCAAGTCTTGAAAACGAAGAAAATATTCAAGAAAACAAATCTCTAGCTGTTTCTCTAGCTCGCCTTGCAAACCATGTTTTGCAAAATCGCGACAGAGAGTTTGCTGTTGTTTTCACGAAAAAGCAAGTACACTCGAATTTGTCAAAGAGCGAGTTGGCGTTTGCATTGGACATAGGTATTTTGACACAGAGAGAATCCTTGACATCGACCAAGAAAGTTGTAACGTACTCTTTTCTCCACAAAACGTTTCAAGAGTTCTTTGCTGCGTTGCATCTCGCGGTAATCAAAAACCCACAAATAGATAGCATCTTTATGTTGCATGGACACAAAGACAAAGTCCATGACATATCGCTACTCTTCAAATTCGCTTGTGGACTTTGCACTGAAACTTCACAAAGGATATCCGAATGTCTGATGCAGAAGAAAACCACAGAGCTTGAAAAGGAATTGCATCATGTCGGAACAGAGACAAAGCTAGACCTGAACCGCCATTTTGATGAAATCCGATCTCTTCAGTCGCTAGTGCTCGAAGGGTTGCATGAATGCCGGAATAACGGAAACATACAAAATCAACTTGTACTGACTCACGTTACAAGTCATGAGCCAAAAAGTGGCAAGTGTTTGTGGAAAGATCTTGTCGAAATGAATAAAGAGCACATCGTATCTTTGAATATTTGCAAAAGCTCATCATCAGGAACTGAAGACGTCAGCTTGTTGAAGCAGGTCATTTTGGGCTCTTATGATACGTTGAAATATGTCACCTTCAGAAATCTGCGCAACTCATACGACATGAAGGCGTGTGGCCAAATTCAATACCTACATATTGGAAACTCATTCCCCCACGAGTCCCATTCTCGTGTAGATATAAACCCAGGGGAACTCATTTCTTGCATGTTGGACCACGTCACTGCTGAAACTGAACAATCCATTTTACCGGCCCTGTCCACTGCCACAAAACTGCATACATTACAGATCCACGGATGTAGAGATAGTCGTTTGTTTTTCGAAGCACTTCCGGAAATAAGAAGTTTAAAACAACTGAAGATGTGTAATACTGCAGTTGAGAAGGACTTGGTTATATCATTACCCGCACGTATTGAATACCTATACTTCTTCAGGGTGACTGTTTCTTTAGAAACACTTACTAAACTCGCTGACATTTGTAAGCGCGTTCCTCATTCAATCACCATCAAATTGAAAGATTGCAGTGCCTTACTAGGAAAGAAATTTGCTAAATTTAAAGAAAGTATCCAGGCTTGCGCTGATGAATTTAAGGTAATCAAAGATGGATACAAGTACAATTTTGAAGATGAAAATGAATACTCTGTTTTCAAATTCACAACGGTGCGTCACTGAATTGAAACAAAGCAATATGTGTTGATGACTCCTTATGAGCGATTACTTCTGTTAACGCGTTTGGAATAGAAATTGTTGAAAGCAGAATTACATTACAAATATTTAGAAAAGGTGTGTGTTTGCCTTCATTCTGATAACATTATCGACCTCCATGTGTTGAGATTGACAAAAGAATGCACCAAAAACAGTTCCAAAGTCTGCATGTATTAAAGTTAACATGATGTTCGGGCTAAGGTCTATTTCACTTGTATAATTTGCACGCATGTACACATACCGTTTGTCTGATTTAGAATTATATTATTTTCATTACCTATGCATTGATATAATTAACTCTATGTGAAGTTATTGTTACTGCTGATTGAGATTGTATTTTACGGTAGATAGCTGCACTTTTGTGTGATTAGTCTTCGTGATTATTCAACCGTTAGAACACACATAACAAATATAAACTGATGAAACAAAAGAGAGGAGTAACATAACTTATAAGTGAACGCTTAGGAAAAACATAGTGTCTATGTTTTCCAACGGCAAATGTTTAAACACGGAAATCCAGCTGTTTTGGAAGTTGTTTGTTATTTAATTTGACTGTGCTTGAATTAAAAACCTTCAGATGTACGTTTAATTAATATTCGATTGATATCTATGTATTGTCCATATGTATAATGATAATTTTTCTCAATAAATGTGTTCTTATGATAGAACGCTACATGCTATTGTATCTTTTTAATTTCTTGATAACTTAACTGAAATCATGTTGAAACTGAACGGCCGCTGCCAATGATGTTTTTTTTGTAGCCAATGATACAATAACTAGTGTTACGGTATTTGTAAGGGACGATTGTAAAACCGGGGTTGAGCCGAATATATCTTATAAAATGAAGACTACAGGGTATAGCACAACCATATTAATATAGTTGTGGCCATTTTAAATGGCGGAAGGGCCACTCAACATCACACGATCATATTGCATTGTTGGGAGTAAACGAGTGACGATGACAATCGTAACAACTCAGTGATCCTCGGTAAGCTCGGGAGATAACAAACTATTGGTCGACGTGATCCAAGCGCGGATTAACATGTGTTTGCTAAACACGATACGATGTAAGAGTTAGTTAACTTGCCTTCGTACCCATTGCAAAGTTCACACCCGTCGTCAGCGAGGAGAATGGGGGATGGGGACGGGATGTCCGAATTTTGTTCAGTCGTTTTGTTTATTTGAATGCGTGTAGGACCGTTTTCTGGCTCATTTTTTACTATTGACCTTACAATTTGGGAAGTTTGATTTAATCCGAATTCCGACGTAGAGCTTTGAAAGTGATCAATTCGAAATACACTACCATTTTAAGCTACCTTTGTTGGTTAACAGATTGGGTTAAGTCCGGGAACTACTTTGTATTGTGTTTGTTTTGCTTGTGGTATCATAATCAGACAGACGTGTCCCTGTCTACGCTACAGCGACGTTTTCCTGACCGAACACTGTTGAGCATTACAGTTTGAATAAAAAAAACGGAATTAAGTTGTTCTTGTCAAGAAAAAATAATACGTTTGTTTGTAAGGTGCGTCTATGCTACTTTTAGCACTGTGTCCCTTCAAAACGTTTACAAGTTGCTATATAGTAGAGAAACATTGGTCCACGGTTCGCCATACTTGCAATCTAGTAATTAGAAATTTAAACACGGTTCGCCATACCCGCTACATCATTAAGAGACATTCGGCCACGGTTCAAAACACCTGGTATCTAGTAAGAGACATTCGGCCAAGGTTTGTTTATAGTATAATGAAGGCTTTTTGGTCACTTTTTAAATTGATTTTTCATTTGATTCATTTCTAATCTTGTGTGTATCTAACATCAGAATATAACTCAGTAGGCATTGTGCTTTCCTCGTTTTGTTTAATGTTGTTTTTAAAACTGTACGCCACGGCGCAATCTAAATGCTTCTTTAACTTACAAGTAATGATTAGTCTTCGGTTGTCTTAATAGTCCATGATAACTACAGGCACAAGAACACTAATCAAGATATCAAATATAAACCGTGTTAACAGGCACAAGAACACTAATCAAGATATCAAATATAAACCGTGTTAACAGGCACAAGAACACTAATCAAGATATCAAATATAAACCGTGTTAACAGGCACAAGAACACTAATCAAGATATCATATATAAACCGTGTTAACAGGCACAAGAACACAAATCAAGATATCAAATATAAACCGTGTTAATAGGGACAAGAACACTAACCAAGATATTAAATATAAACCGTGTTAACAGGCACAAGAACACTAATCAAGATATCATATATAAACCGTGTTAACAGGCACAAGAACACTAATCAAGATATCAAATATAAACCGTGTTAACAGGCACAAGGTTAAAGCCAAAACGACAATGAAGGAGATACACAAACGTACACAAACGTACACACACCCAAACAGACCCCACACTCATCTTTGACAATCAATGATCGGATTACAGTCATAGAACGTATTGAATATAAGTATATTTCATGTGGTACGATGGTGAATACTAAACCTCGCAAATTGTATAAAACAAAAACTTGATACAATGAAAGTAACAGGGACAAGCCCAGTGGACATATTTTTTACGATGACCATGTTTAATACAGAAAGTTTTTACAGAAGAGCAGAAACAGGATCCATATTGTAGTGTGAACTGTGTGGAAATATAAAATATGAAGAAGAAGCGCGAATTGACTTTAATATAATACTGATCGAAACGTCTTCATTGTTTGCGGATAAAAATAGCGAATAGCTCATTAACTTGTATTATTTGTATGGAGATTTTTTTTCAGCCCACGTAGTAAATGTTGTATGCAGTGATTTGAAAGTTTTGCATTGAGATAAGACATAATACACATTTGCAAAGTAAACACTTTTCGGTAACTCAGCAATAATTCATGTTTAAACTATTCAATATTTAATGCTATAAAAATACCTTATCATTCCTGTCTAATGCTGACCAAATTGTTATTTTGTAAACGACCAAAATGTTTATTACTTGATAATTGCATGTAAACTGTATGAAAAGTAACTTTTGTGAATGATATAAGGGCCCATGGGAATTGCCTCGACCCCATGGTCCCTAATACGGGGAAAATAAATCACAATGATCATTTTAAGATATCCCGTATCATTCTATGTAACAATTCATTCAGCCTCTGTTTCTTTCGTTCCTACGGGCAGAATGTATTATGTGCCTATGTGAAAATGTATTAATACATTTATTCGGTACTTGTTCTTATTGGTTTTACACATTGGAATTAGGCGGGCAGGTACATATAATTCGCAAAGGTGTTCAACAGTTCCGCGCAAAGCCTTTTCCAGGAAGACTCCTGGGGTCGGGAAGGAGACGAGAGCGCTTGATAATGGCTATGAAAGATCTTCGGTCTCTAAGAGGGGTCTCTTAAAAACATAAAAAAGAGTGGTGAAGCGGGCAGTGGTCTTTTGAATTGGGCAAACGAATGCAGTGAGCCCAAACGAACGTCATATCCGTCACTGTGCATATCATGTTAGGGTGTGAGCTTAAACATTCATTTTTGCAGCACTTCAACTTGTCTCAAACACGTTGTGAGGAGTTTATATTTACTTTGCATTGCAGTATTTACAATAATGCAATTTTGCATTCAAACATTTTTTATTAATTCTACGCCTTTCGAATACTGTGTTAAATATTTTGTCAGTTATAAACAAACAGCAAAGTGTCAAATGAGAATTTTTTTGATAACAAATAGCATTTTGTTATCATCATTTTGCAATAAGATAAAACATATTATTTTTTTCGAACGGCTTGATGCACTCCCACTCAACTTTTGTGACTGTATTGATGTGTTCTATGACAAAGGGCAGAATGAATGCACTGCAAACTCGATTTAAATTTGGTTGCACAACATATGACAGATTTAGGAAATATTGATTCGCGAAAGCTTGTCTGTATTTATGTTAATCGGTTGTTACCAGGCGAGAAATTCATCGTTTGTAAAACAAGCATCTATCGCGTTTTCTTTAAAGAACCACCTTGATCAGTCGTATTAAAAACGTCCATAGAAACCACTTATTCGAATCCATTCAAATGATTTCTTCAAGATAGCTTTTTAAAGCGAAAAGCAAAATTTCCATCGCTTAACCGTTTCTCTGTTGTTCCCCCCGTTTTGCCGCTAAATATCATCCGTTTGTCTGATGTTTCCTTCGAATGTTGGAGGATTTTAAACGTTCTTTCTGCTGTTCACTTCGTTCATCGCTAAATATCAACCTTGTCTCTGTTTTCCCATCCGTATGTTGGTAGTTTTAACCGTTTTTCCCCTTCGTTTGCCGCTAGATATTAACCGACCCTGTCTCTGTTGTTTACTTTGATTGCCGCTAGATATTAACCGTGTCCCTGCTTTTCCCTTCAATGACCGCTAGATATTCATCGTGTCTCTGTTTTTAACTTTGTTTGCCGATAGATATTAAACATTTCTCAGTTGTTTCTTTCGTTGACCGCTATATACTCGTATTAACCGTTTCTTAGTTGTTCGCTTCGTTGACCGCTATATATCAACCGCGTCTCGGTTGGCCCTTCGATTTCCGCTTGATTTAAACCGGTTGTCTGCTGTTCCTTTGGTTTTAATATATTTGCACTATAACTGATTTCGTTTATGTGGATTCTGATTTAGAGTACTAGGGCATTGGTCTGATCTAGTAACTTCAAAGCGGCGATCGCCAAGACGATCTTTCATTTCAAGTTAAGCTAAGTTTGCGGTGACAAAGCGTATAAACCGTGTTAACAGGCACAAGAACACTAATCAAGACATCAGATATAAACCGTGTTAACAGGCACAAGAACACTAATCAAGATATCACATTCATCAAAATGGCTTTGACAATCAATTATTAGATTACCGCCATAGAACGTATTGAATATAAGAATCTTTAATGTGGTTCCGGTGGAAAAATTTAACCCAAAGGCACATGTAAAAGATACTTGCAAAAACTGGTATAGATGCTTGCTGAATAAATCGATCGAAATGAACCGGGTAAAGTTGGTACCATATGTGTTTGGACGATTCATGCTTCAGTCTGCAATTCTAGTCAGAATATCGTGTGACAAGATGGCTTTTAAATGTATAAACGCTATTAACTTCTGGGATGATGTATGAGTTATATTGGTTTAGATGGGTTTACTAAATGTTGCGTTAACCATTTGTATAACGATATTTATATCTGCCATATAAGGAATATTGACTTTCTGTCATGGAGTAAGTTGACGAAATTCAAAGACAAATAGTTGTTCGTTTTCAAAAAAAGAAATACATATACAGGCAAAGGCAATACTTCTGAGGTTCGTCATGATACATTTTAGCCATTGGGAAATGATACAGTTCTAAGCGCGAGTTGATTTAAATATAATTCTGATCGAAAAGTCTTGCGGATAAAAATAGCGAATAGCTCATTAACTTGTATTAATTTATTTTCAGCCAACGTAGTAAATGTTGCATGCAGTGATTTGAAAGTTTTGTATTGAGATAAGATATAATACACATGTGCAAAGTAAACACATCGGTAACTCAGCAATAATTCATGTTTATACTATTCAATATTTAATTCTACAATAAATACCTTATCATTCCTGTCTAATGCTGTTCAAATTGTTATTTTGTAAACGACCATAATGTTTATTACTTGATAATAGCATGTAAACTGTATGAAATGTACCTGTTTGTGAATGATATAAGGGCCCATGGGAATTGCCCCGACCCCATGGTCCCTAATACGTGAAAAATAAAAGGGATCATAGATGCCTAAAAAGACTTCTGTGCAATGAATGCGGACAAAAACGACCACATTGATCAATTTAAGATATCCCGTATCATTCTATGAAACAATTCATTCAGCCTTTGTTTCTTTCGTTGCTACGGGCAGAATGTATTAATATGTGCCCATGTCAAAATGTACTAATGTTTCTATTCGATGATTGTTCATATTGGTGTTACACATTGGAATTAGGCGGGAAGATGCATGTGATTCGCGAAGGTGTTCAACAGTTCCGCGCAAAGCTTTTCCAGGAAGACTCCTGGGGTCGGGAAGGAGATGGGAGCGCTTGATGATGGCTATGAAGGACCTTCGGTCTCTAAGAGGGGTCTCGTGTTGACTTGTCAGATCTACAAGGTGTAAAAGAAAACATAAAAAGAGGGGTAAAGCGTGGAGTGGTCTTTTGAATGGGGCAAACAAATGCAGTGAGCCCAAATAAACGTCATATCCGTCCCTGTGCATATCATGTTAGGGTTTGAACTTTATCATTCATTTTTGCAGCACTTCAACTTGTCTCAAACACGTTGTGTTTATATTTACTTTGCATAGTAGTAATTACAAGCATGCAATTTTGCATTCAAACATTTTTTATTAATTGTACGCCTTCCGAATACTGTTTTAAATATTTTATCAGTTACAAATAAACAACCAAGTGTCAAATGAGAATTTTTAGGATAAAATATATGAAGGGATTATCCGCCAGTTAATACATGCTGCTTTATGACATTTCTCATTTTAAATTGCAATTGCATTCGTCTAAATGGCAGGTGCCTTCGTGCAATTGCTTCGTGCCATTTGGTTATTGACAAAAACATTTGTCTATGTATACAACTTTAAAAGCCTTCACTTGATTGCTTAGTGTTAACGTCTAAACGACAAATGACATGAGTCAAGTTCTTACATTTAAATAACTAAATAACTAAATTGAGTACAAAACTACAACTTAACTATAAATACTAAATAACTAATAGTATTTATATACTGTAATAAGACCATTGGAAGCTAAATTAAAATTTAGCAGTATGCATTTGTCAATAACCATATAGACGATAGACGAATGCATCTAGACGAACGCAACTTAACGAATGGAATTTTCAATGACCACTAGATATTCATCGTGTCCCTGTTGTTAACTTTGTTTGCCGATAGATATTAAACATTTCTCAGTTGTTTCTTTCGTTGACCGCTATATACTCGTATTAACCGTTTCTTAGTTGTTCGCTTCGTTGACCGCTATATATCAACCGCGTCTCGGTTGGCCCTTCCTTTTCCTCTTGATTTAAACCGGTAGTCTGCTGTTCCTTCCGTTTTAATATCTTTGCACTATAACTAATTTCGTTTATGTGGATTCTGATTTAGCGTCTAGGACGTTGGTCTGATCTAGTAATTTCAAAGTGGCGTTCGCCAAGACTTTGGCGAACTTTCTTTTCAAGTTAAGCTAAGTTTGCGGTATGATTCATTTACTGCTGACATAGTATGCGCTACGATATAACAGTGATACTAGACAATTCGTAACGGAATGAATGTACTTCAAATGTTGCCGACATGAAATCTATGAACGAGTCCCTTTGATCTTGATCCGTGTTCTCTTAGTTACTCATTTTGTTGCTTTTGCTGCTGAGTCCTTGACCCTGCTTAGTTGTTAAGCACCCATTACGTTTCGGCTATGATCTATACGAAATGCAGTGTGCGCTAAAACGGGGTTACGCCAAGAAATTTACGATCTTAATCCTTCCGACTGAAATCTTATAATTGACTTTGATCAACTATCTGATTAGACAGTTCTTGTTTGTGCCTATTTGGATGCCGGAAAACATATTCGTGTCTTATGGCGTTAGTGAAAAACTATACTGTATCATATTCTTTAACATGTGCATTAGCAGGCTGCATTGTTCTTAAGCAATGAATTTAAGTTTAAAACTATGCTCGCCACTCAGCAACCATGCAGGGCCATTGCTATGGAAATACGTGTCGTGCAGAGGAATGCATTCAAGCTGATATGAAAATGAATCACTCGACCCGTGTCATTAAAAAATATATCATGGAGTGGTTAAAATTGGCAACTGTACTTCGGTAAATTTTTGCACACGCTGCATTGCGTTTCTCACAAAACGTACAGATTTGTTTGCTGTGTAGTGGTGTCAACTTTATCATTTATGGGTATGTTACGTAGCCATTTGCGTGGCCCTGTTCTTTTATGGTTATTTTAGATCAGGTGAATGCTTGTGGCAAGGTTATAGTTATACTTAAGGCTAAGTTAATATATTAAAAAGTAATTTGAAACAGTTTAGCCGTTTGAATAAGTTATTCTAGTTGCACTTGAAGATTTGGTTAACATTTCATATTATGCAGACGGTCAACTGTCTCAAGAAAGCAAAAAGGTTCGTTGTTACATTACGTCAAAAGGCACATAGAAAATGTTCGCCTACATCCCTTGGAGTACAAATATAGCATTTTCAGAATAAGAGTAAATCAAATTTTACTTTCGATGGGGTCTTTATTATAATAAACAGCAACTCGTAAAATGTACATTTGAATCAAACTGTTTAAATACGCGTATATATGTTATTGCAGATGCATTAATTAAGTATCACTTATCTGAACCTTTTAACTTATTTGTTTCTTAAAAGGACACATGTAACATTGGCAGGGATTATGGTATGCTAAATGCCAGTCTGTTAATATGATCAATTTAGCAAGGGTCTGATTCAAAGCAGGTATTTTACATTTGTTATCATTTTATTTTAAAATTGTGTGGGTTTACTTCTTCGACGATTCGGCTTTATTAGGTGCAGCTTTGACGGGGTCAATATTATTTTACATTTTTTCATCACATGTTCGTCAAATAGTTTACCGATTTCATAAAAAATGCTCATGTGACGTCAAGGCTGGAGCATTTGACATTTACATTGCTAATTTTAGACTTAAATTATTTCAATGATATGTTTCTAGTTTTATTTTGGATACCGTAGATTGTCTGCGCGCGCATTCCTAATTGTAGTTACCACTCGTATATAAGACAGTGATTGCTTTACGGACATTAGCATTTAAGAAACTTTGCAATTTCATCGCAAAGTAAGTAATTCTGTTAAATATTAAATTAATACATGTTTGCTAATTCCTGAGGCATATGGTTATCTTGTTTGCTTCACTTTCGTAATAAAAGTGATATAAAATAAAAAGTGCAAACGACATTTTCATGCTAGATGATTAATTATAATTTTTATTTAATCGCATCATCGGCATATTTTTATTAGTTAGAAACTATTAATCTATAAACGCGTTTTCTTCATTTTAGAAAACCCTTGGACATACAAGAAAAGCAAACATGTCGACACTAACTGCAATTTCGTGTGTCTTATTTATTTCAACACAAGGTATGTTTTCTTTATATCATCATAACCATAGTATTATTAGTGTTATTAGTATAAGTGTTATTTTGACCACCAGAATAATGAACTAGGTATGATTATAAGGTCATACTGCATGGTATGTGTTTGTGTATTGTCTTCTTGTCTATCTGTCTGTCTGTCTGCTCAAAAAGTATTATCAATTATAGTTTAGCCTCCGAAAAAGAAAGTGATAAACTGACATCAATTGATCTTCAAAGTGTTAAATTGCATATTAGAAAACGAATGTGACATATCGTATTTTTTTATCATTGCGAGGTATTAAAATAAAGTTACTGATTTTATTTTTGATTTGTTTAACGCGATCAGGGAAACGCATAAACTATGTCTTTTTCAATAAAGGCGTTAATAAGAGGTTAGGATTGTTGCTGCACGCCAATATCCGATGATATCCCGCAGTCTTCTATAATGGCATCAAGCACTAACAATGTAAACAATATCGTGTTCGTTTATTCACACGCTCATTATGAAAATAAAATTGTCGAGCACGAGCCGGTTGATATTGCTTATTAAATAAAAAAATGTCTTTTTGTTACTATATATTGTAACGCCAGTCTTAATGCAAGTTCGTAATGTTTAGTCCACGGCGCGAACTATATATCTAAAATGTATTAATGGTAGTTCGTAGCGTTCAAGTAGTATTTCAGCGAAGTGTAGAGAACTATCGCATACGGAGACAGTTTCATTGGTCCACGGCGCGAACTTTATACTTTAACATATATATTAATGGCATAAAATCGTAGCTTTCAAGCAGTACGTAAGCGTAGTGAACAACATTATCACATACGGTTAACATTTCATAGGTGCATGGCTCGTATTCAATATTGATCTTATGCTTATCCTTAGACATGCCTCAGTGATTCCATTCAGCCTATTGATCAGCCAAATATAAATGACCAATCAAAACATTTAGTTTATAGTCTTAAATTTAAGTTCAATTTAAGTCGCTTATTGAATACGGCCCCATAGCGCGGACGTATGTGAAAGCATGTACACAACGAATCGCCCACATTAAAAATGTACTCGAAAAATACAATGTAATTACATACGTAATAATGGTAGTTCATAGCGTTCAAGTAGTAAGTAAGCGTAGGGTTGAAACCTATCGCATACGATGCATAGGTCCACGGCGCGAAAGTATTCGAAAACATGCATATAACGAGCCGCCGCTCATAATGAAAATGTACGCGAACTATATAATGTAATTACATACGTACTAATGGTACCTCGTAGCGTTCAAGAGGAACGTTAACGAAGGGAAGAAACCTATCTCATACGATGAAAGTTGCATAGGTCTACGGCGCGAAAGTTATCGAAAGCATGCGCATTAATAACTGCTAACATTGGAAATAAACGCAATTCAAACTTGAAACGCTTTATCACATGAGGGTCATGTTATCATTCTAAATATATCAATATTGATTCCGTGAACATCGAATACCGCAGATATAGTTTTGCAGTATACCGTGCAATGGTATTTTTCTTTACAAATAAGCATGACATAGATACTAGCCTTTAACTGTAAGCATTATTCACATATTTGAAAGTGGACGGATGTGGTGATCGTTTGATCTTTAACGTCTTTTTGAACAATTTTTTTTTTAAATCTCTTAAAGCGGCATAGACTGTCCTTTGTTTTATTTAAAATGGTGTAGTAAAAGGAAAGTTATCTTTGATTTAAGTCTTCATTTTAAGCAAAATTTGCCTTCCGACGTAGCATATATGACGTAATTTATAACGTGGTATTCACACACTGATAACTGTCACCACATTTGTTCTATTCTAAACATAAAACTTCTATATGAACACACTTTTCAGTTCTCGGGGCCGCCATAGACCGGTCAGTGTCATTCTCGGCCGGTTTGACGAGCACACAATACATGATGGATGGCGATACAGTTGTGTATGACCAGGTCTTTATCAACGACTACAATGGATACAATCCCAATACTGGCATCTTCACATGTCCTATCGCAGGTAAATGTAACTATAAGGGTCTGTCTTTATTCCACCAAAGGCTGGTCAGGTATGAGCGGATATTCATATTGACGACCTCAACGGATACAATCCCAATATGGACATCTCCACTTTCCCTATCCTCGGTAAATGACTCTAGTTAGTTCATAAATCAGTCAGATGTTACAAGCACAGCCTCCTCCAATCACAAGTTTTTTTGTGCTTGTGTCTGACAGCTTGCTTCGTGTACTTAGTACTCTCTCCATTCTAATTTGTTTTTTCGAAACCTGTACACTTTTGATTGAGGAATATCTGCACTTTCAGAAGCGTCCAATAGTGTGTTTTTTATCATTTGTAATATGATTCTACAATTATCTTTATAGACAAGAGAACAACTCATATGCTAATTGCCACCCAGTTATTGATTTGTTGATTTCACAATGAAATAACGCCACTGACCAATATCATCGGGTTGGCTACTTTGCATTTGAATATACGTAAACAAAATCATGCAATGTGTCTATCCATGTTTATAGTAATCGCTGAAGGTCGACGGGCTCAGTGAAACAAGGGAAGTCATTCTAATCAACCATGCATAATGTTAAGGGTGACTTACTTCCCTTGATACAAACAGCACTTTTGAAAGATGCTTATTTGCTTTACAAAGCAGTAAAAAGACAAAGGCAATTGTAAAGTTCTCTATTCTTCTGGATAAATTGTATACAGATAACAATACTCCTTATAAACATGACACGGCACAGTCGTTTTCATTGGCCAAATTTGGTACAGAATCAACACTGTTAATATTCTGTGTCATTTCGGATTTTATAGCTACTTCCAATCTAAAGATTGTATTGGTTTACCTCTGACGTGAGATACCTAACTTAAAAAAACAACTTAAGTTAGGAACGAACTTAAATTGTTTTATGTATACCGGCCCAGATATATAACAAGCATTTTGCAGAATAGTCGCTTATGCATCCCAACTCGACCATTTTAAAAGCCGGTTTGAGTAATTACCCGACGGGCATCTTAAAGATAAAATTGATTTGCAAGGTAAAGTCGAACGTTATCGCGAATTGGTAAATATAGACGTAGTCATACTCTTTTGACTATTTGTATTCAGGTGTGTACATCTTTCACTTCCACGGCTACTCCCAAAACAAAGACACCGTTATGTGGCTGGACCTCAAGCACAATGACCAAAAAGTGGTCGGTGTCAGCGGATACAACTCTCACACTGTCGGGAGCAATACTGTCATGCTCAAACTTCGCAAGCAGGATATAATCCAGGTATATTCTACTGTAAAACGTTCATTATTGTCTTGTTCTTTTTCCATCGACGAAACGGCAATAACAGTTCATCCAACTGGAAGTAAACGGTCAAGACAAAGGACATAATGTAAAAAACAACAACACTATGTATCATTAACCCAAATCGTGGCGTTACTGCACGTGCAAAACGTGCTATATTTAACGAAAACCTTAGTGAGCACATTGAATTGCAAAAAAAGGGACCGTTAATTTTTCAAAACACCAATTCTTGTTTAGCACATAAAGCTATGTAAGTATTGCACATACGTGTGGCTATATGCATACTTTTGTCGAGCATATGTATATGTTTCTACAACAGTTTCAAATGCAGACTCATGCAAAAGCCGTTTAACTTGTATAATTACAGGTCCAATCCAGGGACAAAATCCAGTTCGCTCTATTTGGCCTGCCAACTCAAGTGTACTCGACATTCACGGGCTATCTTGTGCACGAGGACCCGAACAGCCATTAAATGGACAGCGGGTCTTTTTGGCTACTTTTCGGTTAAATGACCGGAAACTAGTCTTATGTTGTAAAAGGGACATTTGTGTTGCTGCCAGTCATTTTTTTATAAACAATTAACTTATGATTAAATTTGTTGACGATTCAGACGACATATATTCTGTAATTCCACTTATATTAACTCTTGGTTTATATTTAGTCTTCCAACAATTGGTATATCTTTTAAAATTGAGCTCCTTTGATTTAAAATTAAGCAAATACTTTATTCAAATTATTTCCTTCAACGTAACGAACGGATACATGCATTTTTACAGCAAAGTTCTTAAAAACCTAAACTCGTGTGCATTGACCATAACGATTATATTTCAAATACCTTCAGTTTTTGTTTGAGAGTAAGATAAATAGAATGTTTTTAATATTGGAACGAGATTTATGTGCTTAGTTCTTTTTGTTTTACTTGCTATCGATCAATTGTGGTTTTTAAATATATGTAAACAAAACACTAGTTAAAAACTATTATATTTTAGTCGTCAATTTCAAAGGGTTATAATATTAAAAGAGGTTATTCTTAATTCTTATTGTTTTGTTTTGTGAACCTACAAGCCCAAACCTTTCAGTACGTTCAGTAATTTGATTTGACTTTAATGGGGAGAATTGTTAAGATAACCGACTTGTCTCGAAGATTTTGTTCACATAATTTAAATCCAATAACAGACACTACAGGGACCAGCACAGCAGCATTTACTTTAATCACAATGTTTTGATAAGGGCCAAGGCAAAAACAACAACAAGAGAAACAGCGTTATAAGATTGCAAACATAAACACATTTATTGTCAAAATATCTACGGTCACTGCTAGCGTGTCTTGATTGTTTTCACACAAATAATTCATACGACTGTATATTTTAAGTCAAACAACTGCTGCAATATGCTTTAATGATAATGGTTCTATGTAACCATCTTCTAATGTAAAGGGATGCGATGCTTTACAAAACAGGTAGGACAAGCAGGGGGAGTTATCTTTCAATAATGGCGAAACAGAGACCGCGTCAATATAAAATTATAATCCCTTAAAAAGTTTAAGGTATTTCCAGATTTTTATCGAGTTACCTTATACCGTGAAATACGTAGGTTGTGACTTGATTTCTTGATCTATTTTTTATAAGATCAGCATAAAGGATATGTTTGTGTCATCGATACTTTTCCCAAAAAATGGAGAAAACAAATTGAAATTGTTCAACAGCATTCGGATTTCCCGCAGCATCTGATGGACAAAACATATTTAAAATTACCGTTCAATTTACAAAAGCCGCCAAATACTAATTTACAAAGCCGGAATAGCCAGACATATCCTGATTAAATTTCTGCTTAATGTCATCAAATAAATTAACTTTTCGATAGTTCCGGCAACAATATCTTAATCTGCTTAAGCGAAAATGCGTGTTTTTCAGTGGCAATGTTTTAACTGTTATGGAACAAGACCAATTCGGAAGCAAATTCAAATATATGATCAACTTCACTCGGGATTTAACGACAATTATTTTAAGACACGATGAGGCTGTCGTAGAAATATTTGTTACTTGAAAGCTCTAGCATATGGCTATACACCTTGAATGAAAACCAATGAAATGAATTTGCGTCCATACCTATTCTATAAAACTCCCATGTTGGAAACTTAATTTTGTTTGTTTACACGAAGTTTTGTTTAAGCGAGATTTAAAAACAACAACGTATAATTAAACCCAATGAAAATTGGGCGGAAAGGAGCCGAACCAATGATCGT
This sequence comes from Mya arenaria, assembly GCF_026914265.1. Classification (NCBI taxonomy): domain Eukaryota; kingdom Metazoa; phylum Mollusca; class Bivalvia; order Myida; family Myidae; genus Mya; species Mya arenaria. Next base: position 2,086,814 of record NC_069128.1, on the reverse strand, counting down.
CGACGCCGTTGTTTTTATCGAGGTCTTCCGCTTAAATAAACACTGTAACATTTTATATATTGAGTGTTCGAAAAATACTGAAGATTGTCAGCAATGAACATTGTTAGGCCGTAATAGATCTAATATAAGTGTGGAAATATATGTACCTATGATTCCCGATGACTTTGGATGCCACTATGGTCAAAATAATGAGAGAAAGGTACATTCTGTGACCGTGAAAACATAGATAATGATGGATTATACCATTTCAATAAAACTAAACAATGAGTTACCTTGCATACGACAAACTAAATTAATTCATTAACATGTATTGTTATGAAAATGGATGTTATTGTTATACATGATTATACATGGTCATATTGTATGCAGTGCGCATGCCCAGAACCTTACAGATAATCCCGCCACTACAGTAACATCCTGGCAGTTGTAATAGAATAAAGCATAGTACAACACGTATGGCGTGGACTCTGTCTATATATAACTCCAAACATAACATGGTGTCAGAAGTGGGATTAACTGTAAGGTTATGGGCATGCGCACTGCATACAATATGATCATGTATATACATGTATAACATTGGACTCTCGCTTTTAACGGTTATCGGACGGGAACAATACCTATCATGAACAATGCCGACGTGTATGTACAAAGTAACAAACGAATATATAAATACACTAATAGCATACCAAAATAAAACATGTGACATGTGTCATTTACAAATACATAGCATGGTCATGAGTACAGGTTACATGATAAATCATGTCTTTAATCAAACACAATGATATTGTTTGTCAACCAAAGAACAGAAAAGGTTCAATAAACGCAAATAATGAAATATCTATGCCATTTATCATTTTAAAGTAAGTTATTACAAGATGCAACTAGTTCTGCTGATTCTTTCATTTCCTTATTTTATTGCAAAGTAAACATATTTTGCAAGATTGTTTACATGTATGTTTTAACATATATGCTTGAAGCACGCGTTTAAAGCTTGCCTTATCGTGTGAACTGGGTCTTTTTTTGCAGAAATCACCTAAGCAATGGGCCATAATTTCTCAACATTTAAATACGCGTGTAAAATAATTCGCTTAGTTCTTATATACGGCAATGTAAGGAATTAAAGAAAATTCGTTTAAATTATATCTTTATAATACTAACAGTAAAATAACACTACATGTGAAAACACATCTTACAAAAATGATTTAAGATGTCTTGTATGTACACGTACGTTTTGCAATAATTATTTTGCTCCATATTTTTATATTCTAAAATCTGAGATCACTTTGAAAAAACAAGAACATTCAGGTAGAATTTTCATATATAATTCCTCACCAATAATGTTTATATCAAACCTCTTCCTCTTCAAATATCTAAGGTGGAAACTAGCTTAAATCAGATTATCTATCCGAATGTTGTAAATTGATAACTGAAATTATTTTTGTGACGGTTTTAGAAAATCAGCACAGTCAATTAATATCAGCTTATATTTTAAACTTCGTGCATACCGAGTTTCAATTACCGATGCTTTAGGATCGAAGACGAACATGCAAACGACATGACATCTGAAACCACATATTTGATAGGTTTTTATATTTATGACATGATTTTATATTGATATCGTATAAATAGCTATGCCCCCTTAAATGAGTCGTCCGTTCTATAGTGCAGACGGCACATTTGATTCAATATCAGATATAGAGCATTCGGATTGAATTACGGGATTTTCCACGTTTTTCCAGTTTCTTATACGCAGCTGTTATTGACAAGTATTGTTTGGTGAACCAACCATGGGAGACATGTTAAACTATTGAGTTGATATATTATATTCTCATTTGATCTTGTTTCAATTTAAAAACAAAACACACATTTGAAGGTTCAATCACATGATTATTAGAAATAAGTGAACTGTAATCATCATGTATAAATCAAATGTTTTACATTGTGTGCAATCCATGAACAAAGACTGTATTCAGAAAAAAGACAATGACATAGAGGCTAATGCTAGACTGATTATATAAAATAGCGTAATGCTTGATAATTGGGATCGGGATAAGGAAGGAAACACTTGGGCAATCGAAACAATTTGTCTGCTTCTGACATTTTAAACGTTTTATGGTCTATGGATAAATCTGTTAGTTAGTGGCATATGGTAATTTCGGGTTTGTTTTCAGTTTTATATATATTTGTAAGTTAGTTGTGTGACAAGTCTTTATTAATTGGAATATGTTTGTACGGCGTATTATGCCTTAAGTGTTGCAGAATGCGATACTAAAACCATCCAATGGGTGATACAATGACAGAGATGAGGACTGTTCTGGTTATTTGCATTAACACTTTTTGAAGCAAGAATATTATATATAATGTCTGAGAGACCCAGATCAGGAAAACCTTTAAACAAGAACTGGTGTCGATGTTGGCAAGGTGTCTGCATCACACAGGAAGTTTTTGCAGACGTAACCACAGATGGCTTTGGAAAATTGCAAGGAGAAATCATTGATGACATCAACACCACCAAAAGTTTCGCACAGCACACACTTTGCACTTCTTGCAAAACTCCTAATTTGCTACCATGTAGGACCAAAAATCTTTGTAAAGGACCGGGAAGTTGCGCCAGCCATGTAAGCCCCGATTTGGCATACACACCATGCAAGACGAACGGGTTTTGCGGCGAGTTCGTCAGCAAGCTTCGAGGCTATCATCGTTTTTCCAGTCCAGTATGGAAGAATACAGACGCTTCCAAATGGTGCACAGATGCCTGGGAGATTGCAAAATGTTTCATGTCTCCGGATGGTGAGCAAACTGTATTTTTTTTGAATATTTGAATTGTTTTTAAGTGTATAGGCTTATTCCCCACCCGAATGGCACCGCATTCTGATTAAATCATTAAGAAGAGCTCAGACAGCCAAAACACCTTTAACAGTGTTCAACCTTTCCATAAAGTAACAAAATTAATATTACCTCCAACTTCCCATTTAGTCATTTATTGGTTTTATAAATATAAAGAGACCCATGCATGTGCACTGACTAGTACAAAGGCATTTCGGTTATCATTTATTTTGGTCTTCTAAAATATTTGTCTGCGCCGTGCTGCCCGCAACTATTACATATTATAGTAAAACAACGAACTTCCACATTTCTTTTTCTTTCTATGAAAACATCTGACAGATTAAAAGACTTTGATTTAATTTATTGAAACGTTTTGTACACTCGGTCTACGGTTTATGCATCAATTTCATCCTATTGTTGAACATGCTATATTTATCGCTTCTATTGGATCAAGGACTCCTGTTATCTTGTTTCAAACTGTTTTTGTTCTTGAAAAGAAAATTCCTTTATACAATTATTCATCATAACAATATTATAGTTATACGATTTTGATTTGAAAAAAGTAACATAAAATCGATATTAAATAACTTCCAAAAACACACAACAAAAACCGTTAAATGATAAGAAGTTTAAAACAATAACACAACACATGATCTAAAATCTTGCTTCGAACAAGATCGTGGGAGCAGTATCATCAAGGCGTCGTACAGTGCCTGCTGTTGGAAATTTCTGCTATGGCAAAACAGAAAATCTTTATTAACGGTTATCAGACCGATTCAGTAAATTAAAAATATAAATGGGCGGTGTCAATTTTGAAAGATGCAAAACGTTACGATTTTTAACTACCCATTCCCAACATTACGGGTAGGGTTATCACAAACAAACAAATTTAAATGTGTGGCCTTGCGTTAGATACTTGATGAAACCGCACTGTGGGTCATTGTTTAGTGTGATTCTAGTATGATTCTTAAACTTGGCGTTAAACTACGCTTCATATTTTCTGTTCATTATCAAGGTTATGCCGACAAAGCCAATGCAAGGGAAACCGATTTTAACGGTCTTATCAGCTCCATCATGCACTGCACGTACTTCCAGAAATACTTCAGTGACGACCTATCAAAGCCAAACAATATTGCTGAAAGGGTATGTTTATACATATCGGTAAAGCAAAAACATCCTATATGCGACTTAAAATATAAAGTTATTTTGTTGTAAGCTACACTCATAAATGTAGATTTGAAGATTAAAAAAGTACTTAGCAATAGTATTGGTAAATAAATATAATAAAGAAGAGTCAAATTGGTCTTAAGTTTCAGTAAATAATAAATCATTCAGATGTATGATGTGTAGTCATCTTTTCCGTTTGCTTAACAAGTTCAGTTTCCGTTCCGTTGTTTATGTTTTCTGAGATGTCCATATATATCAACACGTGCATTGTCTTTACTTCAATGTTTTTATGTTTGGCTCATAATATTGATAAATAAACAGTTATATTGTATATTGTTTTAAACGTCAACTTTTAACGTCAACACACTATCAAAACTGTTGCATTGTTAGTGTCCGATTAATGTGTATTTTATATATACCTAACATGACTTGATATTTTAACTACTAAAACTAAACGATTATAAAATTGTCGGAATGGATTTTAAAGCACTTGCATATGTTTTTATTCTGATATTTATCGAGAAACAAAATGTGCCTTAAAACGTACATGATCACAGTCACCGACAAAAGAAACTTCTGATAGTCAAAATTGGTATTTGTTATACATGCTACTGAACCGCTGTTAACTCATTGTATTGTCCGTGACAGATTTTTAATAAACGATATCGATTGTAATTCTGTTTTCAGTTCGAATACCATTTCTGTTTTACAATTAACAGAATGAACATACTTGAGCCATGCTTATGTTAACGTTATTTACAATTAATACTTTTCCTATTGTGTATGCGTTATTCAAAAAATTAATATACTGCAAAATATATTTGAATAGCTCTCAAATTTCACTATAGAAAATAACGTACAAAACAGTCGCTTTATTCAAAAGAAACTACAAATGCTGAGGATCAAATTGCAGGTTGCAATAATAAATAAATATCTTGTTTCTTTCACATTATTAGGCCAAGGAACAAGTGACTAAACTTCGTCATAATCCCGACATGGAGGTTAAAGATGACCAGACAACGTCTTTATTAGACGCCTTCATCAATTTGCTGGATGATGAAAAGAATCTAAGAAATAACGAAAAGGCAGTTGGTGCCAGAAAACAGTTAGAAAAGGTAAAGTATAATTTATCTTTGTGTTTATTATATTGTCACCTTCATAACTAGGGACCAGTCCGCTGTACTTGTGACAAATATTGATTGATAAACATCTTTACGCCCGGTTCTTATTCTATATGCCGGGCGCTTAGCAGAAAGGCAACTGATACTCATTTCTAAATACCCATTACTATGTCAGCAACCAGCCATATCAGAACAAGCCCCTAAAGGATTTCGAACATTCGATCTTCCGCACCGCTCCGGACGCCATCGTCAATAGCAGCGGAGACGGTTAAATATGGATATGTATTTGAAATCCTCGGTACATTTGGAAGATTATGTTGATAAGAAAGTTAATCAAAGTATTTTAAGGCCGGATAGGAAAGTACTCTTATGAAAAAGTTCCCTAGTATCCGCTTGCTTTATGTACTAATGATATGTAATATATAGCCCTGGATAACACAAGTCATGGTAAACTGACACCAAAAAATGCTCTTTTATTAAACACCATACCATTTACTGTGCAAGAACAATAACAGTTCTGTTTTGGTGGATATTTAACAATATGGCATTGAATAGTAATTGGAGTTTGTATTAGCTCTAATATTGTCCATTTTAACACTGACATTCATACCGAATGTCATCTAAAAGATATAAAATTTATGTAAGAAACAGCTTATATACGTTAACATAATTTACCCGTATTAGTTGAAGATTGGTTCCATGGATATCACAGAGAACGAAGTATCAACGATAACATCATACATCCGAAGCGTAGAGAACCACATGACGGAACTCAGATGCAACTTGGAAAAGTTTATGATAGATGGTGACAAACAACGGATGTTTGTGAAATCTCAAATGTCTGTCGCAACTGCACTGGGTAAAAAATAATTACGTTTTGACATATGGAAATACTAATTCGTACAGACTTACATCAAATGAATGGAAGGGGTCATGTCAAAACAGAATTCTTTGCAATTTGGGCATTTTTTTATATCATTTTCAGAACATTAACAGTAATACTTTAACCAAGTTATTTAACGATTGTTTTCATATCCGGTTTTATGGTTTTTAGGGTGTATGTCCAGTAGTAAGAAAACTGTTTATTGATGCAAAGCGTATCTCATTTCAGATTTTAAGGAGGATTTGGAGGAGCTGTATATGTCACAATACAGTACACTTCCAGTGTACCCGTCCTTACCAGAAATTGACGACAAAATACACGATATATACGTTAAGCCAAAAGTCATCCAACTGGACAAAGGAAAGTACGACAGAGCATTATTTCGCGGTGAACGTTTTAGACGTTCTATGGAATTGCGCAAAAAGGATGTAACAGCGCTTAAGGACATTTTCTGTAAAGGAACAGAACAACAGCAGAATATATACATACAAGGTGAGCCCGGTGTAGGAAAGACTTCCCTATGTAATGCTCTTGCAAACCTCTGGAGCAACCCAGAGTCACGTGACACGAACCCAGAGGAAACACAACCTCTATTCGATGATGTACAATCCATAAAAGAATTTGAATTTCTTTTTCTCGTTGCATTACGAGTTTCAGTGGTCGCGAATGTAACGTAGAGGAAATGATTTGGCGCCAAATTGTCAAGTGTTTGCCGACAAAGCATGCCTCCTACTCAAAGGAAATGTTAGGAGAGGTCCTCAGCACATCCAAATGTCTTATACTTCTAGATGGCTTGGACGAATGGATTCATCCGACAGGGTATTCAGAATATTGTCTTTGCAAGGGCACAAAAACACTGCCTTCCACTGTTCATAGGGGAAATTGTACGTTTGTAACTACTACTCGTCCTTGGAAAATGTCAACCGTATTCATCAAAGAATCAGAAATCGACCGACGGCTCGAAATAGTGGGGGTGCAAAACCCAAATGACCTGACAGGGAAGGTCATCAAAAGCTTAAACAAGAGGAAAGGGGAATCAAAGACGTCGGATGACTTCTTTACGGAAGTTGAAACGAGAGGATTAAACAACCTTCTTGAGATTCCAATCATACACATGCATTTGCTTTGCCTTTGGCACGACGGTAGAATCCTCGAACCGTCTGTTTGCAAAATATACAGCAGTATGATTGACATGCTGTTTGGAAGGGCAAATGATAAAAAGCCACAACCGTATCAAAGTCATGATTTATCTAAAGATATTGAACACTTTCCTGCAAGTCTTGAAAACGAAGAAAATATTCAAGAAAACAAATCTCTAGCTGTTTCTCTAGCTCGCCTTGCAAACCATGTTTTGCAAAATCGCGACAGAGAGTTTGCTGTTGTTTTCACGAAAAAGCAAGTACACTCGAATTTGTCAAAGAGCGAGTTGGCGTTTGCATTGGACATAGGTATTTTGACACAGAGAGAATCCTTGACATCGACCAAGAAAGTTGTAACGTACTCTTTTCTCCACAAAACGTTTCAAGAGTTCTTTGCTGCGTTGCATCTCGCGGTAAGCACAAACCCACAAATAGATAGCATCTTTATGTTGCATGGACACAAAGACAAAGTCCATGACATATCGCTACTCTTCAAATTCGCTTGTGGACTTTGCACTGAAACTTTACAAAGGATATCCGAATGTCTGATGCAGAAGAAAACCACAGAGCTTGAAAAGGAATTGCATCATGTCGGAACAGAGACAAAGCTAGACCTGAACCGCCATTTTGATGAAATCCGATCTCTTCAGTCGCTAGTGCTTGAAGGGTTGCATGAATGCCGGAATAACGGAAACATACAAAATCAACTTGTACTGACTCACGTTACAAGTCATGAGCCAAAAAGTGGCAAGTGTTTGTGGAAAGATCTTGTCGAAATGAATAAAGAGCACATCGTATCTTTGAATATTTGCAAAAGCTCATCATCAGGAACTGAAGACGTCAGCTTGTTGAAGCAGGTCATTTTGGGCTCTTATGATACGTTGAAATATGTCACCTTCAGAAATCTGCGCAACTCATACGACATGAAGGCGTGTGGCCAAATTCAATACCTACATATTGGAAACTCATTCCCCCACGAGTCCCATTCTCGTGTAGATATAAACCCAGGGGAACTCATTTCTTGCATGTTGGACCACGTCACTGCTGAAACTGAACAATCCATTTTACCGGCCCTGTCCACTGCCACAAAACTGCATACATTACAGATCCACGGATGTAGAGATAGTCGTTTGTTTTTCGAAGCACTTCCGGAAATAAGAAGTTTAAAACAACTGAAGATGTGTAATACTGCAGTTGAGAAGGACTTGGTTATATCATTACCCGCACGTATTGAATACCTATACTTCTTCAGGGTGACTGTTTCTTTAGAAACACTTACTAAACTCGCTGACATTTGTAAACGCGTTCCTCATTCAATCACCATCAAATTGAAAGATTGCAGTGCCTTACTAGGAAAGAAATTTGCTAAATTTAAAGAAAGTATCCAGGCTTGCGCTGATGAATTTAAGGTAATCAAAGATGGATACAAGTACAATTTTGAAGATGAAAATGAATACTCTGTTTTCAAATTCACAACGGTGCGTCACTGAATTGAAACAAAGCAATATGTGTTGATGACTCCTTATGAGCGATTACTTCTGTTAACGCGTTTGGAATAGAAATTGTTGAAAGCAGAATTACATTACAAATATTTAGAAAAGGTGTGTGTTTGCCTTCATTCTGATAACATTATCGACCTCCATGTGTTGAGATTGACAAAAGAATGCACCAAAAACAGTTCCAATGTCTGCATGTATTAAAGTTAACACGATGTTCGGGCTAAGGTCTATTTCACTTGTATAATTTGCACGCATGTACACATACCGTTTGTCTGATTTAGAATTATATTATATTCATTACCTATGCATTGATATAATTAACTCTATGTGAAGTTATTGTTACTGCTGATTGAGATTGTATTTTACGGTAGATAGCTGCACTTTTGTGTGATTAGTCTTCGTGATTATACACCCGTTAGAACACACATAACAAATATAAACTGATGAAACAAAAGAGAGGAGTAACATAACTTATAAGTGAACGCTTAGGAAAAACATAGTGTCTATGTTTTCCAACGGCAAATGTTTAAACACGGAAATCCAGCTGTTTTGGAAGTTGTTTGTTATTTAATTTGACTGTGCTTGAATTAAAAACCTTCAGATGTACGTTTAATTAATATTCGATTGATATCTATGTATTGTCCATATGTATAATGATAGTTTTTCTCAATAAATGTGTTCTTATGATAGAACGCTACATGCCATTGTATCTTTTTTAATTCTTTGATAACTTAACTGAAATCATGTTAAAACTGAACGGCCGCTGCCAATGATGTTTTTTGTAGACAATGATACAATAACTAGTGTTACGGTATTTGTAAGGGATGATTGTAAAACCAGGGTTGAGCAGAATATATCTGATAAAATGAAGACTACAGGGTATAGCACAACCATATTAATGTAGTTGTGGCCATTTTAAATGGTGGCAGGGCCACTCAACAGGACACGATCATATTGCATCGTTGGGAGTAAACGAGTGACGATGACAATCGTAACAACTCAGTGATCCTCGGTAAGCTCGGGAGATAACAAACTATTGGTCGACGTGATCCAAGCGCGGATTAACATGTGTTTGCTAAACACGATACGATGTAAGAGTTAGTTGACTTGCCTTCGTACCCATTGCAAAGTTCAGAACCGTCGTCAGCGAGGGGAATGGGGGATTGGGACGGGGGGTACGAATTCCGTTCAATCGTTTTGTTTATTTGAATGCGTGTAGGACCGTTTTCTGGCTTATTTTTTACTATTGACCTTACAATTTGGGAAGTTTGATTTAATCAGACTTCCGACGTAGAGCTTTGAAAGTGATCAATACGAAACACACTGCCATTTTAAGCTAACTTTGTTGGTTAACAGATTGGGTTAAGTCCGGGAACCACTTTGTATTGTATTTGTTTTGCTTGTGGTATCATAATCAGACAGACGTTTCCCTGTCTACGCTACAGCGACGTTTTCCTGACCGAACAATGTTGAGCATTACAGTTTGAATAAAAAAAACGGAATTAAGTTGTTCTTGTCAAGAAAAAATAATACGTTTGTTTGTAAGGTGCGTCTATGCTACTTTTAGCACTGTGTCCCTTCAAAACGTTTACAAGTTGCTATATAGTAGAGAAACATTGGTCCACGGTTCGCCATACTTGCAATCTAGTAATTAGAAATTTAAACACGGTTCGCCATACCCGCTACATCATTAAGAGACATTCGGCCACGGTTCAAAACACCTGGTATCTAGTAAGAGACATTCGGCCAAGGTTTGTTTATAGTATAATTAAGGCTTTTTGGTCACTTTTTAAATTGATTTTTCATTTGAATCATTTCTAATCTTGTGTGTATCTAACATCAGAATATAACTCAGTATGGTAGGCATTGTGCTTTCCTCGTTTTGTTTAATGTTGTTTTTAAAACTGTACGCCACGGCGCAATCTAAATGCTTCTTTAACTTACAAGTAATGATTAGTCTTCGGTTGTCTTAATAGTCCATGATAACTACAGGCACAAGAACACTAATCAAGATATCAAATATAAACCGTGTTAACAGGCACAAGAACACTAATCAAGATATCAAATATAAACCGTGTTAACAGGCACAAGGTTAAAGCCAAAACGACAATGAAGGAGATACACAAATGTACACAAACGTACACACACCCAAACAGACCCCACACTCATCTTTGACAATCAATGATCGGATTACAGCCATAGAACGTATTGAATATAAGTATATTTCATGTGGTACGATGGTGAATACTAAACCTCGCAAATTGTATCAAACAAAAACTTGATACAATGAAAGTAACAGGGACAAGCCCTGTGGACAGATTATTTACGATGACCATGTTTAATACAGAAAGTTTTTACAGAAGAGCAGAAACAGGATCCATATTGTAGTGTGAACTGTGTGGAAATATAAAATATGAAGAAGAAGCGCGAATTGACTTTAATATAATACTGATCGAAACGTCTTCATTGTTTGCGGATAAAAATAGCGAATAGCTCATTAACTTGTATTATTTGTATGGAGATTTCTTTTCAGCCCACGTAGTAAATGTTGCATGTAGTGATTTGAAAGTTTTGCATTGAGATAAGACATAATACACATTTGCAAAGTAAACACTTCGGTAACTCAGCAATAATTCATGTTTAAACTATTCAATATTTAATGCTATAAAAATACCTTATCATTCCTGTCTAATGCTGATCAAATTGTTATTTTGTAAACGACCAAAATGTTTATTACTTGATAATTGCATGTAAACTGTATGAAAAGTAACTTTTGTGAATGATATAAGGGCCCATGGGAATTGCCTCGACCCCATGGTCCCTAATTCGTGAAAATAAATCACAATGATCATTTTAAGATATCCCGTATCATTCTATGTAACAATTCATTCAGCCTCTGTTTCTTTCGTTCCTACGGGCAGAATGTATTATGTGCCTATGTGAAAACGTACTAATACATAAGAGTTCCGCGCAAAGCCTTTTCTATGAAGACTCCTGGGGTCGGGAAGGAGACGAGAGCGGTTGATGATGGCTATGAAAGATCTTCGGTCTCTAAGAGGGGTCTCTTTAAAACATAAAAAAGAATGGTGAAGCGGGCAGTGGTCTTTTGAATTGGGCAAACGAATGCAGTGAGCCCAAACGAACGTCATATCCGTCACTGTGCATATCATGTTAGGGTGTGAGCTTAAACATTCATTTTTGCAGCACTTCAACTTGTCTCAAACACGTTGTGAGGAGTTTATATTTACTTTGCATTGCAGTATTTACAATAATGCAATTTTGCATTCAAACATTTTTTATTAATTCTACGCCTTTCGAATACTGTGTTAAATATTTTGTCAGTTATAAACAAACAGCAAAGTGTCAAATGAGAATTTTTTTGATAACAAATAGCATTTTGTTATAATCATTTTGCAATAAGATAAAACATATTATTTTTTTCGAACGGCTTGATGCACTCCCACTCAACTTTTGTGACTGTATTGATGTGTTCTATGGCAAAGGGCAGAATGAATGCACTGCAAACTCGATTTAAATTTGGTTGCACAACATATGACAGATTTAGGAAATATTGATTCGCGAAAGCTTGTCTGTATTTATGTTAATCGGTTGTTACCAGGCGAGAAATTCATCGTTTGTAAAACAAGCATCTATCGCGTTTTCTTTAAAGAACCACCTTCATCAGTCGTATTAAAAACGTCCATAGAAACCACTTATTCGAATCCATTCAAATGATTTCTTCAAGATAGCTGTTTAAAGCGAAAAGCAAAATTTCCATCGCTTAACCGTTTCTCTGTTGTTCCCCCCGTTTTGCCGCTAAATATCATCCGTTTGTCTGATGTTTCCTTCGAATGTTGGAGGATTTTAAACGTTCTTTCTGCTGTTCACTTCGTTCATCGCTAAATATCAACCTTTTCTCTGTTTTCCCATCCGTATGTTGGTAGATTTTAACCGTTTTTCCCCTTCGTTTGCCGCTAGATATTAACTGACCCTGTCTCTGTTGTTTACTTTGATTGCCGCTAGATATTAACCGTGTCCCTGCTTTTCCCTTCAATGACCACTAGATATTCATCGTGTCCCTGTTGTTAACTTTGTTTGCCGATAGATATTAAACATATCTCAGTCGTTTCTTTCGTTGACCGCTATATACTCGTATTAACCGTTTCTTAGTTGTTCGCTTCGTTGACCGCTATATATCAACCGCGTCTCTGTTGGCCCTTCGATTTCCGCTTGATTTAAACCGGTAGTCTGCTGTTCCTTGTGTTTTAATATATTTGCACTATAACTGATTTCGTTTATGTGGATTCTGATTTAGAGTACTAGGGCATTGGTCTGATCTAGTAACTTCAAAGCGGCGATCGCCAAGACGATCTTTCATTTCAAGTTAAGCTAAGTTTGCGGTGACAAAGCGTATAAACCGTGTTAACAGGCACAAGAACACTAATCAAGACATCAGATATAAACCGTGTTAACAGGCACAAGAACACTACTCAAGATATCACATTCATCAAAATGGCTTTGACAATCAATTATTCGATTACCGCCATAGAACGTATTGAATATAAGAATCTTTAATGTGGTTCCGGTGGAAAAATTTAACCCAAAGGCACATGTAAAAGATACTTGCAAAAACTGGTATAGATGCTTGCTGAATAAATCGATCGAAATGAACCGGGTAAAGTTGGTACCATATGTGTTTGGACGATTCATGCTTCAGTCTGCAATTCTAGTCAGAATATCGTGTGACAAGATGGCTGTTAAATGTATAAACGCTATTAACTTCTGGGATGATGTCTGAGTTATATTGGTTTAGATGGGTTTATTAAATGTTATCGACCAACGCAACCATCTGTATAACGATATTTATATCTGCCATATAAGGAATATTGATTTTCTGTCATGGAGTAAGTTGACGAAATTCAAAGACAAATAGTTGTTCGTTTTCAAAAAAAGAAATACATATACAGGCAAAGGCAATACTTCTGAGGTTCGTCATGATACATTTTAGCCATTGTGAAATGATACAGTTCTAAGCGCGAGTTGATTTAAATATAATTCTGATCGAAAAGTCTTGCGGATAAAAATAGCGAATAGCTCATTAACTTGTATTAATTTATTTTCAGCCAACGTAGTAAATGTTGCATGCAGTGATTTGAAAGTTTTGTATTGAGATAAGATATAATACACATGTGCAAAGTAAACACATCGGTAACTCAGCAATAATTCATGTTTATACTATTCAATATTTAATTCTACAATAAATACCTTATCATTCCTGTCTAATGCTGTTCAAATTGTTATTTTGTAAACGACCATAATGTTTATTACTTGATAATAGCATGTAAACTGTATGAAATGTACCTGTTTGTGAATGATATAAGGGCCCATGGGAATTGCCCCGACCCCATGGTCCCTAATACGTGAAAAATAAAAGGGATCATAGATGCCTAAAAAGACTTCTGTGCAATGAATGCGGACAAAAACGACCACATTGATCAATTTAAGATATCCCGTATCATTCTATGAAACAATTCATTCAGCCTTTGTTTCTTTCGTTGCTACGGGCAGAATGTATTAATATGTACCCATGTCAAAATGTACTAGTGTTTCTATTCGATGATTGTTCATATTGGTGTTACACATTGGAATTAGGCGGGAAGATGCATGTGATTCGCGAAGGTGTTCAACAGTTCCGCGCAAAGCTTTTCCAGGAAGACTCCTGGGGTCGGGAAGGAGATGGGAGCGCTTGATGATGGCTATGAAGGACCTTCGGTCTCAAAGAGGGGTCTCGTGTTGACTTGTCAGATCTACAAGGTGTAAAAGAAAACATAAAAATAGGGGTAAAGCGTGGAGTGGTCTTTTGAATGGGGCAAACAAATGCAGTGAGCCCAAATAAACGTCATATCCGTCCCTGTGCATATCATGTTAGGGTGTGAACTTTATCATTCATTTTTGCAGCACTTCAACTTGTCTCAAACACGTTGTGTTTATATTTACTTTGCATAGTAGTAATTACAAGCATGCAATTTTGCATTCAAACATTTTTTATTAATTCTACGCTTTCCGAATACTGTTTTAAATATTTTATCAGTTACAAATAAACAACCAAGTGTCAAATGAGAATTTTTAGGATAAAATATATGAAGGGATTACCCGCCAGTTAATACATGCTGCTTTATGACATTTCTCATTTTAAATTGCAATTGCATTCGTCTAAATGGCAGGTGCCTTCGTGCAATTGCTTCGTGCCTTTTGGTTATTGACAAACACATTTGTCTATGTATACAACTTTAAAAGCCTTCACTTGATTGCTTAGTGTTAACGTCTAAACGACAAATGACATGAGTCAAGTTCTTACATTTAAATAACTAAATAACTAAATTGAGTACAAAACTACAACTTAACTATAAATACTAAATAACTAATAGTATTTATATACTGTAATAAGACCATTGGAAGCTAAATTAAAATTCATCAATAGCAGTATGCATTTGTCAATAACCATATAGACGATAGACGAATGCATCTAGACGAACGCAACTTAACGAATGGAATTAAAAGGGAACCAGTAAATATTGGTATCCTGCAGATTAGAATTTGGTTATGTGTCTAACTCAGTACCGAATAAAAACATCCCGGAAAAAATAATTAGCAGAAAATAGCATCTAGCAGTATTATATTTTTAGGTCCAGATAATGTCAGACATAACCTTTTCTAGATATAATTTTGACAGCTCCTGCACGAAAACTTTTGACTGCTACCATCGCAAAAGTCGCGAGAGTGCTCTCCCGTGGATAAGAAGGGTACCAGTCTTTGGTTTCCATTTCCATTTAATATTGCTGGCGCAGGAAACCAATATTTACTGGCTCCCTCCTAATTCCATTCGTTTAGTTGCGTTCGTCTAAATGCATTCGTTATCGTCTACATGCGTATTGGTAAATGCATACTGCTATGTTTGATTGATGTATAATTAAGTTAGCTTTTAATGGTCTTATTACATTATATAAATATTATAAGTAATACTATTAGAAGTTTAATTGTACTCTTGTATTTTTATTAGTACACAATAGTCAATTAAAAGTAAAAACTTGACATCTGTCATTGATCTTTTAGACGTAGACACTAAGCAATAAATTGTAGTAAACTAAAAGTTGTACACAGTCATAGACACATGCGGTAGTCCATTACAAACACGAACGAAGCAATTGCATGAAGGCACTTACGATTTAATCGAATGCACTAGCAATTTAAAAAGAGAAATGTCATAATGCAGCATGCATTAACTGGCGGATAATCCCTTCCATAAAAAATAGCATTTTGTTATCATCATTTTGCAGTAAGATAAACAAACGAGTTTTTTCGAACGGGTTGACGCACTCCCACTAAACTTTTGTGACTGAATTGATGTGTTCTAGGGCAAAGGACAGACTGAATGCACTGCAAACTCGATTTAAATTTGGTTGTACAACATATGAAAGATTTAGGAAATATTGATCCGCGAAAGCTTGTCTGTATTTATGTCAATCGGTTGTTACCAGGCGAGAAATGCATCATTTGTAAAACAAGCATCCATCGCCTTTTTTATATAGAACCACCTTCATCATCCCTATTAAAAACGAAAATGGAAACCACTGATTCGAATCCTTTAAAATGATTTCTTTAAGGCACCTGTTTGACGCTAAAAGCAAAATTTCCATCGCTTAACCGTTTCTCTGTTGTTCCCCCCGTTTTGCCGCTAAATATCATCCGTGTGTCTGATGTTTCCGTCGAACGTTGGAGGATTTTAAACGTTCTTTCTGCGGTTCACTTCGTTCATCGCTGAATATCAACCATATCTTTTCTTTTCCCCTCCGTATGTTGGTAGATTTTAACCGTTTTTCCCCTTCGTTTGCCGCTAGATATTAATCGATTCTGTCTCTGTTGTTTACTTTGATTGCCGCTAGATATTAACCGGGTCTCTGTTTTTCCCTTCTATGACCACTAGATATTCATCGTGTCTCTGTTGTTACCTTTGTTTGCCGATAGATATTAAACATTTCTCAGTTGTTTCTTTCGTTGACCGCTATATACTCGTATTAACCGTTTCTTAGTTGTTCGCTTCGTTGACCGCTATATATTAACCGCGTCTCGGTTGGCACTTCGATTTCCGCTTGATTTAAACCGGTAGTCTGCTGTTCCTTCCGTTTTAATATCTTTGCACTATAACTGATTTCGTTTATGTGGATTCTGATTTAGCGTCTAGGACGTTGGTCTGATCTAGTAATTTCAAAGTGGCGTTCGCCAAGACTTTGGCGAACTTTCTTTTCAAGTTAAGCTAAGTTTGCGGTATGATTCATTTACTGCTGACATAGTATGCGCTACGATATAACAGTGATACTAGACAAATCGTAACGGAATGAATGTACTTCAAATGTTGCCGACATGAAATCTATGAACGAGTCCCTTTGATCTTGATCCGTGTTCTCTTAGTTATTCATTTTTTTGCTTTTGCTGCTGAGTCCTAGACCCTGCTTAGTTGTTAAGTATCCATTACGTTTCGGCTATGATCTATACGAAATGCAGTGTGCGCTAAAACGGGGTTACGCCAAGAAATTTACGATCTTAATCCTTCAGACTGAAATCTTATAATTGACTTTGATCACCTATCTGATTAGACAGTTTTTGTTTGTGCCTATTTGGATGCCGGAAAACATATTCGTGTCTTATGGCGTTAGTGACAAACTATACTGTATCATATTCTTTAACATGTGCATTAGCAGGTTGCATTTTTCTTAAGCAATGTATTTAAGTTTAAAACTATGCTCGCCACTCAGCAACCATGCAGGGCCATTGCTATGGAAATACGTGTCGTGCAGAGGAATGCATTCAAGCTGATATGAAAATGAATCACTCGACCCGCGTCATTAAAAAAATATATCATGGTGTGGTTAAAATTGGCAACTATACTGTGGTAAATTTTTGCACACGCTGCATTGCGTTTCTCACAAAACATATTTTTTTGCTGTGTAGTGGTAAGATGTCGACTGTATATGGGTATGTTACGTAGTCATTTGCGTGGCTCCATATTTCTATGGTTATTTTTAGATCAGGTGAATGCGTGTGGCCAGTTTATAGTTATGCATAAGGCTAAGTTAATATATTAAAAAAGTAATTTAATGCAGTTTAGTCATTGGAATTAGTTATTATAGTTGCACTTGAAGATTTGGTTAACATTTCATATAATGCAGACGGTCAACCCTCTCAAGAAAGCAAAAAGGTTCGTTGTTACATTAAGTCAAAAGGCACATAGAAAATGTTCGCCTCCTTCCCTTGGAGTACAAATATAGTATTTTCAGAATAAGAGTATATCAAATTTTACTTTCGATGGGGTCTTTATTATAATAAACAGCAACTCGTAAAATGTACATTTGAATCAAACTGTTCAAATACGCGTATATATAGATGTTATTGCAGATGCATTCACTTATTATCACTTATCTGAACCTTTTAACTTATGGTTACTAAAAAGGACACATGTAACATTGGCAGGGATTATGGTATGCTAAATGCCAGTCTGTTATTATGATCAACTTAGCAAGGGTCTGATATAAAGCAGGTATTTTACATTTGTTATCATTTTATTCTAAAATTGTGTGGGTTAACTTCTTCGACGATTCGGCTTTATTAGGTGCAGCTTTTGACAGGGTCAATATTATATTACATTTTTTCATCACATGTTCGTCAAATAGTTAACCGATTGCATAAAAATGCTCATGTGACGTCAAGGCTGGAGCATTTGACATTTACATTGCTAAATTTAGACTTAAATTATTTAAATGATATGTTTCTAGTTTTATTTTGGATACCGTAGATTGTCTGCGCGCGCATTCCTAATTGTAGTTACCACTCGTATATAAGGCAGTGATTGCTTTACGGACATTAGCATTTAAGAAACTTTGCAATTTCATCGCAAAGTAAGTAATTCTGTTAAATATTAAAACAATACATTTTTGCTAATTCCTGAGGCATATGGTTATCTTGTTTGCTTCACTTTCGTAATAAAAGTGATATAAAATAAAAAGTGCAAACGACATTTTCATCCTAGATGATTAATTATAATTTTTATTTAATCGCATCATCGGCATATTTTTATTAGTTAGAAACCATTAATCTATAAACGCGTTTTCTTCATTTTAGAAAACCCTTGGACATACAAGAAAAGCAAACATGTCGACACTAACTGCAATTTCGTGTGTCTTATTTATTTCAACACAAGGTATGTTTTCTTTATATCATCATAACCATAGTATTATTAGTGTTATTAGTATAAGTGTTATTTTGACCACCAGAATAATGCACTAGGTATGATTATAAGGTCATACTGCATGGTATGTGTTTGTGTATTGTCTTCCTGTCTATCTGTCTGTCTGTCTGCTCAAAAAGTATTATCAATTATAGTTTAGCCTCCGAAAAAGAAAGTGATAAACTGACATCAATTGATCTTCAAAGTGTTAAATTGCATATTAGAAAACGAATGTGACATATCAATTTTTTATCATTGCGAGGTATTAAAATAAAGTTACTGATTTTATTTTTGATTTGTTTAACGTGATCAGGGACACGCATAAACTATGTCTTTTTCAATAAAGGCGTTAATAAGAGGTTAGGATTGTTGCTGCACGCCAATATGCGATGATATTCCGCAGTCTTCTATAATGGCATCAAGCACTAACAATGTAAAACATATCGTGTTCGTTTATTCACACGCTCATTATGAAAATAAAATTGTCGAGCACGAGCCGGTTGATATTGCTTATTAAATAAAAAAAAAATGTATTTTTTGTTACTATATATTGTAACGCCAGTCTTAATGCAAGTTCGTAATGTTTAGTCCACGGCGCGAACTATATATCTAAAATGTATTAATGGTAGTTCGTAGCGTTCAAGTAGTATTTCAGCGAAGTGTAGATAACTATCGCATACGGAGACAGTTTCATTGGTCCACGGCGCGAACTTTATACTTTAACATATATATTAATGGCATAAAATCATAGCTTTCAAGCAGTACGTAAGCGTAGTGAACAACATTATCACATACGGTAAACATTTCATAGGTGCATGGCTAGTATTCAATATTGATCTTATCCTTATCCTTAGACATGCCTCAGTGATGCCATTCAGCCTATTGATCAGCCAAATATAAATGACCAATCAAAACATTTAGTTTATAGTCTTAAATTTAAGTTCAATTTAAGTCGCTTATTGAATACGGCCCCATAGCGCGGACGTATGTGAAAGCATGTACACAACGAATCGCCCACATTAAAAATGTACTCGAAAAATACAATGTAATTACATACGTAATAATGGTAGTTCATAGCGTTCAAGTAGTAAGTAAGCGTAGGGTTGAAACCTATCGCATACGATGCATAGGTCCACGGCGCGAAAGTATTCGAAAACATGCGCATAACGAGGCGCCGCTCATATTGAAAATGTACGCGAACTATATAATGTAATTACATACGTACTAATGGTACCTCGTAGCGTTCAAGAGGAACGTTAGCGAAGGGAAGAAACCTATCTCATACGATGAAAGTTGCATAGGTCTACGGCGCGAAAGTTATCGAAAGCATGCGCATTAATAACTGCTAACATTCGAAATATACGCAATTCAAACTTGAAACGCTTTATCACATGAGGGTCATGTTATCATTCTAAATATATCAATATTGATTCCGTGAACATCGAATACCGCAGATATAGTTTTGCAGTATACCGTGCAATGGTATTTTTCTTTACAAATAAGCATGACATAGATACTAGCCTTTAACTGTAAGCATTATTCACGTATTTGAAAGTGGACGGATGTGGTGATCGTTTGAACTTTAACGTCTTTTTGAACAACTCTAAAATAAAACATTACATTAGGCGTCTTTCAAAGTATTCTTAAATTGAGATCGTTTAACAAATGTTTGCATTACCGAACTGAAACGGTCAGCGAAAATACTACGAAGTACAAATTATTTTTTAAATGATACCGTAAACTTCAATGAGCCTTTTTATTCAAATATCTTATTTCTACTTATTGCTGTTGTATCCACTCACACAAAACTGAATTTCAGTGCAGTATTTTAATGTACAATAAAGTAAGCACATGCAGTTACAAAATCATAACGATGTAAGCACTTTCAATCATATAGTCATAATTAAGTAATCAGTTGTAGTCAGTATTGCATTGCCAAACAACCAAAATATGTCTACGAAAACTTTAATGCCAGAAATAGATCTTAGATCAGGACATTGAATAAAATGTGTAGATTTATCAATATACATTTAAAGCTGGTATACCAAGAATTAAAGTTGACGTTCGTAATGGACCAAAAAACGCCATTAACTGTAAAGCATACTGCTGCTGTGAAGGATGGTAGAATAAGGTGATACAGGGTTTAGGATAATACTTAAAGAGTAGGGATTTAATTTCTATTCCGACAAAGAAAACTGGATGTAAATTGATATTTTCCTTTCACATGACAATTTCCCCTTCCTCTACAATAAAAGGGAGTGGGGTGGTGAGTTTAGAAAATAAATTGAGCTTGAACCTTGTGTCTATCTTTTATATCTGGATTACTGTCTACTCGTCTTATTTCATAGTCTCAATGGCGAATGTATTGTACTAGAAACATACTGTGCCAGTGCCTTAATCATATAATCAGGATATACCACATTAATGTTTTTAGAAACGATTTGTAGGTTGAAAAAACCGTTTATTGACACAGAGATCAAATGCTACCGCAAATCTGACAACCAACAAGGCACTTACATCAGTTGTTATCTCATTCAACTGTGTCTCGACTCGAGGGTTATTCATATCGCATAATAACCAGTGTGTGTATACCGCGTGATAAATTGCGTCCTAAATGCTACGTCGGAAGGCAATATTTTGCTTCGAATAAGACTTTGAACAAAGATAATTTCACTATTTCTTCAACATTTTAAATAAAACATAGCACAGTCTACGCCGCTTACAGAGCCCCGATTCGCTCTTTTACCAGAGTTTGATTGTGAGATTCTTATAACTCTTCGAAAAACCTTTCACAACACGGCCGCCTGACGCCGCACTGTCAAAAAATTAATTTGGAAACAGGTTTATCGAAGTGTTTGATGAAACTAGTCACCTTATTAAACTTCGGTATTAAGAAACGAAGGCGGGGCTCTTTAAGCGGCATAGACTGTCCTTTGTTTTATTTAAAATGGTGTAGTAAAAGGAAAGTTATCTTTGATTTAAGTCTTCATTTTAAGCAAAATTTGCCTTCCGACGTAGCATATATGACGTAATTTATAACGTGGTATTCACACACTGATAACTGTCACCACATTTGTTCTACTCTAAACATTAAACTTCTATATGAACACACTTTTCAGTTCTCGGGGCCGCCATAGACCGGTCAGTGTCATTTTCGGCCGGTTTGACGAGCACACAATACATGATGGATGGCGATACAGTTGTGTATGACCAGGTCTTTATCAACGACTACAATGGATACAATCCCAATACTGGCATCTTCACATGTCCTATCGCAGGTAAATGTAACTATAAGGGCCTGTCTTTATTCCACCAAAGGATGGTCAGGTATGAACGGATATTTATATCGACAACCTCAACGGATACAATCCCAATATGGACATCTCCACTTTCCCTATCCTCGGTAAATGACTCTAGTTAGTTCATAAAGCACAGCCTCCTCCAATCACAAACTTTCTTTGTGTTTGTGTCTGACAGCTTGCTTCGTGTAATTAGTACTCTCTCCATTCTAACCTGTACACTTTTGATTGAGGAATATCTGCACTTTCAGAAACGTCCAATAGTGTTTTTTTTATCATTTGTAATATGATTCTACAATTACCTTTATAGACAAGAGAACAACTCATATGCTAATTGCCACCCAGTTATTGATTTGTTGATTTCACAATGAAATAACGCCACTGACCAATAGCATCGGGTTGGCTACTTTGCATTTGAATATATGTAAATCATGCAATGTGTCTATCCATGTTTATAGTAATCACTGAAGGTCGACGGACTCAGTGAAACAAGGGAAGTCATTCTAATCAACCATGCATAATGTTAAGGGTGGCCTACTTCCCTTGATACAAACAGCACTTTTGAAAGATGCTTACTTGATTTACAAAGCAGTAAAAAGACAAAGACAATTGTAAAGTTCTCTATTCTTCTGGATAAATTGTATATAGATAACAATACTCCTTATAAACATGACACGGCACAGTCGTTCTCATTGGCCAAATTTGGTACAGAATCAACACTGTTACATATTCTGTTTTTTTTTGCAAGTGTCATTTCGGATTTTATAGCTACTTCCAATCTAAAGATTGTATTGGTTTACCTCTGACGTGAGATACCTAACTTAAAAAACAACTTAAGTTAGGAACGGACTTAAAATGTTTTATGCATACCGGCTCAGATATATAACAAGCATTTTGCAGAAAGTCGCTTATGCATCTCAACTCGACCATTTTAAAAGCCTGTTTGAGAAATTACCCGACGGGCATCTTAAAGATAAAATTGATTTGCGAAGTAAAGTCGAACTTTATCGCGAATTAGTTAATATAGACGTAGTCATACTCTTTTGACTATTTGTATTCAGGTGTGTACATCTTCCACTTCCACGGCTACTCCCAAAACAAAGACACCGTTATGTGGCTGGACCTCAAGCACAATGACCAAAAAGTGGTCGGTGTCAGCGGATACAATTCCCACACTGTCGGGAGCAATACTGTCATGCTCAAACTTCGCAAGCAGGATATAATCCAGGTATATTCTACTGTAAAACGTTCATTATTGTCTTGTTCTTTTTCCATCGGCGAAACGGCAATAACTGTTCATCCAACTGGAAGTAAACGGTCAAGACAAAGGACATAATGAAAAAAAACCCCACACACTATGTATCATTAACGCAAATCGTGGCGTTACTGCACGTGTAAAACGTGCTATTTTTGACGAAAACCTTAGTGCGCACATTGAATTGCAAAAAAAGGGACCGTTAATTTTTCAAAACTCCAATTCTTGTTTAGCACATAAAGCTATGTAAGTGTTGCACATACGTGTGGCTATATGTATAATTTTGTCGAGCAAATGTATATGTTTCTACAACAGTTTCAAATGCAGACGCATGCAAAAGCCGTTTAACTTGTATATTTACAGGTCACATCCAGGGACAAAATCCAGTTTGCTCTATTTGGCCTGCCAACCCAAGTGTACTCGACATTCACGGGCTATCTTGTGCACGAGGACCCGAACAGCCATTAAATGGACAGCGGGTCTTTTTGGCTACTTTTCGGTTAAATGACCGGACACTAGTCTTATGTTGTAAAAGGGACATTTGTGTTGCTTCCAGTCATTGTTTTTATAATCAATTAACTTATGATTAAATTTGTTGACGATTCAGACGTCATATATTCTGTAATTCCACTTATATTACTTCTTGGATTATATTTAGTCTTCCAACAATTGATAGATCGTTCAAAATATAGCTCCTGTAATTAAAAATACTTTATTCAAATTATTTCCTTCAACATAACGAACGGATACATGCATTTTTACAGCAAAGTTCTTGATAACCAAACTCGTGTGCATTGACCATAACGATTATATTTCAAATACCTTCAGTTTCTGTTTGAGAGTAGGATAGCAATTGTGGTTTTTAAATACATGTAAACAAAACACCTGTTTAGAACCATTTCTTTCGTTTCATGGTGGCAATACATATTTAATTAATATATGATTAATATCATATAGATATACTCTTCAATTTCAAAGGGTTATAATATTAAAAGAGGTTATTATTAATTCTTATTGTTTTGTTTTGTGAACCTACAAGCCCAAACCTTTCAGTACGTTCGGTACTTTGATTTGACTTTAATGGGGAGAATTGTTAAGATAACCGACTTGTCTCGAAGATTTTGTTCTCATAATTTAAATCGAATAACAGGCACTACAGGGACCAGCACAGCAGCATTTACTTTAACCACCATATTGATAAGGGCCAAGGCAAAAACAACAACAAGAGAAACAGCGTTACAAGATTGCAAACATAAACAAATTTATTGTCAAAATATCTACGGTCACTGCTAGCGTGTCTTGATTGTTTTCACACAAATAATTCATACGACTGTATATTTTAAGTCAAACAACTGCTGCAATATGCTTTAATGATTATGGTTCTATGTAACCATCGTCTAATGTAAAGGGATGCGATGCTTTACAAAACAGGTAGGACAAGCAGGGGGAGTTATCTTTCAATAATGGTGAAACAGAGACCGCGTCAATATAAAATTATAATCCCTTAAAAAGTTTAAGGTATTTCCAGATTTTTATCGAGTTACCTTATACCGTGAAATACGTAGGTTGTGATTTGATTTCTTGATCTATTTTTTATAAGATCAGCATAAAGGATATGTTTGTGTCGTCGATACTTTTCCCAAAAAATGGAGAAAACAAATTGAAATTGTTCAACAGCATTCGGATTTCCCGCAGCACCTGATGGACAAAACATATTTAAAAATACCGTTCAATTTACAAAAGCCGCCAAATACTAATTTACAAAGCCGGAATAGCCAGAAGTATCCTGATTAAATTTCTGCTTAATTTCATCAAATAAATGAACTCGTTCACCACGTGTATTAACTTTTCGATTGTTCCGGCAACAATATCTTAATCTGCTTAAGCGAAAATGCGTGTTTTTCAGTGGCAATGTTTTAACTGTTATGGAACAAGACCAATACGAAAACAAATCCAAATATATGATCAACTTCACTCGGGATTTAACAACAATTATTTTAAGGCACGATGAGGCTGTCGTAGAAATATTTGTTACTTGAAAGCTCTAGCATATGGCTATACACCTTGCATGAAAAGCAATGAAATGAATTTGCGTCCATACCTATTCTATAAAACTCTCATGTTGGAAACTTAAGTTTCTTTGTTTAAACGAAGTTTTGTTTAAGCGAGATTTAAAAAACAACAACGTATAATTTAACCCAATGAAAATTGGTCGGAAAGAGGCCGAACCAATGATCGTCGACGCCGTTGTTTTGATCGGGGTCTTCCGCTTAAATAAACACTCTAACATTTAAATATTGAGTGTTCGAAAAATACTGAAGATTGTCAGCAATGAACATTGTTAGGTCGTGATAGATCTAATATAAGTGTGTAAATATATGTACCTATGTTTCCCGATGACTTTGGATGCCGCTATGGTCGAAATAATGAGAGAAAGGTACATTCTGTGACCGTGAAAACATAGATAATGATGGATTATACCATTTCAATAAAACTAAACAATGAGTTACCTTGCATACGACAAACTTAATTAATTCATTAACCTGTATTGTTATGAAAATGGATGTTATTGTTATACATGTTTATACATGGTCATATTGTATGCAGTGCGCATGCCCAGAACCTTACAGATAATCCCGCCACTACAGTAACATCCTGGCAGTTGTAATCGAATAAAGCATAGTACAACACATAGTGCGTGGACTCTGTCTATATATAACTCCAAACATAACATGGTGTCAGAAGTGGGATTAACTGTAAGGTTATGGGCATGCGCACTGCATACAATATGATCATGTATATACATGTATAACATTGCACTCTCACTTTTAACGGTTATCGGACGGAAACAATACTTATCATGAACCATGCCGACGTGTATGTACAAAGTAACAAACGAATAATTATATAAATACACTAATAGCATACAAAAATAAAACATGTTCTAATTGTTGTGTGTAGCATATGTGTTGAAGACATTAAAACATCCCTAATTCGCACGGTATGATTTTTTGTGCATGTCGGCAGTTTTGCCTTGTGTCATTTACAAGCTTGCCTTATCGTGTGAACTGGGTCTTTTTTGCAGAAATCACCTAAGCAATGGGCCATAATTTCTCAACATTTAAATATGCGTGTAAAATAATTCGCTTAGTTCTTATCTACGGCAATGCAGGGTCTCAAGGTGAATTATTTTAAATATTTTGTATCTTTGATTTACATGTAGAACTTACGAACAGAAAACTTATACTACATGTGAAAACACATCTTCCAAACTTGGTGTAAAAAGTCTTATATGTACCCGTACGTTTTGCAATTACTAATTGCTCCATATGTCTATATTCTTAAAAACGGGGACATATCAATTTTAAAAACGTGCAAACCTTGACAATTCAGCTTAAAGTTTATATATAATTCCTCATCAATCTTGTATAAATATTGTTAACATCAAGCCTCTTCCTCTACAAAATATCTAAGGTGGAAACTAGCTTAAATCAGATTATCTATCCGAATGTTGTACATTGATCACTGAAATTATTTTTGTGACGGTTTTAGAAAATCAACACAGTCAGTCAATTAATATCAGCTTATATCATAAACTTCGTGCATACCGAGTTTCAATTACCTATGCCCTTCAGGGCCACGTTCATAGTAGGCACATCAGATAGTTTCTACAAATGATTACACGGTGATTCGGTCGAAATAATGCACTCATTGAATGCTTAAATACACATGACATCTTTAAACTTCAACAAATCTGAATTGATGTATAGTAATGTACACTTAAACTCGTACATTTTGCATTTCTCTGAAAAAGCAGCTGAAAAAAATCACAAAATGAAGACAACATATTTATACGCAACCGCTCGAAAACGGCGAAAAACTAAATGTATTGTTACAGGTGTGAACCGGTATAAGAAGTAGTTACCATAATTGATTAATCGATTCCAAACAATTCTAAAATTTCCTTAAAAATGAAATGATATGTAAACATTATTTCACTGATAAATAAACAAACGAACGAAGTGAATGTTTTTTGGAAACCGTATATCGATAAAGTATATTATACAGATTACTCCGCCTATATTTAGCATGATCATTTCACTTTTCGATCGTCGCCATTTTTGTAAGCGCCCTGCGTAAGGGTGACTCACGGACTTCAGCTGGATTAAATGTGTATTGTAAGTATTCTATAATCAGATTGTTACGCATGAACGGCTCTACGTGTGCGTGGCATGACAGTTATTGAAATTGCTTCATTATTTGCACTGTATACATATTGTTCTTTGTGCAAATGTCTGTGTTTTACCTGCGTTGTTTATGTGCGTGACCTACATTAATTGAGAGGCCTAAATCATGAACCTGCGTGTTTATTCTATTATTTAATTTGTTTAGATTACGATGTGAATTTGTGTAGTTCATCTAGCTAATTTTGATGACGTATATTATGCTTTTCGTTAATTTATGCATTCGTGCCGTTCGTGGCTCACACAGCTTCGTGA
The DNA here is from genome assembly GCF_026914265.1 of Mya arenaria. Lineage (NCBI taxonomy): Eukaryota > Metazoa > Mollusca > Bivalvia > Myida > Myidae > Mya > Mya arenaria. The sequence continues at coordinate 2,058,844 of NC_069128.1, read as the reverse complement.
CCTTAGGTGACCTACTACGTAGTTACATACCATGAATGTACTGTAGCGATGCAAAGTTTATTGTAGTAATCTCCCCTTATGAATCTCATGAATATTAATTTTTCACGGAAGGCGACCAAATGCTGGTACCGGTTTTATACACCCTTTAAAACACATATATCAACATTTGCGGATGAAGTCGTCAATTTGTGTGAAAATCACCCGCATTTATAAATATACACGTACTGCGGTCCTTTAATGCGTACTTATTATGGTATTTACTCAACACGTGTCACAGAGCCGAAAAGGGTTTACCCAAATTAACACACTTCCAATTATACCAAACTGTCCCCCAAAAAACATGCCGCTACTTTGTGGGGTGTCATATACCGGGTGATAATTATGTTGTTTGAAACATCGCCTGATTTTGTGTATTTGGTGTGGTCTGGTTAATATTGTCCATAAGTAAGCTAATTTATCTGAAGATGAGAACTTCGCTGTTTAAAAACTTCTTCTTTCAATTTTCATATAAAACAATAGTATAATTTGAAAGCCCTAAACTATACAGTACTGTAGATCTAAGTTAGTTTAATAGAAGATGATTTTAGCGACATTTTCGACCTATTTCAAAGGCAATGTTTCAAATGTATTCCAAAATACTTTCAAATGCTGTTTATTGATCTAACATTTCCATAAGAATATAAATGCTATTATTTGAATCCAAATTCATAATCATTTTCATAATACAACAACTAATAAGTTAATTTTACCTGCGTTAAATCGTCTTTCGGTTGGCGAAGGGAGACAACTATTTCACTGACATAATTATTGTCTTTATTCAAATATTTTCATTAACTTTTTCATTTTTATGAGTGTGTTTTAGTTATATGAATATTATAAGATCATCATTAATTGGAATAATTGTTTATTTTGGAAGCTTTTATCTGTCTTTCAGTTGGCGAGTCGGCACGCGGAATTCGATCTCGAACACTGAAATTTCAACTGCCTATTACATCATTATATTTTAATATTTTTCTCTAAAATTTGGTTTGGTAATGTATTTGTATAATATTAATATTAAAACAATAAAATAATTGCATTAGAGGGCGTCTTTCGGTGACTTTCATGCGTATTTCGGTAATTTTATCCGTCTTTCGGCAAATAAGCGTTTTTCGGTAAGTCCAGTATCCGCTGAAAACGTGGTTTTTCTAATATAAAAACGAAAGTGAAAATTTGATTAAACGTTTTTTTCATGTTTTAAGGCAAGTACAAAGGATTATTTGGTTTGTTTTTAAGAATGGGAGGGGTCTCTCATAGTTTTTTTTATCACTTTTTATCCGAAAACAACTGGACTATGAACGTTCTTAGACCATTTATAGTCTTCGCCATAATGTAAACAAAAATCAAAAATGGCTGCCGCGAAGTGAAACTACAGTTTTCACTTAGTCAGATGTTTGATGATTAATGCATGAAGCAGTTGCTGACAGCCTCAGAATGCAAGTACACCTTGTGTAAATAGGTGTAAACATTAAGGATGAATACATTTTATGTCTATTATTTAAATATTTGTAAAAAAACATGTTTTTTTCACAAAGTTTGTGTTCGTCCCCTATTTTGTACCGTTTCGTTCTCAAATATGTTTACAGTATGAAATAAAGACGTGTTTATATAAAATAAAGCCCGAGAAAAATGCCAAATTTAGGTTACATCAGTAGTTTTCTAACTGAAATGTGATATTGGGTTCATCTTCAAGTGTTGTCTTCATCGCACCTGTCATGAGCAGCTTTTGGTTGTGGTGGAACACTTCAAAGTTGAACCCACCAATTTAAACTGGTATGCCAGAGATGTGTTAATTGAGTATGTTGTATAGGCTATAATTATATTATTATTATTATTTTAAACAGACCCGGGAGGAACTGTAAAGAACCAGCCAGCCCGCCGAGCTGCCCACCCGGCCAAGCTGTACTTTGTGTATGCCAACATGCCGACATGCTGTACTTTGTTAGTACTTCAAGATCATTTAATGGAAAATTGTATCCAAACTGAAGTATAAAGTGAGTAAGTTTGGGTCATATAAGACTATTGATACTGTTTGTTCAATTCCTAAATGAATTCCTTTCATGTTGTTTGTCGGCTTTGATAATAATATTATTTTCTAATGAAACTGCCGACTTGTATTAGACTTTGGTCTGTATTGTGCATATATTCGCACATTTTGTTTGCTCTTTTAAGCAAACATTACATTAATTTAAAATTCTATAAGCAATTAAACAAAACTTACTGCACATTTGATGCAGAATGATGTTTTATTTAGTGTGCATATGATTTTCAGTTTATGGACAAGAAAACATCTACTTCAACAATCACGGCAATACAATGAGATCCATATTTTAAAGAAATAATGCCACATTTCATTAATTCCTTAATTCATTCTTTCAATCATTCATATATAATTATTTATTTATGCAGTTTGTACATTGAAAAACTTGACATTTCTCAAGGCAAAAAAGTGCGCCACTTTCATAAAGATTAGAGCCTTTTCCCTTCTTGCATAAAAAAACAACCTTAATACATTATAAATGTCTTTAAACCCTAATGTATTGTTTATTTCAATAGCCAGCCTGGTTGCTGTAGCCACAGGGGAATTTTCAAGGACAAGAACCAGTGCTGGTAAAAAAGTGGTCTCATGTGGTTTTCCATACCGGCTCTCAGCAAGGATTTCAGAGAAAGGAATACTGTCTCCAAGTAAGAAGACATTCTAAGCATGTCTGTTTTTAATGCTTTCAAAATGCATCTGGGTACTCAATAAGATGAGATGAACCTTTGAATTGTTAAAAACTGATAGCAAAATGTCCAAAAGACTATATAGTTCATAAAATTTGTCCTGAAAACTTTCAATTCATGAGCTTTTCTGCATATTTATCACATTTATGATCACATAAATAGTTGTGTATGCCTTTTTCAAACTTTAACAGTATTGGCAGATAGTTTTATAAGTGTAAAACATTGCTTTTGTGTCTTGCTTGCAGATCATGATGTGCCAATAAGCTCCAGTTAGCTGCGGCCTTTTCCCCAGGCGGTAGTCCTGCAATCTGAATCCAGCAGATGCAGCTCTGAACCAATATTTCAGAAGAATGAAGATGTTTGTAAACTCTGCAGTACTTGTTTGTGTGTAAAAGATCAAAAGAGTGAGATTTATAGCAAATCAGGTGTAAATAAGCAATTTACATGAAAACACTAGCAGTTGTCATGAATCTTTCAGTTTTGGAGTAGTTCTCGATAAGAACCGGCTGCCGTCCAAAATGGACGGTTCAAATGGCAATAGGGCCGGTTCAAATTTGAAAAAAAACTAAATGTATTTTAGTAGAATAAGTAGAAGCTGGTCGTTTACTATTTGAGACGGTTCAACCAAAACGTATTGAGAACCCTGCCAACACAGACATTTACTGAATGTATTCCTCATTTACGTTGATTTTGATATGTAAATAAAACATTGTACTACTCGTTTGTACAAAACACTTTTCATTTGCTATGTTGTTTGTTTCCATGTTATGTATTGCATTGAGACTCATACAATTGTACTCAACCATCAAACTTCACCATGTAATATAGCTCTAGTTTCATTTAAAGCAAATAGTTGCCCTTTATTATTCGACATAGAAATTCTGGTTAAGGTTTTGCGTGTAAGCACACATAGGTAAATTTCTCAGCAACTACTCGATGTAATAGAATGGTATTCAACCACTCAATGTCATTGAATAACCAAGATATATAATTGTATTTTGCAAAAAATTGTCCTTTATTATTAGACTTAAACATTCTGGTTGAAATTTTCCATGTAACCACATTTATGTTGCTGTCTCACCACATGAATTGCATTGAAATCTAATCTAACAGTGATCCATGCATGTTTCGCCAACACTTTTCAATCCTTACACTGAACAGCGGCGGAATAGTCGAGCCCGCTGTCTCTGTGATAGCTCTTGTTCAAAATTAACGTGATGTTCATTTCCATTGTGAAACTTATCCCTTGGGAACAATTTTAACATCTTTTAGCACACATGCCTGGATGAGTTTTAAAAAAATGACCATAATATGCATACTTACTGCATGAAAATATACAATGACATACATTTCATATCAACTTGTGTATCTGTATTTCTCTTTCAACTACTTCGAAATAACAAACGTCCCAACCCTAAAATGTTCAAACATATTCTACATACATTATTTTTATCTTACACTGTATATATATGTTCTGTATGTATATATCACGCCTAATAAAATTGAAGCCTGTCAACTCGTACGTTGTTGTGAAACATATGAACCCCACCTTTCAACTTCCCTGTGTGTTCCTATCCATTCGTTTCTGAAATTCCTGTCATCATTTGAATAAATTGCATACTCTCTCGGGGCCACCGTTCCTCAGCGCTTTCAGCGCTTTGATTATATTCATGACATGATTTTACATTGATTTCGTATAAATAGCTATGCACCCTTAAGTGAGTCATCCGTTCTATAGTGCAGACGGCACATTTGATTCAATATCAGATATAGAGCATTCGGATTGAATTACGGGATTTCCCACGTTTTTCCAGTGTTTCCAGTTTCTTATACGCAGCTGTTATTGACAAGTATTGTTTGGTGAACCAACCTTGGGAGACATGCTAAACTATGTAAGTTGATATATTCTATTCTATTTATATCTTGTTTTGATTTAAAAAAACAAAACACACATTTGAAGGTTCAATCACATAATTATTAGAAATGGGTGAACTGTAAACATCATGTATGCATCATATGTTTTACATCCTTGAACAAAGACTGTATTAAGAAAAAAGAGATAGAGACAGGGGCTAACGCTAGACTTGTTATATAAAACAGCGTTATGCAAGATAATTGCGATCGGGATACGGAAGGAAACACTTAGGCAATTGAAACTATTTGTCTGCTTCTGACATTTGAAACATCAAGTGATTTTCCTTATTTTTCGTATCATGGAAATGTCGTTTTATGATTTACGGATAAATCTGTTAGTTGGTGGCATATGGTAATTTCGGTTTTGTTTTCAGTTTAATATATATTTGTAAGTTAGTTGTGTGACATGTCTGTATTTATTGGAATATGTTTGTACGGCGTATTATGCCTTAACTGTTGCAGAAAGCTATACTAAAACCGTCCGATGGGTAATACAATGACAGAGATGAGGACTGTTCTGGTCATTTGCATTAACACTTTTTGAAGCAAGAATTTTACATGTAATGGCTGAGAGACCCAGATCAGGAAAACCTTTAAACAAGAACTGGTGTCGATGTTGGCAAGGTGTGTGCATCACACAGGAAGTATTTGCAGACGTAACCACGGATGGTTTTGGAAAATTGCAAGGAGAAATCATTGAGGACATCAACACCACCAAAAGTTTCGCACAGCACACACTTTGCACTTCTTGCAAAACTCCTAATTTGCTACCATGTGGGACCAAAAATCTTTGCAAAGGACCAATGCGAAGTTGCGCCAGCCATGTAAGCCCCGATTTGGCATACACACCATGCAAAACGAACGGGTTTTGCGGAGAGTTCGTCATGAAGCTTAGAGACAATCATCGCTTTGTAAGTCCAGTATGGAAGAATACAGACGCTTCCAAATGGTGCACAGATGCCTGGGAGATTGCGAAATGTTTCATGTCTCCGGATGGTGAGCTACTGTATTTTTCTTTGAATATTTGTATTGTTTTAATTGTCAAGGCATCGCCAGACAAATTCACATTTGATCATTTAGAAGACTTTAAACAGCAAAAAATCCTTTTAACAGTCGACAACCGCCAACTTTTCATAAAGTAACGAAGATTACCCGAAAATTTCCTTCTATAAAATTAAAAGACTTATTTAATTTGATTAGTTGGTCCGCATTGTTCATGCAGTTTATGATTCAAATAATCCTATTGTTAACAATGCCATATTAATCGCTTCAGAGGGATCAAGTACTTCTTCAAAAAACCTTTTTTTTATTCTTGAAAGTAACCTTCCTTAATACAACTATTCATCATAACACTATAATAGTTATACAATTTTCATTTGAAAAAAGTAAAATAAATTTTGTATTAATTGGCTTAAAAACATTAATATAAATGATAACACGTATAAAATATTAAAACAACATATGATATAAAATCTTGCCTCGAATAAGGACGACGGAGTTGTTTCATCAAAACTTCGTACAGTGCCTGCTGTTTCTAATTGCTGCTATGGCCATCATAAAAAATGTTTATTAGCGGTTACCAGACCGACTCAGTAAAATAAATATAAAAAAAGGTGATGCCAATTTTATTAGATGCAGAAAGTTACGTACAACAAGGATTTGTCTAACCCCTTAACTACCCATTCCCAACATTTCGGGTAGGATTATCGCAAACAAACTAATTTAATTATGTGGCCTTGTCCCAAATACTTGATGAAACCGCCCTCCTAATCATTGAAATGTTTAGTGTGGTTCTTAAACTTGGCGTTAAACTAGGCTTCATATTTTCTGTTTAATATCAAGGTTAAGTTAGTTTGTTTTTGTTTGTAAACCCGCCACAAACCACACTATGTATTTTCATTTCATTATAAAGGTTATGCCGACAAAGCCAATGCAAGGGAAACCGATTTAAACGGGCTTATCAGCTCCATCATGAACTGCACGTACTTCCAGAAATACTTCAGTGATGATCTATCAAAGCCAGAAAATATTGCTGAAAGGGTATGTTTATACATGTCGAGCGGTGAAGCAAAAACATCCTATATGCGACTTAAAATATAGAGCTATTTTCCTTTCGTCCTTTTGATAAACTCAAGTTCTCCGAAGTAATGTAATCGGAGATTTCCGTTGTGATTACATTATGTATAAGGGGATGTTATTGATTTAAGTAGCTACACTCATAAATGTAAACAAAACAGAATCTCCACATTTACAATTACTCAGCAGTAGTATTGGTCACTAAATCTAAAAAAGAAGAGTCAACTTCCTAAAGCTGCACTCTCACAGATTGAACGGTTTTACAACTCTTTTATTTTTGTCTTGGAACTAGCAATTTTTTTATCTTTTATTTATAATGTTCTGCAAACCAGTAATGAAAGACTGTTGACAAAAGATCAGATCGCAGATTTTCATATTATCATTCCAAATTTAATGTTTTATGGCTTAAACCTTTACTAACGGTTTAAAAAAATGCATAAACATCAATTTTGGAGAGGAAATAGGAACATCTACGATCTGATTTTTTGTCATTAGTCTTTTTTCACTGGTTTTCAGATATTTACGCAAAAAACTGCTCGTTCCAAGACGACAAAAAATAAAACAGTTGTCAAAACGTTCAATCTGTGAGAGTGCAGCTTTAAGTCTCAGTAAATGACAAATCATTCAGATGTATGATTCGTGTAATCATGTCTTCCGTTTGCTTTACTAGAAAGTTTAGTTGATTTAGTTTCCGTTGTTTATGTTTTCTGAGATATCCATATACATCAACACGTGCATTGTCTTTACTTTAAATGCTTAGCTTTTAATATTGATCCATTTACAGTAATATTGTACGTGCATATTGTTTTATACGTCAACTCTCTAACGTCAACGCACTATCAAAACTGTCGCTTTTCTTGTGATCTACATGGTATTATACTTGTTTCCGGGTGTGAGGTTTTCAAACAGTTTTGTCCGAATAAAGTGTTGATATTTTAACTTCTAAAAATAAACAATTATAGATTTGGAAGAATGCATTTTAAAATAAACGATATCGATTGTAATTCTGATTTCAGTTCGAATACCTCTTGTGTTCTATTATTTATAAAAATGAACATCATTGAAACATGCTTATGTTAAGTAAAATTCATATTTTTCGTGTTGCGTGTGCGCTACTTAAAAATAATTTACTGCAAAATACATTTGAATAGCTCTCATGTTTCACTATAGAAAACAACGTACAAAACATTTGCATTGTTTTAAAGAAACTACAAATACTGAGTATCAAATTGCAGGTTGCATTACATAAAAGAAGCAATCTTATTTTTTCATATTATTAGGCCAAGGAACATGTGACTAAACTACGTCATAATCCTGACATGGAGGTTACAGATTACCAGACAATGTCTTTATTCGACGCATTCATTAATTTGCTGAATGATGAAAGATATTTAAGAAAAAACGAAAAAGCAGTCCGTGCCCGAGAAGATTTGGAAAAGGTAAAATATAAGTAATCTTTGTGTTTATCATATTGTAACCTTTCTCAACTAGGGACCAGTTCGCTGTACTTGTGACACATATTGATTGATAAACATCTTTACGCCCGGTTTTTATCCTATATGCCGGGCGCCTGTCAAAAAAGGCAACTGATACTCATTTCTTATAACCCATTACTATGTTAGCAACCGGCTGTGTCAGAAAACAAGCCCCCAATGGGTTTTGAACATTCGATCTTCCGCTCCGTAGGTGGACGCTATCATCAATAGCCAACGGAGGCGGTTAAAATATGCATATGTATTTTAAAGCCTCGGTATATTTGGAAGATTATGTTGATAAGAAAGTTAATCAAAGAATTTAACGCCGGATAGGAGAGTACTCTTATGACAAATACCTGTAGTATCCGCTTTTAATATAATAATGATATGTAATGAATAGCCTTAGATAACACAGGTCATGATAAACTGACGCCAAGAATGCTCTTTTATTAAACACCATACCATCTACTCTGCAAGAATAATAATTGTTGTTTTTTTGTGGATATTTAACAAATTGGCATTGAATAGTAATTGTTCATTTTAACACTGATTTTGATACCGAATGACAACTAAAAGATATAAAATTTATGCTAGAAACAGCTTATATACGTAAACATAATTTACCCGTTTTAGTTGAAGAGTGGTTCCATGGATATCACAGAGAACGAAGTATCAACGATAACATCTTACATCCGAAGCGTAGAGAACCACATGAAGGAACTCAGATGCAACATGGAAAAGTTTATGATAGATGGTGACAAGCAACGGATGTATGTGAAATCTCAAATGTCTGTCGCAACTGCACTGGGTAAAAATTAATTACGTTTTGACATATGACAAACTTATTCGTAGAGTAAGACTGTAGGCTTTCATCAAATGAATGGAAGGGTTTGAGTTTTGACAATCATGACAAAACAGAAATCTTTGAGAGTTGGGCTTTTTTTATATTTTTTTCAGATTCACCATTAACAGTAATACCTGAACCGAGTTATTTAACGATTGTTTTCATTACCGGTTTTAGAGTTGGTTAAAAGGCTTTATGTATATGTCCAGTAGTAAGAAAACTGTTTTTTTGATGCAAAGCGTGTCTAATTTCAGATTTTAAGGAGGATTTGGGGAAGCTCTACATGTCACAATACAGTACACTTCCAGTGTACCCGTCCTTACCAGAAATTGACGACAAACTACACGACATATACGTTAAGCCAAAGATCATCCAACTGGACAAAGGAAAGTACGACAGAGCATTATTTCGCGGTGAACATTTAAGACGTTCTGTGGAATTGCGCAAAAAGGATGTAACAGCGCTAAGGGACATTTTTTGTAAAGGAACAGAACAACTGCAGAATATATACATACAAGGTGAGCCCGGTGTGGGAAAGACTTCACTATGCAATGCCCTTGCAAACCTCTGGAGCAACAAAGAGTCACACTACACGAACCCAGAGGCAACCCAACCTCTATTCGATGATGTACAATCCATAAGGGAATTTGAATTTCTTTTTCTCGTTGCATTACGAGATTTCAGTGGTCGCGAATGTAACGTAGAGGAAATGATTTTGCGCCAAATTGTCAAATGTTTGCCAACAAAGCATGCATCCTACTCAAAAGAAATGTTAGAAGAGGTCCTGAGCACATCCAAATGTCTTGTACTTCTAGATGGCTTGGACGAATGGATTCATCCAACAGGGAATTCGGAGAATTGTCTTTGCAAGGGCACAAAAACTCTGCCTTCCACTGTCCATAGGGGAAATTGTACGTTTGTAACTACTACTCGTCCTTGGAAAATGGCAACCGTATTCATCAAAGAATCAGAAATCGACCGACGGCTCGAAATATTGGGTGTGCACAACCCGAATGACCTGACAGGAAAGGTCATCAAAAGCTTGAACAAGAGGAAAGGGGAATCAAAGACGTCGGATGACTTCTTTGTGGCAGTTGAAACGAGAGGATTAAACAACCTCCTTGAAATTCCTATCATACACATGCATTTGCTTTGCCTTTGGCACGACGGTAGAACCCTCGAACCGTCTGTTTGCAAAATATACAGCAGTATGGTTGACATGCTGTTTGGAAGGGCTAATGATAAAAAGCCACAACCGTATCAAAGTCACGATTTGTCAAAAGATATTCAAAACTTTCCTGCAAGTCTTGAAAACGAGGAAAATATTCAAGAAAACAAATCTCTTGCTGTTTCCCTAGCTCGCCTTGCGAACCATGTTCTACAAATTCGCGAGAGGGAGTTTGCTGTTGTTTTCACGACAAAGCAAGTTCATTCGAATTTGTCAAAGAGCGAGTTGGCGTTTGCATTGGACATTGGTATTTTGACACAGAGGGTGTCCTTGTTTTCGACCAAGAAAGTTGTAACGTACTCTTTTCTTCACAAAACGTTTCAGGAATACTTTGCTGCGTTGCATCTAGCGGTAGACAACAACATCCAAATAGATAGCATCTTTATGTTGCATGGACACAAAGACAAAGTCCATGACATATCACTTCTCTTCAAATTTGCTTGTGGACTTTGCACTGAAACTTCGCGAAGGATATCCGAATGTCTGATGCAGAAGAAAACCACAGAGCTTGAAAAGGAATTGCATCATGTCGGAACAGAGACAAAGTTAGACCTGAACCGCCATTTTGATGAAATCCGATCTCTTCAGTCGCTAATGCTCGAAGGGTTGCATGAATGCCAGAATAACGGAAACATACAAAATCAACTTGTACTGACTCACGTTACAAGTCATGAGCCAAAAAGTGGCAATTGTTTGTGGAAAGATCTTGTCGAAATGAATAGGAGGCACATCGTGTCTTTAAATATTTGCAGAAACTCATCACCAGGGACTGAAGACGTCAGCTTTTTGCAGGAGGTCATTTTGGGCTCTAGTGATACGTTGAAATATGTCACATTCCGAAATCTGCACAACTCATACGACATGAAGGAGTGTGGCCAGCTTCAATACCTACATATTGAAAACTCATTCCCCCACGATTCCCACTCTCGTATAGATATAAACCCAGGGGAACTCATTTCTTGCACGTTGGACCACGTCACTGCTGAAACTGAACAATCCATTTTACCGGCCCTTTCCACTGCCAGAAAACTGCATACATTACAGATCAACGGTTGTAGAGATAGTCGTTTGTTTTTCGAAGCACTTCCGGAAATAAGAAGTTTAAAACAACTGAAGATGTGTGATACTGAGGTCGAGAAGGACTTGGTTATTTCATTACCCGCACATATTGAATACCTATACTTCTTCAGAGTGACTGTTTCGGTCGAAACACTTACTAAACTCGCTGACATTTGTAAGCACGTGCCTCATTCCATCACCATCAAACTGAAAGACTGCAGTACCTTACTAGGAAAGAAATTTGCTAAATTTAAAGAAAGTATCCAGGCTTGCAATGATGAATTCAAGGTTATCATAGAAGGATTCAAGTACAACTATAAAGATGAAAATGAATACCCTGTTTTCAAATTCACAACGATCCGTCACTGAACTGAAAAATCATTATTAAAAGAAAGGCTGCTTAATTTTATCATCACATACAGGATGGGGGCGAAACGATTGTTTAAATGTTGAAAGTAAAATTATAGTATTTGGAATAGTTGTGTGTTTTTGACAACTCGACGTCTGTATTAAAGTTTCTACAGTAAAGGCCTTCATTCTGATAACAATATCTACCTCACTGTACTGAAATTGACAAATGAATGCACTAAGCTCATCACACGATGTTAGGTCTTGGGGCTACTACACATGTACATTTTGCACGCATGCCTACGTACCGTTTGTCGTTATTAGAATTATTATATATTTATGGATTTAAAGTATTATCTTTATGGTCATTTTCTGGTTCTGTTGAGATTGTATTTTATTACAGAATCAGCACTGTTGTGCGCATACAACTTTGTATATACCTTGAATTCAAAATGGTCATGTTTTTGAGATGCTGTGAACTATATTTTGCACGGAAAATACTCAGCTTGTCTTGGAAGTAACCACGACATTCATTACATTTAACACCGTGGGTGCAGCCATTATATTGTTTCACCGAAAACTATGCCGTCATATTTGTTGCCTACGTCTTATTTACTTTAAAACCTAGCTCTGATGGTCGCGGTACAATTGAACATTGTTTTATTATTATTATTACAATGTGTTGTCTTATATTAATATGATCTTATTTGATTGTTTCATCCACAAAGTATTTTTTGCGTTTAACTCATTAGCAAATGTGTGTTTGTGGGTTTTGGTGTGGGAGTGTGTGTGTGTATGCAGGCGTGCGTGCGGGCGTGTGTGTGAGGATGTGTGTGTGTGTGTGTGTGTGTGTGTGTGCGTGTGCGCGTGCTTCCGTGCGTGCGTGCGTGTGATGTTCAACGTGATCTTTATCAATGTTATATGCTTCATTTTGTTATTTTCGTAAAATACATAGATTTAGATTTAATGACCATGGCGATTTCGTTTTGTTATTGATAGCGTTACAATGGGCAAATGTAAAACAGTACAACATGTAAATTTGCAGGCGTGTACACATACCGTTTGTCTGATTTAGAATGGTATTATATTCATTACCTGTGCATTGATATAATTCACTCTATGGGAAGTTATTGGTAGTGGTAATTGAGATTGTATTTTACTGTAGATAGCTGCACTTTTGTGTGATGAGGTTTAGTGATCGTACACTCGTTATACTACAAAGAACAAATGAAAATTGATAAAACGAAGTAGGCGACTAATATATTTTTCGCTTTTGAAAAAAATGTTGTCAATGTTTTCCAACGACAAATGTTAAAACACGGAAATCCATCTGTTTCAGTAGTATTTTGTTATTCAAACAACTGTGCTTGAATTTAAATCCTTTAGATGCATGTGCAGTTATTATTCGATTGATATGTATATACTTTCCATATGTATAATGATATTCCTGCTCAATAAATGTGTTCATATGATAAACTACATACCATTGTATCTTTTTAATTTCCTTGATAACTTATTTGAACACATTGTAAAACTGAACGGCCGCTGCCAATGATACTTTTGGTAGCCAATGAAATAATACTAGTGTTACTGTATTTATTCTGGTTGATTGTAAAACCAGGGTTGAGCAGACGATATTCAATACAATGAAGACTAAAGGGAATAACACAACAACCTTAACATAACCATTATCCTTTTAAGTGTCAGAAGGGCGGGTCAACGAGAAATACACAACATCAGACACGTAATACATACATAGAATAATTTTATCGGGTAAACGTCTTGTAACCTTAAACGGCAAAATAACCAATTAGACTATCATAGTCCGTTTTCTGGCATAGATTTTACTATTGACCTTACATTTTTGTTTAATCCGAATTCCGACCTAGAGCTTTTATAACGAGTAAAACAAAACACACCTCCATCTTAAAATTGTTTGTTTAACAGCGTGGATTAAGGCCGGGAAACACTTTGTAAGGTGACTGTTTTGCTTGTAGTATTACAAAATGACAGACTACGCCACAGCGACGTTGTACTGGTTCTTGTTCTGACGTACCCATTTTGAGCATTGCAGCTTGAGTATATACCCTGTCTTAATAAAAAAATTGGGATAAATTTGTTCATGTAAAAATGATACGGTTTTTGGTATTTTAATCGTCAAGGTAAGTCTATGTTATTTCTATAACTGTGTAGTTTCAAAACACTAACAATTTGTATACTTTTAATATAGATCAGTGTTCAAAAGGAAACGTCACCAGTATACAGGTACCCCATACTGGATTACGAATGCCTAATGGAGCATATTTCGAACGTTTGGGCATTTACGAGTAGTATTTAAGAACTTCATAGTTTACTCTCTGTTAAAACTAATTTAATGTCAGATTTGGTAATTTACGACAGGAGCTGCAACTACGATTGAATTCATGAACGCCATTTCAAAGTTATCTTCCGTGTTTATATATATCAGGTACGCCGGACCGTGGTCGACTGTCTTTATTAGATAGCAGTTATGCAGGATTACCCTTTTTGATAAAATCAATCAAAGACTGAATAAAACATTGACGGTTGTTTGGATCAGAAGCTCGAATTGACAATACCAGGTCGAACCTTTGCACGTGCTAATTCGTGAAACGCTTCCAAAATCCATTTTATCATTACGTCCTGTGAACATATGCGAACCTTTATTATATATATATATATATATAGTTTCGGGGCTAAAATTTAGGATAGGTCAGGAAACCTGAACGGAACATTGATTTTACGATTACAACTATTGTTTCAACTTTCATGTATGTCATCGGATTTCATAGATATATTTCTTTTGTACTCACTTTCATTTTTAAATTAACATTTCATCTCTAATCTAGTGGAACAAAAAGGGACTATATGGTTGTTAGATGTATAAACGAATTAAATTTTTCGGGATAATGCCGGAATTAAATAATTGGTTTGGATGAGTTTATATAAGAAATGAATTGCAGGATGAATGTCATTATTGAACGCAGTTGGGCTGGTTAAAGTGTGTGGAGCCCGAAAGACTCAACTCGTACTTTAATCAGCCCAACTAACCGTTCATATCCCCGATAATGACATCAATAACGCAATCGTTACTTTTATTTACACAAATAGTTCATTATATCATTCAAGAAATGTTAACTTTATTTCATTTAAGAAAACCTTACAGTTATTCTTTCTCACCCATTCTGTAAATAGAACAACCCGACCATAACCGGAAACAGTTCATCAAATTACGTCACAATAACACGGGAAAAGGTAATTCACTTCAATTCACTTTTAAACGTAAAATTGAAACACAAATGACAGCAACGTATTTAACTTATCAGAAATTTACACTTTATAATATGTTATGTTGGTAATTACGTTTTTCGGGTACTGCTGACACAATACAAACAATAACAAGATAAACAATTTTCAATTTCGATGTATATTGTTATGTGATGATTCGCGATCCAAACTTATCCGAACATATTTTGTTCATTGGAAAATATGTTCAATTGCTGAAAGGCAGTTCATTTAAGGAGTTGAGATGTAAATAAATGTTTTAAACCAGCTCAACCATCTGTATGTCTTATAGGGAAGATTAATTTTCTGCCATGGACTGAGTTGACGTATTCAAAGACAAATAGTAGTACATACCAATACAACTGGAATACATATGTAGGCAAACGCAATACCTCCGTGGGCCAACAGGATACGTGTTTAATGTCAATGACGTTGATAAATGATAGGATGATAAGATACAATTCTGTTTTTGACATTCATTCGGTCTTCTCATTCAAATCTTGAAAGTTCATCGATTGACGATTGTAAGATCCCAGACAGTTTAGGAAACGTTGAAATATCAGAATGACTTAGCTAGTGTAAGGAAATATCTAGAAAAGTTTTTTTTCATAATAGGGAACTATATACATGTACTATCATAAATCTCGAAAATGGGCAAACATTAACAAAAAATTCTAATTACAACTGTTTTAAAAATAAGGTTTTAATTTATATTGCCCTTATTTGGCGAGGGATTTTTTTCTTTGCTAGTGTCTGTAAGATTCCTTTTTATTGTGACTCCAATACGTGGCGTTATTATAATAAAGATCACCCATATATACAAGCGGAATTAAGAGCATGCTGGCCACGTGTATAATATACCTTGCACTTAAAAAGTACAAACAATAATGAATGCAACAGTACGGAATGCCGTTAGGGCCATCGCCTATGAATGAGTTGATCCAAAACGCGATACTCGACAGTACGATGATGAAAACGCGAAATCACGAAACTACGATGGTGGAAACGCGACAGTACGATGTGAAAACACGACAGTACGGTGATGAAAACGCGAAATCACGATAATACGATGGTGAAAACGCGAAAGTACGCTGGTGAAAACACGATAGTTTATCGTATTATCATCATCGTACTGTCGTATAATCGCGTTTTCGTTATCGTACTGTCGTGTTTTCATCATCGTACTGTCGCGTTTTCATCATCGTACTATCGAGTATCGCGTTTCAGATCAACACATTCATAGGCGATGGCCCTTACGGCATTCCGTACAACAGGGACAAAGCCGAGCAGATAGAATATTACCGATTACCCTGTTAAATAAAGATTAATTTTACAAAAGAGTAGGAATAGAAACCACAAGCGAATTTATCCAAATGTAATGCTGATAAAAAGGGTCTTTATTACTTTCTGATAGCAAATAATCGCAATTAGCTTATATTTTTGTATTAATTGAACAAACAAATAAATCAGCACATGCAGTTAATGTTATATTTACATGCAGTGATTTGAACATATGGTATTGGAATAAAAGTTCTGTACCATTGCAATGATTGCGGGAAACCGACAACAAGGATCATTTCATGATATACCGATGAGGCAACACTTCAGCCTCTGCTTGTTTCGTTACTATGTGGCGGAATGCGTAACGTGAATATATTAAATGTGAAACATGCCACAAGTCTGCAAAAGTTTCTTATTGGTGTTTCACATTGTAGTTAACCGAACAGGTGCATTTGGTTCGAGATGGCGTTGTGGAAGATGGCGTTGCTATCATATGAAAGTAGTCCTAAGTGGGTAAGGACGACAGGAGCGCATGGTGATGGCCAAAAAGGACTAACGGTGTCTAAGATGGCTCCAGTGTGTCTTGCTTTTACAGGAAATGAAAGTAGAAAAGGAAGAGTGCAGACAGGAACGGTAGCAGAGAGATATCCTTTGAAAGGAGGCATACATACGAACTTGCGCACCTTCAGTGAGCCAAATATAACGTCAAGTCCTAGTTATGCCACTGCAGACTGTGCATATCATGTTAGGGTGTGAGCTTAAACATTCATTTTTGCAGCACTTCAACTTGTCTCAAACACGCTGTGAGGAGTTTATATTTACTTTGTATCGCTGTGTTTACAATCACGCAGTTTAGCAGTCAAACATTTTCATTAATTCTACGCCTTTCGAATACTGTTTAAATAGTTTGCCATTTCCAAACAACCATGTTTCAAACGAGAATTTTGTGGATGAATTATAGCATTTTGTTATCATACTGCACCAAGATAAAAAAACGAATATTTTTGAACGGCTTGACGTACTCCCACTCAACTCAGTGACTGAATGAATTTGTTCAAGGGCAAAGGGCGGAATGAACGCACTGTGAACACGATTTTAATTTGGTTGCGCAACATATGAAAAAAATATTAATCCGCAAAAGCTTGTCTGTATTTATGTTAACCGGTTGTTACCAGGCGACAATGGCATCATTTGTAATAAGGAGTCCACCACATCGTTTACTTTAATGAGCCAATTGCATTATTTTTAATCAAACTCCCATCGCATTTTAAGTAAATCGTTTGTTTTAAGCGAGAAACAAAGGGATCATCGCTGGATATAAACCGTTGACATGCTCTCTCCTCCGTTCATCGCCATGCAGATATGAGTTCCCTACGTTCATCGCTAGCTATCAACCGTTTATCTGTCCCCCCTCCACCCCCTTCGTCGCTAGATATAAACTGCTTCTCTGCTGTTCCCTTCGTCCCTTACGCTCTGTCTGTTTTCGTTCACATGTCATTCATAATAGTCAATTGATACTAATTTAGTTACTAGTAAGAGTCCGCTAAGTCAACGTTACATTTCATTTGTTTTCTAACCATGTCCAAAACTTTTTGAATTGGATATATTATTGTCTTTTATTCCAAACGAAGCGATTTATCCTTGATTATAAACGGTGGGCATACGAAGGGCCAAAAACATACAGAACGGTCGTTCACGTAGCTAACGTTTGCAATTTGATTCCCACTATGGAGTGTATGCGTTACGATATCAGGGACACAAGACAAAATAGTTTTCTAACGTGAGCCATCGTTAGCCTTAATAGAACGGAGGGAACTCTCAATCTAGTAAGATTTAACTTTGATTCACAAAACGTAACGACGTAGTTTTCCTAACCTGTATTGATTAATTATTTGATAATGATGTAAACTGCGTTTATCTGTGTGTTTCTCTGAGTGTTTTCCTGTTCGTATTTTGCGTTTAAGGGACTCGTTCACGTTTTATAGTGTAAGACATTGAAGACATTTCATGCTCATGCGAAATGCTTTATAAACTATATAACAATTATAAAACAGCATAAACAGTTAGGATAAGATCTCCTTTGTCGCTAACAATTTTAAAAATATGACAGGAAATGCTTTATTTGGCCAAAACACGTTAACAACATAGGCTTTGATACACAAGATTATGTTAAACTGAGAAGCTGCCAGTTTTTTTATTGCCATTTCTTCATAAAAATAAGTTCAACAACTTTAACTGAACTTATAATAAAACAAAATGTTGCCGACATAAAATCTGTGAACGAGTCCCTTAAACTCCGAAACGTGCTCCTCCAGTGATCCATTTTGCTGCTCTTTCAGAGTCCTTAGCTCTGCTCGGTCGTAGAGTATACGCTGCGTAAGAGTGCAGAATGCTCATAAACCTCCTTAGATTTCGATTGGAATTTTTACGAGACGCTCGAGAAATTTTAAATTATAAGCCTTACTATTTGTTTTTCTAAATTGAATTCTTATACCTGACCAAGTATTGGACGTTTCAGCTATCTGATTGGACTGTTATTGCTTCTATTTATACGGATGCTGGCCTTGAACGCAGTTATTGTTTTTTTAACATTTACATTACAAGGATACATTGTTTTCAAGTAGTGCAAGTTTAAAACTGTGCTTGTAACCCATGCCTGGATATTATGAAAATTAATCACTATACCTTTTTCATTAAAAAAGTACCATGGTACAGTAAGTGTTGACAATTTGGATGGACCCTGTACATTGGACAACGTTTACTCACGCTGTATTACGTTTCTCACAAAACGTATAAAACGTATACAGAAGCCTTTGGTGTGTAGTGGCTTTATATGGTTATGTTGAGCAACCACTTGAGTGCTCTTCTACTACTGTGATCTTTATCCTTAGGTGAATGCTTGTGGCCAGGTCCAATAATGCGTCACGCTTAAAAAAGAAATAAAATTATATAAAGAAATATACATCAATTTGGCCGTTTGAACTAGTTATTGTAGGTGCACTTGAAGACTTGGTTGAAATTTCGGGCAATTCAGAGGGTCAACGGTAGGTGAACATTGATATGTACGGTTTGATATTAAAAACCAAAAAGGTTCGTTGTTACAATAAATAAAGAAACACATTAAAAAGCTTAACTTCCATCCCTAAGAAATACAAATATAGCGATTTCGGAATAAGAGTTAATTAAATTTCACTTCGGTGGGGTCTCCATTATGATAAACAGCAACACGTCAATATGAACAATTGGATGTAAACTTCACAAAAACGCGTACATACAGGTGTGTGTCATTGAAGTTGCATTCATTTATTATCACTTATCTGAACCTTTTGACTTATCTGTTTCCAAAAAGGACACATGTAACATGGGCAGGGATTATAGTATGCTAACAAGTCAGTCTATTTATGTCATCCACTGATCTTGGGCTTAAATAAAACAGGTATACATCATTTGTTATCATTTTATTTTAATAATTTGTGGGCTTGCTTCTTAGGCGATTAGGCTTTATTAAGCGCAGTTTTGACGGGGTCATTCTTATATTAGATTTTATTCATAAACTTTTCGTCAAATAGTTTACTGATTGCATAAAAAATGCACATGTGACGTCAACGCTTAAGTATTTGACATTTAGACTCAATGATTTAAACGATGTTTTCTTGCTTTATTTTAGATACCGTAGATTGTCTGCGCGCGCATTCCTAATTGTAGTTACCACTCGTATTTAAGGCATTGATTGTTTTACGGACATTGGCATTTTAGAAACTTTGCAATTTTATCGCAAAGTAAGTTATTTAGTAAAGGAATAAAGACTAAACTTTTTACATTTTTGGTACACATTTAACTTGTTCGCTTCATTTCGTTATAATAGTGATATAAAATAAAATGTAAAAACAAGACATTATCATGATAGTTGAATAACTAAATTTTTATAAAATCGCAATATCGACATCTTAGTAGAAATACAAATAAACAACATACGCTTTTTTCATTTTAGAAAACCCTTGGACATACAAGAAAAGCAAACATGTCGACACTTACTGCAATTTCGTTTGTCGTATTTATATCAACACAAGGTATGTATTATTCATATTATCAGAATATTATTATGTTGCCATTATTATGCATAGAATCTATTATCACCAGAATAATGCACTAGGTAATACTGCTCGGTTTTTGTTCTTGTATTGTCTGCAGTCTGTTCGTAATGCATTATTAAAATAATCTAGGGTTCAAACAAGAGTGTAATAAACTGACTCACAGTGTTGAACAGCATAACCGTAACAAATGTGACATATCGTAAGCTCTTATCATTGCGGGATATGAAAACTTAAGTTTCTAAAATAAGACGATGAAAAAGTATTACGCTTTCAATGGAAAGCATAAACTATGCCGCTTTTTCATTTAAAAAGCGTAAATGAGAGGTTAGTGGTGTTTGCTGCTCGCCGATTTGCAAAGATCTCCCGGTGTAAACAACTGCTTATCACGTGCGCTATTTAACTCGTTCATTATGAAAAATAATGCATATCACAATCAAGTCAAAATCGCAACATAGCGTATAAAACTATCGATCTCGGTGAAAGTTCAATAGTTCCAAAAGTGAAAATAGTTCGTAGCGTTCACGTAGAAGGTAAGCGTAGAGTAGAAAACTATCGCCCTCGGTGATGGTTCAATAGGTCCATGGCGCGAACAGGTCGTAGCGTTTAAACAGTACGTAAGGTTTTGTCCACCGCGCGAACGGATCGTAGCGTTCAAGTAGTACGTTATCATGGTGTAGAAAACTAGTGCCACGGTGAAAGTTTAAAGATGCACTTTTACTCCCGAAAAAGATTTACCACTATAAATACAAATGTATTAATATACCAAAAAGGATGAATAATTATCGAAAAGAATGGTTCTTATAAAAAGTACCGAGTTTAATTTAAAATAAAGGTGCATAAATCCCGATATTTCTACTTTATGAGACGATAGTAGATCACAGTAAACCTTTTAGCACTCGCCAATTATTTAGTGTTTTCAGTAATAAATAGTTTTCATAAATGCATTATTTAGTAAGTAGTTAAATGTTTATCAGTCAACATTTGTGTTTGTTATGCATGTGTATGTATTGATTTTGAATAAGAGTGCCCATTTTATATGTTCTTGGCGCGAACAGTTCGTAGCGTTCAAACAGTTCGTAAGCGTAGCATAGAAATCTATCACATGTGGTGAAAGTTCCGTAAGTTCCAACGGCGGGAACGCTTGCGAAATCATGTGCATAACGAGACATAAATCGTAAATATTCCAATACGATCAAATTTGCTTTCTTTTAACATGAGCCGGTGCACCGTTTGTAACCTCTGATTCATCCGGTCAGACATAGGTAAAAGACGATTAAAAAACGCGATAATTTTATTTTCTTTATTGTTATAAAATCGCGAACTCTTTTCAGTTGGAAAAAAGTTCAGTAATGAGAATAGAAATATGTTAAATAAAAAAATAAGGATTTATTCTTATTGAGTGATTTTTTCGAGGGTTTATGTAGTATGAACATTCGGTCGCGATTTTTTTTAAATTTCGAAGAAGCGCTAGCAAAATGGATTTGCAAAAGCGGTCGTACTGTATGAAAGTAAATAAATAAGAATCACTCCTTAAATGTACGCAATGCCTTCCTATATCACTTTATCAAATGAGCGTCATGTGTTATCTAGATAGAACGATCGGGAATCCGTGATTCATTTAAGCACTTTTCACGTGAAATGGTATTTACTTTGCAAATAAACGATGAAGATACTAGCCAATTACTTTAAGCATTATTTACGTTTTTGTAATTGAAGGAATTTGGACGATTGTTTCAACTTCTTCGCCTTTTGGAAAAACCATTACATACAAACAGTTCATAAAAAAATCAAATGATGCTTGAATTAAGATACGTTTATTAATATTGAGTATGCTGTAACCACATTTAAACGGTAAGCGAAAACCAAATGAGGTTAACGAGTTCTGAATCTCTTGCTTTTTCCAATATCTAACGCTATTTAAAGAATAAAATAAAAGTTTTAAGCCTTTTCAAAGCTACTTAACTGAAACATCAGATACGGATGTACTACACGACGTTTTTTAAGAGGTTGTGCGTTATATACAACAATCTGCGACGTTAGAAAATCCTTAATATGATAAATATGTCGTCTTAAAAGTAAAAACGAACGAGGGAACTTCAAACAAATTATGTTTAAATGATACCTCTAACTTCAATGTGCCTTTTAACTCACATAATGAATCTCAAATATAATGACGTGATCACTTGAAGTCATTACTTTCGTAATGGACGAACAAAACGCCTTTGTCAGTAAAGCATACTTTTGCTGTAATGGAGCTGGTAGAAGACAATATTTGGTTTAGGATACTGCTGAAATAGTTGGGAATTAGTTTATATTCTGGGCAAGAAAATAAGATGTAAACATATATTTCCCTTTCACTTGACACTTTCCCTACCACAACACATAAGGCGGTGGTGTCATTTGTATCAAATTAATGGAGCTTGAGCCCTGTTTCTATGTTTTAGACCTGGACGATTGTTTACCTTTCTTATTTCATAGTCTCAACATAGTGCTTTCGGGCGGTATATACTACTATAAATGTCATTTGAAGTACCGTGCCAGTGTCTAAATCCTAAATACATAGGGCAGTCTACTGAGGCTTCTAGATAATGACAGGAAGGATTAAAAAATACATGTTCATTGTGGAGTTAGAACACAGCGTGTCCGAGTATCGTTTGTGGATAGTTTGTTATCTACCATGTAACAGAACCTCTTGAATTGCTCTCGTATCAAATACATTACATTAGGTTATCTTATGTTTATGATATTTCGTTGACAAATGGAAATAAATATGTATGATGTGAAAACAACAGAAAAAACTATGCCAACGGAAATCAGACCTCCAACCATGCACTTATATCAGTTAATGTCTAATTAAATTGTTTGTTATTTACCACCCGGGAACCGAGATAAAGTGTGGTTCATATCGGATCATAGCTATAATCAAATTAGTTCTATTTAAAACTGAAACTTCTATATTATGAACATGATGTTTTATTTTTAGTTCTCGGAGCAGCCATAGACCGGTCAGTGTCATTTTCGACCGGTTTGACGAGCACACAATACATGATGGATGACGATACAGTTGTGTATGACCAGGTCTTTATCAACGACTTCAACGGATACAATCCTAATACTGGCATCTTCACATGTCCTATCCCAGGTGAATGGTACTAGTTATCAGTATAATTACCGCCATATACCGGTCGGGTATGGCCTGATATTTGTCGACGAACTCAAACGATACATTCACAATACAGCCATCTTAATATATCCAATTCCAGGTAAGTGTCACTAGTTAGTTGTAAGTCCAGGATATTGCCATAGACTTGTCATCCGATGTGACGAGCGGGCGGTACATGCTGGTAAGCGATAAAAGTGTGTATAAACCGGATCTTTCCGAACGAACTTGCCCTATTTCTAGTCAAAGTCCCAAGTTTTCAGTTTCAAGTGCCGATGTTAGGCCGTTAATAATATTTGAAAGAAACAACCAGCACAGGGGATCAGATGGATAGAGCATATAGTTGTGTATAACAGGGTCTTTGTCTGGCATCTCGTCATGTCCCGCTGGAGGTAATTATCACAAGATCCTCGTTCTTCATGCTGCTATAGACCGAGTCGTTGTAACCGAACACGATTCTATAGTCTCTTAACTCGCATCTCCGCATGCCCCGCGCAAGGTTATTGTCAATGAATCAGGGTCGATGGTGAGTTAAACCCGACCAGAACCTGTACAGTATTAGATCAAAAGTGATACTAAGATTTCAGCTAGACAGTCATTGAGTCTTTATTAACAGTTTATTTCAGTTGGCGGGCTTCTGGACGACAAAATGAATTTGCAAATAAAAATTGCAATATACTATTTTCGTTTAGGTGCATCTCTAAACGTGGTCATAATATTGTGTCTATTTTATCCAGGTGTGTACATCTTCCACTTCCACGGCTACTCCACAAACAAAGACACCGTTATGTGGCTGGACCTCAAGCACAATGACCAACAAGTGGTCAGCGTCAGCGGATACAACTCTCACACTGTCGGAAGCAATACTGTCATGTTGAAACTGCGCAAGCAGGACAGAATCCAGGTCGGCAATTATAACAATTGATACACGCAATAAGATTGTATACTCTTTTGCGGTATAACATCTATGGTTGTCATGCTCTATTAAATCGGCGACACGTCAATACTGAAGTCTGAAAAGGGCGTAGGGATGTATTATTAACGCAAATCATGGTGTTATTGAGCGTGCGAAACGCGCTAAATGGCACGAAAGCCGTAGTGCGCAGTAAGTGTTTGCGTTCTTTTAAACAATCAGTTCTGTTTAATAAACAATAGTTTTTCTAGTTGCACAAAATTGTAACAACACATATACCTATGTCAAGATAATGTAATTGCCTCTAGAGTAGTCTTCAAATGCAGCCGCATTCGTAGCCACAGTTGTTTTACATATGTGAAAAGATCGTGCTCATTCTGCGTCATAGCCTGTATTATTTGTAAAAAGCCTTTTCACAATTTTTACAGGTCAAATCCAGGGAAAAAATCCAGTTTGCTCTATTTGGCCTGCCAACCCAAGTGTATTCGACATTCACGGGCTATCTTGTGCACGAGGACCCGAACAGCCATCAAATGGACAGCGGGTCAGCGGGGGGTATTGTCGGTTAAATGACCGGGAACTAGTGTTATGTTGTTTAATTATTCAAGGGACATTCGTGTAGCTACCAGTCATCTTTTGTAAAACAAGTGACTTATAATTCAGTGTTAAATTCTTAACTATTTAGACATCAAATAATTTGTAGTTCCCGTTAAAAAAAGGATTATATTTGTTCTTCCAGCAATTGATAAATCGCTTAATGTTGAGCTCCTATGATAAAATCTCATGCAAATACATCCTTTACAATTATTTCCTTCAACCTAATGAACGGAAATATGTACTTTAAAGTACAGTTCTTAATACCCTGAAAAGTCTTAAATTGTGTTCGTTGATGCATTTCAAATACCTTCAGTTTCTGTTTGATAGTCATATTTATAGTTTTGGTGTTGTTTTTTTTAAAATTGGTAAAATTTGTATAAAGAAGACGTTTTTCGTTTCATGGTGGTAGTGCATATCCAGAAAAGATATATTTATAATATGTATTCAATCTTTTATTATAAAGGGTAATATTATTAAAAAAGGTTATTCAAATTGTTTTGTTCTGTGATTCGGAATAATATTCAAAACACTGGTTGAGGATCAAGCCCCAACCTTGCAATGCCCTCGGTGCTTTGATTTTACAGCAAAGGGGGAGAATTTCAAAGGTTACCGACTTGTTTCGAAAACTTAGATTGTATTCACTGACTAAAAATAAAATAATGGTTCTACAGGCACTAGCCCCAAAGTAAAAGGTTTGTTTGAAACAACATTTATCAAGGTCCAACATAGACCAAACAAGAGCCTCAACGCTGGAAGACAGCAACCTATATTTACATTCGATTATCCTTCGTATAGGTAAACTTCACGTTCATATTATTTAAAACGCAAGGTGTTATTACGTCATTCTTCATTTATATATCGCGCTCCGGTTGGAAAAGTGCGACGTCATGAAAACAATGATGCACGACCTTAAACATATCAACTTTTATTGTTTACCATTGATGATATCAGTTACATTTGTTTAAGAACAAATACTCAATCGCGGAAGATACTGCTTATTTCAAATCGTAATGAATGATTATTTTAAAATGTTAATATAAAAATCGATCGCATTCTTTCTTGTATCTATGATGTATAAATAATTGTTCAAGCGATCAAATTGCCAAGAAGCGCTAGCCAATTCACGGAATTTGCTCGCGTTACCTACTGCCTTATAGCATATATATACGCATAAAATGCGATAAATCCTTAAATTAAAGCTAAAGTCATTGTTAATATCGAGTCATACATGCTAATATGTCTTTGATATTTTCTTAAAACAATTCGTAAAACTGTACATTCAAGTTTATTTTAAGACGATCAATATTCAGTAACGATAATGGTTTTATGTAACCTTGTTATACGTGAAGGGACAAAACTCTTAACAGACTTTGTAGGACACACAGAACGAGTTATTTTTCGTTGATAATAAAAATATGACCGCGTCAAGAGTTGTCATTTACAGATTTATTATCGAAAACTACCGTGAAATACGAAGGTTGTGGATTTATTGCTGCTGATATATTCCTTGATCTATTTTTCTATAAAATCAGCATTTGGTTGTTTTTGTGTCTCTAATAATTTTATCATAAAAGGCCCTCTCACAGAAGGAATGAAATAAAATGTTTGCAATAATTCGACTGGTTTCGGTATTCACAGCAGCAGCAACGTTGAGTAACCCGTCGAGTATTAATTCACAGAGCCGGAATAGCCAGCCATCTCCTGATTAAATTTGTGCTAATGTCATCAAATAAATGAACTCATTCACCAAGTTTAGAAAGGATTCGATAATTCCGACAACAATAACTCAATCGGTTTAAGCGAAAATGCGTGTTTTTCAGTGGCAATGGTTTAACTGTTAACGAAACAAACCAATTCGGAGACCAATCCAAATAGGATCATCTTCCCTGGGGAATTAATGACAATTATTTTAGGGAAAGATGAAACACTCTTGAAAATACTTCCAGCTCGAAAATGTTCGAACGCTACAGCATTCAATACCTGGATTAATTCCATGCTTAAAAAGGAAATGAAATGACTCTGTGTCCATACCGTCATACCTTTTCAGGAATAGCCCCCCCCCCTCCCCCTGTTAGAAACTTAACTGTTTTGTTTACATGATGTATCATTAAAGCGAGATTTATACGTATGTATTTATGAATATTCCTATTTAGTTTTATTTATTGGGAACACAAACGAATTTCAACATAATTATATCGTAAATAAATCAAATATTTTCAATCTGCTTTTAAAGGCCTAGTTTAATCCTTCTATAATTGCCCCCCCCCAAAAAAAAAAAAAAAAAAAAAAAAAAAAAAAAAAAAAAAAAAACAAACAAAACAAAACGTATAGTTAAAAACCTCTGTGTATTGATCTTAATCTAATTGACTTATTGTCTTATCAGGTCTCCAATCTGAGTATCCTGCTGTGCAGTTCTGGAGGTTTTATTCTTGAAATGGACCCTAAATGGCCCTGATCCAATAAACAAATACACATGAAATTGGCCCCTTCTGTGACATCAGTGCAATTAACAGGAGGGGATTGTCATATCAAACATTTCTTAAACTAGGTCTTTAACGGATTTTTATCTTATCACGCCTCTTAAAAAAGTACAATTAAACGCAACGAAAAATGGGCGGAAAGGAGGCCGAACCAATGGTTGTCGATGCCGCAATATTGACCGAGGTTTTCCGCATAAAGTAAACACTCGAACATTTAACTTATTGAATATTCGAAAAATACTGAGTGTGAGCAATGAACGTCGTGATCAGAGTGTAATAGATCTTATATAAGTGTGGAAATATAAGTTTGCCTGACGACTGTATGTACCTATGTTTTCCGATGACTTTGGATGCCGCTATGGTCGAAAGAACGCGAGAAAGGTACAGCTTGTTTATAATAAGTATATATTGATGGATTATACAATTTCAATAAAAATAAACACCGAGTCATCTTGCATCCTGTATAGTTATGAAAATAGACTCTCTGTGTGTAATCTTTATCAGTTGAAACTTTACACTTCAATATAAAAGGATATGTGTTTATAATAATGCTATAAGCATTTAGACACATTTAAACACAAATTTGAGTACTTGAGTATCATTTTGATAGTATATGATTTATTAGACCGCAATGATAACATAAGACTATAATTGAAGTTGATTTGAGCTTACGTCCAATTAATCGATAGTATATGTATTGCCTCTACAATGGTGATGACGCGAACATTTATTGATGACGACAACAACGACGACGACAACAGCGATGATGACGATGATACTAAGTAGGAGGAGAGAAGGGGAAAAAGTGAGGTCGGCGATAATCTAATATCTCAGAAGAACAACCACGGCGAATACTACAGATATGCTGATAGGTTTTGCGATAACAACGACGACTACGACATTAAAAACTATCATAATGATGACGACACTGACGACGGGAATGATGATGATGAAGATGTTATTTTCCAGTATGAAAATCCGTTTTAGTTGGCACCTCTTTTGCAAAATGCTAAACAGACAAGTTTAATATGTGTATTTATTTTATATCAACATACCCTTACCAAAAACAAGCAACTCCTTTTGCGCTGACCAGACGAGTTCATTAGGGTAACAACAGATACAAGAGGATGACACAACGCCATAACGCCCTAAGAATCCTCTATAACTATTCAATATGTGCATTTATATAATGCCTGTCCAATATTTAACAATTTTTAGCACAAATGACTTCCATTTAAAGCGTGTACATATACATAGATCACCTCCAAACTGAACATATCACAATTCTATCGAAAGACATGCTCTGAATGTTTATCAGAACTACATTTATTTGTTTAAAGATAACATGGAGTATTATTCTCTGCGATACTGGCCATTCGGGAAAAAACTAGTTTATCTTTTTTTAAATGTGCAAGAAAACCTGTATACGTAACATGCACGGAACACGTTTTAGTGTTTAGCAGATTACCCCTCCAATTATGAGAGAACGATTTCATCTCAACATAACTCCATTTAGTACAAAATGACTATCGGAGAGTTCAACAAAACATTACACTAAGAGGGGTATACATCTCAATAGTTTAATAAATTTTAATGTTGCCCTGAGATCAGTCTGTGTACAAATGACCACCGCTCACCAAATGCCACTAAACTACGTCACTTTCCCGCGCTATACAGCGCCCCCTACAATACTTATATTTACTTAGTATTTACATATGTAGAGTAAAACGTTGCACACTGACTGGCTAAGAACTACAACGTGTAATAAAGAGTAGTGTCAGAACTTACCACTTTACAACGTGGGCTCTTAGAACGACAACCAAGTCGAAAAGTAAAACATGTATTGACATACGATTGAGCAAAACACGTCTTGGTTACAATAACCTTTCGATCAAACTTACCAGTGACGTCACTATGACATGCCAATGTCAAGGTCACTGATGCAAAAAAACTGTCCGGTCTCGAAAATGAATTAGTTTTATTTTGAGACGGATGCTTTTGAATTGTAGGATGTGTTTGATATTCTTCACATCAGTGCTACTATAACATGTAAAGCAACAAGATATTTCGAAAACATAATGACGCCCGAAAGCCGATTTTCAGAACCATTTGCTAGACCGCATTTGCTTAAACCTACCCTCAGACAACAACAGGTGAAAATGCATGGTCCTATGTCAAGCACATCCATGAGTATGGCGCGAACAAAGAATCGAAACATCATTTAAGGTTCTACTGGTCAATATACCACTAAAGTTTTATGATCATATGTCTATTCCCTCTCATGTGATTGTGAGGACAATGTTTTAACAGCACTGCTAACCGTAGCCTTGACCTTCGATTAACCCTTAACGCAATAGAGGTCATCTACTTGTCAAAGGCAACTTAACATTGACGTAACATGGTCATATGTCAAAATGATCTCAAGTCAATTACCAAAAAATGCTTTTACATCACTGTTCACTTTGACAAGGGAGGTAGATGTTTCTCAACCGGTCTCGAGGTGTTGTGTGGACTATGTTGCCATAAACCTTTTGACTGTGGCCTTGACATTGACCTAGTAATCTCCTAAAACAATAGGGGTCATGTACAACTAACTTGGCATGGTCTTAGGTCAAGTATTCGATCAAATAGTTCTCAAGTTTATGTGTTTTTCATAACACTTATAACTATTGACTGTTACAAATATACAATCCGACCGACCGACTGGCCGGCCGACATATCAGGTCAATAAGCACAATTTCAATTAGGGGCCATAATAAGTTTATAAATAAAATTCATTTAATGTTAATCAATTATGTTCTCTCGATTATGCAGCAGTAACGGAAATTATGGTTTATGGTAAAACGATTTGAGCATTTTGTTGCATATCTAACAATGCTAACCGTCGTCGGAGGTTTTTGCCAATTAATATCAGTTTCTGTTTAACTAAAGTGCGAAGCATTTACGAAGCATTTTATATCAAAGTCTTTCGCGGGGATCTTGACAATTGAAACAAATTTTCAACCACGGATTAATTCTTTTTATAATTGGCATAAGCGCCCTTAGATCGATTAAAGCAAAATAACCATACCCTCCATCAATAGAATCGTTTATTGAAGTCAAATACCGATCCCTAATGAAAAACATTTTGTCCAATTCATATAGAGCTATTTAAACTAGTCAAAAGCACCCTAAAGAGTGAATGAACGCTTTGCGGCAAAAACACTTGTTATTGGCATAAGCGACGCCACAGTGGCAATGTCCCGCAGAGAATAACAATGCCGCTTAGCACATTGACTGCGAATTAACAATGCTTAACTTAGCAAATGGTGAACCTCAAAACAGAATCGACACAATTTAAAACAGCGATGATTTTATGCTAGAGAATTAACACTGATCGTGAAATTTAAGCGAGCAAAAGTAATTTACGTCGTCTGCATTTCATGCAAATGCAGTGGTCTCTCAATGTATAAACACAAACCATAAAAATGTCAGATCACACTTAAAATGATTCTTATTTTGCTATCCCTAGAATTTGTAAAATACGACTCAAAATGTTATACTCTTTTTTAAAGACTGAAATAAAATGAATGTTTAATAGAAACGACAACAATGAATTCATCTTTTCTTGTTCGTATACCCTAGGTCGTGAAAATACAAACTCTTACAATATGCTATGAACCACCTTGTTAACTATTTTCACAAAAATCCTATTCTATCATCTACAACTTTGTCTGTATAAATATTTACCATTTCATTTGCAAAGCCCATAATTTTTCCACCGCATACAAGTTCTGTACAAAAGAAATATTAAAGTAAATATTGACAATAATACAACATCATTGAATGCATTGTTAACAGGAGGCCATTTCCCGGGCGAAATTATTGAATTTATTTGATGTATATTAAAATAGATGAATTTCTTTGACTTTTGAACGAAAGGTTTTTACACGATGTGCGCCAATTTGCTAGATTTCCTTGTTCAATTTGTATTCGCAATATTTCAACCGAGTCTTTCAAACTTGGTAAAAACGTTAAACACCTGGCAACACAACAAAACAGCCTCAGTGTGAAAAACATGTATACCAAGCAAGATTTGGGTAAAAATATGATGAAATAATAAAATACGAACACAATACAAGATATCAGTGAGAATACTTCTCCCTTTTCAAACAACAAATAACTCGACCGGCCTTTTCTTAACATGTGGCTGGCACCAAATCAACGTATATGAGTTAATGGAACAAATATTTCAAATCGAACAATAATATGACGGCAGCAATACCGTATAGTGTGAAGTAGGCAATACTATCAGTTATACATTAATATCCATAATGTAACAATACCAATATATCCCTTAATTTCATAGCTTACCTTAAAAAAGTATTCATGATACGAGCAGTGCCAGTATTGAAAGTATATTTCCTAAACAACTGCCATTCAAGCAGACAATGGAATTTATATATTTATATTACCGAAACGTCTGAAATCACATTAAATAAATACACATCAGAGTACGGTGAGCTTTGTCTTGCCATTTAATCAAAGAGAAGATGATTTTAAAGTTTTAAGGGTTCGCTGAGGTCGCTAAAGGGTTTCAGAGAGGTCGCAAAATGCAATCGGTCGCAACTAGACTTTTGAACATGCTCAAAATACAGGCTGCGACCGATTTGTTTGCTCAGAGGTATCATTGGTCTTCTTCAAGCGTTTTAATTCAAATCACCGATTGGTTTCCAAAATGCTTCCCTCATTTCTTATACTTGTCCAACCTGAAGGCGACCTGTGATTGATCTCTGATGCGTCTGTGACCGACCGGCGCTTCAACAACGACTGGTTACCGATCAGTCGCAAAGCGGTTTCAATGCGTGTGCCGATCATTCGACGATACCAACGTTATTAAAGAGACTTGTTTGCGCTTAACAGCATCATAACTATTTACGGCGTTTATATCAACCATGGACTGTTTTAATAGATCATTGTTCCACACATCTCTGTGTACCGTAAACGCAAGGAAATGAAAGAGATGGTTGTACACCAACATGCCACTGACTGCAGTATCCAACTTACGGAAACTTATTTGAAGACCTTAATCTTGCCTTTTAATGTAATTTTCCTGAAATACTACTGCGTACGCTTACAAGTAATGTTTGCTAGAGAAGGAGTAATTTTGAAGTCAAACTTGTCTATCCCTCTTCATCATTATCTTCAAGGCACGGGGCTTAAAACAGATCGGTCATAATTATGTCCATCTTTGGTCAGTAGTCTTTAATACACTTTATTCAAGTAATTGTGCAAACATAGAAGCCCCTAAATCACCCGCGCTTGACCTCTGAGTAGGGGGCACTAATTTTTCCTATTCCCCGCGGAGTGATACACAAAAAGCGACAGATGATAAACGTGGCTTCCGGCGAATCGCTTTACTGCGCTCCGCGTGTGAGCGAATTAGTACCGAAAAGATTCGGCGCGGAATGGTCCGAAATTTAGGAATACGAGCGTTTTATGGTGAAATTTACGTCTTTAAATTATTTTGCTTCGATAGAACATTAGGTTTTATTGTTTGTTAATCTGGGCTGACATGGGAAAGTAGAAAATGTCAATCTCGTGCAAGGCGACGTTTGATCATTGGTTAAAATTGCGGTTTTCGAGGTATTACTGTCAATTTAATTTACTTTCTTGTTATGCAACTTTGTGTGCATACTGTTGACTATAAAACCCGTCGGAGTCTAGCGCAACATCGCAATACTTCCAAGTAACAAGAATGTGGTTAAAGAACGAGATTGAATTGTTAAAATGATTTGTAACATGTTAATTTGATTGTGTGGCCATGAATGTTGTTACATTGAATCTTTAAGGCATACTTAGCTGCTCAACAATATATATATATTGAAAACTAATTATAGAGCTGGCTCTACAACCGATATTAGAACTGCAAATACAATTTGACACTACATACGATATTAGACCTACAATGACGGTCTGACTGGACATACGACATTAGACCTACAATGACGATGTGACTCAACATACGACATGAGACCTACAATGACGATCGACATACGACATTAGACATACAATGAAAATCTGACTCAACATACAACATTAGACATACAATGACGATCTGACTGGACATACGACATGAGACCTACAATGAAAATCTGACTCAACATACAACATTAGACATACAATGACGATCTGACTCGACATACGATATTAGACCTGTAATGACGATCTGACTCAACAAACGACATGAGACCTACAATGACGATCTGACTGGATATACGACATGAGACCTACAATAACGATCTGACTGGACATACGATATTAGACCTGTAATGACGATCTGACTCGACATACGATATTAGACCTGTAATGACGATCTGACTCGACATACGATATTAGAACTGTAATGACGATCTGACTCGACATACGATATTAGACCTGTAATGACGATCTGACTCGACATACGATATTAGACCTGTAATGACGATCTGACTCGACATACGATATTAGACCTTTAATGACGATCTGACTCGACATACGATATTAGACCTGTAATGACGATCTGACTCGACATACGACATTAGACCTTTAATGACGATCTGACTCGACATACGATATTAGACCTGTAATGACGATATTAGGCCTGTAATGACGATCTGACTGAACATACGACATTAGACCTGTAAAGACGATCTGACTTGACATGCGATATGAAACCTGTAATGACGAACTGCCTCGACATACGACATTAGACTTGTAATGACCATCTGACTCGACAAACGACATTAGACCTACAATTACGATCTGACTGAACATACGACATTAGACCTACAATGACGATCTGACTGGACATACGACATTAGACCTACAATGACGATCTGACTGGACATACGACTTTGGACCTACAATGACGATCTGACTGAACATACGATATTAGACCTGTAATGGCTATCTGACTCGACATACGACAAGAGACCTAAAATGACGATCTGACTCGACATACGACATTAGACCTGTAATGACGATCTGACTCGACATACGACATTAGACCTGTAATGACGATCTGACTCGACATACGACATTAGACCTGTAATGACAATCTGACTTGACATACGACAAGAGACCTAAAATGACGATCTGACTTGACATACGACAAGATACCTACAATGACGATCTGACTTGACATACGCCATTATACCTGTAATGACGATCTCACTTGACATACGACCGAAGACATACAAAAACGACATTTAACATTCAATCTTGCATGACAAACAGTAGTCGACAGTGAATGTCGAACTGTTTCAACATACTACAACACATTCCGAAATAGCATATCTTGCTGGTACGATTCAAAGTCACTCATTTGAAGATCAACCTGATTCAACATCCTACATTCAACATCGAATGTCGAGCTGATGCGACGTCCTTCTTTGGACATTGAATGTCGAGCTGATGTGACGTCCTTCTTTGGACATTGAATGTCGAGCTGATGTGACGTCCTTCTTTGCACATTGAATGTCGAGCTGATGTGACGCCCTTATTTGGACATTGAATGTCGAGCTGATGTGACGCCCTTATTTGGATATTGAATGTCGAGCTGATGTGACGCCCTTATTTGGACATTGGATGTCGAGCTGATGTGACGCCATTATTTGGACATTGAATATCGAGCTGATGTGACGCCCTTATTTGGACATTGAATGTCGAGCTGATGTGACGCCCTTCTTTGGCCATTGAATGTCGAGCTGATGTGACGCCCTTATTTGGACATTGAATGTCGAGCTGATGTGACGCCCTTCTTTGGACATTGAATGTCGAGCTGATGTGACGTCCTTCTTTGGACATTAAATGTCGAGCTGATGTGACGCCCTTATTTGGACATTGAATGTCGAGCTGATGTGACGCCCTTATTTGGACATTGAATGTCGAGCTGATGTGACGCCCTTATTTGGACATTGAATGTCGAGCTGATGCGATATCATACATCTGACATTAAATATCGAGCTGATATGACGTCCTTATTTGGACATTGAATGTCGAGCTGATGTGACGCCCTTATTTGGACATTGAATGTCGAGCTGATGTGACGCCCTTATTTGGACATTGAATGTCGAGCTGATGTGACGCCCTTATTTGGACATTGAATGTCGAGCTGATGCGATATCATACATCTGACATTAAATATCGAGCTGATGTGACGTCCTTCTTTGGACATTGAATGTCGAGCTGATGTGACGTCCTTCTTTGGACATTGAATGTCGAGCAGATGCGATATCCTACATCTGACATTAAATGTCGAGCTGATGTGACGCCCTTATTTTGACATTGCATATCGAGCAAATTCGACTCCTATTACTGATATTGAATGTCGAGCTGATGTGACCTTCCTCTTAGGACATTTATTGTCGAGCTGATGCGATATCCTACATCTGAAATTGAATGTCGAGCTGATGTGACGTACTTCTTTGGACATTGAATGTCGAGCAGATGCGATATCCTACATCTGACATTAAATGTCGAGCTGATGTGACGCCTTTATTCTGACATTGAATGTCGAGCTAATTCGACTCCTATAACTGATATTGAATGTCGAGCTGATGTGACCTTCTTCTTTGGACATTTAATGTCGAGCTGATGCGATATCCTACATCTGAAATTGAATGTCGAGCTGATGTGACGTACTTCTTTGGACATTTAATGTCGAGCTGATGCGATATCCTACATCTGAAATTGAATGTCGAGCTGATGTGACGTACTTCTTTGGACATTGAATGTCGAGCAGATGCAATATCCTACATCTGACATTGAATGTCGTGCTGATGTGACGCCCTTATTCTGTTATTGAATGTCGAGCTAATTCGACGTCCTTTATCTGACATTGAATGTCGAGCTGATGTGATATCCTACATGTGACATTGAAAGTCGAGCTGATGCGACGTCCTTATTTTGACATTGAATGTCGAGCTAATTCGTCATATATCTGACATTGAATGTCGAGCTGATGTGATATTCTACATCTGACATTGAATGTCAAGCTGATGTTATGGCGTTATTTTGACATTGAATGTCGAGCTGATGTGACGTACTTCTTTGGACATTGAATGTCGAGCAGATGCAATATCCTACATCTGACATTGAATGTCGTGCTGATGTGACGCCCTTATTCTGTTATTGAATGTCGAGCTAATTCGACGTCCTTTATCTGACATTGAATGTCGAGCTGATGTGATATCCTACATGTGACATTGAAAGTCGAGCTGATGCGACGTCCTTATTTTGACATTGAATGTCGAGCTAATTCGTCATATATCTGACATTGAATGTCGAGCTGATGTGATATTCTACATCTGACATTGAATGTCAAGCTGATGTTATGGCGTTATTTTGACATTGAATGTCGAGCTGATGTGACGTCCTTCTTTGTACATTGAATGTCAAGCTGATATGATGCCGTTATTTTGACATTGAATGTTGAGCTAATTCGACGTCCTACATCTGACATTGAATGTCAAGCTGATGTGATGCCGTTATTTTGACGTAGAATGTCGAGCTAATGCGACGTCCTTCTTTGGACATTGAATGTCGAGCTGATGTGATATCCTACATGTGACATTGAATGTCTAGCTGATGTGACGCCGTTTTTTTTCATTTAATGTCGAGCTAATTCGACGTCCTAAATCTGACATTGTATGTCGAGTTGATACGACGCACTTCTTTGGACATTGAACATAGAGCTGATTTGACGGATTTCATTCGCCATAGAAATTTGAGCTATGTCGTGTTGCAAGACTCTAAGACGTGAGCGATTGTACTGGCATTTAATGCATTAAATTCCAGTATAATCGCTCACGTCTTAGAGTCTTGGAACACGACATAGGACATTAAATTCCAGTAGAATCGCTCACGTGTTAGAGTCTTGCAACGCGACATAGTGCATTCAATTCCAACAAAATCGCTCACGTCTTAGAGTATTGCAACACGGCATAGTGCATTAAATTCCAGCAGAATCGCTCACGTGTTAGAGTCTTGCAACACGACATAGAACATTCAATTCCAGCAGAATCGCTAACCTGTGAATGCAGCACGACATAGTGCATTCATTTCTAGCAGAATCGCTTCCGTGTTAGAGTCATTCAACACAACATAGGACATTCAATTAACGTATGAGAGTAATATAGCACGACATAGGACATTCATTTCCGGTAGAATCGCCAACGTATGAGAGTAATATAGCACGACATAGGACATTCATTTCCGGTAGAATTGCCAACGTATGAGAGTAATACAACACGACATTAAACATTCATTTTCCGGCAGAATCGCCAACGTGTGAGAGTAATGCAGCACGACATAAGACATTCATTTCCGTCAGAACCGCCAACGTGTGAGAGTAAAACAGCACGACTTTAGACATTCATTTCGGTCAGAATCGCTAACGTGTGAGTGCAATGAAGCACGATATAGGGCATTCATTTCCTTCAGTATCTCTACAGTGTGAGTTTTATGCAGCACGACATAGAACATTCGATTCCTCTAGAATCGCTAATGTGTGCGTGTAATGCAGCACGACATATGGCATTCGATTCATTCAGTATCGCTAACGTGTGAGTGCAATGCAGCACAACATAGGGCATTCGATTCCTTCAGAATTGCTAACGTGTGATTGTAATGCAGCACGACATATGGCATTCGATTCCTTTAGAACTGCTTAAGGTTTAGTTTAATGCATCACAATATAGAACTTTTTTGTAGTACCAGGAGCCCTTCGATAAAAGTGAACTAGTCCTATAATTATAGAACATTTCAACTCTATTCAACCTCATGTCTTATCATTTATTCAACAGCTAACAAGGATACAAGTTAATGATACAAGTATATAGATTAAGACAGCTGATTTAAATGCAATTACAACAGGGACACGTTTCTCTGTAAGGTCAACATAAATCTCTTTTTATCAATCTTTTTTCGCTCTTCGCTCGCTTTGATTTAAAGAGAAAAATGAAAAACATTTTTTCGCTCGCTTTTTTATTCTTAAAAATCCATGCAACAAAACAAAATATTTGTGTAACATAAAAATGACATTCTGATGCATAATTCTGTTTAACTCATTTGAATGATCACAATATAAAATACAAATGATTTGTGTACATGTAAATTTCAAAATATAATCGATATTTTGACGGTTTTTAATAAGGAATTAGGCCACGTAGCTATTTATTCAAAACTCCATTGGTAAAGGCTTTTATTTTTCTAATTCTACACAAATCATCTTGTTTTTTTTTACTTTTGTTTATTAAGGAGTTATACATAATGCATTAAATTTAAAAAAAGTTTTACATTTATCAAATGTAGACATAAAGTGTGCCTCTTTAAAGAACATATACAATATATGTTGTTAAAATGGAATGCTTATACGCGTATCTAAAGTTTTGGACAGTAGAAATAAAATGATTAATTTTTTAATTTGCGTTGCTTAATACACATTAAGCCACTCAAAGCTTCACCAACCAAGAATAGGCCGACCCTGCACCAGTATCTTTTAAAATAAAATATTTAAATAAAAAAAACACCATATGGACAACATCAGTATAAAACTGTTTAACAACACTGATTCATTGCATCAGCATTTTCATCTAGTTATACCGTGAATCTGTACATAAAGCAAGGCACTGATTGCAAATTAGTCAGAGAAATGTTTAACACCAGTTCGCGCATTTCATAGATAGCCACACACTAGCTAGATATCCTTTTATTTCTAATCAACCGCAAGATATAAAGCATTGAACAGCGATTTCAATAACTCAAATGGGCCGTATGTGAATTGGTATGCTTTCTAGTATGGCTTGCTACATTAAACTGGTAGCATACTTTAACATTTACCGTCGAGCATTTACTACTCGGGATATTAAAATGTATTTTTTGCACAGTATGGTCTTTTATGTGTCTAATTTTCAAACGAAATGTTTAATATGCGTATTCGCATATTACCGTGTACATGAAATTTGTAAAAGTAGGTCTAGAATGCGAACTATTTCCACTAAACGTATTAATCGTACTATGTGCAAAGAACTTAAAGTAACTACAGCGCCAACAATAAGGATCGTCTGTTGTTTTCCTTTAGTCAAAATGGGGGCATAACTGAACAATTACGACCACGGCGACGACAACGCTGACACCAACGCCATGATCATGATCACGCCAGGTCATGATAATACCTCCATTTTTACTTTGAAAAGCAGACGAGCATATTCATTTTTCAAAAAACGGATGAGCTAAAATTCAAATTAATTTGGGATAAATGTGAGTTTGGTTTGTGGTCACCAACCCGGACAAGTGGAATTCTTCGGTTACTCCCGTTTCCCCCACACCACAAGACCACACTCTCGCGTAACATCGTGCCAACGAGAGTGATTAATATAATGCTGTTATTACTTGTTTCACAATCGTTGTAA
This sequence comes from Mya arenaria, assembly GCF_026914265.1. Classification (NCBI taxonomy): domain Eukaryota; kingdom Metazoa; phylum Mollusca; class Bivalvia; order Myida; family Myidae; genus Mya; species Mya arenaria. The sequence continues at coordinate 2,018,875 of NC_069128.1, read as the reverse complement.
AATAAATACGTTTAAACTGAATTCATTTGGGATTATCCTTGCTCCCATCAAACGTGCCTAGCACCACCTTATTCGCTTTATTCAATTAAACGCCGTTATTATTACGTTAACACCATTCTTGTCAAATTGAAACATAAAATCGAGCATCAAACATTTCATCATAATAATCAGATAAATGGCCAATAATCTAATTTTTAGATATTATACTACTGATGCTTATCTTTTTATTCAATCACGTCTAATAATTTCATACTCGTGTAAAATTAATCGCTACTATTCAATTTCTGTTTTATCGAACGTTTTCATCTAACAAGATCGTCTCTTTGCGCGAAATTCCAGCTGATAATATCATAGAAATCTCTTTCACGAAGAAAACAGCCCAATACGCCCATTTGTGGTTCGAAAATACGCCTATCTAAATGCTTTGGATTGCCTCTGTGCCTCCCAATACGCATTTCATCAAACCGACCAATGAAAACACGTCTAGCCTTCACTGCACTGCTGACACACCCCTTCCGCCTTCCATTATTCCACTCGACACGCCCACTTTTCATTGAATATTCGCAAAACCAGTGATTTTTGCCTTAAATGAAAGTGGAAACCCTCCATCCTTTTAATCACTAAACAAGTCCAAATATAGATGAAAACTGTCCAGATAGTAATACAGTGAGGATGTATAGAATTTAACCGTCTTGTTTGTTTATAATGACTGGAGTTGCAACGCTTGTAGGGGTATGTAAAATACACATTCTTGGATGTTTCTAGTTTCAGTTTCTAATTACTATATAATCATTATACAGATTTTGTTGCTCTTTTATATTTTCTGTACTTCTTGGTTTAATCAGAAAAGCTAATAATAAATGTTAAACATCTATTTCTTTCATAATTAAGGAAAAATGAAAGCCTAATGAAAGTTATGTGCATAGCTTCTAAGAAGATGGTTTTGCTTAGAAAATGTTATTTTCTGCAAATTATGAATGATAAAACACAGGGACGTTGAAAGAAATGGGCGTACCACACTCACGCTTAAAATACTTGAAGACAGAAAAAACGAAATTATTAAGCCGTTAAGCCAAAAAGGGGGTGGAGAAAACGTATATTAGAATAATTAGAACCAAGCATGAAAGCAGGTTCAATTCGTGTTAGATCTACTCGTTATTTCAAAGGTGCTAAGATGCTTAATAAAAGGATTAATTAGAATTTATGGTTTTCTGGGCGGCAGTATGTTTATGGGTTGCAGATTTTTTCTCTCGCTCGTTATCATGTTTATAACTTCTATACGCGTTCTTTTCCTTCAATTTTCTTGGTGTTTATAGTTCTCATTCGCTTAATATAAAGTTGAGAAAAAAATGTTTGCGGTTCGTTTCCCCGTCTTTTCATCAATTCAACAAAACCTAGTACTTTTAACAATTTTGGGAATAAATTCATCTGCACTTCTGCATAAACTAATCTTGCTTTAAAATGCATCATTGTGTCGTATTCATTAAACATTTAAGTAACATTGCATTAAGTAAACATTGTGGACTTCTTAATACACTCTATATTCCATCAAATTTATATTTATTAATGATGCCCTTTTTCTTTATTATTTTCATATCTAGGGAGTAAAAACGTTGCTAGTTTGTTTTAAATTCAAGCTAGAAAAAAATAACATTTTTTACAATAAATTGAAAATGTTTTAAGAAGCTTTATGCATACGGCACCTGACCAGCACTGGGCAGTTTCACTTGCTAGATATTTGTTTTAAATTAGCTAAATTTACATAGTAACAGGATTTCGTGGATAATCGAACACAACTACAGCATAGAAGTTTGTTCAATATTGTAAACTGAAATGTTCGTCCTGACAAAACTAATTTGATTGGCAGACATTTCAACAACTTCTTCCCTTGATTCTGTTTTTATACTGACCATCGAAGAAATTTTGTTTCAAAATGATTTCACTGGTTGCGTATAGTGTTGCCATGGAATGATATATATTTACGTAAAATATATTTTCCTTTTAGATAAATTTTATATATTTGCAATAAGTCACGTGCATTGAGAAATATTATTTTAGTAATACTTTTTCAAAGCACCCGTTTTATTTTCCATTTAAACCTAACTATATATGATCTATTTCTGGTTCATCTTCGTACAACATAACACATATACATATTTTGCATTTAAAACATAGCGTACACAGCCATCCTTTTAAAGAATTATAGGAGACAGTACAAAAATGTTTCCCTTTAACATGCAATGTCTTGAACTCAGTCAAGGTCGGTGCATTTAATTTCTGTCACTACAAGACAGACATACTGACAGACGGACGAACGGACGGACGGACGGACAGAATGTCTTAACTATTTTATTTACATAGTTGAATGAGGCAGATGACCTTAGCAGTTGATAGTGTGTTTACCAAGTTCCTAGAAACACAGAAGTATTGACGTATAAATGGACTTTTTTGGTTAAGTCAAAATGAACTATTGGCATAAAGACATTTATACCGTCTTAATCATTTAGTATTAAAGTTTTTGTCCTTCCTCAATCCGTACTTCTGTATGAAAATTAAATCGCAATAAACCGTACAGAAAATACCATAAATCAGAATTAACTTTTCCTAAATAGATTATTACCGTTTGACCATAAAATTATATCCAATGATAATTTCGTTCAACTCAGACGATCTGTAATATTGTATCAACCGTAAAGATCAAACGAAATTTAAATTATGGAACGATAGTTTTATTGCAAATAATTACTCAGTACTCAAGATGACGGAAAACAGAGCCACTTAAAACTAGCAGGCTGACTGGATTTCAATAATAATCCGACATAGGAAATACGGTTGTTTAGTGCTTTAAGATTCGTAAGGCCTTAACAGCAATTATGTACTTTAAATTTGAATCTCTAATTGAAATGAGTTCAAGATTAAAATGGTTAAAAGATGTTACAAGATCTGAAAAGGTTTGAACGATATAAGACCGTGTGTCAAGCGTATTGTCCATTCTATACACATATATGACAACAATTGGGCATCTTATTTGGCTGTTTGCTACTTCAAAATACAAGTAATTTCATGATTATTTACACAGAACAGAACAGAACAGATAGTTTATAAGACTAGTACACAATGATTTAGCCCAAGTTTCTTGAAATATCTAAATCCCCTATAACACGGTTGAGCTAAGCTCAATATTTTTTTGTGTTGGCTTAATTTCTTTAATTCTCTCTTTTAAAGAGGTCTGAGTCTTGAGTGTTTTGAAATATAATAATGATAAACTGCTTTTTGATCAGGAAAATCAAATACAAGCAATGTAATAAGGGATTTAAGCCTGTTATGCTTAAGATGTTTCAAGAAATAGGTTCTGTTCTAAAACATGATTACAATAACGCTGTATCAAAATATCCCTAGCCCATTCAAATAAGCGTTATGACGCACGTTATTTCCATTATAAAGTTACTGTAATTATTTCATTTCATTGTGCATATACATTCTATATTTCTAGATACACATAGACATATATATAATATAATGAGAAGGCATTATATTATCTCAAAATGTACTAACAGTTTGATGGGTTTTTTAATATGTCGAAAGACGTTAAGGTTTAAATTCATCGGTTAGCAGTGTGCAATTTTCATCAACCATTTCACAAGTCTGAAACTCTTTCAAGTTACTTTTCTTGTCAGGTACCTTTTTCTCATTTTGCAACATAGCGTGTAATCCTCAATTATTTAGGGTAAATCAGAAATGAACGAAAGGAAGATTACAAGGTACTGAATCGCATTAATGATCTATAATCCTGATACTCGCGACATTTATTTTGATTGATTCGTTTTTTTTTTCTTTTCCATCGTTTTGATGTCTTAAACATCCTTTGGTGCTAAAGTTGGGAATGTGCTAATTAGCGACAAACGTGTTAAGAGATAATCATTTTCAGATTTGCAAAATGGTATCAAAGATTGATTCGCATTTCATGAGATGTAATCCTTGCGTACCGGTTACTGCTTCAATTCCCTACCAGAAACCTGCGTAAAAAATAGGATTAAATTATTTTGAGAATCTGCGTACCTAGCCTTGCCAAATGTGTCTATTTTGCGTACCACGTACCCTCTTGAGTCAAGCGTACTTCGTTAAAACGATAATTTCAGTCGCCCTGTGCTGTTTTTTAAATATCTTTTACTAAGGTTCATTTGACAACTTATTTTCCCCATATGTGCGTTTCTTATGCTGAAACTTAACATCAAAACAGTGAAACTCTAAACACTGTTTTGAAATCATTTTATTTTGTGTTTCAATTGTAACTGTCGATGGGACTTTAATAAACAATCATACATTGTATTTTCAAACATGTAAATGTGACATATGAATTTGATTTCATATTAATGGTAATTTCAACTGTTTACAATCTTTGATATTTTGTTAATTTAAGGCATCCATCCCTGAGATATTATAGTTGATAGCTCAATAAAAATAATGCCGTCTCCTTGAACTTTTGGTATTATTCTTAACAGAGTTGCTTGTGTAATGCTGACATGTAAAACATATGACAAAAACTGAATTATAGATCATTCAGATTAAGCACAGTAGATAGATAAAACTAGTTTAGTGCAATTGTTTTGATGTTTATATTAAATGAACTCGGACCTACATTGACACACTTTGCATCTTTTTAAGGCCAAAAAAACCTTTTCTTTCGATTTTGCATTTTTTTTCTGCACCTGCACCCATTTCAAATGACAACATCCTAACATAGGGTCAAAAAACATTCTAGATTTACATGTGTTTGTGAATTGATCGCCTTTACAACAGTTCTAAGAGAGTTGACATAAACTGAACCATTTAGTATGTGATATAGAAAACATTTACTTAAACCAGTTAACAAGTTTTTGCTTTCCAAGTTATTTCAACAGATATCAATAGTATGAAAATTTGATAAAAAAAAACTATTTCTGTTTTCTTTCAGGACATACATCATCCGTTAGGTGGCGCTCCACTCGCCATGTTGGCCGCACAGTGCAATAAGATCACCTCGAAATCCCCACCGCCTCTCGCTGACGCTGCCGTCGGTAAAGGATTCTATCCCTGGAAAAAACCTGAACACTCGTCGGCAATGGATCCAGCCAACCTTTTGTTCGTTCCGCAACAGAGATCGTCGTTTACGTCGACGACGTCACCGAGTTACGTCAGACCCGTTTCTAGCGTTAACGGAAGTGGATCTTACGGAAATGATTTACTGTATCCCTCCGTGAGTTCAACGTCTTCGGGTTCGCACAATTCATCAGATTCGCCCCAAGCCGCTTCGTACCTACAGAAAATGCACAGTGAAACCGCGTGGGCGGATACTGGGATATCCGGAATGTACTCTCGCGTTGCTGGTGTAACTGCGCAACACTATGACGCTTGGCCGTTTGGTTTAGGATCAAATCTTAAAACCGAAGTGGGGGCGTCTGTTAACCCCGTTTCGCCATTTTGGGACATGCATACTGGAACCGGAAATTTGTATCCGGACGTGACGTCACCAAGTTCTGGACTTCACTCACAGATGTCAGGATATCCTGGTGATTTGAAACTCGGACATTCTCTCAGTTCAAATTCCGGGTCTTTATTTTCTTCCGGACAACAGCTATTCCAAGACCCATACAAAGCAATGTATTCTTCAGCTAATGATTTGGGAACGTCTGCTGTAAATCCATTCTTGTCACGACCTGGGATGACCAACATTCCGAGTCCGAAGTCATCCAAACGCTATTCCGGACGTGCCACGTGCGCATGCCCGAACTGTCACGAAGCTGAGCGTCTAGGTCCTGCAGGCGCTCATTTAATAAAGAAGAACGTTCACAGCTGCCATATACCCGGATGCGGAAAAGTGTACGGGAAAACATCACACTTAAAGGCCCACTTACGTTGGCATACAGGTGAAAGGCCGTTCATTTGTAACTGGTTATTCTGTGGTAAGCGTTTTACACGCTCTGACGAACTTCAACGTCATTTGCGTACGCATACGGGTGAAAAACGTTTCGCTTGTCCCATCTGTAACAAAAAGTTCATGCGAAGTGACCATTTAGCTAAACACACGAAAACACATAGTGAGGGGGGTAAGAAAAGCGGAAGTGATTCGGAGGAAACCAATGGAGATGAGGCATCAAGTGCGAAGTCGATGTCACTTCCGGTGGAAAAATGACAACGTCATATGGTGATTTACATTTATGGAAGGAGAACTGTTTATGAATATAGATTATAAGTTATTCGTGTTGAATGTTATAATCCATAATTTATGTGTTATTATATTGATAAAGAATGTGGAGTTGTGTACAAATTGAATAAAATATTTCAGAAAAGTTTGAGTTTAAATCATATCATGTTTGTTACACAAATGGATAACCTTCAAGTCTGCAACATGTATCATACCGTCGGGTATATATATATATCAGCGGCGAAAATGTAGTAAATATCACGTAACCATTATGACGTCATAGTTCTGTGATGCTGCGTTGTCCACGGTGGATGTGTATATAATGGCATGGGTACTTCTAATTTTATTTAAAATATTGTATATGTATTTTTTTCCATATTATGACTATAACTGATACTTAATGAAATCCTAAAAAAGATCGTGTCTGCATGTTGCTATATGAACGAAACATGAGCTTGACAGATATTGACTGACCTTGAACAGGATTCAGAAGTTGAATGAACTGCTTTAACTTTGTAATTTGATGATAAATACCTCCAATTAACCTCACATCAGAGTTGATACATCCTATGTGATAGCAAATACATACAAATGGTTCTGAATAGAATCAAATGTATCAAGTTTATGGTAGGTAGACCAATTATTACAAACGTGATCTGTTTGTTAAAGAAAACACTTCGGTATGAAATGTATAAAAATGTCAACAATCAGTGCATGTTTAGACACCTTTAAAATGTGTATCAAAGCCCGAATGGCAAATGCATTTCATATCACGTATGTAAGGAGGGCTGTTAACAATCCATTACTATATCAAGTATTTCCAAACCCAAATCGACAACAATACCAAAATTATTCTAATATCAGTATGAGTTGGGAATAGCACGTTCCTTAAGAATAGTTCTTGCCGTTTATAATAAGTAACGGTTATCAGCTTATTACCTTCCATTGTTTTGTGTGTTTTTTCAAGATGTTGATTTCAGCATTAGTCCGTTATGTCTCAGTTGGCCATGGGGGCATACCTCAACAATAATTTACACAAGAATGAAGGGCCTTGTTACATATCTGTGCATTGCCATTTGTGACATAGTGAAGTGTGAATCGAACGTTTTGACCTACCTCACAGCATCATTGTATACTATGTACGTTTCCATGCTCGCATCATCAGTATATACGATATACGCTTCCATACCACATCATCAGTATTTACGATGTACGCTTCCATACCACATGCTCGCATCATCAGTATATACGATGTACGCTTCCATAACACATGCTCGTATGATCAGTCTATACGATATACGCTTCAATACCACATGTTTGCATCATCAGTGTATACAATGTATGCTTCCATACTGCATGCTCGCATCATCAGTGTATACGATGAACGCTTCCATACTACATCATCACCTCATCAGTGTATACGATGTTCGCTTCTATACCACATTCTCGCATCATCAGTGTATACGATGAACGCTTCCATACTACATCATTACGTCATCAGTGTATACGATGTTCGCTTCTATACCACATTCTCGCATCATCAGTGTATACCATATCATCAGTTAATAACTTAATACGTTGTACGCTTCCATACTTCATGATCATATCATCAGTTTATATTCTGTACGCTTCCTTACTTCATGCTCACACCATCAGTTTATATATTGTGCGCTTCCGTACTTCATGGTCATATCATCAGTTAATACGGTCTACGCTTCCATATTACATGTTCACAGCATCAGTGTGTACGATATACGCTTCCATGCTACATGATTACATCATCAGTGTATTCGTTGTACGCTTCCATGCTACATGATAACACCATCAGTGTATACATGGTACGCTTCCATGCTACATGATCACACCATCAGTGTATACATTGTACGCTTCCATACTACATTATCGCATCATCAGTGTATACGTTGAGCGCTTCCATACTACATTATCGCATCATCAGTGTAAACGTTGAACGCTTAAATACTACATGATCACACCATCAGAGTATACATTGTACGCTTCCATGCTACATGATGACATCATCAGTGTATACATTGAACGTTTCCATACTACATTATCACACCATCGGAGTATACATTGTACGCTTACATACTACATGATTACATCATCAGTGTATACTTTGTACTTCCATGCTACATGATTACATCATCAGTGTATACGTTGAACGATTCCATACTACATGATCACTTCATCAGTGTATACATTGTACGCTTCCATACTACATGATCACATCAACAGTCAATACGATATACGCTTCCATACCACATGCTTGCATCATCAGTGTATACGATGTATGCTTTCATATCACATGCTCGCATCATCAGTGTATACGTTGTACGCTTCCATACTACACGATTACATCATCAGTGTGTACGCTGTACGCTTCCATACTACATGATTACATCATCAGTGTATACGTTGTATGCTTCCATACTACATAATCACATCATCAGTGTATATGTTGTACGTTTCCATACTACATGATTACACCATCAGTGTTTACGATATACGCTTCCATACTACATAATCACATCATCAGTGTATACGATGTACGCTTTCATACTACATAATCACACTATCAGAGTATACGATGTACGCTTCCATACTACATGATCACACCATCAGAGCAAACGATATACACAACCATTTAATATGATCAAATCAACAATTTATACAATAAACGCTTCAATACTACACGATTGCATCATCAGTTTATACGTTGTACGCTTCCATACCACATGATCACATCATCAGTGTATACGATAGAAGCTTCCATACTACATGATTTCATATAAGTATTATTAGTTTTGATACGATGTACGATTTCAGACAATATGGCCACATCATCAGTATAAACGGTATACCCCTTCTTACATACATTAGGGTATAACCTATAGAGTTATGGACCCTTCTGTCTTCAAAAATACCGGTATGTGCAACTTCCAGCCCATATAGAATGAAATGCTTAAGATAAGCATATATTTGTTTTTATTAAAACTTGAAACGTGTCCTTTTCTAAACCTGGCTTAATAACGCAGCAGCATCAACATGGCACCAACGACTGTAGCTTCTTTGACACGATCTGAGTCAACGTTAGTCGAAATCCATTTTACACTAGAACAACAACTTAAATCAAATAATTCGGTACTTATATAATTAAATCTTTTGTCAGGTACATGTTCATTGAATTTTTGTCCTTTTGATTTGCTTTTATAATTTGGAATTGTTCAGTAATATACAGCAATATCCCGTTATTTATTATTGAATGACATTTGTTTGTTTAATATAATTATTGTCTGCCAATGTTTTCTAATTCGCAGGACTTTTCCAAAATAACAGGGTATAAAGAAGTAAACAATTGTCTGCTTCTGAAGAGAGTGTTTAGATTGTTCGTCTAAATCATGGTATAAGCCTGAGTCTAAATATGTATTCATTTTTATAATGCAAACATTGACACTAAAATAGACATAAGTAAATGTTAAAATAAAAATGGAGCAAATACTGTCAAATATCATGAATAGAACCAATATGAAGTTAGGGCTCGAAAATTTATTTTGTACAATGGAATGGCAGTATTCTTCAAATCTACCGAACACTATTTTGCTAAATTAGCAGTCTGACATTATCAATTGTAATGAGCTGAATCGGCAGATTTAAACAGAGACTGGGCTGGTAGACAACAGTACGCCTTTGTAGACTTAAAATATTTTCTGTTATAATACAACACTTAGTGGTTTCAATAATACTGCTACTATTACAGTATGATAACACGCTTTTTCAAGGCCGTAAACTGTCAATGCATGAGCCAATATCTTAAAAGGATTCAATGATTAATTTTAAACATTCACTCTTTGAAATTTGATAATGTTCATTTTTTGTCGAACTTTGTAGTGTAAGATCAACGCGTTTGAACGTAATCTCTTTATCAACATTGCTAATTGTTTTCAAAAGACAGTTATTAGTTAAGTTATTCCAGTAATTAACAAATTAACAATGAAAACAATTGATTAATGAGATTTCTCATGTTATTTCAAAAGAGTCAAACGTTTTCAATAAAAAGAAAACATAAGAAGTGTGCGTTTGTATTGAAGCGGTATAAGTGAAATTTAAGACAAAAATGGGGTGTGATAAAATCAGACTTTATCAGGTAAATATGACATACAAACAATGGTAGTGTGTAACCTTCAAACGTGTGATCACTGACAGGTACAAATGAGTTTATTGACCATGTAAAATTTATAAGTGTATATTGTATTTAAAAACAGATATATGTTTTGATGCCCGGCATTTTAAAACATTTTTTTTTCTGTTTGTCTCCCTCTTATATAATAAACAATGTAAATTAGCTTCAGTCATATATGTGACAACATAAAATTATTAAAACACACAATGAAAGAAAAGATTCATTGTCGCTTTACAAACACCTTTTAAGAAAACCCCCCCAGACTAAATTGACTTCCCCAGTGACTTCTACCTTATAGCTTCGTTTAAGACGAACGTCAGAAAGCATTTGCTGCTACCTTATAGCTCCTTTTCAGACAAACGTCAGAAAGCATTGACTGCTACCTAAAATTACCTTTTATGACAAACGTCAGAACCCATTGACTTCCACCTTTTAGCTTCTTTTCTGACACACATCAGAAAGCATTGACTGCTACCTAAGTGTACCTTTTATGATAATCGTCAGAAACCATTGACTGCTATCTTAGAGTTACTTTTAAGACAAACGTCAAAAACCATTGACTTCCACCTTATAGCTTTTTAAAAACAAACGTCAAAAACATTGACTGCTACCTTAGAGTTCCTTTTAAGACAAACGTCAGAAACCATTGACTGCCACTTTAGAGTAACTTTTATGACAAACGTCAGAAACCGTTGATTCCACCTTATAGTTTCTTTCAAGCCAAACGTCAGAAACCATTGACGGCCACCTTAGACTACCATTTACTGACAACTTATAACACAGTTTAAGGAAAAAAGAAAGGAAACCATTTCAGAATAGAGAAACTGTTGATTGCAGCCTTATCGCCTATTTTAAGGCAATCGTCAGAAACCCTGGACAGCCTACTTACGCTCCTTTAAAAAAAAACAACTTCATGAACCAAATGCGAATATTCTGACCGAATGTTTTAGCACACCCTAAATATAGTTCCAAATTAGTTTGTATTGCATTTCGATGATGTTTATACGCTTCAGGGACCACCAAGTCATTTCTAAAAGAGCGCGGGCTTACATATTCTACCAACTTCTTCAACTTTTCCCTTATTTGTAGAGATTGTCAAACTGATATTATGACATTTTTCGAAATTATGTATGTTTTGAATAAGTTCCACTTTTTCAATATTATCAGATTTTGCTATAATATTGAATGATTGACGTGATCAACGGTGGTTTCTAGAGTTGAAGTTTTGGGTCGAAGGCCAAAGGAGAACTCCATGGGAATCTAACATCCGATTTCAGGTGAAATAATGACCAAAATTAAAAGCTGCTACTACTTTATTGTTTCTGTATTTTCAGTAAAAAATGAAATGTAAGTAATCAGCAGGCATTACTCCTTCAAATGATGCCAACAGTATATGGGGTAACCAAGTATCCCAATTCAGCATTCTTTTCTTGATGTTATGTCAAGCTTAATTTTACATAGGACACCTAAATATTTTAAAGCTTTTGTTTACTTAGACAGGTATAAAGGGTTGCTTGTTTCCTTAAAAGACATTCATGAATGGAACACATATTTTCCGGTTTAATGAAGAACAAACTAAAATTGATATGCATATTTGTAGATCAAACAATACATTTAATAAACCTTATGTTAATGTCATATGGGAAACTATTTTATTACCAATATGCAGACACAAAAAATATTAACCATACCAAAATAGAAAACGATAACAGACAGATAATTGTTTTAATTACAAACATCCAAAGCAATCCTAAGGAACTAATAATAGTAATAAAGTCATCATAAAGCATAGAAAGCTAACGTCTGCAAAATTGAAAACCATAGCGCGTGCGCACATGCGCACTAGACATGAACATCTTATTTTATAAAAATGTCTCCGCGTACAAAATAGTACCAAATGACTCTAACCAATTTTATTCCGAACCAAATCGTTTTGTCGTTTTCTATGGGCTTGCATTGTTTCTTTGTACGAGGCCTACTACAATTGTGTTCATTAAAGACATAAAAATGTCAAGATGAGTCGAGATATAATTTGTGTTTTTCGGAGTTGCAGACGACACCAAATTACCCCATGGGTGATGTCTTTATTTTAGCCGCTACTTTGCAAACCCGAACATTCCTTCTTTGGAAATAAGTTGCTGGCCCAAATTTCATGACACAGCTTAGCAGCCTAAGTATCTTATTAATCCAAATTCCATGATTTAATAAAATAAAACATAGCGTAACAAGATCATAAAATATAAGTTCTTTTAAAAGGGTCAGCACTCTTTAATGTGATAAAATTACACATCACAATAACAGTGTGCCTAGGTCGATCCTTTTTTTAAGGGGCTTGCGATTGTTCGAGATAATTGCGCAAGATTTCTTTTAAATTAAAAGTGAAATGTTTTATTTTAAATCTTAAGTTGTTTTATAAATCCGACATATTTATGATTTTTGGACATGATCAGCATACAAAACAATGGATGCGTAAATTGTATACACTGTAAGTGTTATCATACAGTCTTTTTCAACTTGTTTTACTTCGACTGGGTGGGCTATAAGACATCAAGATGTCAACATTATGTCGATTGAACTTGTTGGCAAACATTTATGTATACAAAACAAGTTGAATACACTTTTTCGACTTGAAAAACACGGTCGACATAACGTTTTTAAGATTGACAAAATGCCAGGTTATATAAATCTTCAAGTCTGCATAAAATAATTCAACTCATTATCAGTGAATACGATGTATTCACTTCCTTACAACTAACCACAGAGTCAGCGTATACGATATATACGCTTCCATACAATTAACCACAGCGTTAGCGTATACGATATATACGCTTCCATACAATTAACCACATCGTCAGAGTATACGATATATACGCTTCCATACAATTCACCACATCGTCAGAGTATACGATATATACGCTTCCATACAATTCACCACATCGTCAGAGTATACGATATATACGCTTCCATACATTTCACCACATCGTCAGAGTATACGATATATACGCTTCCATACAATTCACCACATCGTCAGAGTATACGATATATACGCTTCCATACAATTCACCACATCGTCAGAGTATACGATATATACGCTTCCATACAATTGACACCCTCAACAGTGTATACGATATATACGCTTCCATACAATTCACCACATCGTCAGAGTATACGATATATACGCTTCCATACAATTCACCACATAATCAATATATACGATATATACGCTTCCATACAATTGACGCCATCAACAGTGTATAGATATATACGCTTCCATACAACTGACACCATCAACAGTGTATACGATATATACGCTTCCATACAATTGACACCATCAACAGTGTATACGATATATACGCTTCCATACAATTGACACCATCAACAGTGTATACGATATATACGCTTCCATACAATTGACACCATCAACAGTGTATACGATATATACGCTTCCATACAATCGACACCATCAACAGTGTATACGATATATACGCTTCAATACAATCGACACCATCAACAGTGTATACGATATATACGCTTCAATACAATTGACACCATCAACAGTGTATACGATATATACGCTTCAATACAACTGACACCATCAACAGTGTATACGATATATACGCTTCCATACAATCGACACCATCAACAGTGTATACGATATATACGCTTCCATACAATCGACACCATCAACAGTGTATACGATATATACGCTTCCATACAATCGACACCATCAACAGTGTATACGATATATATGCTACCATCCAATTAACCACATCATCAGTGTATACGATATATACGCTTCCATACAAATAACCATAACATCAGTATATACGATATATGCGCTACCATACAAATAACCTTAACATCAGTATATACGATATATGCGCTACCATACAAATAACCATAACATCAGTATATACGATATATGCGCTACCATACAAATAACCTTAACATCAGTATATACGATATATACGCTACCATACAAATAACCATAACATCAGTATATACGATATATACGCTTCCATACAAATAACCATAACATCAGTATATACGATATATGCGCTACCATACAAATAACCATAACATCAGTATATACGATATATGCGCTACCATACAAATAACCATAACATCAGTATATACGATATATACGCTACCATACAAATAACCATAACATCAGTATATACGATATATACGCTTCCATACAAATAACCATAACATCAGTATATACGATATATGCGCTACCATACAAATAACCATAACATCAGTATATACGATATATGCGCTACCATACAAATAACCATAACATCAGTATATACGATATATACGCTACCATACAAATAACCATAACATCAGTATATACGATATATACGCTTCCATACAAATAATCTTAACATCAGTATATACGATATATACGCTTCCATACAAATAATCATAACATCAGTATATACGATATATGCGCTACCATACAAATAACCATAACATCAGTATATACGATATATACGCTTCCATACAAATAACCATAACATCAGTATATACGATAAATACGCTTCCATACAAATAACCTTAACATCAGTATATACGATAAATACGCTTCCATACAAATAACCTTAACATCAGTATATACGATAAATACGCTACCATACAAATAACCATAACATCAGTATATACGATATATGCGCTACCATACAAATAACCATAACATCAGTATATACGATATATGCGCTACCATACAAATAACCTTAACATCAGTATATACGATAAATACGCTACCATACAAATAACCATAACATCAGTATATACGATATATGCGCTACCATACAAATAACCTTAACATCAGTATATACGATATATACGCTACCATAAAAATAACCATAACATCAGTATATACGATAAATACGCTACCATACAAATAACCATAACATCAGTATATACGATATATACGCTTCCATACAAATAACCATAACATCAGTATATACGATATATGCGCTACCATACAAATAACCATAACATCAGTATATACGATATATACGCTTCCATACAAATAATCATAACATCAGTATATACGATATATACGCTTCCTTACAATTAACTATATTATCAGTGTATACGATATACTAGTATACGCTTCCATACAATTGACGACATCATCAGTGTATACGATATATACGCTTCCATTCAGTTTACCACATAATCAGTATATACGATATATACGCTTCCATACTTAGGCATCATCGGGACGTTATCGATAACCGAGGTATTGCTTAAAGGCAAACCGTAAGCAATTGACTACCACCTTGTTACATCATGTTATCTGTTGCCATTACGAAATAGTTTGGATCAAGTTTAGTACTCTCTCGGAAGTAAAGAATTATTTTTTTATTGCAAGCATGCCAAATGAAAATGCATCGCATGACATTGGGAGACTGATGATCAAGTAGCAGTCGATTACTTATCCCTTCGAAATTATTATTTTTCCTTCCACTTCATCCCTGCTATATCTTTCGTGTTAAGAATTATGACAGCTACCTTTCAACACCCAGCTGGGCCGGCATTCATAAAACATATTTAGTCCTTTCCTAACTTAAGTCATTCTCCTAAGTTAAGGTTTCACTGCTCATATGATATTAATCTCAGAAATACTTAATTTTCATTTTTTTTTATGAAATATACATACTTTAATGTTAAAAACACTAACTTTTCTTTAAATTTGACTATTAATAGTTCAGGGAACTGATTTAAGCTAAGGAATGACTTAAAATGTTTTATGAATACCGGCGATGACCATAAGGTATGTACAACATTTTAAAACCAAACCAATAACGCACCATAATACTATCTTAGCCACTTTAAGAAATTAAGTAGTTTTCAGAAGCACTTAAAATGTAGATCTACAAAGCTTATAATTATATCGGCTATAAAAGGAATACATAAACTGAACATCACCGTCAACTTCAACACCAGTCCTAATCTGTTTGCTTTAAAAGTTAGAGCCTCCACCACCTTTACAAAACACCTGGGGTAGAATATAATACATACACCGGGTAGATAGACGGATGATCCAGCAAATTAGTAGTATGTGTCAGAACAAGAATGGAGCTTGATTTATTGGTGAGACAGGGTTACATCGATTATATATCAACCTTTCAAGATGGGGGACAAATATTTAAACCCCTTAAAGGCTGTGTATTTGTTAAATGCCTGTATGATTTTCCTTTCCTTGAGAAATATCCATTTAAACTTTATTTGTTTTTTTTAAGTTGATTAATCAGCGGTTCGCGCATGTGCGCTGGGTAGTCAGAGACATTCGCGTCAATCACTGATGATATTTATCATATGTAGGTTTTCTTTATAAGAACTTTAGCAGGGAACCGGGCGTATGCCCAGCAAATCTCCATTAAATGGTTATGTAAAGCAAAAATAAACAAAAGTTACATGTATAACTTAGTTGCTAACATTATCTTCAAACTTACCTGTACTTGGCTGAAACAGAATTGAAATTGATTTAAACATTTGTAGCGTTCTTGTTACATACAGTATGTTCCACCGGTACGCTCTGGGCCCCTACCTTTAACCTCTGAAACCATTTAAATACGCAAATAAGGACTGACTCACGAGAGAGCCCGGAGGGGGCTTGGGGATGGAAGTCTCGTTAATTTCTTCAAACAAGAGTAACAAGATCTGGTGCGAACTTTTCAAAATGTTACTAATCATGTAAAATTGCCCGTATAAATCTCGTATAAGAAGATTTTCTCAGTGGTTGACACCAGATCTCGGAATCCGGTTACCGTAATTATACATTGTGTATTTTATATTAAGCGTATATATTTCGGATTTACTTGCGGTTGGTCGATCAAAAGCGCCATTGCCATAGGAAATACACATCATCAAGTGTTTTCATGCATTCTTTTGCAAAAACACATACATTTTCTTTGACTGCCATTGAATCAACATGATGAACGTACTGAAGAGGGTGATTTCAGATCAAGCTTCGTTGACTTGGACTAAGCTATTTCCATCCCTGCCCTAGGAATACTCGTATAACAAGGTGTTTCTTACCATATTTGTTGCCAAGAAATAGCTGGATTCAAAAGAGAGAATACAGTATGTTTGCCTTAGTTATAGATTTCGATGTACTATTGTTTATATTGTACTGTCATGTATTCAGATTTCGCAATACTAGAGAGTCTGTCTTGTACTGCCATGTTTATATTTTTGACTTTGTAAAAGTCTGTCTTGTACTGCCATGTTTATAGTTTTGGCTATGCTAGAGTCTGTCTTGTACTGCCATGTTTATATTTTTGGCTATGCTAGAGTCTGTCTTGTACTGCCATGTCTATATTTTTGGCTATGCTAGAGTCTGTCTTGTACTGCCATGTCTATATTTTGGCTATGCTAGAGTCTGTCTTGTACTGCCATGTCTATATTTATGGCTTTGTAAAAGTCTGTCTTGTACTGCCATGTCTATATTTTTGGCTAAGCTAGAGTCTGTCTTGTACTGCACTGTCTATATTTATGGCTTTGTAAAAGTCTGTCTTGTACTGCCATGTCTATATTTTTGGCTATGCTAGAGTCTGTCCTGTACTGCCATGTCTATATTTATGGCTTTGTAAAAGTCTGTATGGTACTGACATGTCTATACAATTGGCTTTACTAGAGTCTGTCTTGTACTGCTATGTCTATATATTTAGCTATACTAGAGTCTGTCTTGTACTGCTATGTCTATATATTTAGCTATACTAGAGTCTGTCTTGCACTGCTATGTCTATATATTTAGCTATACTAGAGTCTGTCTTGTACTGCCATGTCTATGTATTTAGCTATACTAGAGTCTGTCTTGTACTGCCATGTCTATATATTTAGCTATACTAGAGTCTGTCTTGTACTGCCATGTCCATATATTTAGCTATACTAGAGTCTGTCTTGTACTGCCATGTTCATATATTTAGCTATACTAGAGTCTGTCTTGTACTGCTATGTCCATATATTTAGCTATACTAGAGTCTGTCTTGTACTGCCATGTCCATATATTTAGCTATACTAGAGTCTGTCTTGTACTGCCATGTCCATATATTTAGCTATACTAGAGTCTGTCTTGTACTGCCATGTCTATATATTTAGCTATACTAGAGTCTGTCTTGCACTGCCATGTCTATATATTTAGCTATACTAAAGTCTGTCTTGTACTGCCATGTCTATGTATTTAGCTATACTAGAGTCTGTCTTGTACTGCCATGTCTATATATTTAGCTATACTAGAGTCTGTCTTGTACTGCCATGTCCATATATTTAGCTATACTAGAGTCTGTCTTGTACTGCCATGTCCATATATTTAGCTATACTAGAGTCTGTCTTGTACTGCCATGTCTAT
Source organism: Mya arenaria (assembly GCF_026914265.1). Taxonomy (NCBI): domain Eukaryota; kingdom Metazoa; phylum Mollusca; class Bivalvia; order Myida; family Myidae; genus Mya; species Mya arenaria. The sequence continues at coordinate 2,000,125 of NC_069128.1, read as the reverse complement.
ATATTTAGCTATACTAGAGTCTGTCTTGTACTGCCATGTCTATATATTTAGCTATACTAGAGTCTGTCTTGTACTGCCATGTCTATATATTTAGCTATACTAGAGTCTGTCTTGTACTGCCATGTTCATATATTTAGCTATACTAGAGTCTGTCTTGTACTGCCATGTTCATATATTTAGCTATACTAGAGTCTTTCTTGTACTGCCATGTCCATATATTTAGCTATACTAGAGTCTGTCTTGTACTGCCATGTCCATATATTTAGCTATACTAGAGTCTGTCTTGTACTGCCATGTCCATATATTTAGATATACTAGAGTCTGTCTTGTACTGCCATGTCCATATATTTAGCTATACTAGAGTCTGTCTTGTACTGCCATGTCTATATATTTAGCTATACTAGAGTCTGTCTTGCACTGCCATGTCTATATATTTAGCTATACTAGAGTCTGTCTTGCACTGCTATGTCTATATATTTAGCTATACTAGAGTCTGTCTTGTACTGCCGTGTCTATATATTTAGCTATACTAGAGTCTGTCTTGTACTGCCGTGTCTATATATTTAGCTATACTAGAGTCTGTCTTGTACTGCTATGTCTATATATTTAGCTATACTAGAGTCTGTCTTGCACTGCTATGTCTATATATTTAGCTATACTAGAGTCTGTCTTGTACTGCCATGTCCATATATTTAGCTATACTAGAGTCTGTCTTGTACTGCCATGTCCATATATTTAGCTATACTAGAGTCTGTCTTGTACTGCCATGTTTATATATTTAGCTAAACTAGAGTCTGTCTTGTACTGCCATGTCCATATATTTAGCTATACTAGAGTCTGTCTTGTACTGCCATGTCCATATATTTAGCTATACTAGAGTCTGTCTTGTACTGCCATGTCTATATATTTAGCTATACTAGAGTCTGTCTTGTACTGCCATGTCTATATATTTAGCTATACTAGAGTCTGTCTTGTACTGCCATGTCCATATATATAGCTATACTAGAGTCTGTCTTGTACTGCCATGTCTATATATTTAGCTATACTAGAGTCTGTCTTGTACTGCCATGTCCATATATTTAGCTATACTAGAGTTTGTCTTGTACTGCCATGTCCATATATTTAGCTATACTAGAGTCTGTCTTGTACTGCCATGTCCATATATTTAGCTATACTAGAGTCTGTCTTGTACTGCTATGTCTATATATTTAGCTATACTAGAGTCTGTATTGTACTGCCATGTCTATATATTTAGCTATACTAGAGTCTGTCTTGCACTGCCATGTCTATATATTTAGCTATACTAGAGTCTGTCTTGCACTGCTACGTCTATATATTTAGCTATACAAGAGTCTGTCTTGTACTGCCATGTCTATAGAAATGCCTATACTTGTACTGACCTGTCTATATATTTGGCTATGTAGGAGTCTTGTATCTTGTATTGCTATGTATATAGATTTGCCTATACTTACGTGTGCCTTGTACTGCCATGTCATTTTCCTCAAAAGGCCTGGCTGTTACTTTACCTTGTCTGTAATGCCTTAATGATTTAATTGTTGGTCATGCATAGTCATTTAAACTGGGTTAATTTTAATTTCCTAAATCGGAAAAGCACTGAAATAAAATTGTATGCAACGCCTTTTCCAATTATGAAGATGCACTTCTTGTCTTGTTGTGACATACCCAGTCTTGTCATTATTTTCCTGGCATGTTAAGCACTGTCTCGTTATGCCCTACCTGTTCTGTATCGTAGTATGAATTTTCATATCACACCGAGTATTGTCCTGGCATACATTGTTTTGTCATATCCGGCCCTGTAAGTTACTGATTACTTTACTATAGCTTGCTTTGTCCGGTCATATGCAATTTCTTACCTTGGTATACTGCCTTGCCATGCATTAGCCAATCCTGTCCTCTCATGTGTTTTATTTTTGCTTTCATTTAGTGTCCATTCATGTACGTAATAATTTTGTGAAATCATATTTAACCTCTCCTGATACACGGTCCTGATTACTCTTATGCTGTATTGTTTCTACTCTTTTAGTACCGTTTCACGTTCTCCATCCCCATACTTCACCACCCACATGCCATGTTTTGAATGGTACTACACTGTCCTGCTCTGTTATAACTAGTGTTTTGTAGGTGTCCTGTGTTGAGCCTTTATGAACTACAATGGCATGCCTTGTAACACATAATATGGTGCTGACCACTTTTAGGTTTTCATATCCCTGTCTTGCATAAGATTTAGTACAAAAAAAGTTGTTTTAATATCCAGTGATATTCTGTGCTGCTGATTGTCCCAAGGCGGAAACCCAACCATGTAATGATAGTTATACGTTGATGTATGTGTAGTCTGTCTGTGTTGGTTTGTTTTTTCTTGTTAAGTTTATGTTAGCCCTTAAAATGTGTCACTAAACAAGTTAGGGCTACTGAGCTTGAACCGGTTGTTTCCATCGTATCACTGCATAGTGTCGTGTTGAAAACCAAATGAATGCAAAAGGTATCTGTGTAATCTTTTTTTTTTGGCGTTTTGTGTTAGACCGTAACCTTGTGCCTCTTCACAAGGGATTCGTTCCGGACTTGGCTCAGTAGTTTCCGATGAATACTTGTATTGTAATGTTGTTTTGAACTGCCCAATATTCGACACTATTGAAACCTAAGGACCAAAATACAGTTCTTCTTAGGGTAATGCTACTAATGTTATGGAAACAATGTATAAATCATTGCACTCACTGTATGATGATCAAACGATTGATTGTCATCTCTCATGTTCATTAATCTCAATATTTCTGAGCAAAATCTCAGCTCAAACATAATACTCCCATAATTATTTTCACTTGAACTCAAATAATCGCTCTTAACTCATATAATCGGTGCTCATTTCCTGGCAGGAATGAAAGCAAACTGTTTCTTCCGGAAACTCAGAGCAAATTGAGCGTTCAAGACGTGCTTGTTTGTCAAAGACCGAGTGGTGGATTTCTTAAATATTATTTTGAAGAATTGTAGACCAAAACTACACGACAAAAAGACATGTTAAAGTGAAATTAATGCCTAAGATGATGTATTTCTTATACCATTTTTAGGAAAAACTACCCTATGACCTGGAGCAGGAAAATGATGTAAACAGCGAAAAAACAGTTTCTGACGAAAGAGTTATTGATGGACAGCCGATTGTAAAAAAAAAAACGGTTATTGTTTCGGTTCATTTCAGACAATGTTTATTGATTGGTCAATATTTATACAACAATGAGTGTTGACCTATTGAATTGCTTGTATGTGCACATTAACCAAAATATATCCAGCGGTTAACTTATCCAGTTATATACAAGCAGCCCGGGGTGTTTTGAATGCGCGCTTACTTTGGTAGAAATATAAGACTACATCATGTTGCTATGGGGATGTTCCATTACAACTTTTACATTTTTGCTTACTTGGCAGCCTTTCGTTTACTCCCAAAAGTTAGTATACTATCAAACAATCGTGTCAAAAGTGTTTACACATTAATAAGAAATTATGATAGAGGCTTTACTAAGCTTTACCTAAGGCGGGAGGTATTTACAATGAATGCCAAATGGGTGGTAATAAAATATTCAAGCGCTCGTATGACACAGATCATTTCTTGGTAAAGCTCGTTCGTTCCTGGGTAAAACTCGTTTGGAATGCGTTATTTCACGTTGTAAAGGTTTACATGGGTATGAACATATTAATTTTGATAGACCAAAGGCGTTTAAAGTCGTGTCAACAAATTCCTATGACACGTGTGGAGAGAAACTTCATTAAGTTAACTATTTGATGTACGGAACATAGACCATGAAATTCACAATTGGAACCTTGAAAGACATTTCTGAAATGATTGTAAATGTGTGAAAATGTTGCACACTTTTATTCTCAATGCATTTTGCATTTAGATTAATTTATATTTAAGACCACATATAAACACTAATTACATTCTTCTGTTGGAAATTAATAGCCTATCAAGCATACGGAGTCTTCAAAATGTGCAGTTATTTGCACATCGTTTGAACAAGGATTACCTTTAACGGCGAGGTCGATGTCAAAAGGAACCGAACAACATTTTATGAAGGAGTTTTTGTTACCAGCATTACTCCACGTTTTATGTCTACAGTTTTTAGCTGCACTCTCACAGATTGACAATATTACCATTTTTCATTTTTTGTCTCAGAATCAGCTGATTTAGGCATCAGCGCCTTCAACTCAATTATACATAATAACCCACAATGTAACAGCTCTCAATTATTCGGAAAAGGACCCAAAATTCAAATTGTCTTAATGCCTTAGTAACGCTTTTACCAAAAGCACCAAATTTCGTACATATATATCAAATACTGCGATCTAATCACAAAATTTGCTTATTCCAAGACTAATATTAGAACAATAGTCAAAACGGTCAATCTATGAAAGTGCAGCTTTAAGCTTTAAAAGTCACTTTGAGGTTGTTTGGTGTTAGAAAATATTGTCCTACAAAATCTTGAACTTAGCGCCGAAAGGACCACACATGTCAATTTTTCGAAGGTATTTAGCAATCGACGTTTACGTTATGACAAAAGGGTCTGAGACTCATTATCAGAACACTTTAGATTCATTTAAGTAACTACACACTTCGGACATTCATAGCCTAGGGCTGATATATTTTAAGACCTTTTGACATGTTTTATATAAATAAGCCAACAAAATTTGATGATAAAAGACGACTTTGGCATCCATTTGACAAAAATATTGCTGAAATGTTACCATGGTAATTAGTAACAACAGCTCAACAAATTGAAAATACTCGCTTGCTGGGATTTAGCCCGAAGAGTGGTGAATTCAACGCTTTTAGACGGAAATAAACTAATAACACGTGTTCTTCACAGCGTGCACGTGGACTAATCAACATGAAGTCGCGTTTATGTCGTAATGGCCCGGTGTACTGCTTTACGGCAGATGTCGTTAACATTTAACGTAAATCAATCTTTTTATTAGTGTAACTTATGGATAATAAATACGTAAATGGCTTATGATATTAAAACAAATGGTTTGTTATTACGAGGAAGCGTGGTACGAATGAAATGAGACTTTTGTTCCGGGTTTAAAGCTACACTCTCAAAGATTTACCGTTTTGGAAACTTTTTGAGTTTGTCATAAACTGATCCAATTATTGCTTAAATGTCTGCAAACCAGCGATACAAGGCTGCTGACAAAAGATCAGATCGCAGATTTTATTAGTAACGTTTTATGGTAAAAAGCGTTACTAACGATTTAAGAAAATTGACATTTTCGACAGTTTTTTTTAAACAATTGAGATTTGTTCAATTGTGAGTTATCTTATATGACTAAATTGAAGGCATTGATACCAAAATCAGTTTATTCTGAGACAAAAACTAAAAATAATCAAAACTGTCAATCTGTGAGGGTACAGCTTGAAGATATATGTTAAACAAAAATGAATAACATATTACCGCATTCCAGCTAACAGCGTCCTGCTCAAGTACATTCTATGAAGCTATAGGCATACACACAAACGAAATCAAAACGTGTGTACGGGTGATTACGTATGAAGTTCGACTCTATCAAAGTTATTAACTGTATATCAAGCTTGGATATTTTTGCAATGCATTAATACGTTCCTTAAATTTTTAATGAATATTTATGTTCATTTATTCTCGTATTTAAGCTTTAATAGTGTACGTTATTTTAACAATACTGATTGGACGTCTAGTGTAGATGACACGGTCCACATAAAGTAAAATAACGTATCTTGAGACAAACGCTGCACACATAACCTTGTCATTTCATCGAACAATACCTAAATGTGGATCCTATTGACCCCAAATACTTTTGGTACCATTTTAAAGGGTATCTTTTTCTCGGGACTGATTAATGATATGTAAGACCGAAAACACATTACAGATAAAGATGTTGCAGTATATATTAGTTCTTTATTTCAATTTAAATGGAATACGCTTTATTATTTTCTTTTATTTATTTTTTTCAAATTTCCAAGTTATTCAACATCACTCATGTTACAAATACATGACAAAATCAGCATGAATAAGAGAAACAAAACATCCTGTATCTTTTCCAAATATCCGATTATAACATTAGTGAATCGTGACTGTCTCTTGACATGATATTTCTTTTGTATTAATTGAAATGGCCATATGTGTGGAGAAGTTATAAATAAATGAAATTATAAAGTCATTGCAAATATTCATAATAATTCATGTAAATAATTTGATATTCAAGTAAATTAATATAGATACAATGACGAAATGTACTCTTTGGCAGATGCTATAGTCTTATACTCTGCTTGTGGCTTTACATGCACGTCAGCAACACATTTGCTAAGCGGCCTATTTAAATACTTAGTTTCTCTAGCAATCTAGCAAATTGTTGATGATGAAAGGAGGGGACTTGGATATCTAACTTATTTCATGCATAACTTTTTCTTTACCCCGCCCCACATACGAAATAGTCAATCACTCAACACAACTCAACTCAATACTGTTTTATTATATCACAGTTTACATTTAAGTAAAACTCAAAATTACTACATGTGGACAGGTATAAAGACTAAAACAACAACATGTGCATAAGATGTTAAACGGATTTCTATAGGTGTACATATGAAACTAAAAAGTATCGAATTGCAGACGAGTCGAAATACACGCAAGCTAAATAATGGCTAACAACGGTATTCTATATATTTTTGAGATCGAAATAAAAAAAAAATGAAATAGCGTGTATAAAACGAATGCGGCGCTGCCTGAGTTACGAAGCATTAGTTTTATATATCCCTAAGTGCAATAACCGCGTTTATACACTTCCTTACACATTTTTAAAACTATTTTTCAACAAACAGGTGTTCATCGAGATGGTCTTACTTTCATATCAGTCACATTCCATTTACAGAGCAATTATGTATGTAAAACAGGCATTTTAAATGACTTTAATCCCTCGTATTATACATTTTCACAAATGCGCTGTATAAAACAGCACGATAGCTCAAGCGAACACTCAACATTTTATTTAGACAATTCGTATCTGTTTTCAGTTTTAAAGACATTTTAAATTTATTTTACATTTGCTTTGATTAAAACTCACAGTTTTAACACCTGCTTAATTGTCTACTAAAACAACGCTAATATGAATAATATGTTTTGCATTATATGTGGTTTACTGGAAACACATTCTTCGAAATCGTTGGAAGGAATGTTGTTTGAAAGAATGTGTGGTACGCCGAAAGTATAGCGTATGCTGCAATAAAGCCATTTTGTTGCAGTTTTATTGCATGTTTTCAGTATGTGGGCACTGTAAATAGTGTAACATCTGTACGACTGTTTTACAAAGAGCAGTCCAATAAAGAAAACAACAATAGCTTATACTTTTGAAGTAATTTGTGAAAATAGAATACTGCTTGATCTATTGCGTGAATGTATAACCCATACCATGTTCGTAACATTATATAACACATACCATTGTTGTTTGACAGTATATTACATAATTATACCAACGTGCGTGACTGTATATTACACAATCCATTGGTGCTTGACAGTATATAACACATACCATTGGTGCGTGACAGTATATAACACATACCATTGGCGCGTGACAGTATATAACACATACCATTGGTGCGTGACAGTATATAACACATACCATTGGTGCGTGACAGTATATAACACATACCATTGGTGTGTGACAGTATATAACACATACCATTGGTGCTTGGCAGTATATAACACATACCATTGGTGCGTGACAGTATATAACACATACCATTGGTGCTTGACAGTATATAACACATACCATTGGTGCTTGACAGTATATAACACATACCATTGGTGCTTGACAGTATGTAACACATACCATTGGTGTGTGACAGTATGCGTGACAGTATATAACACATACCATTGGTGCCTGACAGTATATAACACATATCATTGGTGCCTGACAGTATATAACACATACCATTGGTGCGTGACAGTATATAACACATATCATTGGTGCCTGACAGTATATAACACATATCATTGGTGCCTGACAGTATATAACACAAACATTGATGGGTGACAGTATATAACACATATCATTGGTGCCTGACAGTATATAACACAAACATTGATGGGTGACAGTATATAACACATATCATTGGTGCCTGACAGTATATAACACATATCATTGGTGCCTGACAGTATATAACACATATCATTGGTGCCTGAGAGTATATAACACATACCATTGGTGCTTGACAGTATAAAACACATATCATTGGTGCCTGACAGTATATAACACATATCATTAGTGCGTGACAGTATATAACACATATCATTGGTGCTTGACAGTATATAACACATACCATTGGTGCTTGACAGTATATAACACATATCATTGGTGCCTGACAGTATATAACACATATCATTGGTGCTTGACAGTATATAACACATATCATTAGTGCGTGACAGTATATAACACATATCATTGGTGCCTGACAGTATATAACACATATCATTGGTGCCTGACAGTATATAACACAAACATTGATGGGTGACAGTATATAACACATATCATTGGTGCCTGACAGTATATAACACAAACATTGATGGGTGACAGTATATAACACATATCATTGGTGCCTGACAGTATATAACACATATCATTGGTGCCTGACAGTATATAACACATATCATTGGTGCCTGACAGTATATAACACATACCATTGGTGCTTGACAGTATATAACACATACCATTGGTGCTTGACAGTATATAACACATATCATTGGTGCCTGACAATATATAACACATATCATTGGTGCCTGACAGTATATAACACAAACATTGATGGGTGACAGTATATAACACATACCATTGGTGC